>NC_142863.1:5005000-5630000 GCF_061612785.1 Hesperophylax consimilis | reverse complement strand
AAGATGAAGATAGGCCTCCCGACCCAGGGTCGATATTGGATTTTTCTGATTCGGAATCTAATACGAGCCAGGTTTCTATTACGCTCCCATCTCGTAAACGACGACCATCGCATAGCCTTCACATTCCATCGAAAGTTAAATCTATACCGCCGATTCAACAAACCTCGACCCCTAACGACCTTAACACCAATAGTAACATCTAGCCAAATACTTTAACTAGCGATAATGCAAAAAGTACTGAATTACTTTATCCTGCTTCAGCTTCCGGTCCATTTACCGTTAATGTTCAGAGAACTGAACAGGGAAAACTTATTCATCCTTTAGATTTTGGAAAATTTGTATTTGACTCAAAAAATAATAACCTTGGTATTGTTAACGGTTCAATTAAACCGGAAGGGCGATATAAATTATCTATCGAGTTTAACACTGCCGCTTTCGCAAATGGATTTGTAAAAAAAATTGACTCGCTCTCAAATCATAAATATAAATCGTTCATCCCTACATTTAACCTTTTGAGAATGGGTCTTGTGCGAGGAATTCCCGCGGAGATCCCAGAGGCTGAAATTGTTGATGCTTTGAATAATTCTCACGGAACCCCGAAAGTATTAAAAGTACGTCGACTGAACTACAAGGATTCTACTGACGGAAACACGATCTGGAAACCTTCCCAGTCTGTTGTTGTTACATTTGAGGGACAATCCTACCGTCTCGTGTGTTAATTTATTATACCTCGCTTCCCGTCAAAGTTTATAAATTTTCAACAATTCAATATTTCAACTGCTGCCGGTTCGGACATTCGAAATCCGTATGCCGCTCCCCCCCACGTTGTTACTATTGCGGAGAAGTTCACCCATTTGATCAATGTCTGAAATCTTCCAATGATCCCATTTGCCTTAACTGTTCGGGTGCACATACTGCGGTCAGTCTAGCCTGTCCGGAATTAACAAGATAGAAGAACATAAAACATAAAATGGCTACCGACAACATTTCGTACTTCCAGGCCTCAAAGTTAATCTCTCCTGCGAAAAAATCATTCGCAGAGATGACATCGTCCTCAGCTCCTTTCCAAACAACCACCTTTTTAATTTCAACGTCATCTTCTCACAGAGAAACCATTCTCAAGCCAGTCAAACCCAACCCAAAATATACACCTTACCTTGATAAAAAACAATTGAATAATATTTTGGCCAGCCCGAATGGGAATGCCAAATCCCAGACGCCCAATGGGTGTGCCATTAATGATAATTCTTCCCCTCCTGCTCTCCCCGAAATAATGAATAATAATTCTTTTATACACACTTTAACTACCCTTTTAATTTCTATCCTTACAAACAACAATACGGTACCGTCCAACGCTGCCAATTACATTAAATCTTTATTATCTTGCCTCCCCAATGGCTTCGAAACTGAACAAAATCCTTCAGTAGAACAGTAGAAGCCTCTTCGCTAACAAATCTGACCTAATTCAATTACTCGACGAACACGACGTTTCAGTAGCCGCCATTTCTGAAACGTGGAAAGAATTCCAGGTTATTATTGTCTCAGACACGACAGACCGGATGGTAAAGGCGGCTCGGCTCTGATAATCCATAATTCTATCCCGTTTAAAGAAATTAATATTCATACTCCCTCCGACGATATCCAGATAATAGCAGCTGTCTTATCTGATATCACAATATTGTCAATATATATTCCGCCCTCTACGACTTTTATTGAAAATGAATGGGCACCAATCTTAACCCAGATTTGTTCCCCTTATATGATCCTTGGAGATTTTAATGCACATTCCCCTTCTTGGGGTATCGAAATAACAAATCGTTCTGGCCGCAATCTTTTAGATTTTATTGATACCCATAACCTATGTTTTTTAAATGACGGATCTCCAACCAGATTCACCCCCCTTCATCAACGGAAAAGTGCTGTTGATATATCTCTTTGTTCGTATTCGTTAGCATCTAAATGCTCTTGGGACATCCTAAACGATCCCCTCTCTAGTGATCATTTCCCAATTATAATCCGCTTCCACCATCAATTTAACACTTATTCCCCCCCAGTTAAAAATAATCTCAAATTTAGAACGAAAGATGCGAATTGGAGCTCTTTCTCTTCTGAACTAGATAACCTTATTAATTTAACAAAATCGTCCCCGGGAGACATCAGAATGCAATGTGAGACGTTTCCTTCTATGGTTATAAACGCAGCAGAAAAATCCATCCCGAAACGCAATGCGAACATTAAAATAAGACACTCTACTCCGTGGTGGGACGAGGAATGCACTCGCTCCGTTAACTCTCGAAAAATAGCAATTTCCTCTTTTCGTAAGTGTATGTCACTAGAAAATTTTTTATCAGTTAAAAAAGCCCAGGCAGAAACCAAACGAATTTTGAAAAATAAGAAGCGCGCTGGATGGCGGAAGTTCTGTGAGAACCTGTCTCCGGAAACTCCCAAGTCTTCAGTTTGGTCTAGCTTAAAAAAAATTGGATCATCGTATTCTCCGCCAAGAATCAAACATATATCAGAAGAAATTCTTAAAGGATTTGCGGATAAAATAGCCCCCCCATCAGTTGCCGGATGTGAAGAAATGCCATCTATTAAGCCGTATCCATCTCACTCTAACTGGCTAGATGCTCCTTTCTCCATTGATGAGATGAAACGAGTGATAAGAGCCCTTTCTGACTCTGCTCCGGGTCCCGATGGAATATTTTATAGTTTCATTAAATCATTTTCTGATATGGCGGTTGAATATTTCTTATCTCTTATTAATAATATGTTTGAAACAGGACTAATTCCGGATATTTGGAAAACTCAAAAATCATTCCCATTTTAAAACCTGGAAAAAATCCATTTGAAATTTCGTCTTATCGGCCTATTGTTCTTTCGTCATGTTTGATGAAAGTAGCGGAGCGTTTGATAAAAAACAGACTAGAATGGTTTGTTGAAAGTCAAGATATTATCTCACCAAATCAGTATGGTTTTCGGAAAAAGAAATCTACAATGGATAATTTAAGTTTGTTCACAACTGATATTCGAGTTTCTCAATCCCTAAATTCTTATACATTGGCCACATTCCTTGACCTTTCATCAGCTTACGATGATGTTTTACTAAATGTTTTGAAAGAAAAGCTAATTAAAAAACAAATCCCCCCGAAACTAGTCCAATTATTAATTTGCTCACAGATAGGTCCATTATTATTGAGACTTCCTCTAAATGCTTAAGGCGCAAACTATGGAGAGGTTTACCCCAGGGTTCTGTTATCAGTCCTCTGTTGTTTAGTATTTATATAAGCGACCTAGACCCAGTAATTCCTTTTTCTATCAAGCGACTTTACTTTGCGGATGATATCCTTATATATTTGTTACATAAAAATATTATTCTTGCAGCTAAGGAAATGAATTTGGCTTTACAATATATTAAAAGCTGGTTGTCAATAAAAGGTATGAATCTGGCGGCATCTAAAACAAGGGTCGTAGCTTTCACGCGCAAAAGAAAAATTCCCCACTTCTCAATCTCTTTTGATAATGTGCCTCTACAAACTGCTACTCAAATCAAATTCCTTGGTCTTCTTTTGAACCATAAACTTTCCTGGCTTCCACACATTCAGATAATTTCTACAAAGTGTGAAAAGGGACTTAATATGATGCGAGCAGTTTCCAGAGTATGGTGGGGATCTCATCCTACCACTCTTAAATTAATGTATAATTCCCTAGTTCGGAGCCACTTGGATTACGGCACATTCCTTTTTGACCCCCTCCCTAAATATTTAGATAAGAAAATGGAAAGAATTCAATCAAAAGCCCTCAGAATGATTATTGGAGCTATGAAATCTTCTCCAATTAATGCGCTTCAGGTGGAATGTGGGGAGCCTCCATTATATTTCAGAAGGCAATTCCTTGCCAATAAATATATTTCAAGGCTTTATCGTTATCACATCATCCTATTAAACAAAGCCTTAATCGGCTGAGTGTTAATTTGAATTCTAACAAAAGATTGAGTGAAAAAAAATGTTTTCCTCTCCTAATTAAAAGTTTTCATCTCTATAATTCTCTGTCATCTTCCCTCCAATATCTTCAAGAAGTTCCCAATCTCCCTATATACAATATTACATTTAAGGCAATCACTTTTATGCCGAACACAATAACATCAGACTTTCGGAAGAATATTTTATCTTCCCCAAATAAATTTTATAATGTGGATGACTGTTTTAAAAGCATTGTGGCTTCAAAATTCCCTGGATTTTCCATCCTTTACACTGATGGTTCCAAATTTGAAAATAAAAGATGTGGAGCATCGATATATAGTCCAGAATTCAACATCAATCTCACTTATAAATTACCGAAAGAAGTTTCCATATTTACAGCTGAATGCTTTGCAATTGAACAAGCGCTAAATCAAATCCAGGTTCTCAACATTCATTGAACCTTACTATGTACTGATTTGCTAAGTGCTCTAACTAAAATTATGTCAAATATTCTATGTTATCCGGTAGACAATATTATATGTAAAATAAAAAATCTTCTCAATTCTCTAAGTGAATCTGGGTTTGAAACGATATTGGGCTGGGTCCCTGCCCATTTGGGTATCGAGGGTAATGAGATGGCCGATTCTCTCGCCAAATCTGGTTCAGATTCCGGAACTATCCCACTAAATTTTAGAATCCCTATCTCCGATGTCTTCCCGATTCTTAAATCCAACATGACTCGTGCGTGGGAAGAAAATTGGGCAGTCTCCAAAATAAGAACTGGATCTTTCTATGCTGGAATTCAAAACCATATCCCTGCTAAGCCATGGTTTCACGGTAAAAAACTGTCAAAACGATTCATTTCATGTATTTCAAGAATGAGAATTGGTCACTGTTCAATTGCATCCCACTTGGCTAGAATAAGAGTTTTGGATGATCCGGTCTGCCAGTGCGGTGTGGAAGAAGAAACCCTCGACCACGTTTTCTTTAACTGTAAAAATCATTCATCTTTCAAGAACATATACCGCCGTCTCATTAAAATCACACACCAGTCCCCCCTTAACATTTCATACCTTTTATCTCTTAACAATTCTCGTGTTCATACAGCTTTATGTAAGTTTATTAACCTGAATGAATTCAACATTTAATTTGTTTTAGCGATCTAAATGAGTCCAATGTTTAATGTTTTATTATTCTCCCAATAGATTAACCGAATTTTTTTATCCACTTTAACTGTTACCGGCACAAAGCACTCTTTTCAGGGTGAAATGCCTAAAACCAAAAAAAAAAAAAAAAAAAGAATACATAAGCTCAATGGCTTTTGCTTCTGGGAGAATGGTATCATTATAACTTTCATGAGAGATTGGGGCTTCGTTTGATTGTGAAAGAGATTTAATTTTAGGAGTTACATTAAGGCAAAGCGGAGGTCGTCGTTTTCGGGAAGGAATGGTTACAGAAGTCTGGGTATCATCAGAATCGTAGCCGTTTACAATATTAGAAATGGGCTCAGGGTCCGGAGGTCGATTTTCATCTTCCTCCATTTCAACAAATTTAAAAAAAATTAAACAATAATTATTATTTTAGAAATAATAAATGATAGAAATAATACACGCAACTTCGTCGCAAACCGATAACACAAACAAAAATAATGAATACGAAAAGGTAACAATAAATTAATCTTATCTGTACGCCGCGCCGTCAGTAAGCCGTCAAACACAGAGCACTGGTAAACACGACTGCACACTTCCGAGGTTCGGTGACTAATCCCCATGTCGGAGTTAATTTTTACCTCGTCGAAGGCATCGATGATAAGTCTCAAAATCAAAACATTAAAAACGTACAACTGTTTTCAAACACGTCGAACGCATCGATGATAAATCTTAAAGTATCACTATCAAAAGAATAATAACGCGTATTAAAACACACACATTTCGACCACAGTTCGCTTTTATGTTTAAATTAACGAGAAAACTTATTAAAGCAAAATGCAATGTAAACAGTGTATAAACAATCACATAAATACGGCCACCTGCAGCGACCCATAAACCAAAACTACTGACCTACTTACGATTTAACAGAAATGGGACTTCTGTTTATCGTGCGTCTCTTTCCTTCATATGTTAGTTGAACCCAGCATACCAAAGAAAGCTATATTTTGCGAATATGTCAGAGAAAGGTATGAATATTATAGAACAACAGATGTTTTAACCCTGCAGAGCAGAAATATTTTATGATTACACCGGATTAAATGAAGGGTGATTTTAAAATTGTGCTTTAAATCCGGGTTTCTTTATTTGTTTTACTTTTAAATAGTTTTAATTAGTTGGGTAATTTGATCTTCACTAATAATTTATAAGAATTTGTGAAAAAAAATCAACTTGTGACTCAATTTACTCGAAAACGAAAGCTCAAATCAAAAAAAAATTATAATACAAAATCGACTCCAAATGTGATGTAGATTCACCAGTTTTCCGCTTGTTGTACGAGTTTCCGGACACCGTGTGAGATATATATACATATATTTTTATCCCCTCTCGTACTTTTTTGATCTCGCGCGACGGTACGCCAGGTATATGTTGATCCGTTTGCATTTGTTGATCCACCCCGGATATGTTGATCCATTACCCAAGCTGGCTTACATATGTAAATCCCTACAGATCAACTTGTTTCATCGAGATTTAGCTGTAAGCCACGCCCATTTTTCGGTCGCATATACATTTTACACAATTTATTTTGTTGATCCATATGTTTCTGACAAACTTGACGGCTTGCATGCGTTGTAACTTGTAACCGCCAATTTCGCGTGCGTTGTCGTACTTTTTAGATCCTGTTAGTACATCCATATTCTATGAAAATGACTTAATACTTAAAGAGGATAGACTGCCTCACGAGTATTTGTATTGAAATGGAATTTACGCAAACGTCAAATCCATGCTTAAAAAATCTTTTGAACTTGATTAAACAATAATGTAACTTTAATGCATAATTTACTACGTTTCGTGACTTAGCAGGGGTGCCCGGGTTCACGGGGTGAGATTTGTCGAGGTCATTGTACTGGACGGGAGTCCGCACAAGACTGTAGATTTAGGCGCCGGGTCCAAACCGTGTCTTCAACCGATGAGATGCTCCTTTACGGCCGATGATGATGATTGTAGTTGATATTGGTGATGAAATCTGCCTCCCGCACCCAGGCTTGGTGAATGGTGGGCACTGGGTGTGCTTTCGTCTCTGCTCGCTTCTGGTGTTGGCGGTTTTCCAAAGGAGGGCCGGCTGGTCTCGAAGAGGTAACACCAGAAGATCTTGGAGCAGAAGACTCGGCGAGGTGAGGCAGATGTTGAGCAGGAGTCACTTGTTGATAAATAAAACGCTTGGTTTTGGTGGTAAAGATGAACTGATTTATTTTTAATTATGTGGCTGCTTATATTTAATTAGCCTGACTCGCGCCCGATATTGGGCTAGGAGCCCAAAAGTGGTGGGGGGTTGTACCCGCGCCAACAATGAGTTTATAGCCTCCGACAAACTGTTGCATATTCATTTTGTCGGTAGTACTGGTGATAGTAGTCGCTTAAATTTGAGAGTTAGAAAAGATTTTGAGCGCTTACATGAATGATAATTACATAGTTTAAATGCATAGTAGTTATAGGAATGTGTATCTTGACAACTAGATTTTTTGTTTGTCAAGATACGACAAAAAATAAGAAATGTTTGTAAAATAAATGTGTAAAAATGATCTCAAGCGATCAAATTTGTAAAACATGTTAAGTTAGTATTTTTCCGAGGTCCCCCGTAACATAGCGCTCAGAAAGAGATAAGATTCACTATGCTACGAGGTTCCTGGATTTTTGTACACGCAAAAAGGGTAAAAAATATTGTTCAAAAATGGGTTTACATATGGGTGAAAAACAGCTTTTTTAATATCTCCTCAGCGGTAGTATATCGAAAATAGTGTTTATTTGACTACCGCCGAGGGGATGAACAAGTAAAATATACATATTTGCAATGTTTAAAAATTGATTTTTCTATGTAAAATTTACATAGAAAAAATGCTGGACATTGATCCACGCGGCAGGTAAGCCGGCGATGTGGTATCGAAGCCATTCGGAGTCAAAGTTTTCAAGCCGCTTGGGCCGAAAACTGGACAAAATGACCAGTGGCGGGGAGTGGTGATTTTGCCAGTGGCGTGGAGTAGGGACATTTTATAAAAGTAAACAATTTTTATGAAATTAAATAATATGGTCAACTACGTCCGTTACACTCCCCCCGTTTAGCTATGCTGAACTAAAAAATAGGACGTTTGTTGGTACGTTGCAGCCCGCGGCGGCCAGTCCCTCTGGGATGGTGCTGGGCTGGTGGTACTGTTGATGTTGCATCGGTAGGCGGGGCCGGCAGGATTACAGCGAGCTTCACATCGGGGCGGACGTAAAATCCGGTGCTCGTCTGGATCCGGGCGGTCCTCATTCGGCCGTCTGCAGCAGGGGTGAATGGAGGAACATGGTGGGCTAGCCTTGATGGCGGCAAGGGCCCCATCAGAGGGGGGGCTGGCTTGCTCCTGCGCATCTTGCAGGTGGGGCAGTTGTGGGCGATCTTGCGAATATTTGTTCGCAGTCGCAGCACATGGTAGCTGTCTCGCACCTCAGCCATTGTTCTCTCCTTATTCGGATGATCGGCTTCCTGGTGATGACGTCTCACCAGAAGTCGGGCATATGCATGATCACCATCCAAAATTATTGGTGTCCGCACTGCTTAGGGCACGTTACTGAGGGCTCGTATTCTTGAGTTCATCCTCAGTAGGCCGTCAGGTCCAAGGAAGGGGCTCAAGGCTTTGAGCCTACTGTCACTTGGTAGTGGATCTCCTTTCTGGAGCGCATTTATGTCATGATAAAATGTCTCTTCTTGACATTTTCTTGCCCATCGGGCCTCTGCTTCCTTGATTTCATCGGTTCTTAAATGATTATCAGGTTGTTCGTGGCTTTTTCCACGACACCTTTTAATAGAACGATGTATCCGGCAGGTAGTTTGAATAAGATGATTAAATGAGGAGAATTTCTTGATGTCGGGCAGTGTTTCTGCCACAGTTGAAGAAAGGCCAACGTTTTGGCGCCTTACTTCAATGTGCCTGGGAGACCCTTTCGCGGGGCCGACTGATTCTCTCGTACCATTTGCAGGCACAGATCCAGCTGGTACTCCTCGTACGGCCGCCTGTATCAGAGGTGCTCGCGGTACGGGGCCAGATGGTCCATGGGGCGTGGTAGAATGCCACCGGGCATGGTGCCTGGGTGGCTTTCTCTGCAAAGATGCTGGCACAGATCCAGCTGGTACTCCTCGTACGGCCGCCTGTATCAGAGGTGCTCGCGGTACGGGTCCAGATGGTCCATGGGGCATGGTAGAATGCCACCGGGCATGGTGCCTGGGTGGTCTTCTCTGCATAGGTGCTGGCACAGATCCAGCTGGTACTCCTCGTACGGCCGCCTGTATCAGAGGTGCTCGCGGTACGGGTCCAGATGGTCCATGGGGCATGGTAGAATGCCACCGGGCATGGTGCCTGGGTGGTCTTCTCTGCATAGGTGCTGGCACAGATCCAGCTGGTACTCCTCGTACGGCCGCCTGTATCAGAGGTGCTCGCGGTACGGGGCCAGATGGTCCATGGTGCACTGTATGATGCCTCCCGGCAGTGCGCCTGGGTGACATTGTGGCACGTATGGCCAATGTGGTAGCTTCATTCACATGTTCAGAGGTCCCTCCGCCATGGGTGGTCCACCCCAACGCCGTTCGTGATAATATTCGCGTAGAATCACGAACGTCGCGCACTTCCCTCGAGACAATTAAGTGAGCATTGTCTTGCCCGATGAGAAGTGTGGGGGTGATGTAGCGACCGTGGTACCTCTGTTCAGGAAGGTTGAGCTGCTTGATGGTATTGGCCTTGATGACGTACTCATCAGAGATTCCGGCGCCGCGTAGAGTGATTGGCACGCGGCGGGACGTCAAGTCTGTTGAGCACATTTTTTTTGCTCCGTGTAGTCGTAGCTCACAGGTAGGTCCGGTAGTGCCGATTTTCTGTGCTGTGGTGGCATCAATAAGGGTGACAGTTGAGCCCTCGTCCAGAAGCGCAAAGGTTTTAATCTGTCGCTTGGGGCCCGACAATATGACCCCCACCACTTTTAACACGGCACTTTCGGTATGGCGTCACATATTGTGAACGTTTGCCACTGTATTGTTATTTTCACGATAGTTCGGGTTGTGAAAAAGTCAGTGGTGGGGGTATCTGCACTCCCCCACTCCGCACCAGTCACTAACTTTGCAGAATTTGGTAAAATGTTTGCCATTGAGGCATACTCGGCACAATCCGGCACTTTTAACTGTCACAAAACGGGTTTTTATGTCTTTCGCGGCAAAAGTACGACATTCGCTAAGTTGGTGGCCATTTTCACCGCACTGAACACACCCGGCGCGGTTGTCGAACTCGCGAACTTCATTGTAACTGTTTTGCACTTTTTCCCCGCTTCGATTATTTTCTCGATTATTACCAGACAAAATTTGGGGCATTCGATTATTACCAGACAAATTTTGGGGCTTTCGATTATTTTGCGCGAAATGTTGTTTTTCACTAGAATTGTCGTTGTAAACATTGTTTTCCCGCGATAAAAACCGTTCTGACGCGGCAGACGTGTTTAAACTGTTGTCACAAGTGTCACTTTTGTTCGAATTGTTTTTTCGCGAAAACTTTTCTGACGCGACAGACATATTTTGGGAACTTTCACAGGTATCACGTTTTTTAGCACCGTTTTTGCGCGAAAACTGTTCCGTTGTGGCGAGCGTATGTTCACGGCGTGGGCGGGACCTCGCGTGGTCAACCAAACCGGACTTTGGGATGGCGTTCGCGACGGTTTTCAGGAAGGCGGCAAACTGGCAGATGGTAGCGGAGGCCTCGTAGTGCCGCACTTCCATCAGCCACGCCAACCGCAAGGTGGGCGGCATCTTCCCCGCGATGTCACTGAGCAGCGCTGGATTCGTCAGGTAGCCATCATTGTTGAGGGAGCGGAGTGATGCCACCAGGTTCTGAACTGTGCCAGAGAAGTCTGCGATGTCCTCCAGAGAGGCCTCAATTGTGAGGTGGGGCAGCTTCTTCACCTTGTCCAGCATCAGGGCAGCGAGTGAGGTAGTCCCTCCAAATCTCTGCTCCAGGACTGCCAGGATCTCCGGAACCTGGGCAGGGTCCATCAGAAGGGGGCCGACGGCTTCTCGGGCTTTCCCCTTGAGGGCCCGCTGTAGGCGGATCAAGTTTTCGCTGGAGGTCATCCGACATGTGGAGGTAGACTGGTTAAACTGTGCCCTCCAGGTGGGCCACTCCAGTGGATCTCCAGAGAATGGAGGCAGGTCCTTGGCCATAGATTGTCTGGCAATAAGGGCCGCCATTCGTGGATCGTCCTCGATTGTGGGACGGGGGCTGTCCTGAGCCCTTGAAGCTCTGATGGCTTCTGTCAGGGCGGAGGCCAGCTGAGCCATGGGACTGCCATCATGCTGAACCCAGGCTCTGGTATGTTGGGCCGTCTCATCCGCCGTAGGTTGGGGCGGGAATCTCGGCATGGAGCTGGTACTGGCTGTGGGCGGGCCATCTGGCCGTGCCGGCACGCCATACTCCTGTTCGCGCAGTGGTACGGGCGGCACATGTCCAGATGGTCCAGATGGTCCAGGTGGTCCAGGCTGTGTCCATGGCACGTCCCACTGCTCCAGCAGTCCGGCAGGTGATCCTGGCGTCGGCGCTGGGTACCCCGGGTGGGGCAGAGGTACGGGCAGCACAGGGCCATGAGGTCCAGGCTGCACCAGTACTGGGCATCCCTGAATGGTCCAGGGTGCTGGTTGCGCAGGGCCTGCTGGCTCTTGCTGCGCTCGTGATGCGTACCTCTGGTCCACCAGAGGTACAGGTCCGGCTGGCACTTCAGGTACGGCTTGCCTCTGTTCTATCAGAGGGGCGGGCGGTACGGGGCCAGAGGGTCCAGGCTGCATCATGTTTGGCCACCCTGCATTGGGCCAGGGTGACGAGGGCGGGGGACCGGCTGGCCTTGGCTGCGCCGCTGCTGAGTACCTCTGGTCCACCAGAGGCACCGGGCTCAGTTGGCCGGGCTGCACCCATCCAGGGCTGTACCCTTGGAAGCGCCAGGGTCCTCCTTGGGCAGGATACCCTTCCAGGAGTACGGGTCCAGATCGGGCAGGCACTGCTGCTGCTGGTTCCTCGTACCTCTGGTCCACCAGAGGCACCGGGCTCGATTGGCCGGGCTGCGTCCATGATGGTGGTGACCTCTCCAGGAGCTTCGAAGGTCCAGGAGGGGCAGGGGCTGCTGCTGTTGGAGCTGATTGAAGAGCTGCTTTAAGTCTCTCAATGTGCTCGGTTTGACTGCGAAGCTGTTGTCGCAATGACTCCATCGCATCCTCTTGAGATGTGGAGGGCGGTGAGTCATGATGTGCAGGTGGTGCCATGTCAGGAGTAGTGCTGGGCGTGGGCATGGGGGTTACGTCAGGCGTGACGTGAACCGCAGCCGTGGCCTGAGACCCAGCGTCCAGGGCATCTGCAGATGGTGTTGAGGATCCATCGTCTTGGATCCGGCTCGACCGTAAAGTTGGAGACATCCTGGTTGAAGGCGTGTGAGGATCCGGCTCGAAGGACCACTTGTACTGGACGGGAGTCCGCACAAGACTGTAGATTTAGGCGCCGGGTCCAAACCGTGTCTTCAACCGATGAGATGCTCCTTTACGGCCGATGATGATGATTGTAGTTGATATTGGTGATGAAATCTGCCTCCCGCACCCAGGCTTGGTGAATGGTGGGCACTGGGTGTGCTTTCGTCTCTGCTCGCTTCTGGTGTTGGCGGTTTTCCAAAGGAGGGCCGGCTGGTCTCGAAGAGGTAACACCAGAAGATCTTGGAGCAGAAGACTCGGCGAGGTGAGGCAGATGTTGAGCAGGAGTCACTTGTTGATAAATAAAACGCTTGGTTTTGGTGGTAAAGATGAACTGATTTATTTTTAATTATGTGGCTGCTTATATTTAATTAGCCTGACTCGCGCCCGATATTGGGCTAGGAGCCCAAAAGTGGTGGGGGGTTGTACCCGCGCCAACAATGAGTTTATAGCCTCCGACAAACTGTTGCATATTCATTTTGTCGGTAGTACTGGTGATAGTAGTCGCTTAAATTTGAGAGTTAGAAAAGATTTTGAGCGCTTACATGAATGATAATTACATAGTTTAAATGCATAGTAGTTATAGGAATGTGTATCTTGACAACTAGATTTTTTGTTTGTCAAGATACGACAAAAAATAAGAAATGTTTGTAAAATAAATGTGTAAAAATGATCTCAAGCGATCAAATTTGTAAAACATGTTAAGTTAGTATTTTTCCGAGGTCCCCCGTAACATAGCGCTCAGAAAGAGATAAGATTCACTATGCTACGAGGTTCCTGGATTTTTGTACACGCAAAAAGGGTAAAAAATATTGTTCAAAAATGGGTTTACATATGGGTGAAAAACAGCTTTTTTAATATCTCCTCAGCGGTAGTATATCGAAAATAGTGTTTATTTGACTACCGCCGAGGGGATGAACAAGTAAAATATACATATTTGCAATGTTTAAAAATTGATTTTTCTATGTAAAATTTACATAGAAAAAATGCTGGACATTGATCCACGCGGCAGGTAAGCCGGCGATGTGGTATCGAAGCCATTCGGAGTCAAAGTTTTCAAGCCGCTTGGGCCGAAAACTGGACAAAATGACCAGTGGCGGGGAGTGGTGATTTTGCCAGTGGCGTGGAGTAGGGACATTTTATAAAAGTAAACAATTTTTATGAAATTAAATAATATGGTCAACTACGTCCGTTACAGTCATTTTATAAGAGAAATTTATAACTTTGATTAAATCAAATTTTATTTTAATGTATCTTTTACCATCTCTCCCAACGTAAGTTTCTTGTAATGATTAAGTTGAAACAAAGCGTAATATCCATAATCTGTGCCTATTAAAATTGCGGCGATTAGATTGGTGAGAATTACATTTTCCAAATTTTAAATAATGATTGTTGAAAATTTTGCTTTATTTTGTTTTTTATTAAACATGGCTTAAGTCATTTCAAGCACCGATTCCAACCAACGATGTTTTAGTATATGTTCGTTAATCAAAAGGAGCTATAATGTCTGTACCTCAGAGCCCTCGAGAATTATTACAATCATGTGTACCGCCACCGCGGGAACCATTTATTAGATAAGCAACAACCCTACTTAACTATAGGTGACCGCCAACGTTTGGCGAGATTGATGTTCATTTCTTGTATTTTTTTACATCATATCTACACAGGAGGCCCTGAGGAAAATCGTAACCCTCAGGGCTCATGTCATCTTTGAGAATACTGTGCTGGGGGAATTTTGAAAGAAAAGGAAGGAGAGTGAGTTCTGGGAAGTAAATAGGAATAATGGGTGAGTAGTAATCTGGGGGTTAGTGTGTACTAGTGATATACATAAGAATCTAACTCTCCTACTGCGTTGCAAAGCGATGCGTTGAAAGAGGATTAATCAATTTATTATAATTAATAAATTGGCATACTTATGTTGATCTCATATATATTGATCTATTCCCGTAGTATGTTGATCCAGGTAAGAAGTTATTAGACAAAGTTGATCTGTGTCCCTATATATGGTTTTACTAAATGAACCAATCAAGGGGCAATCGGTGGACTGTTCATCACAAGGTTTTATGTGATTCCGTAATCTTTTGTGATATTGAACTCAAAGTATTAGTCTCTAGAGTCGAATATCGCATGAAATGACTGTGAGATGGTACCGTTTCAAATCAAAATGACGTGTGTTGCTTGAATTGTTTATAAGAAATGTATGCGTATTTAGATTGAAACGAAAATTTCGCAAAAACAAATCCGTAAAAAAATCATAACTTAGCAGGGGTACACGGGTTCATAGGGAGAGGTTTGTCTAGGTCCTGGCGGCGGATGCGTTTGCCCATCTACTGCGTGGCGGGCCGGATTGAAAGAAACTGGTTGAGGGATACCTTTCGACCATAAAAATCCGAAATGGCGGCAAAAGGAATAATGTTATGTAGGAAATTTTGAACCTCTATCTTTTACCATCTCTCCTGATTACGCTTCGTGACTTAGTAGGGGAGGCCGGGTTCTTGGTTATAATGGGTAATTAATGGATGATTGGACGCGGTTGGAGCTAACTAAAAACTGTCCCAAGAAGCGAAGCTAGCAGTCCACAATGGAGTGCTGGTACCTACCCAAATATATGGAAATGGGGCATGGAATTGGCAGAAGAAGGCTGAAAGTAGACAGAATACTGTAGAAATGAGATCCCAGAGGCATATATGCGGTAAAATCATGTATGACGAAATGTGCGTATGCTGTGTCTATTCTACAGGTATTTTATAAGGGCCTGTTAAAAGAAGCTAGCAGCATTGATCCCCGGTGCACCGTGCACGTGCTTGATACTCGACGGACACGAGCGGAACACAGGTTCACAGTAAAGTTGATGTTATCTATATATGAACGGGTCGTTTCTCCGACTCATTTTACCGTAAGTCGGCTCGCATGTGGAACGAGCTATCAGCATCTGTTTTTCCTCCTCCATATAATTCGCGCCTCTTTAAGACCAGCATTAATAAATTCATTCCTACAGCCCCATTTTGTATGTCTTTAAATTCAAATTCACAAGTATGATTTTTTTATGTGACACCTATCACAAGAGTGCCCCTGTCTTTACACTTTAAATACAGAGAAACTATGTCGCCACCCAGTTGGGCTGCGTTATGGGGTGGGTTAAGGTAGGGGCTGTAGGGATGAATTTATTAATGCGGATCTGAAAGAGGCCCGTATTATATGGAGGAAAAAACACACACACGAGAGGACTTACGCAAAAACGAGTTGGAAAAACGACCCGTTCTCATAAAGACAACATCAACTTTATTGTGAACGTGCGTTCCGCTCGTGTCCGTCGAGTATCAAGCACGTGCACGGTGCACCGGGGATCAATGGTGCTAGCTCCTTTTAACAGGCTCTAATAAAATACCTGTAGAATAGATTTCGTCATACATGATTTTACCGCACATATGCCTCAGGGATCTCATTTCTACAGAATTCAGTCTACTTTCAGCCTTCTTCTGCCAGTTCCATGCCTCACTTCCATATATTAGGGTAGGTACCAGCACTCCATTGTGGAGTTTTGCTTCTTTGGACAGTTTTTTGCTATCTCCAACCGCGTTCAATCATCCATTGATTACCCATTTTAAATAATTACCCATTATAATCAAGAACCCGGCCACCCCTACTAAGTCACGAAGCGTAATCAGGAGAGGTGGTAAGAAGTTCAAAATATACCATTTAACATTATTCCCTTTGCCGCCATTTTAGATTTTTATGGCCAAAAAGTATCCCTCAACCAGTCTCTTTCGATCCGGCCCGCTACGTAGTAGCTGAGCAAACGCAACAATGTACCCCTGCTAAGTTATGATTTTTTTATGGATTTGATTTTCGCGAATGTTTCGAATAGCTCTAAAGATGATTCTTTTAAAATCATCTCATATTTAATTTATAAAACAATATGACCGGAAATCGGCTGAACTAAAAAAACAGCTACAAGGTGGTTACAAATACTATTATATTATATCAATTTTGTCATTTAATTCCCAAACAATGTGTATATATATTCATTTAAATTAAAATAGCAACTTCACATTAGAAAAGAGAGGACAACGAACAAATAAGTACATTGACTAAGTGTTACGGACGGACATGCACTTGAGCTTATAAAACTTGGGAGCTGTACTCACTGAAACTGGAGTTTAGTTGTAATACGGGGTCAATTTTACCGGTATAATCATCCCCCAAAAACATTAACATAGAAACCATATAAACTACTAAATGCGGTTTAAAGCTAACGAATCCACCTAGATTTAATCAATAATCCCATATTTTTAGATTCCATAAGTACCCACTCTATTGTGTACCTAGAGGTAAAATTAAGATATTGCACAATATTGACAAAAATATGACAGAAATGGCTCCAGTGGATAAGTAATAAAACGTATTTTATAAGCACTTTTTAAAAAAAATTGTCTAAAGAAACAGATAAATTTTTAAAACAATTATGAATAAATTACATTCTGGAATCGTTAAAAGTCGTTTTGAAATATTTCGTCGTGTTTAGTAATCAATAGTATCGCGTTGGCAAGACGCAGAATTTCATAGCCGTTGATTATCAAAGACAAAACAAATAAAATTATTTAAATATTGAAGACAATATTAGTGATTTCTAAACGAAAATTTGAAACAGAAAAATCAGAAAAGGAAACGGTCACATCTGGGACTCGAACCCAGGACCCTTGTCTTTCCGGGACAGTGCTCTACCGACTGAGCTAATGGGACCCTATTCCCCTCGGTCACTTTTAACTGTATCTTACTTCGAATAAGAACTACTAACATTGTCTTCATTTTTTTTTCTTTCTTTTTCCTTTTTTTTTCTTTTTTCCTTTTTTTTCCTTTTTTTTCTTTTTTTTCACCGCACATTTTTACTGGCAACTATCTTTATGTATGATCGCAAGATTCAACCCGAACTAAATGCAATCCAGACAGCGTCTTTTTAGATAAACCTGTCTTATTTTTTATTTTTTATGTGCGACATCTGTTGACTTTTCTGCAAGTCTAGAATGAATATTTATTTTTCGGAATAACTTTATTGAGTAAAACCTCAAATTGTAATATTTAAATATTGAAGACAATATTAGTGATCATATAGTGTATCACTAATATTGTCTTCAATATTTAAATATTACAATTTGAGGTTTTACTCAATAAAGTTATTCCGAAAAATAAATAAAATTATAATTATTATATGGGATAAATGTATTATAATCAGGGTGTTGTCACCTTAGAGTAATAATATACTAGAGACCGCACTAATATTTGTACAAATCGTTGACATACTCGCAAAATAAAGCTCTCCCTTTCAGCTCGGTTCCATTAACGTACAAAAAACAGAGACAAACAATTTCTGTTAAAAACATCTTGAGTAATAATATTACTCTAAGCCCGGCAGTCCGCAGCTGCATTTTCTTAACAACGAAGTTTTGGTCTGATCACATTTTCAATAAAGTATTATTTTTTAACGAAAATAGTTTTCATACAGAGAATATACAAATAAACCTTTTTTGTGTATAAAAACATATCTGCTTTTAAGTTAAGATGTAGTGTGATATGATTTGTATTTTTTTATTAAACACTAATATGAAGCATGAAGGAATTATCAAAATATAAATTAAATATATTGAAGTGTTTTATCTTATCTTTTAGTTGGTATTACTATAAACTGCACGTGTTAGTTCTACTTCTGCCATTTGTGTGCTAAAAATACTTTATTCAACTTCTCGAAGTTAGCAGCTGTGGCTTTTTGTAGAAAATATGATATCTGATTATAATATTTCTGTTTTCATTTTTTACAAATAAAAACTTGTGTGAATACCGCACCAGAGTCATACAGTCCTAACCGCTCCCGTCTGGAGCCAGTGAGACTATGGCATCCTCAAAGGAGACCTCGAAGGAGATGACGAGGAGGAAGGTGGGAGATTACCTGGCTATTCAGATATGGTCACCAAACACTAATTGTAAAATAGTGCAAATTAATTTTAATAAAATTTATTTGAACCCGCGACCTTCGGATTGCTAGTCGAGAGCCACCTCAAGTAGTTTGATATGTTTGGTGACTTAGCAGGAGTGCCCGGGTTTATAGGGTGAGGTTTGTTCGGTTCTTGGCGGCAGATGCGCTTGCCTACCAAATGGGCCGGATCGATTATTCCTCTTTCAACGCATCGCCTTGTAACGCAGTAGGAGAGTTGGATTCTTATGTTTATCACTCGAACACACTGACCCCCAGATTACTACCCACCCATCCATACCTATTTCCTTCCCAGAACTCACTGTCCTTCCTATCTTTCAAAATACCATCAACACAGCATTCACAATGATGACATAGGCCCTGAGGGTTACGATTTTCCTTAGGGCCTCCAGTGTGGAGACGATGTAAAAAAATACAAAAAATAAACAACTATCTCGCTAAATCCTTGGAGGTGACTAATGGTAGGGGTATTGGTTTTCTAATAAATGGTTCCCGGGGCGGCGGTACACATAATTGTAATAATTTTCGAGGGCTCTGATGTACAGACATTATGGCTCCTGTTGATTGACGAACATATATACTAAAACATCGTTGGTTGGAATCGGTGCTTGAAATGACTTTAGCCATGTTTAATAAAAAAAACAAATTGGAATAAATTTATAGCAATTTTAATTTAAAATTTGAAAAATTAAATTCTCACCAATCTAATCGCCGCAATTTTAATAGGCACATATATGATGGATATTACGCTTAAGAAACTTACGTCGGGAGAGATGGTAAAAGATACATTAAAATAAAATTTGATTCAATCAATGTTCAAAATTTCTCTTTTTAAATGACTCAATGAACCTCACCCCATGAACCCGGGCACCCCTGCTTAGTCACGAAACGTAGTAAATGATGCATTAAAATTACGTTTTTGTTTAAGCAAGTTCAAAAGATTTTTTAAGCATGGATTTGACGTTTGCGAAAGTTCCATTTCAATATAAATACGCGTGAGGCAGTCTATCCTCTTTAAGTACAAAGTCATTTTCATAGAATATGGATGTTCTAACAGAATCTAAAAAGTACCAAAACGCGCGCGAAATACAAGTTACAACGCATGCAAGCCGTCAAGTTTGTCAGAAATATATAGATGAACAAAATAAATCGTGTAAAATGTATATGCGACCAAAAAATGGGCGTGGCTTACAGCTAAATCTCGATGACACAAGTTGATCTGTAGGGATTTACATATGTATGCCAGCTTGGGTAATGGATCAACATATCCGGGGTGGATCAACAAATGCAAACGGATCAACATATACCTGGCGTACCGTCGCTCGAGATCAACATAGTACGAGAGGGGATAAATATATATATATAAAAATATATATTCATACATAATATACATACATAATACACATATATTAATGTGTAATTCTTTTTTGTTGTTTTTAATAAATTGAAATACCATCTCTCTGCAGCACTTTCTTTCTCCCGGGACCTGAAAATTATTTATAAAAAGGTAAACTCACCCCATTAAAGTTTTTCCGGTCGGGTTCTACACGACAAAACCTTGTCAAAGAATCCCTACCTAATTACCTATAGTTCCAACTAATTTAAAAATCAATCTTTTCGACTATTTATTCCTATTTAATATTTTATTCTTGCTTGATCCATAATATGGATGATAGCTGATTTATATTATAAATCAGCTGATATTTAATATTCATCCCTCTAAACAAAATCCTATTCCAGAAAACCCGTTGATTTAATAACACTCTTCTAGTTTAAACTTTCAAATGATAGCTACTTCAAAATTAATTTCGAAATGGCAGATTGATATTAAAATTCTAGTTAAATCGACAAACACTTTTAAGCACTGCCTTTATACGCACGATAAATTATAATTGGTCACTTTATTGATTCTAAAATTCTTTTATATAAATTTATAAGAAAATTTATTCCGAATTGCGCAATCTTTTAATTAACTTAATTTTAATAAATTAAATATATGTTAAAACTTTCTCCCAAATTGCACTGTTTTCACCAATACTGAATTTAAACAATACATATATTCGTTAAATCTTCTCGTTTAAACTCGACGCAACCATTTATTTAGAACTTATCTACTGTTAATTATTTTTATTAACTTCACTGTTTTTTCACTAAATATTTTTCTTTTGTATTAATCACGAAACTTTTAACTATCTACAATTAATTAAAAGAAACACTTTGTCTATATTTTCACTGATTTTAATTGCGAGTATTTCTAAGTCATTAGACTTGTTCATAATCTTACACTTAGAAATATTTCACTGTTAATTTACCGAACGCGTTGTACCGCCACACAAAACTCCTTTCCAATCCACGGCTGACTGTCCTGTAATCCCCTCTGCAGCATATTAAATACCCCTCTCAGGTTCCAAAAAAGCGTATCTGAATTTGTTTTGATAATTAATCCTATCTCCTATCAACTTGTAATCATTTGACATTTCCTTATTATTTTCGTCTGTACCGACATATGATCTTTTGTATCATTTCAGTCATCTGGCTCTGGGCGGTGGCTAGTCTTTGTCTCAAGTCCCCATCTCCATAGGGTCCGAATCGAGTAAGTCCGCGTTAAATTGCCCCATCTTCCTGTCCTACTGTTCGTACAAATGTAGTTAGAATATCATGATTTTGTGTTCCTTTTTTTTCTCAATTTGCGGTAGGTCCATCCTCAAAAACATATATATATATAGATCTCAATTTTATGCATCTCGTGCGAAAAATGATTAAACCCATGTCGAAATCTTTACTATGCATTTTTGAATTTCAATTTTTCTAAATTCTACTTAATTTTATTGTCACCTCTATGAGCTTTTCCATTTTAACCCGTACTTTCTCTATTTATGTCGTAAATTTGAGTTTTCCCTTTTTCTTTGAATTTTCTTTTATTCGCGACGTTTTTCTCCACGAATTTCTTCTTTACTCTTATGTTATTTCTCATAACTCTATAATTAATTATAGCGCCCTTGAGGTGATTTTTCACAAAAACGGCGCTCTACAAATTATCCAATTATTATTATTATTATTCCAAGCCGTATTTATTAATTTCATGGATAACTTGCAATTGTATCGCTTTTTCCCACTTGGATCATCTCTAATTTCCGTTGTTTACCCTTTCTTTTCTATACCCCACACTGTTCCCGATGTGTGCTGTCTCTAGGAAAATTTCATCCTTCATCTATTATTAATTAATATATCATTTTCCACACTTCTATGGGAGATATTCCTAATTCGACTCTGGGATATCTGTCAAGTTAACTGTCCGATTTAAACTCCACCCAAAATTCGTCTCTTACTTACCTAAATTCCAATAAACCATACGTATTGACATTTCTTTAGGTCTCAAACTTTGGTACTCCGCTCGTAAATTTCTCTTTATTACAGAATCATTAAATTTTATGTCTTTTTCTTTATCTAAACATCTCGTAAACCCTATGTTAACCTTAATTGCTTTCCTAATTGCTTATTACTCTAACGTAAACGAGAACCATGTTCGAATTTTGATTGTTTATAACCTAAAATACACATGAGATCGTCAACATTTTAATTCGTCTCATTTCCTCTGTAGTCTCGTGCAACTCTAAGATTTACCTACCCTCATAATTATGTAAAATGCCTACTTTTTCTAAATTAAATCTATCGCTATATTTTTAGTATTATTGCCTTCCTTTGGTACTCTATTTTCATATCCCTCAGGACCTTGTAATTGCCCAAAATCTCTGGATTGTTCCTTCGTTCAGTCGCTGCACTCTTTCTAAAATGTCCATTTTTCGTGAAATTATCCTTCTGAATCGTTTTCCCAATATCTCCGCTTCATCTAAAATTGATAACGATAAGTTCCCATTGTTTCCAACACTTTCATTTTTCTTTAGCACGATTTTCCTCGAATTTGGCGCCCTCCCGCTCTCATAAGCAATCGCACGACAGTTGAAAATCCTGTCAGTAATTTTCCTTTGTTTTCCCGCCCTTTCTTATAAGTATTTCATTTATAAATTTTCCATCGTATTTTCGCATGTTTTTCAACATGTAAAAGGCTCCAAAAGCACTAGATTCCTGGGGTTCACTATCCCATAAATGTACACGTTATTCAAACATTCCCTGGGGTTCGTTGTACTAAAAACCTTGAAACGTTCGATAATAATAATAATACTTGGATGACTTGTATAGCGCCGTTTTTGTAAAAAAAACACCTCAAGGGCGCTGTATAGATATAACATTACATATAGATATTTACATTACAGTGCATTCCCCTCCTTATTCTGTGGGAATGAAAAAATCATTAATTATCTCTTTAATTGTCGGGTCTAAAGGTCATTCCTTTGTCTTCCGTTGACACACGCCTCTCCGTTTACTGATTGGATCACTTGAACCTTTATAGCTTTTGTTTCAATCTAATTGGCTGTCAAAAATTCAATGTTTGTTTTCACGCCTAAAAAAGGAATTCCCCTATCCCGAGACTATTTTAACGACCTCTGTGTTTTCGTTCTAGAACCTCGATATAATTTCAATTATTACAGATGTCTACCTTCAACATAACTCGATCAAATTTAATTCAACAGATGTCGCAAGGATGTCCGTTTTCATAAGTAATTGATATATTTTTAATTCGCAAAGTGGGAAGCTACGGTTTATTTTTTTTTCAAAGCCATTCATCACAGTACCTAGCATCTTATACCTTTCCTTTTGATTTCCTTGATAAATATTATTGTTGTCCACCTATACAATTCCTACCTCCCTATGCCGACTACAACTGCGGGTAGTTCAGTTGAAAATCACAAGTCATCCTATCAACACCCATAACGGAAATATCAAGGTACAGGGCACGTTGCGCGCCTTTATAGCGGAACAATATGACTAGATAAGCCACGTTGTCGCCGTTGTAACATGTTATGAGGTAACAAAGAATGTAAGAATAAAAAGAAATGGTAAAACGATTCCAAAATTATATTTATTCCTACAACTTTTAGTAACATGAGAACTCTTTATATCATTAGTTTAATATCTCAGGGGTATGCATCATCCGAAGGATTGAAATGCAACGGTGGAAATTTTAGGATAACATTGAAAAGTTGACAATAAGGTTGGTGACATTAAAATTAACTGACCTGATAAACGTAAAGGGCGCCAAGCAGTGCAATCAGCATTGCTAAATTTAATAAGTATAGCGATGGATGACCAAGGTAGAATTATCTAACTACGGCGTCATGGTAGCTCGTAAAAATATATCGACCCGCGCGGTGGCTCGAGTCTTCCTCCAGTCTCAACGTCCCCAGCTGCCAGCTCGTGAAATACTCAAGTAGGCGGCGTTGGTGAGTCCGCAATTCAGTGTAGATCTTCCACAGGAAGTTGTCATAAACGCTAGCGACACGTCAACAAGTCCAAATTCTTGACAGGTGTTAGAATCTCTGTAGCGGGCTAGATTGAACTGCTACACACCTAAACTGTGTTGGTTTACCGAGCACCCCCTCGTTCGACCGTGCCGAAACAGTAATGCCATCGTGAGCTTGCCAGTTTGCGGTGGTAAAAAGTGAATTATATTTGAACCAGCGCAATTGAGAAAAGTGGAAGAAGAACAGAAACGGTAAGTCGGCATTCCGGAATTCCAATCCTCTTCTATCCGCTGTGCGACAGTACCTTGATTCCGTCTGCAACATACATCATTGTTGTTTTCATCATCAATTTTTTCCCTGATTTTTAATCACTGTAGTTTTATTTAACCTAGGGGGGAATCAAAAGTTCGAATCGTAACTTTATCTGGTCATTTTCGTGAAAAATGGAGATAAATTATAAAAGAGTGTTCCCGAGTGCCAACAAACAAAACTTAATACTGTTCTAGCCTAAAAATCGTCATAATATTATTTTTTTAAATCATTGATCCACCACTTTCTTGTGCACAGCATTCCCAAGGGTAACTTGTATAGTTCTTGAAATCGTTATTTATTTTTGACATTATGAATAAAAAAATATTACAGTAACTACTAATAGTTGAATTTGATTTATATATACATTAATGTTCCTCTTCTATAGAAGCTGGCGCTTGTGTCTAGTATACATTGAATTTGATTTGTATGTACATTAATGTTCCTCTTCTATAGAAGATGGCGCTTGTGTCTAGTATACATTGAATTTGATTTGTATGTACATTAATGTTCCTCTTCTATAGAAGCTGGCGCTTGTGTCTAGTATACTGGTTGTGCGCAACTCTTTCGTACGCAATTGCGCGGGGGGTTGCGGTATTGCGGATGCGATATAGACTAAGCCAAACAAAACGAATTGAATTGCCTTAGTGTTTGCAAGAGGAAAATGAGTAGGAAAGGCCAAAGACTTACCCTGGTCTCGTTCTCCTTAAGCCGCTGGTTCTGTTCTCTTATCAGTTTGCATACAATTAACATTCGTTCACTTAACACAAACAAAAACACAGTGAAATTCACTGCGTCGGGTAAAACGTTTCACTGGACGATTGTGGTCCAAAATAATCACAGCCGAGTTCAACATATGCGGGTTTCAATATGACACGAAATGTTCACGGGTAAGATGCAACGATAACAACTGATAACAATACTCCTTGTCTCTGGCCCGGATCATGGAAAGGGGACAAGGGGCAAAGGGGGGTGAAGGGTACACATTTAAGGCTATTCAATTTTAAAACCTAACGCGCAACTATCCCCCCCACCTTGAAAGGGTGCGAAATCACCCCTTTTAAAACCGCATTGTCATGGCATTTATCATATAAACAAATTAACATAACCTACAGTTATCCTAAATTTCCTAACCTACATTGACTAAACCTAATGCTACTAGACTACTATTGAGTTTGTGATGAATCAAGGTCTCTCCCGAGGTAGATGATATAATCCGTCATAGTAGCGCTATCTGTCGGCACAGTCGCATATGAATTACAGGGAACTGCATACAAAGGTGGGGGAGTTTCCTTTAGGGTTGCGACGAAAGAGGAAGGCGTGACTTTCTGACAGGACAAAGGGAATTACAGATAGGGGGCGTGTTTAGGTTTTGATTTATATAGCATCGACCTTGGAACTATTCCCACAAAATGAATAGGTGAACGAACGGGGCTAGGATCAAGGTTAAATCACTTGACATTCTAGGAGTTCACAACCTTTTTTGAACGCATAACTTCACTCGGACGGAGCGAGATTTGGTAGCAACAGGCCTGTTACTCGAGGTTAAAAGAAGTAAGAGGGTTGCCAATTTCAGACACTTGAGAGAGTTGATTTTTGGGAAAATTTCGAACATGGTTCTGCGTCATTTAGTCGGTAATAACCATTATCGAAAGTACTTAATTTTATACGTGGCTTATGGAAGACGAAAATACATTAAAATTAATGTATAGACGCTTGGCAGAGGAATTATGACCGAGTACATACGGGTTTGTTATGAAGGGAACTTGAGACCTCTGATTGATGCGAAACGAGTTGAGGGACGGAGAGAGAAGATAGGCGTGTGACAAAATCATTTGGGCCAACACCCATAATTGCAGGGAGGAATCGTGAAAATTCAGTAATAGTTCTTAAAATGAAACTGGCCAAAGAAATAAACAGGTTATCAAACCGATGCGATCTCGGACGAAAGGCAAAGGGTGAGCGACATGATGTGTACTGGGACATTTCAACTAGAACAAGTACCGAAAAGGCCTTAGGAACTTGGAATAATCAGTGAAAAGTGTGATTATTATACTAAACTACGAAAGGGGAAGGTGAATAAATGTGCAATGTAGGAGGCGACCTTACGCAAGGGACTTATCATACGGAGGAAGGGGAATGGTTGTCAGAAGTGATCGATTCGGGATGTAAAGGGAGGAACGGACGTGTACAGCATTCAATTCGACAAAAGGCGAGTTGCGAGTTCTATTTCCACACGGGAGAAAGAAGATTAAAGGTAGGCTGTAGGATATATCCACGAAAACGGAAAGTTAAGAGGAAAATTTTGATTAGTTACGCGTAAGGGGACGTCTTAGCGCACTAAAGGAAAAGTCATCAGAACACACATCACGGACCAAATAGGAACGCGAAAAATTTAAATTAGAAAAACAGGTCAATTTTGACGGATTATAAGGCACCTGCAGGATGGGGCAAACTTCAGAATTTCACCAGTACGGGCCTGTGTTGTGAGACGGCAGATGCCCATTTTTTCTGAGAAACGCAGAAGGGTAAGTCTGATAAGTTTTAAGTCACACAGAGGATATTGTGCGAGAAATATAAGACCGTAACGCTTCAATAAAGGTTGGATCGCAATGACAAGCGTAGTTAATTACTGCTATAAGACATCATGCGCGGGCACAAATCGAGATAGTTCGTCACAAGTCGCCGAGGGCCTTTTAAGGGGGTATACGCGCCGCGCTAGGAGAAATTATCACTTTGATAACTTATCCCGGACTTAGAGATTTTCTGGTCAAAAACATACAGTTCAACTCAGTGTTTGAAGAAATTAGACTCAGTGTCCTTGACGTAATAATTAAATTCAGGTTGAAAAGTTTAATTGGTCTAAATGAATCGTAATTAAAATTAATAATCGCTAAAAATTCCTTATCGGATAAAGTTGAACGCGATTTTATGTTTCAAATAAAGTCACGGATTATAAATGAATTGTATTAAAATTAATAAACGTTAAAATTTCTTCTCGAATAAAGTTGAGCGCGATTGCTATGGATTCAAATAAAGTCACGGATTATAAATGAATTGTATTAAAATTAATAGACGCTAAAAATTCCTTCTCGAATAAAGTTGAACGCGATTCTTTTATGTTTTAAATAAAGCCACGGATTATAAACGAGTTGTAATTAAAATTAATAAACGTTAAAATTCCTTCTCGAATAAAGTTGAACGCGATTGTTATGGATTCAAATAAAGTCACGGATTATAAATGAATTGTATTAAAATTAATAAGCGTTAAAATTTCTTCTCGAATAAAGTTGAGCGCGATTGCTATGGATTCAAATAAAGTCACGGATTATAAATGAATTGTATTAAAATTAATAAACGTTAAAATTTCTTCTCGAATAAAGTTGAGCGCGATTGCTATGGATTTAAATAAAGCCACGGATTATAAACGAGTTGTAATTAAAATTAATAAACGTTAAAATTCCTTCTCGAATAAAGTTGAACGCGATTCTTTTATGTTTTAAATAAAGCCACGGATTATAAACGAGTTGTAATTAAAAATTAATAAACGTTAAAATTCCTAAAAATATTCTTCTCGTAAAATTTTAAACGAAAGTGATAAAACTTTAATTGGGGGCTTCAATGGAGCCTCGGATTAAAGTCAAATTATAACGGAAATCTATATACCTAAGTATCTTGCTACCGCGTTTTGGGCTCGATCGAAGCCGTGTTACAACGAAATTTTTCAATAACTACCAGGTTAGGGAGGAGATATCGAAGCACATTCGTTACGGCCGGTAGAGAGGGTAACACAATAAAAATTAGGAAAATAATGTTGAGGATGTATCAGGTGGAGGTAAAGAAATTATGTATAAGCTCAGGGTAAATCTAGTGATATTCGCGAACACCCCGCCCAAAATGGCAGCGGTTGTGTAAAACCCAACCCGGATGTTGTTATTTAGCGGATAGGGGCTGGGTAAGTGTTTTATTTCCAATTCGATTCAACCAAATTCCCAGATGGACTTGGAACGCGTGATGCTGATATTTGCCGACTGACAGTTACTACTAATCCACTTTAATATGTACATAAAACCAACATGTCAATTTTCAGGATTCCCCGACAAGATCAATATAATTACCCTCAAGCCTTACCCCATTCCCAAATTTACCTCTCGAATAAACTTCATAGTTGGGTAATGTCTGATAGTGTCGCTGCAAATCCGTTTCTCACAAACACGGACTAGACAGAAGGATTTTTTTTCTCACGCTATCACGAAAAAGGGGTTGCCAACGTGGACGAATCAGGCCAACGAAGCGCTGGAGAACTACTCCCCCTAACGGGGCCGTGTAGAGTCGAGGGCGCGAAAGTGGAATGAAGATTATGAAGCCAACTGGTAATGAACGAGAACACGGCCTGCAGTTGGGGCGTTTAGGATGAAGGCACTTTGGACGTCTGTGAAAATCCACGTGGAGGGCGGCGGCGTGAGATGACGTGGGAATAAGTCCGCAGCGCTATCACATTATTCAATGGTGTCGACCGAGGGGCTGATGTAAGCCAACTGGAGCGCTCCCTTGGCGGAATTACAGCAGCTCCTTTGAGGTGAACTGTAGGTCTGACGGCACGTGGGAGATTGAGCTTCATCAGGCAAACCTACACGACACACTTATCGCGTTAGTATCATGATATGGGATGCAATTACCTTCCCCATCTAGACTCAGTAAAGTAGCTCGTCCGGAGGAATGGGCGTTGGAGCGATTTCGGAAGTGGCGTGATGACTTAATTCGCTTTCTCTTGGACGTGAATGCATCCGACAGGTCAGGGTACCTTTATGAAATGGGTCGCCAGCTGTGGGGTATAGTGTAGCCACGTCGGAGTCAGCGTTTGATTTCTGATCACCATCCACCGTTCTCGTATTTGGTCAGCGGAGGAGCCAACGTAATTTGCAAAAAAAAAAAAAAAACATTTCGATCACATAGTTTACCCTTCCTCTCCTCCCCCCCCCCTCTCATCCCTTCCCTATAAAAGATTAAGTGTCGAATAACAAAATTAACATATGTAAAACAGAATGAAGGCGACCCCGGAGCTGAGATGACGAAAACCGTCGCACTATGCATGTCAACACCATACTATACTAATTTATGCAATAACGAAACTATTTTATGTCCTCGGATTTATTAAAGGTAGGAACGAGCTTAAAAGGAAAGGTTTACAATTGATTACTACTGTATTAGAGTTAGGGGTACTGTAGGAGACGAGAGTAGGCTAAACGCGCGGTCTTATAAGAAAGTTTTTAAAATTTCAATGGTAAAGGGATCATTCACTCTAATTTAAACGAACCAGGATTACCACAAATATATGCATTAATAGCCCGTTCATATCTCATATGAATTTCAAAATCAAAAAATACACAACGCTGAAAAAGGGGCATTATTGCGAATTAAATCTTAAGATCTTCTGCCGTATGTTCCATACGGGGGTCGAAAGACTTAGCTAGGGTTTCTTCTTAAGGTAGTCCTCTAAGGGCGCCACCAACAGCTTAGGAAAATCGAAGGGCAATGACCAGGATGTTACAACATTTTGCAGATCAGACAGGAGAAATAACCATTATTTCAAATAGGTATAAATGTAGAAGGATGGAATCATTACATTTATTATCCTTCTCGATTTCCATGGCGGGCAGGTGTTTTAAGGGAGTTGTCGTCAAGAAGTGAGCTGGCGTTAACGCAAGGGGCTCGGAGGGGTCTGAAGAGAGCGTTCTACACAATGGCCTCGTATTCAGAATGGTTTCTACTTGTGCAAGTACTGTAGTTGCCTCTTCAAACGATAGAATCTGATCTCCTATTACCCGAAAAAGATGAGTCTTCATACTTTTAATATTGGATTCCCAATTTCCTCCAAAGTGGGGTGCTATTGGCGCATTCAAATGCCAGCTTATTCTATTATTGGCCAAAATACTTGCGAATTCTTCACCAAAATGTGAAGATGACAAAAATGCGTGCAATTCATTCAATTTTCTCTTGGCTCCTACAAAGTTAGTTCCGTTGTCTGAGTATAAATTTGACACAGGACCACGCCTAGAAAGAAATCGTTTGAATGCGTTCAGAAAACATTCGGTGCTCAAACTTGACGCCAATTCAAGGTGTATAGCTCTTGTTGTCAAACACACGAATAAGCAAATATACGCCTTTTGAGAACGAATTCCACGTCCACGTGATACGGTTACCCTTAAAGGCCCGGCAAAGTCTATACCCACATGCGTAAATGGTTTTATAGACTGAATGACACGACAATCTCTATGATCCGCCATTAAAGGTGCAATTGTTTTAGGACGTAGCCGAAAACACGAATTGCATTTATGTACTCGATTTCGAATTAAACTACGGGCTGACAGTATCCAATATTTTTGCCTCAAAATAGACATTAATAATGCGGGACCCGAGTGACAATGAATTTTATGATAATGATCAACCAACAAATTTAAAACGTGATCCTTTCGCGGGAGAACTATTGGGTGCTTTTGATCATAATTTAAATCCGAATTAACTAAACGACCTCCCAACCTTATGATTCCGTCATTCAAGAACGGTCTCAAACGTTGAAATACGGGTTTACACGTCTTTCCTTGTTGTAGATTTATCAATTCCCCGGGAAAGTACGCTCGTTGTATTTCGCGCAATATTTTAAGCTCAACGAACTCTAAATCTGACCCATGTATATATTTTCGATATGGCAACACCTTAAGAAAACGAAATACGTAAACCAAACATCGTAATAATTTATTCCACGAGGAAAAGCGCTTTGACAGGGTTAGAATATCATATTCTTCTAAACCAGAAGTCATTACTAACGAAATAGACTTCTGTTCGGGTGGTTCTGTGACCATGTTGACATCAAATGTGGTAATGGGCCACCGATCAGGCCTAAATTTCATCCACGGTGGGCCATGAAACCATAGCGGGTGATCTAAAATCTGATTGGGGGTAAGCCCTCGTGACAGACAATCAGCGGGATTATCTGTGCCTGCGATATGATTAAAACAGGTAGCTGATAATTCAGATTGAATTTTAGCAACTCTATTAGCCACGAATGTCCCCCAACGGTGCGGAGAAGACTGAATCCAACAAAGTGCTACAGTGGAATCAGTAAATGCGTATATATTTTCAATTTTCAAGCGTTTTTCTAAGGTTTCTATTACGTTATGCATTAATTTTGCAAGTATTAATGCAGCGCAAAGTTCTAATCGTGCGAGAGAAACAATTTTCACAAGAGAAACCTTCGATTTTGCACAAGCAACATGTACTGAAATTGCTTCATGATTTTGGACATGGAAACACACTATACCTCCATATGCCTTTTCGCTGGCATCTGCGAAACCAACAATGGTTACGATGCTACTGGACGTGATGCCAGTATGACGCGGAATTTGTATTCTATTTAGTGAGGAAAGTTCCTCACAGAATTGCGTCCATATCCTTACAATATCGTCGGGAGGCTCATCATCCCAATCGCATTTGTGTAGCCACAATTGTTTAATTAAAAGCTTGGCATATAAAACGACAGGCGCGATGAAGCCCATAATATCCCATATTTTTGCGACACAAGACAATATATTTCGTTTTGTACAACCTGTTTTAGGTGTAGAAGTGACGAACGAGAATAAATCGGAATTTGGTGACCAGTATAAGCCCAATATTTTATGCATGCTTATTTCATCAAATTCCTTTATCGCTGATAAGCGATGCGAATCTGGAATAGATTCCAGAACATCTTGCGAATTGCTGGTCCACTTGACAAGGTCAAATTGGCCAGTCTTCAATAATGCGATTAACTGAGAGGACGTTTCCTTTGCACCCTCTTCAGTTTCCATACTATATACAAAATCATCCATATATAAAAATTCTTCAATAATTTTCTTAGCCTCAGGAAAAGCTTCTCCTTCATCGGAGGCCAATTGCCTGATAGTGCGTAAAGCTTGAAATGGGCTGGATGTAAGACCAAAACAAACGCGGTTAAACTCATAAGTTTTAATATCTTCGCTGGGCGAGAAGCGATACAAGATTCGTTGATATCTCCGATCACTATCTTTCACTCCTATACACAAAAACATTTTGCGTATATCAGCTGAAAGAGCTATTGGGAATACACGAAAATTCATAATTATATTAAATAAATTTCCCTGTAAATTTTCCCCACTATATAAAATATTATTCAATGACACGGAAGTGCTTGTTTTTGCGCTAGCGTCCAGGACTATTCTCAAACTGGTCGTGATTTTATCCTCTCGTACAACTCCATGGTGCGGAATTATGTATGAAGGCATCTCATTTCCTTCATTTGAAGTGCTGAGAGTCAAATAATCCTTCTCTAAATATTCATTGATAATATTATTATAAGCTTCTCTTAAATTTGGAGAGGCTTCCAATTTACGTTCAAGGCATAAAAAACGTTTCTTTGCCATTGCAAATGAATCCCCAAGGGTTGAAACATCCCCTTTAAATGGCAAAGTTACTATATATCTTCCATTTTCAGGGTCTCTTGTGGTTGTTCTTTGATATATTTCCTCACATTCACGATCTTCAGGACTTTTAATAGACGGTACGTTTACCTCTTCTAATTCCCAAAATCTTTTGAGACAAATATCATCTGGTTCTTCTAGCATGGCACAACAAGATACGCTAACATTATCCTCAACCCGAGTTGGTGCTGATCCCAAAATAACGTATCCTAGAACTGTTTCTAAAGCATGCAGATTATGCCTCTGAAAAGGGTCTTGAACCCTTTTTGACAACAGGAGATGCGGGAAGAGCTGGGCTCCTAGCAACATGTCAATTTCTCCTGGTTCTCCATATGACTCATCCGCCAACGGTAAGTCATTCAAATATGACAATGAAGGTACATCAACTTTGGCGGTAGGTAAGCGCTCTGTAACTTTATTCACAATCAATGAAGTAATGTTATAATTTATTGCTCGATTGAAACGAGAGTAAATTTCGGTCTGTATGGAGCCTGTAATGGGCTTAGACGATCCTCCAATACCCTTAACGGTGGAACAAGACGGGCGTTGATATTCAAAAAATCCTAATTTTCTACAACAATCCCGAGTAATAAAATTGCTCTGAGATGCGCTGTCCAATAAACACCTAACGAGATGTTCATTTCCCTGTGCGTCTATTATTCCCACTCGTGCGGTAGCCAGCAATACAGTACAATGAGTCTTTAGATTATGAGATCGAACAGTTGAAAAAGTACACAAAGCTACATCAGAATTGGAGCAGCCCGGTTTTGGATCATTCAATTGATCAGCTTTCTGGTTTTCAATTCTTTGGGCATTTTGAGAGTCTGACTGCCCCTTGTGTGATGCACCCTGTTCTTCAAAATGTAACATTGTATGATGAAACTTGTCATTACACTTATGACAATTTTGATTTGAATTGCAAGTCCTAGCCTTATGTCTATCACTAAGGCACCTAAAACAGAATCCCTTGCTTTTGATAAAATTGAACCGTTCCCTTACAGTCAATTTTTTAAATTCTGAACATTTAAACAAATTTCCATGCGATAGATTATTGCAAAGTAAACATTTAATAGGCTGACGATTTTCCTCACTACCAGCACTCATATAGGCTTGCGTCGATCTTTGTGACCGTTTTAACGTTTCACTTTTATTTTCTACCGATTTCCTTGAAGAACCGGTTCTTTGCAAGATCTTAACTTGTTCACGCACAAATTTCACCAAGTCTTCAAACGAGGGGAATTCATTTTCCCGATTGTATGTTTCGAATCCTTTCACCGAGTCCATATCAAGTTTTTTCAATGCAATGTGTAAGAAAATAAAGTCACACAAATTATCTAAATTTACATTTTTAACGGCTGCCACAGCTGACGCAAAATGATCAATGAAGGATTCCAGATTATTAATATTTGCAACAGCAAAGGATTTAAAATCCAAAATTTGATCGATGTATGCAGAAGATATTACTCTTTTGTCGTTATATTTATCGATCAACGAGTTAAAAATAATTTCGTAATTTTCCGGCGATAAAATGATCCCGGCGAACGTTGATTTAACACGGTTACTAATTTTTCCCAACAAATAATATAACTTTTCTGAATTCGAAAGTGTATCGTTATTGTGTACGGTGTTAATAAAACTTGAATAAAATATGGGCCAATTTTTTATTTCCCCATCGAAATATGCCAATTCAATCGGTGGGAGTTTTACACTGCATTTTTTCTGTTCACTAACCACCCGCGAAGTGTTTTCCTGATTTAATGATATTTTTCTTTTGATATGTCCGTACATATCGTCGAACTTGAACCATCTTTCAAAATCAGGTTCAAAGTTTGAATCGATTTCCAAATTTAATATATTTATTTGTTGAGATATGTCCTCATACTTACTTCTAGTCAAGTCTAGAGTTTCAACTAACGAAAGAAACTCCTCTAGAATACTCAAGTCGGAAATTTTATTTGATAGTTCAAATAACTTAGTAAGACGTGCATCTAACGCATCTCGCTGAGCCGTCAGTAATCTCAACTTTTTTTCTTTAGTGGCCATTATGTATTTAGCAATAAATAATTAACCCAAATAATTAATTATAATTTAAATAACGCTATAATTGAATTAACGCTAGCGTAATTGATCAAAGTAAACAATTCTTCTGATATGTGTTTCCAAATTAAACTCAATAACAACTGAATATTATTATTCTGTTTACTATCTATTATTAGCGGTCGTTAATACATACCTAAGTACTTAACGCTAGCGAAGTATGTACTCGTATTAGAATTGAGTATTGAATACAAGTACCTACTTAGAATACGATTCCTTGCGTTAAACCAGGTACCTACATACACGATTAAATTATTGTCAACCTATAATTTGCCACGAGGAATTAAATGTAATTCGTTTTTAATATAGCTATTTGACAAACTAAATTTTAACTCATTTATAATGCAAATGCCATGATTTTGGTACAAATAATGATTATAGATTGCAATTGCGGACGAAAGTAATACAATATAACCCGGTTCGAAATTGGACCAATTTGATGGTTGTGCGCAACTCTTTCGTACGCAATTGTGCGGGGGGTTGCGGTATTGCGGATGCGATATAGACTAAGCCAAACAAAACGAATTGAATTGCCTTAGTGTTTGCAAGAGGAAAATGAGTAGGAAAGGCCAAAGACTTACCCTGGTCTCGTTCTCCTTAAGCCGCTGGTTCTGTTCTCTTATCAGTTTGCATACAATTAACATTCGTTCACTTAACACAAACAAAAACACAGTGAAATTCACTGCGGCGGGTAAAACGTTTCACTGGACGATTGTGGTCCAAAATAATCACAGCCGAGTTCAACATATGCGGGTTTCAATATGACACGAAATGTTCGCGGGTAAGATGCAACGATAACAACTGATAACAATACTCCTTGTCTCTGGCCCGGATCACGGAAAGAGGACAAGGGGCAAAGGGGGGTGAAGGGTACACATTTAAGGCTATTCAATTTTAAAACCTAACGCGCAACTATATACATTGAATTTGATTTGTATGTACATTAATGTTCCTCTTCTATAGAAGCTGGCGCTTGTGTCTAGTATACATTGAATTTGATTTGTATGTACATTAATGTTCCTCTTCTATAGAAGCTGGCGCTTGTGTCTAGTATACATTGAATTTGATTTGTATGTATATTAATGATCCTCTTCTATAGAAGCTTGCGCTTGTGTCTAGTATACATTGAATTTGATTTCTATGTACATTAATGTTCCTCTTCTATAGAAGCTGGCGCTTGTGTCTAGTATACATTGAATTTGATTTGTGTATACATTAATGATCCTCTTCTATAGAAGCTGGCGCTTGTGTCTAGTATACATTCAAACATAAGGTTTTAAGATGGGGACTATTTTTATGACATTGTTGTGTACTGAAAATAAATAAAAGACGAAGAAAAAATTAGTTTTATTTTTATTGCAGTAAAATAATATAGGAACTAACAAGCAAAACTATATTAAAGTAAAATGTATGCACACATTTTAAATTTGGTTTTTTCAATGGCTTATCTGTAAGACAGATTTTATTCATATTTCAGACATATTTAAAAATAATTTTTCATATACGAGGTGATAGGAACAAGCGGAAAACTAAATTTTAGTTATAACATTTAAATATCTCATTTTTTGTATAAACTACTTAAGATTTAAATAAATACAAATATTATTATCATTACTATCATTATTATTAAACAATTTGGATTCAGGACCATGGAAAATACCACTGTTTTAATAAGAATATTAAAATTTAAATCTTTGGTAATTTATTTATATAATGACAGCTTTGAAGCCATTTTTGTAAGGAACATTGAACTCAAAACTATGTCAATAAAAAAATTTAAATTGAACAACCAAAGTTTTATATTTTCCTTAAAAACATTTTTAACTAAAATAAATAAATTGGACAAGGAAAAGTCTTGAAAAAATGTGGACAATTTCAAAACACTTATTGGAGAAAATTGCAGGTCTGACGGTAATGTTACAGATCAAAGCAGACAACCCGGTTAGCGGAACGAGTTAGAATACCGTTTGCTGCAATCAAATTTTTATCTCGTGCGTATTTCTAATACTTCAATTATTATTAATATTTAGAGATGGCAAAATTTAGCATTAATTTTCAGATTTTTTAGCATTAACAATTGGAAATTTAGCGTTTTATAGCATTTTGAGGCATAATTTAGCGTTTTGTAGCAAAATAGAAAAAAATGTATTTCCTGAATGTTTTTAGCGCATATTTTAAGTATTTTTGGTAAAATATAATATGTTTAACCTTCATTTGCAAGTATTTCCATGTGAAAGATTATAAATAATTAATTTTAATATTAAATTAATAAGGAAGGAAACTCTAAGTACGGGTCGAACACAAACACAACAAATGCAGATTGCGATTAACATCAATAGGCGTAATTTATTTCACACAATTTGTGTAATGTCAAAAAGCAATTTTAGCCTACAGTACAAAAATATTAAATATTTACACATAAAATAGTAGCAAAATTATAAAAAATCGTAATGTAAATATCGATTTTTTGAAATTCTCACATATTATTTTAATACCCGGTATTTTCGGGAAATTCGCGCCTATTTCGCTAAATAGAATAATTTAGCTGAAATATGGCCAAAATCACGTTTTTCGCGTTAATTCGCGAAATAGAAATCACTGGAAACACTTTCAAAAGCCTTGAAACGCAAAGAAAACTTATAAATGCTTTATTTTCGAACCATAAATTTTTTTTCGCGTTTTTAGTTAAAACGAAATTTTGCCATCTCTATTAATATTGTTTAAATTAATAATCTATGAATAGATTTCAAATGGCCACTGGTATGCTATTATTTAATATATATTACATACAAAAATAGTATTGTTTTAAACTTGTCAATAGGAATGATTTGCAGTAGCAAAAGAATTGCGGTAAATATGAAAACATGAAAAATCAACCCGTAAAAAACAAAGTTAGTTTACTATAATACAAATACGTATATATATTTTTTGGTGTGACTGAGGATTGAGCATTCCTCCCCAGGGACTGGAGTCAACAGCACTAACAACTGCGCCAAATTGGCTGCGCGATTGGGTAGGGCGGACAATTGAGAAAAATGCATGTATGTCAGCGTGTGCATGCATGATTGCCAACAAAAGTTGACAGAATGCATTGTCATCGACAACTGCCGCGGTTCAGCTCGATCAGATGTCGGAAAGTGGTTTGATTTCCACTTCCAAGATTTGCATTCGTTCCTTCACGAAAAAAAAATCTAACTTCAAATAGAACTATTTAAAAATACAAAATGGTATAATGGCTGTTGGTCCGTTTTATCCACATTAATTCTTGGTGTGTCGATGCAAAATCTTATTCTATTTTCGTCACAACTTAGTTGTTTTTTGCAAATTTAAGTTATTGTGAATTGTACCAGATAATGTGTATATATATTTATAAAAATAGTAAATAATCTATCATAAGTAGTTTCCCCAGAATAGCTAGTACATAATATGTATTCACAGAAATGATTTTTTTAAACATATCCTTAAAGTTACGATGGCGTTCAAGAGGTTAAATAGAGTAATTTCACAAATTAGAAAAATTTGTAGATTATGTAATGATTATTGTATAAAAATGAGCAAAAAACCCTATTATTATTTTGTTTACTTCAACAAGGAAACTTCCGGAGAATTCCATATTAAAAACAGTCTGGGAGATTTCTTTGCACTGAACTGGAAAATATTTTGTTTAACTAAATAATCGGACTTTGGTTAAATTATGTAATGTTAAATGCACTGAATTATTCTAATTATTACATTTTTTGTTTCAAATCAGCACCTACTAGGTGAAATAATTTGGAAATAAGGATTACTTCGCATTCATTTAGCCAAAGCTATAAATGCCTTACATTCTGTGTCAACAATAACAGAATGTGCAAAAGGAGTCAAGTCGAAAAATCACCAATCACCAAAAAATCAAAAACTTTTGGAGAGAGCAAATATGTACTAAATTTGGAACTCATATATTTCTTTAATAAGTTTCGTCAAAATGACGAGCAATAAATGCAAATCTATCTGTATCTCTTGATTGCTTTTACTGAGAGTACAGCTGTCAAATTAGTGGCCGTCGTCTACCGAGAGTATAGCCGTCACGTAAGTCAACTTAGTGACCGCTGTCTATTGAGAGTATAGCCGTCACGTAAGTCAACTTAGTGACCGCTGTCTATTGAGAGTATAGCCGTCACGTAAGTCAACTTAGTGGCCGCCGTCCACCGGGAGTACACAGTACAGAGTACAGAGTTTGATTTTAAAAGATTATGATAAAAAAAGGTTTGAAGCTACAATATCAAGATTTTGCTCACTAAAATAATGCAACAGATTATCAATAGATGTCTCTATTCTCACTTTGATTTATCGACAAGCGATAGTAGTATTTTCATGTTGTTTCATTACAGAATAAAATAATTTTTCGATTCTAATTTCATACTCTGAACGAATAACAGCTTGTGACCAAGGCGTCCTTCTGTAATATTATTATACTGGAAATGATTGAAATAATTGGACTGATTAACCTGTTATAATAGCGCCATTTATTTAACAGTATGTTTGTCTAAATTTTCTGTTTGTGGAAACCGTTGGGGTTCTTGCTCTGCCAGTTCCAGGTGTCGGCGCACATGGCGTCAATGTCTCGCGTGGCGCTCCAGCCCAGCTCGTTCTGCGCACGCTTGGCGCACGCGTACGAGGACGCGATGTCCCCCTCGCGGCGAGGAGCTAGCTCGTACGGTATGCTCCGCCCGCTAGCCGCGCCAAATGCCTTTACCATTTCCAAGACGGAGTTGCCTTTCCCGGTACCTGAAAATTTCAGATTTAAAAAATGAGATCCCTGAGGCGCTTGAATTGTAAAGCTCGTGGCCTTTTACTGTGTTAGGATGCTAAAATTGAAATTGTTGGAGCCGAAGAAGAAAAACCTTGTGAAAAAAATGGTTTTTGTAATTCATTTTCGGCTACAACATCAATAATGTAACACTTAGGGGGTATTTCACTATCTCTGATTATGTTCTGACTAAGCACTAATCCGCGGATTAGTCATTTTTTCGTTTTCACTATATCTGAATAACGCTAACGCTCGGGTTTAAGTTCGATTTGACTAATCAGTGCTCGAACTTCACGTTAGGCGCTATTCCTCGAATCAAAGATGGCGTCAAAACATTCTGAGTTTGACAGCGGAGAAGTGAGTCGAATTTTGTTGCGAATTATTATGGATACCGAGGTTTTTGATTTACAGAAGCAGGTGAAAGGGCGGCGATGCGAAGGCCGCGAGTTTTAAGAGCTCTAATGAATTTGAATGCTTGTATGATCCATCCTGAATTATTTGATTGTGTTCAAAATAAGAAACAATGTATTAATTTGACACGAATCTATCTAAAATGACCTGATAATCAACATAACATAACCAAAAAAATGCACACTTTGCGGTGTGCGGACTGTGACGGGAAACTTGTCAATTGGCGTTGACGCTAGCATTCCATAGACATTGTGGCAAAACATGACAGGCGTTGCAGTAGATGGGGTAACTGCAAACATTTTGCGATGTTGCCAGACTATTTCGAGTGTTATCTATCCGGAAGCTCAAAACAATGGTGAAACGGTCGCCGTTGAATAACGAAGTTATTCTGATCTTTAAAGCTAGCCAACGGATAGCTAGTCAGATATTTAGCCCGACGTAGTGAAATACCCCCTAAAAGTCACTACAAGCCATGTCTGCGGAGAAACCAGGTAAAAAAGTGATAAAATTGAGGAGATCTGGAAAAAATGCAAGTCTAATGCACTCGATTTCCCGAATAAAATAAAATTTTTAGGGTAATGAGAATATTTATGAAGCAAAAGTGAATGGTAGAAGAACTCGGGGACGCCTGAGGAAAACATGGCATGATCAAGTGAATCAATTATTTGAGTCCAAGATTGGGAAGTGCCTGGCTATTCCGATCTTACTATCAGATACAATGGCTAATGCCATTTCAAGCGACCTTTCGATTCTGAATGGTGTCTTTTACGAGGGCGATACTGAGAGTATGAAACATCTATCACTCTGAACGTGGTGAGGCAGATATGGAACCTTACCCAGATTGAAAGCCCTGAAGCCGGTGTAGTCTGGCTTGAGGATCAGCTTCAGGGCGCTGACGTGTCCCACCGCCAGGTCGGTGATGTGGATATAGTCCCGCACTCCGGTTCCATCAGGAGTCTCATAGTCGGAGCCGAAGACCTGCAGCTTGGCTCGACGGCCTACCGCCACCTGGTGGTGTCAAAATAAAATTATGCTAAAATCTTACAATTTACGGCACAAATCTTACAATTTACAGCAAAAATCTTACAATTTACAGCACAAATCTTACAATTTACAGCAAAAATCTAACAAATTAACAGCACAAATCTTACAATTTACAGCAAAAATCTTACAATTTACAGCACAAATCTTACAATTTACAGCACAAATCTTACAATTTACAGCAAAAATCTTACAATTTACAGCACAAATCTTACAATTTACAGCACAAATCTTACAATTTACAGCAAAAATCTTACAATTTACAGCACAAATCTTACAATTTACAGGACAAATACAGAAACAAAGGGAGATACGGCATGGAAGCGTGCCAAATAACACCTTATTACTACCAACTGCACCAACTATCAAAGCGGCTATGCGAAGATAGAAATGTCTACGGTTTATAGGTAGAAACAAAGGCGGCGCACCGTTGTGTATAGATGCAATTTTATCTCATTTTGTTTAGGAATCAAACTGGCTCTGTCTGTCGGCGCAGATGGAGAAACAATAGCGCATGTTTGCTTTTACATCCAATAGATGGCGCTGTACCACATGTGACAGGAAACAAAATGCTTTTTTTAAAAAACAGTGCCATCTGTTGGACAAACATGCTTTTGTTTTTAAATAGCGCCATCTGTTAGACGTAAAATCAACACGCGCTATTGTTTCTCTATCTGCACAGCCAGACTGAGCCACAGCAAAGCGTGGCGGTATACAGCTAGTATATTTATAATTATTTCAGAAAAACGCCACATAATATATTAACCACTCAGAACATTAGAACGTCAAAAGACGTAAATATGATAACAGCGGTCAAGACATTAGAACGTCTTTTCACGTAAACGCGCGAGATTTTACAAAAATCGATTTATTTTCATCACTAGTATACGGATTGACATGATTTAGAAACAGAGTATCGATAATGAATAACGCTACGCGTCTGTATTCAAGAATATCTATGGAACGTAGAGTTGGATTATCTAAGCCGATTGAATCTGTCATCTTGTTTGTTCATAATTTATTGCGTTTCTAAATAATTTATTAAAAATATTTTAGTTTGGACGGTTAATATTTTGAGGTGACTAATAGTTTTTAATTATATTTCTTCAATATATAAAGTGTTATTTCTTTATGATACTCAGAAAAAAGTACATTTTTCAAGGCTTTGAAATAATTGTAAGCGATTTTTACATATTTTTGAAGTTTTCATAAAATGCATATTTAGAAACGCAAATGTTTACGTAAAACAACACAATTCGATAGTGGATTTCATAATCTTTCCAAAACATTTTTTAGAATGAGGCTACGTTTCCCAAAACGTAAGTTATGAAGCTTTTAGCAAAACTCGTAAATAACACAAAAATTATCACGTTTTGACAGTTCTCAAAGGAACACATAGTAGATAAAAGTCTTTGTCTGAGAGGTTAATACTAAATTTTAGTAATATTCAAATGAATGGGAGATTACACTGAGAATATCATTATCTTTATCTGTTACAAAAAAGAAAGAAAATAATACATTTATTATAATTAAACTAGAATGTATACAAAAACTATAAGTATTTAAAATGTTAAGAGATAGATTAAGCCAGTTTGAATTTATATATTTTCAAGGTACAGTTGAAAATGTCCACATCGCGTGGCGTGTTGAATGTTTTGCAGATAATACTTATAATGTGGAATACTGAATATGTACATCAATAGATCCGGTATGGAGTTCAGGGCTACCAAATGAAATCCTTATTATGATAAATCAATAACACAGTTCACAATTTTGTATAAGAATAACTCATCAGTGATTTTTCTACGTTTAGTATTTTACGTGTCGGGCGTATGAATCAGTCTACAACTGCGGTGCAAGGCGATGGGTCGAGAGAGTCCAGCTAGAGAGGTCAAAGGGTCTCCCTTAAGGCGATGCACTACGTCGTGTAGTATTTTAAATTGAGCCGCTATCAATAACAATCCTTACGTAGATGGCGATAAGGTTTAAATTCCCGCTTAACACCATCCGCCTGTTTTGATTTATGCAAGAAAAAAACATGGCCAAAAAGTGCCTTTTATTTTATTTTGTGGATGTTCAGGCATAAATATTTAATTTTTTTTCCATCATTTTATAAATAACTTAAATTTCCACATTATACAATAAAATCATAACCGAAAATGGGTTCGTAAGTAGGAGATTTTGAACTTTAAAGCAGTTTTCATAGGCCTTATACATTATTTTTTTCTGGGTTTATAAAAAGACTTATCTAAAAAATACTCGATTATTTCAAAGGCCAAGATGTATTCTGCTCGCAGTATTTAATTCAAGCATCTGAAAAATTTCTAGGAGACCAAATTTTCAAACCAAAAACACATGATTTTGCATTACTACGTATGGCATCGCCTTAACCAGTCTCTTCCGATCCGGCCCACCTCGCAGTAGGTGGGAACTGCTGCTAAGTCACCAAACGTAGCAAACCACTTAGGGTGACCTAAAGCAGGGGTGCTAGTTATCTAATAAATGGTGAACGATGTTGGCGACATGCCTTGTATTAGCAGTGCAATACTAATAATTAATAATTTTTCATGGTTAATCTCTCTTGTTTCTATTATCTATGATATAGACCTTCAAATGGATTTTGTTGTGTTTAGTGATGAGATCTTTTCTCCATCTCCCTCCCCCCCCCATCAGCCTTAAAACATACCCCAATTGACACCAGTCAGTTGTGCAATATTCACGTGAAAAAAATGTGTTTACCTGAGCGATGTACGGCATGAGATTGTTGGGAATACCCGCTGGGTCCTCTCCGATCTCTCCCGACTCGTGGGCCCCAACTGGGTTGAAATAACGAAGAGATATCACGCCCCAAACCTGCGGAAGTAAAACATACATTAGATAAATAGACGTGTAGGAATCGGACTATGGTCATGACTTCGTACATTGCTGAAGAATCATGCAACAACATGTCGATTACGCAGAGTGTATTTATTTATCTTCCAAACGTTTTCTCTTGAACTCGATGCGCCGTCAGCACTCTGGGAAATTCCTCCTTGCAGATGATATTCAGCAATCGGTTGGTAACCCAGTGAATTCAATGGATCAGCATATTAGCAGATACTGGCTTCTTGAGTTTGATGAATTCCATATAAAATAAAATATCTGCCCCGATACTCCGTAGACGTTATAATTATTGAATCTGCACAAATCTACATTCCAGGGTTAACGTCGCTCTGCTACTCTTCATAAAAATATTGCAGATGAAGTGGCTTGGCAGAGGTTCCCAAACTTTTTTGCCCCATAGACCACTTGCCAAATTTTTTTTTCTGTCTGCCGGATATTGAATTTTCCTAAAACTATTAACGACCCATGTGATAATCATTTATTTTTTTAGTAAAAATATTACCTTTCCTTGTCTGTCCAACAACCGGGTGGCGGTATAGTTGCTCTGTCTTTACACTGTGCAGACAGGGGCACTTTTGTGAGGTATTACACCAAATGAAAATGAAGCAGGATAAACAATGGGAATTTCTTTCTGTAGCTGGCCCTACAGAACTGCCCTAAGTTCTTTGTTAGTGCTTATTCCGGTCAGTTCTTCTTGTCACATGATATCCGATTCTTCAACGTTCCATTTCCATACTCAAAATGTCCTCAAACTTAGTTTTGAAGTCTGTGTGAAGTGCATTTAAATGTTGAACATCATTATTACCCTGGACGTTTTTCAAAAACAAACTGGGGAACTAGCAAAATTCGCACCTTTCAATGTGCAACGTTTTGCATGAATATATTAATTCTGACGAGAAAAGGAACATAGGCTCTGTTTATATACCTCAATTAACAACTTTACGAAATATAAAAACATGTGGCGTCGAGAGAAGAATCCAGATTTACTCATTAATAGTAAACAGCTCGACCTACTTACGTACTTGCAAATTACAACCGAGGACTTATCGTAAACAACGCGTCCTACCTACGACAATACGTTACAAGTCGGTCTGGCATATTACGCCAACTCGCTAAAAGGTTCTAGCCTATCGCCTACGCGTAATAGCAGAGCCAACGAAAGTTCCAGTACGACCCAGTCTGAGCGAGTGTCTCCGTATTATTTGCGATTTCACCTACCTACTGTTGCCGTCGGCTGTACCGTATAAATAAGCCCGACGCAGCGAGCAGTCAGTCAGTCATCAATCAGCCGTCAGTTAACAAGGCTCAACGAGTGACAACCGGGGCGCCTCGCGCCCCCGCGCAGGTCGATATTCCCGGCTCCGCCGGTACACAATCATGCACTCCATCGGGACATCATCATAGCGCCTTGGCCCCGGCCGCCGTCCCTGGCCAGCGCTACACGGATCATAGCGCCCTGGTTCCAGCGCATCTGACCAGCGTTTCATCCATGCACCATGACCACCATGAGGACACGCAGCATTCTCACTGGTCTACGCACATCCCGCTCAACCGCCTACAAGTTCCACCGCACCTTCGGCCTTCCCGTCAGCACTGGAGTACCTGAAGACCCACGTTCTTCACCAGTGCCTGACCGTCAACGAGTCCGGTCACCAGCGCCCGGCGTCGACTCACAGACCCGCGCTTGACCAGCCATCACAGCCTGCATCCGGAGAATACAACATCAGTCCTACGTCATCTCTCAACACGGCTATCTTGACTCACAAATAAATACTGTGACTCTCACAACCTCTTTCATTTTGTGTCTCTCACCCGATCCCCAAAAATACAAATATCAAATAAGTAATTTCTCAGTCTATTATATTTGTGTTAGGTCTATTGTGTCAATTACGGAACTCCTAAATGTTCACTTAAGGTAAATGGGGGTCCGCTCATATGTACCCCAATTTGAATCTCGTGGACCCCCAAATTTTGGACCCCAGCAAGCCGATATCGACCCCTGGGGGTCCATATAGACCACTTTGGGAACCACCTCTGATCTAAACGGTGTTACAAGGAGAAAACACCACACTTATATTTAAATCTGGCAGTTAACCACAGAAGAATTAAAATGTGCTCCTTTATGAAAGCAAAGGTTCCAACGATTAAAAATTTTTATAAAACTCTGTGAATTTTATATTAATTATTTTTGCATTAAATGACAATAAATTGTGTAATTAACACAATATTTATTTATTGTTTTTGTGTTTAATTCGTAGAACTCCATTTATTTTATTTTTTTATTTTAATGTAAATCAAATTTAATAATATTATTAGATTAAATTTATTTGAACAATTATAAATCAATAAAAGAACCAATGAACCTAGTATAACATTAATTAATAAAGTAAGGAAAATTATTTATTCCCCGCTTCTAAGTATATTCACAAAACCTAAACAATATAACACATTTAAATAAATTAATAGCAGCCACATCATTATTAAACAATTAAGATAACATTATGTGGGGAAAACAGACTTCAAAATACCCCACAGAATATGAAATTTACTATCACAATTATTTTATCAGTAAATCGGTTTAACCGGTAATAAATCATTTTAAATTGGGAGGGGGTAAAATAGAATCATATAAATAAGTCGTCTAAAGGTGGTTATAACCACAGTTTTAAAATGGCCTTGAAAGCCGAAACAGCTGTTACAATTACAAAAACCAAAAAATTCTTGTAGAACTTAATAATAATATTATTAAATCTATAAAAAAAAAATATTAAAACTTTATTTAATAAATCGTGGTTACAAAGAAAGTTGTTGTTTCATTTAAATTAATATGTCAAACCACAAAGTGATTGTTTTCTACCAAAATATAAAAAATAAAATTAAAATTAAAACAATATTTGTCTAATAAAATGCGTGTTTTTTTTTCTTTTTGTTATCGGTAATGTTAGTTACAAAAAACGTAAAGTGAGCATTTTTTTATTTTATTTTATGTTTGCATAAAAATAATATTTTAAAAAATGTGATTATTTCTAACAATATATTTAGAAAGCGTATTTCATCACCTTTCAAAAACAGTTTTTATATTTTGGATATATTCAGAAATATTCCATTTATTTGGATTTTATTGCAAAGCGGAAATAATCCGACCTTCTGACAGAATATGCTAGAGGCCTTAGGGGTTAAGATACTGAGTGCAATTCCAGAGGGAAGATGTTCAATTTCACAACACTGCCCAAAAGACCCTGTCGATCTGTACACTGTGCAGACTCTGGTGAGGTGTCATATAAAAATAAAAGGAGTAATTATTCTCCTCCCGCCAGGCAGGTTGGTCCTACAGGCAGGAAGATAGAATAACCTATGATATGATGATGCTGTCTAAGATAGTCATCAGGAATATGGAGACTCACGTGCTTCAAAATAGCAGAGTTCTCGATATAGCCTCGCACCAGTCTGAATGAGTGGGTGGCGGTATCCCCCTCTCTTCTGAGCTGCAAGTAGTGAAGTCCAAGGATGTCCAGAAGAAAATTCTTTGGGCAGAGCGATAGCACGGATAGTGGCCGCACTCCCTCGTGTAGAGCACCCCAGAGGAAAGAACTCCAGAGGCTGTGCTAGGAGAGGTTGCGATGGATCCCGATGGAGATAGGATGGGATTTAATAGCATAGTTTGATACTCACAGGGTCACTACTGCACAAGTCCTTCATGATCTCCTCCACAAAGTACTTGCTCTTGCCGTAGGGGTTGGTGCAGCCCTGTCCCGTGGGGTGCTGCTCGTCCAGGGGCAGGTACTGGGGCGTGCCGTACACCGTTGCGGAAGAGCTGTACACCAGCTTGAACACGCCATGCGTCTTCATCACCTACAGCACAAACACAGACAGAGAGACATGTTCAAATATGATACACAGCGCAGACCTGTGAAAAATCACAGATAGTCCAAATTCTTGACAAATCTTACATACTAATTTCGGTTGTCGGTGCATGTGTAAGTAAGATTAAGTATTCCTGCGTAATGCGTAAGGGGCCGTTCAAGTATTATGTAAGCACTATAGGGGGGCAGGGGGGTCTTTGCTTTGCTTATTTTTTATGACATGGGGGGGTGGGGGGGTCGAGATAGTGATTACGTCAGCACTGCTCAGCAGTAGTTATTTTTTTTTTACACATTGGCAACCCACACATTGTCTATGTTTGAAAACCGAATACATATTCGGGGATTCCCACTGTGTCAATAAAGTTTGTTTAAATGAATATTATGTGCATTAAAGTCCTCTATCCTAAGTCTATTTTATAAGTGCTGCTTATGAATCAATAAAAAAACAGAATACATTAACAGAAAAATGCATATAGGTACCAATTTTTACGTAAGCATGGGAGGGGGGGGTAAGAGCTTTGCTTACTTTTGGTGACAAGGGGGAAGAGGGGGTAAATAATTGTAATAAATCTGCTTACGTAATACTTGAACGGCCCCTAACAGTATTCAAGTTCAATAGAATTTTTAATAATCAAGCAAGCGATAAGTAGGTACTGATAATTCTTTGAAGAAGAAGATAATACAAATAAATCTAAATGAAACATGAAACAGAACAAGACATAGAAAAATAAAAAGGTAACGGTCTCTGTAGGGAATCGAACCCAGGATCTCTGTCCTAACAGGATAAGCCTGTGACCACTTGACAATTGGGACCTAATTATAATTACATTACGTTATTATTGTATATCTACATACAACTAATTTTTAAATGATTACAAAATTATAAACAATTTATTTGTATCCTTGATGGATAAACATATCTCTAAATAGTATAAAATAAAGTCTCTGTTTGAGCGTTTAGTTCTTCTAAACGACGCAACGGATTTTGATAGGGTTTTCACTATCATTTAGAGAATTTCTTCCTAAAAGTTTACAATACAATACATGCATATTATATGTATAGAAAGTAGAGAAAAATCGATGTTTTATAATAGTCATAAAATAATATTTTCAGGAGCTTATATTACTAACGCTAGCTAAACCTTATGAGATACATCAAAATAATGTACTACGGAATTGTAACTAACTAACTAACCATCACGCCGTTTCTCCGCAGGGGTAGGCAGAGAGGACGGACCGCCAAACAACTCGATCTTGGCACACATTGCTTGCCTCATTCACATTCACACATACTCTTCTATTATTCTGACTCTTGACATGGCCCGACTCGAGTATCTGATTCACTTGGTCGTGCCATGTCTTCCTCGGGCGTCCCCGACTTCTGCTACCATTCACATTTGCATCATATATCCTCCTTACACTCCTATCTTCGCTCTACATGCCCAAACCATCTAAGCGTCCCTTTCTTAATCTTACTCATTACGCTTACATCAGCCTTGCACTCTTTGCGGATCTCCACATTCCTCACACGATCAAACATGGTTTTACCACACATACGCCTCAGGGATCTCATTTCAACAGCATTCAATCTACTTTCATCCTTTCTTTGCCAGTTCCATGCCTCACTTCCATACATCAAGGTAGGTACCAGCACTTCGTTGTGGACTGCTAACTTCGCTTCTTTGGACAATTTTTTGTTAGCGCCAACTGCGTTCAGTCCTCCATTAACGTAATTACCTGCATTTACCCTTCTTTCAATATCTCTGTCAGCTTTCCCATCTCTCGTAAACATGCTTCCTAAATACACAAACTCATCCACCTGCTCCAAGTATTCCTCATTCACAACTATATTGCACACTGTTTTCGTCTTCTCTCTTTCAAACACCATTACTTTAGACTTACTTACATTCATCATTAACTCATTCTTCATGAATACTTCGTACATCCTAGACACGAGAGACTGCAGATCATCCATACTATTAGCAATCAGCACCGCATCATCAGCATACAACAGGCAACATACTTTCAGATTACTCAAATTCGCGCCCAATCCCACCTCTTTCAATTCTTGCATACAATTATCCATGTATAGATTGAATAACCACGGTGACAGACGCAATTGCCTGAGTCAGATTCGTATTCACTCCATACTTGGACAACACCTTCCATAGCTTTTTCCTGTGCAGAAACGGGCAGTCCATTTATAGGTTCCACTATCGTAACAAACAGATTGCAATATTTAAAGCATTTGCAACAGGTGGGAATGCTGTGCTTGTTCTACCGATATTACAATGGAGGATGCTTCGAGAAACTAGCGTCAGCACTGGTGCACAGTCGGGAAATGATTTTATGATACTTTCCGAAAAGAAATGAGTTTACACATTTTTTAAGTAAGTTAGATAATTGACATGCAAAAGTATTTTTATATGTATTTTTGAAATATACAAATTGTGACATTTGAGATCTTAGTTTCCGTCACTATGCATAGATGGCTCTGGTGATACATAATAAGTAACTAAGAAAATAGATCACTAGTTCTTCAGTTGAAATAGGCATATGAGGCTATCTCAAGGTCAGAAAGACTTTACACTTAAAAGAGAACGGACATTAGCCTCCTGGCAGTCCAATACACTTGTCACATTATAAGGAGTATTTCAGTTCAATAAAAATCATCAAACTTCAATCCAATCATCACCTAATTACACCATCTCTAGGGCTGGCTAGTAGACGATTTCAAAGAAAAAAACTTTTTTTTTACTTAGAGTTATAATTTAACCTCCCTCCCTCAACTTTAACCCTTTCCCTGCGGGAGACGCACGCCTGCGACGCACTGTACATGCCCTGTACGCGGGAGGCAAATCTGTGCGACGCAAAGTTTCTTCGGCGTTATGGGTATGAAACATGCTTGAGCACGGTAAAACTTATACTCCTAAAAAATCTCACATCTTTAAACTACTGACATCTTACGATATTTATCCATAATACGTATCCTAATCATGGATACAAAGATTTGAAGGGATCTTCCAACTCAGAGCGAAAAATGAATCAGTTTGAATTCTTCCCGCGTCTTTACACACGTTATTGCGCATTTTATAAGATTCTCAAACAGAGACGCTCGCCGTGTAGATTACATTGGAATTATTGTTTGCTTTTTCGTGGATATGAACTATTTTAATTACAGTGTACATTCATCTGATTTATCATATTTTAAAATAAGTTCAGTTACATACATTCATTCAAACTATTGAAGAAATATTAAATTTCGTCAGTGTTAGATTATTTTCAAATAAAGATACGTGGTTAAAACTTTTTTTTAGTGAAAAATCAAGTGTAAAGTTGTACAAGTTTGACTTTTTATCAATTTTTGAAAGTATTTTTATTGCCAAAATACAAAATGTCGGGTCGTTGTCTTAATGACGAAGAAATATTTGGTGCTACTTTAGAAATAGATTCAGATTTTGAAATTAGTGACAGTGACGTCGATAATAATTGCGAAGCTGCTGAAATACATGAAATCCATGATTCTGCCGTTATGCGTTGAGAACTGTTTCAAAATTTATCACGATAAAAAAATATATTAAGTGATACATATTTACGGTGACATAATAACAGAAAAATTATTTCATTATTTTTGTAAATGTAAGTGTAGTTATTTTTTATTACATGAACCTTTTTAAGTGTAGCAATATTTCATGTATCCAGTCAAACGCGACATCGCACCCATAAATCAAGCACTTACATCGCACCACAGTTGAAGAGCTCTACTCCGGTATGTTTATGCATGTGTATCGTTATCCTTGAAATATTAACATGGCCGCCCGGGTATACCGTATCAGTTACATTATACTTCGAATTTTTATCAAGTCCCATTGAAGTTCGGATTGTTTATTTATACTTGAAAAGATAATTCAAGACATAAGCGACGTATTTTTAAAACAAATTTTAAAATCCATGCGTGATTATTGTTTAAAGTCATAAATTAGATTGATGATAAATAGCCCCGCGTGTGAACGAAGTGATACAAATTTATGACGCATAGAAAAGGTTAAAACATAAAATAAAAAAAATTGATTCAACTGCGCCAAATCCCGATTGGTTAGGATCGACATAAATTTTTATATTAACTGCTTTAATGCCATGCAATTTCAGAGAAATGAGTTTATTTATGCCTGATTGCCACCAAAATAATATAATAGAATGCACTGTCATCGACAATGAGCCTATAATTATTTTTATAGTTAATTTTTGATTCCAAAAATTCCAAAGTTGTTTAGGAGTTTCATTTCAATAAGACACCGTGCTTGTTGTGAAGGAGTTTCATTTCAGTAAGACACCGTGCTTATTGTGAAGCAGTTTCATTTCAATAAGACACCGTGCTTGTTGTGAAGGAGTTTCATTTCAGTAAGACACCGTGCTTATTGTGAAGCAGTTTCATTTCAATAAGACAGAGTGCTTGTTGTGAAGGAGTTTCATTTCAATAAGACAGAGTGCTTGTTGTGAAGGAGTTTCATTTCAATAAGACACCGTGCTTGTTGTGAAGAAGTTTCATTTCAATAAGACACCGTGCTTGTTGTGAAGAAGTTTCATTTCAATAAGACACCGTGCTTGTTGTGAAGGAGTTTCATTTCAATAAGACACCATGCTTGTTGTGAAGGAGTTGCATTTCAATAAGACACCATGCTTGTTGTGAAGGAGTTTCATCTCAATAAGACATCGTGCTTGTTGTGAAGGAGTTTAATTTCAATAAGACACCATGCTTGTTGTGAAGGAGTTTCATTTGAATAAGAATCATCACAACACATGTCAAATAAAATATTTATTAGGTGTTCAGTGGAGAATGAAGAAACACGCACTTAAATGAAAGTCACACATAATATGTAATAATTTAACGAAACTATAACCGACGGGAAAACATCTGTGTACACAATATTTATTGATGTGATTGACAGATAAATGAAGAACACCTTTATTGTTGTCATTGAGTATCCCATTATTCACTTGCAAGGTAATGTAGTACATTGTCATTCCATAATTAATATCTATTAATGACTAGCGGTCTGTCAGGGCAAATAGGGAAACAATAGCTTGTGTTGCTTTTATGTCCATTAGATGGTGCTGTTTCTCATAAAAAACATGTTTGTTCAACAGATGGCGATGTTTTAAAAAAAAAGTATGTTAGTCCAACAGATGGCGCTGTTTTTCAAAAAAAGCATGTTATTTACCTGTCACAGGTGACATCGATATAATATAGTCATTTAAAAACACAAGCGTATTCGAATGCAACGTTTTGTCAAAATTTCAAAGCAATCAATCGATGAATAACTTTCGGAGATTTAAGATTTTGAACAAACGAACATTTACATTTGTATTTATATAAATATCTAACTGATATCTTTAAATAGTATAAAACAAAGTAGCTATCCGCGTCTGTCTGTTTGTGCGCTTAGTTCTTCTAAGCTATGCGACAAATTTTAATAGGGTTTTCACTATTATTTAGAGAATTTCTTCCGGAAGGTTTGTATATATATATATATTACTTACATATTGTATTTTATAGAAAGCAGAGAAAAGTCAAGCAATGCCGGGTAGAAGTAGGCTAGTAATACATAAAAAATTAGAATGCATATGTTTGTGCTCCGAAATAAAAAAAAAACAGTTGAAGATTTCAATGAAAAGTTTAAACTTTGTTCTTATTAGTGTCAAAAGTGTTTAGAGAGTGGTTTGAAGAGTAATTAGAAAAGCTATTATAAAAGTTATTTTCACATCACTTTATGAAAAATATTTACTAAAAAATTTGCAAACCTTGACAAATATTTTTCAAATGCTTTTTCAGCAAATCATTTCAAATTTTTCGGGAACGCCTATGGTAAATTTTTGTATGCAAAATGAAAACGTGATATTCTCTCTTTCTAACACTGCATAAATCATATATCGCACCGCAATACAAAATGAGATAGCATGAATTTTATGAGTCCGTATTAAGTTGGGAGAAATATTTCCCAAAAAGACTACAAGGGTGTTTGACGTCTGGAAAAAATATCTCCAAAATTGCTTTTGGAGTTATATGACAAGTGGTTTGTCTCTTTGTCGTCTCTCACAGCCTAAATTACGGTTAGTTTAGGTTAATCAGATGGTTACCTCCAATAGTACACTGGACCCAGTGATGTTGTTCTGATAGTATGTTAGAGGAATTTTACAGGACTCTCCAACGGCTTTCAGGGCGGCAAAGTGGATAACGCAGTCGATCTTGTGCTGAAATTACACATAAAACATTGTTATAACAAAAATTCATCAGAAAATTTACAGTCAATAATGTTTCTAATGATGGAACTACCCTAGAAAACCTATGTAGCATCTCAATTTAAGAGTTAAATCCTTTATATGTAGCATCACACTTGAAGAGTTAAATCCATTATAATATGTAGCATCACACTTGAAGAGGTAAATCCATTATATATAGCATCACACTTGAAGAGGTAAATTCATTATATGTAGCATCACACTTGAAGAGTTAAATCCATTATATGTAGCATCACACTTGAAGAGGTAAATCCATTATATGTAGCATCACACTTTAAGAGGTAAATCCATTATATTTTCTCTGTGTCATAATAATCACTAGTCAATAGGATGCATAATCTGGGCAACAAGTTTCGGGGTACTAATGATATATTTATTGACTCCATTTATAGAAATAAGCGTAATCTATACAAGCACTTTGTTGAATCCTACAAATTATAGTAGCATTGATAATGTAGCTGTAGAGATTAAGAAAAAAACAGAATGAAGGAGAAAACACCAATCTTTATATTCAAATCGAGAAGTTAACCACAGAAGAATTAATATGTACACCTATGTAAAATCAAAGATGATGACTGCAATTTAAGAAAAATTTGTAAAACTTTGTGAAATTTTTACTAATTATTTTTCTATGAAACCATAGAAAAGTGAGGTGATAGTAGTGTTCATAACACATTTGTCTAATAAAATGTTTATTTTTCGTTATCAATAATTTTAGCCACTTTTAAAACTTTTTATGTTTGATTTAATAGTTTTAATATTTCATAAATGATGTGTTAATTTCTAATAATAAAATTTGAAAGCGAATTACATCACCTTTCAAAAACAGTTTTTAGTTTTCGGATACGTTCAGAAAAATCACATTTATTTGGATTTTATTGAGAAGCGGGAATACACACAAATTCTCCGACATTTTGACAGCGCATTTAAAAAATACAACAGTCAATATGACAGAGAGGCCTGAAGGGTTAAATAAATTAACCGCTCAAAATGAACCCAGTCTGTAACACAAACAATCAGCAAGTCCATTAGGTCGAAGATCAACGAGCGTTCGGTCGAGGTCAAATCACGGGAATCTAATTAAATGTTTGCACCGAACAGAGATTCGCTAGAAGTGTGATCTATAATACCGATTTAAAGATAAACTGATGACGCCAGTTTGCATAAGACTCCTAGGCCCCAGACAGGTTAATGAGATTGATTAACTGTTCACGAAAGAATTTCAATTTTCAAACATTTTTATCAATTTCCGCAGAAGTGTTTTTCTCTTCAGTGGACCTTAAGATGATTACAAACTATATTAACCTAACCTAACCTAACCTAACTTAACCTAACCTAACCTAACCTAACCTAACCTAACCTAACCTAACCTAACCTAACCTAACCTAACCTAACCTAACCTAACCTAACCTAACCTAACTAAACCTAACTAAACCTAACTAAACCTAACCTAACCTAACCTAACTAAACCTAACTAAACCTAACTAAACCTAACTAAACCTAACTAAACCTAACCTAACCTAACCTAACCTAACTAAACCTAACCTAACCTAACTAAACCCCCTTCCTAATAAACGTGTTTTAAATATTATGATAAACAACCGTAGATTATTAATGATTTTTTATGAGGTGTGTAAAATTTAATTCATTTTTATTAGTAGCGCTGAAATAACAAAATAAAAACAAACAAAGAAATGCGATGTGGGCATGTTTTACGATCCAAAAGTCTGATCATTCATTGCTTAAATTTCATAATTAGAACTGTGTTGTATCGGTTTAATGATAATTCAGGACAATAACAAACCAATAAACTTAACCTAACGTAACTTATTTAACCTAGTTTTTTTTCATCACTTTTCAACAGCGCGTACTTGGAAAGTGGGCGGTAAGACATAATAATAATAATTGGATGACTTGTATAGCGCCGTTTTTGTGCAAAATCACCTCAAGGGCGCTGTACAAACTTATAATACATTTCTACAGTGATCTATGTTATTACTTAACTATTTATGGAGAAAATATACAGTACAATACTTACCTGATAGGTCACTTGAGATTAACACTTAATTAACATTATCTAATTGTTTATTGGCGAAATTTAGATACAGGATTAAGGACTTAATTGAAAAATTGAATATAACTGGACTTTCTCTTAGGAATGGTATATTTAATTTAAGGGTACGACAGCTTAAAAAGGTAAGTTTTTAGTTTAGACCTGAATTCTGTTGGACTTGTTATGGATCTTAGTTCCGGAGGGAGTTTATTCCAAGCCTTCGGCCCAGATACTCCGAAAGCGCGATCACCAAACTTAGTATTTGGCTTGCGCTTAGGTTCTATCGTTGATGATGTTGCTGATCTGTTATGGATCTTAGTTCCGGAGGGAGTTTATTCCAAGCCTTCGGCCCAGATACTCCGAAAGCGCGATCACCAAACTTAGTATTTGGCTTGCGCTTAGGTTCTATCGTTGATGATGTTGCTGATCTAAGGGTTGACTGCCTCAGACCAGTGTTTTCCGGGACGCATAGTTCAGAGATGTAGGGTGGGGCCATTTCATTGATGGATTTAAACACCATCCAGCACAATTTGTACTGGATTCTTTCAGGGCACTTGAGCCAGTGAAGGTTACGAAGGTGTTCTGAAATGTGCGAATATTTTGAAACCCCGGTTATGAGCCTTGCTGCTGCATTAAACACTGATTGAAGTTTGTCAATTAGATATTTTGGAAGGCTGGCATAAATGCCGTTGCAGTAATCGAGACGTGAGACTACGTAAGAGTTGATAAGTAGTTTTGTTGCTTCTGTAGGAAGGTTTCTTCGGACAGACTTGAGTTGTCTTAGGTGAAAAAAACCGGTGCTTACAGTCCTATTTATTTGACTTTTAAACGAAAAGTTTGAATCTAAATTGACACCAAGAAGTTTGACTGTTGTTTTTGGGATGATATCGCTTTTAGTTTAAGATAAGTTTGTGAACCTTATCTGGTAGTCAACGGAAGATAAATAACCAACCAATCTTCTGGATTACCGAATCATTCCTAATAATAAAATATCTCGGCGTTGAAATCGATGAAAATCTTCGATGGGACACTCACATAAATAGCATTACAAAGAAACTTACAAAGCTCATGTACTACTTTAGAAACGTACGCAATATACTAAATAAAAATGATCTATATAAAGTCTACTATGCTCTTTGCCAATCACGCATAGAATATGGGATTATTGGATGGGGATCTGCCTCAAACCTTCAATTGAAGCAGCTCGTTAAAACACAAAAAGTAATAATAAAAATAATCCTGAAAGTACCCATAAGTACTCCATCAAAAGAAATTTTTAAAAAATTTAACGTGTTCAGCATTATAAAACTGTACTCAAAAAATTCACTACTCAATTTTAAAGAAAAATATGAGTACCTTGCTGAACAACACACCTACACTACAAGGACGAAATCCTCAAATCTACTAAACATTCCAAAATTAAATACATCTTTCGGCAAGAAAAACCACTATTTACATGCTGTAAAATTATATAATGCCCTTCCTGTTGAAATTAAAAACACCATGGATACAGAAAAGTTAAAAAAAGACATCAAATTATGGCTAACTAAACATGAAGATGAAGCAATCAAATTTATGAAGTAACCCCAACGCAAACTAAAGACAACAAACATAAATACTTTTTGCTTAATTTATTTTATATTTTGTGGGAACCAACAAATTAGAAGATGAGAAAATCATGATCAACAAACGTACTACAGTCCGCCTCGGAACAGGAATACCTAGTGAGGAGGACTGAGAACAAAATACATAACTTTATATTTTTATTTTACTTAATATTGTATCTTTTTTACTTAACTTTATATTGCCTTTAAATAAAAAAAATAAATATTTAGTTTGCAAGAATATACATGATTTTAGTACTCACATTGCTGAAAATCCTCGTCATCTCTTCGGCATTCTGCATGTCCGCCTGGTAGAATGTGACCGTGCGTCCGGTGAGCGTCTCGACGCGCTTCAGCGACTCGGGCACGTCGCCCTCCTTGTCCATGTACGCATTGCACAGGTTGTCCACGGCGATCACGCTATAGCCCGCGTTCAGCAGCTCCAGCGTGGTGTGCGAGCCCACGTACCCCGCACCGCCAGTTACAAGGATCACGGGAAGGGACATAGTTGACGCTAAAACAGTTAACCCATTGATAAATATGTTTTCATTTTTTTTATTTAAAAGAAATACAAACATTCCCGGGTTACGAATAACCTGACAATATTTGAAAATCTCCTACTACTATCACAGTAAGTGGAAAATGTTGCTTGTGTTGTGATGTAGGAGTTAGCCAGCCGAGGAATTGAACACACTACGCCTGGGTGGGACCCAAACGCGATGTCAACTCAACGACTAATTATTGCTTATAATAATTTATTATCCTTTGTGCTATGCATAAAAACCTTGTCTTATAAACATTAGTTTATCACTAAAAAAATAATGATCTATGAAGTTCAACTTAAAAAACATTAAATCACATGCAATGAAAAGCCAGAGTTGAAAAGGTTAATAGTACACAACAGCTGACTCTAAGCGAGCCCCACAATTGAATTTGACAGCCACCTCTAGTCTGGAGCAATGTTCCCTTTAAAGTGTGCGGGTGTGAGGCCGCACATCTTTTAAAAATTGTCCGCACACCCGTTTACATCCTCCGCACACATTTCGAAGCAGGTTCTTTAGTTTGTTAGCTTTTCCCCACTCCCTTATGGGCCGGTAAGGAATTGACATAAACTGGAGAAAAAAATCTGTATTATTCAATAGTAGCGACACAAATAATCGTTGTTAACTGGAACCAGCGTATAAGCAATATTATTAACCTGCAGTACTCCAATATCAACGAACATTATCGGGTTAGAAAACAGTTTTTCTTACAACGTACATTTTTGAAAAATGTAATTTATTATTTCGTTTTACAATAACTTGATTAATTATTTTATCTTCTCATTTATGTTAGCCTCTATCTTCTTTTTATATCTTGCACAGATAAGTTGATGGGCCGCATACAATAAAAAAAATAGAAGGAACGTTGGTCTGGAGCCAAAAATACCTGACCTGATTCATAAACGGACGATCCATTTGATAGATTACCCTATCTTAACAAACGAATTGCTTTCTTTAGAGCAGGCATCAGGTAAGAATGCCGTCCTTGTTCTACTGTATTTCAATGGAAGATGCTCCGAGGAATTAGCGTCATTGATCCCTTCGGCACTGGTGCACAGTCGGAGAACACGCCAAACGCGAGTCCAACGTTTGTAAACGGTTAAAAATTTCACGGAGAATGAGTTGCTTCAACAACTCGTTGTTTGATTTAACATCTCAGCTGTGGAATGTTTCCTACAACTTGGGTCACTCCTCCATTTTTTAAAAAGATTCAGCATCCACAAAGATCGCAGATGGATTTAATGTAATATTTTTTTTAATAACCCTAAGATATTAAGTTTTATGTAAACTAGCGATGAGTCGTTCATAAGCGAGCAGCACTATTCGTACGTATTCATAAGACTCCCGTTAAACCGCAAAACGGCTTAACTGAACGGTTACTCTTTTTTGTTGGGAGATATTTTAGAAAAATAGAGCTATTCAAATTATTCAAGTATTTGTTGTTATTACATACCCAGAGACGTTAACGGCATCTGACAGTCGGACATCTGGATTTGGACGTATGTACCTACACCTACTAACAACGGTGGAGTCGTATCGGGCAAGCACAGTATTCTCATTGCTCAAATACTCTGAGCTCACGGCTCCAGTTCAATTGAGTTAACTCTTTGAGTCGTACGAAATTATTGAGCTGGTACCATACACAAACTCCAATGGCTCGGAGGGCTTTGAAGCAGAGAATGGACGGTTATCTCGAGAGTATTTCCTCCTGGGGTAAAAATAATCTCGTTGAATTTAATGTTTCAAAGACCCAATCCTGTCTGATTACGTCTAAAAGGGATCCAAATGATAATCTAGTCTACTTCAACGGAAGCAATCTTCCGAACAGGCCTTCCATTGATATACTTGGTGTAACTATAAGTGACCAGCTCAGGTACGGGGGCTCCATCGAAGCCAGAGTAAAGTTGGCCTCTCTGAAGTTGGGCGTACTGTACAGGGCCCGCAGATACTTTAATAGTACACAACTGCTGACCCTGTACAAATCACAAGTGCGCCCTACTGTTGAAATTGGCAGCCATCTCTGGTCCGGAGCCCCTAAATACCTGAAAAAAACCCTAGACTCTGTGCAGAAACGGGCGGTCCGTTTGATAGATTCCCCAATCTTAACAAACGGACTGCAATCTTTAGAGCACAGGCGTCAGGTAGGTATGCTGTCCTTGTTCTATCGGTATTACAATGGAAGATGCTCTGAGGAACTAGCGTCAATGATCCCTTCGGCACCGGTGCGTAGTCGGGATACACGCCAAACGTGCGCCCCACATTTGTACACGGTTGACATTTGTCACATGAGAACGGGTCGCTTCTACGATTCGTTCTTAAGTTCAACAGCTCGGCTGTGGAACGAACTGTCGGCCTCTGTGTTTCCTCCCTCCTACAACATGGGACTCTTCAAGACCCATGTTCACTCCTTCCTCTCCACAAAAAGACCCTCCACACAGCATCCCCAAAGATTACATAGGCCCTGAGGGAAATAATTTTCTTCAGGGCTTCCTGTGTGGAGTTAATATAAAAATTTAAAAAAATGGCTCTCGTTCTTAATAAAATGAGTCATAACTAAAGACACCCACTCATAGTATTAACGATATTTTCGCGAATTAAAGCGATAAATGGTGTTTTTAGCGATAAATAAAAAGATTTTTTTTAGTCGCTATAATCTTGTATTGACAGATCGTAGAACAACATGACACACTCTACTGTAGAAACATGTGCCATGCTGAGATTCAATCAATAATACAATAAACATGTTTCAAGTGATTTTGCTAATTTAATTGTTTTTCCCCTCTTGCCGACCCCCATTCCTTGACGTTATCCTATTTAGCTATAAACGCTATGAAAACGCAAAATTAAAGCTATTTTTTCAATAACTAATGCTACATTTCTTAAAAATTAAAGCTATGAATGGGTGTCATGCTAGTCATGACCCTTGCCTAATGTAAACACAACGATTTTTATATAAATATGCATATTTACATAAATTTTTAAACTGTTTTTAATCCAACCCATCTGTAGATGCCAGATGTTAAAAATAAACAAATTAACCTCTAGATAACCGTTCGTGCTCCAGTGACAAGAATTTTTTCCCGCTGACAAACAGTTCATGCACTGCTGGCATTGATGTATTATACTAGATTAGCCCTGTCTAGTTAAATTCATTTTAAAAATAACGCCACGTAGCGTACGTCACAAATATGGAGATGAACTTAACAACCCAATTCTGTTTAAACTCCTTGTACAAGCGTTCAAACTCGTAAGCGAAACCACGGAGAATTTGTTGTCAAAGGTGTTGTAATATGGACATAATTCAAATTTAAATATTTGGAACTGGGTTATTTTTGTGGTTGAAAAAATGAACCTGCCCATCATAGCTGAAAAGCAAAATAGCTTACTCTAGAACAACAAAAGGTAAAACGCAATGCACAGTGCCCATTTCGCATTGCGACACAGTGCGTGGGCCTTTTCATAAATGTGCACGTGAACCAAACCAAAATTATGTTGGGGTTATTTTTAAATGAATATGCCGTGTCTAGTCTAATTTAGTCTATGGCTGCTGGCATTGGAATTTTTTGATATCCGATTTAAACCTATATGCCATGAGAAATTGCATAATTTTTTTTAACAGAATCGCCCACACTTGAAACACTTTAGAGTTCATTTTTGATTTGCCTCAAAAAGGGTCTGGTGTTCCAAAGGTTGATGTTTTTAATGAAAACATTACAAAGGTATTAAAGCGATAAAATACTTTCCTCAGTGGAAATATTCTTTGTCAGGAGATAATCATAGATAACTACATATTGTCCTTATCAAGTATATTATATTGAAAATAATCATTATCTCGGAATGATAATCAATATTGATTATTATCAGACGTTGCAGCATATAATATCATTTCAAATAAAAAATAAATAATATATCTGTAGGAAAATATTGCGTAAAATTTATAGAGTTAAGTTAACGACCCTCCACACCAACAACCAAATTCTTGAAAAGATTTGATTTATTAACTTTTTTTATATGCCCATGGGACTTTTACGTTGGGTACATTGTTGACAATTTTTTACATAAGAATTATAAACAATGGTTGAAAACGGTGACCGGGTATGTCATCAAAATGACAATTCAACACACCTACAAAAAGTGGTATAAAGTCATGAAAAGTGATGAAACAAAAACTAGGTTAAATAGGTAACTGTTAATTATTAAATATTTTTAATGACTCTATATCACTTTAGGTGTGTTGAATTTTCATTTTGATGAAATATCATGTGTTTTACAACTGGATAAAATAATAATAAACAGAAATTATCAGAAACAATATCTTGACATGAAAAAAAATGTTAAAGTATGTTTTAAACATTGAATTTGTTACATTAAAAATGTCAATATCATTAGTATATTCATTTGCCATGTAAGCGAGGAATCGGCAAGTTTACTATGTAATTTGTTTGAGAATGGTGGCATTGAAATAGTCCCTTATGCCTAGTGTGTCGAGTAGTTACTCTTAAATTGACTAGACTCAGAAGTTCAGAAAATTATAATCGCCAAATGCCTTAAAATGAATATCACAATTCAATTGGTTCTCTGATGTAACCGGGAAATGAAGTTAGGCCACATACACAGTTTGCAAATCGCATTTGCATTTGAAAACTGGCTAGCTTTTTTGCGTGATTTAATCATAGATCTCAACGAGGCAACAGTTAGTTGTATACCAGTATCAAAAGTCGCACAGAAAGAAGAAAAAAAAGGTCTTGTTGCATTCCGCTGCATGCTAAATAGGCAAAAAATTATAAATAACACATGGTTTCAACTTAATTATTTATTGGATAATTTGTATAGCGCCGCTTTTGTGAGATATCACCTCAGGGGCGCTTTGAAGGTTAGGAAATACGCCTAAATTATTAAAATAACCCAAACTAACACCCTAAAAACCTATTTTGTGCATATTTACTTAAACCCCCGACTTAAATATTTGTCTCCATTAGTTAATTAAGTTGAAATCGAGTGTTGTTTTTTTTAAAAGCCTTTCCATGGAGCGAAATTCGATAAGTTTACCGAATCTTTGAATCTCATATCGTAGGTTAGCTAACATCATAGTAATTCCCGGCAAAACTCACTCGTATTCAAAAGTGACAAATAAGCAATTTACTCCTATACATTACGAAAACTGCGAAAAGATATTGAATTAAATTTTAGATTACGATAAAAATTATAATACGATATTGATCTCGATAATCATAAAAGAAAATCGGTGTCCGGCATTTAATTATAGGGTTATTAAATAAGTTATAAAGCAAACACGTTACCTTGTCGAATTCCAACTAACAACTGAGCAAGTGTGATTAGATTAGCCTCGTTGGCTTGTCAGTAGTTTATTGTTTACACATAGCGCTAAAAAATGGCTTGCGTGTGCTTATCTCCGTTCTTCTGTTTTACGGCTCTCATGATAATGTTATTATTTAATTATCAGTATAAATATATCACGATCGCAGACGATTTACTTGATGGCCTGCATTTCGAGTGTGGTGGCTCGTGTTTCTCCCATAGTCAAATTTCCGCTGCTTTTTATATAGCCTAATATAGCCATTGGAAAATCGGGAATTATTTTAAAATATTCGAACCGATTTTTGGCGTACGTCAGATTTTCGTTTGACGTCTGTACAAGGTTGCCAGTGCGGAAAAATACGTTTTTTGTCAGTGATTTAAAAAATATATAATGCGACACTCATAAATAAAGTTGGCGAAACTGAACCATAAATAAACCACTCAACTGAACTAAGCTAGAACTTACACACACTATTTTCACTAATCACGGAAAAAATATTAATTTTTTTTTTATCATCTATCACAATGTTCAGTCACCAATATTTATTACTGCGCAATTTATTTACCCCCTTGACAGACGTGTTGTAAATATTACACGGCGCGTAGGGTCGAATAATTAATGAAATACTTAGCTTTATAATTCTTTAGGTAAGTACCTACTATACCATCGCTGAACAGACGCTAAGAATCTAGACGATTTACTATTAAAAACTGCAAATATGTAGGTATTCATGTTAATAATTTATTATTATTAGTAAATATCCAGATATGCTGGACATTATTTACGCACAAATTGACAACACTTTATATCAGTTTATTGACAACAAGGTAGGCGTCACATTACGCTATACGCATCATGGCGCGCATATTTCAGCATATACTATACTAATCAAAGTGTCCGGAGCTGGTAATAGTAATCACAAAATTGTTGGGTGTACCCAAGGTTCGTAAAAAAAGATTGTCTCATATTAATGAGGTAATGATGAGGTATATAGACAGCATAAATATACCACTCATAGACAGAGTCAGCTTTGGCGTTCGAAGTATGGGCCACAACTACAAAATGCCGACATGCACGTTGAGATTCTGTACAAGTCGTACTGGAAAATATAGGGAATGCAATGGTATAATCTTTCATACGTAAGTAGTATTTTAAACCATAATCAGTAGTCGTTTAAATTGACTTCAATAAAACTCGTGAAGCATTAGGCGGCGGCAGTCGCTGGTCACCTTCGACACGTTCGTTCGCGGTCGGAAGGATTCGGGCGACATCGGCAACCGCCACAACATTTTACACTGATATTGCAAAGAATGTAGACGCTATTTATATTAAACTTATTGGCTCATACAGACATTATCGAAAAAAAACGCATTGGGCCGCTCGCAAGTTCCTGACGTAGCTCGAAGTCCAGTTACGGTACGAAAGGCAGGATCTCTTTCACTTTTCGTTAGGTACATAATTTTATTTGTTGGTAAATCTAAGTTAATTTCCTCGCATTTATGTTTGTACATACGAGTCGAATTAAGTCGATACAATGTTGTTGTTTTTTGACATTAAAAGTGTGGTTATCAGATAACAATCATCGACATTGAAATTGAACTGACAACATCTGGGTTGGGTCCAGTCAAAAAGGATTAAAATTAATTTGTATGTTTGTTCAATATTTCATTTTGGCCCGCTGCAATAAAAGGTTGTTGACCAATGAACTAAATCATAATCGATTTACTTATATTAATGAAAACCATAACAAAAATATATTTATCGATAATAACAAAGTAATTATTACATCATTGACTTTATGTAATATATATTTTATTGAATAGAAAAGTTTACTGCAATATCGGACACATTAAAGACAGTATAGGTCGCACAATTAGAGTAGAGGCAAACTACAAAACTTAGGATTGTGTGTATTGGTGTTTATGTACGCGCTTCTGATAGAGATGTCTTTGAAAAGCATTATTGAGAGACAGTCTTTTGTGACCACGCGTGACAACAATAATCGAACAATTCGAAAAGTTTTATTGTGTTTTCTTTTTATTATTTCAAGAATAGCCCCGGTGGAATCTTCCTCCGGGCCTATGTCATCTTTGGGGATGCTGTGTGGAGGGTATTTTTAAGGAAAGGAAGGAGAGGAAGTTCTGGAAAGGAAAAAGGTATGAGGGGTGGGTAGGAATCTAGGGATCAGCGTGTCCAGGAGTGACAGAGGAATAATCTATCCCTCCTAAAGATCCTTCCGCTGCGGCGCAAGGCGATGGGTCAAGAGAGACCAGTTTGAGAGGTCAAAGGGTCTCTCCAAACCAGCCTCTCCCGATCCGGCACACAACGCAGCTGATGGGCAGGCGCATCCCGAACACACCCTACCCGATAAGCCTGGACGCCCCTGCTAAATCCAGCTGGAATAAAAATGATTATTATTATTATTAGCCCACAATTAGCTAATATATTTAGTCTTTAGCTTGAAAGACTCTTTCGAATACCAAAAGATATCTCTAATGTTCCTCTCACAGAATATTAGAGTAGTCCACCTGTGGACAATATTTTAAATTGTTTTCTATAAATTGAATATATGTTTACATCTTAAAATTGTATTTTTATTTCTATAATTATCATAGAATAAAGAAGAAAACCAGAAGTGTCTTTTACGCAAATTTAAATGGAAACAAATGTGCCACTGACTTAGTACCTTTTGGTGCCAGACCATTTAGCACATGGTCAGTCTCTCTCACACTGCATGTAGTCACGGGAAAAAATGCACCAGCTGAGCCACCATAGCAGCCAGCCGGCGTCTTGCGCCCATTGAGGTTGATTCGTACCTTTCCCATAAGCAGTGGTTCAGGTCGGCAGTTCGGCTTGTGTGTGTATACGCACCCTTATACTTGCCTGAAATTGTATAACGCCATCCCATTTAAATTTCGTTAAAGAGTTTCGTATGGAAATATAGGCTGAAATTGGGCTTGTATTTGGATTTCGAAACACACCCACAAAGCACTTATTACAGGAAATAAATATCAACATCAAAAAATGAGTACATATACGCTAAAATAACAACCTGAAAACTGACACTTAACTACACTTTGAAAACATGTTCAATCCAAAAATGTTAAGCATCAAAGCCAATATGTAAATTTGTGTATTTTATTGTAAAATAAATAAACGAGATTTAAGGTGTTGGTTTAAGTGAGTTGAACTGACCAAGTTAGAAGTATTGCACCTACAGCCGAAAGGAAAAATACTTGACTAACTCACTCCCCCATGAAAGGGGGGGTTAACATAGGTAAACACCCAACCCGAGTCTGTCCTGTAAACAGAGCTAGATTCAACGCGTGTCTGTTCAACTGTTTCAACCTCTGAAAAAGAAACAGTTCAGCTGAAAAAACCAAAACCAAGTCTCCAGGTGAAATATTTAACAGTGTTTTATTCAATTCTCTTCCAGTTTAAAATCAGTTACATTCTAGATTCATGTATCAATTCTTATCTGTAATTGACTTAGCTTCACTTAATTTCCTACCAAACTCCCCGAGATTGATTGCGTGACAAATACGGTAATACTATTTATTATGAATGCGGTATCCGTGCAGGGACTCCTAATCATCTCGTACAGTAACTAACATTCATAATTCAAAACCTGGATAAACAGTGAAAATTTCATTGTTTATACTTACTTGTGTCTAAAGTAATGGTGTTTGAAAGAGAGAGTACGAAAACAGTGTGCAATAATTGTGAATGAGGAATACTTGGAGCAGGTGGATGAGTTTGTGTATTTAGGAAGTATGTTCTAGAGAGATGGGAAGGCTGACAGAGATATTGAAAGAAGGGTAAATGCAGGTAACTCCATTAATGGAGGACTGAACGCAGTTGGCGCTAACAAAAAATTGTCCAAAGAAGCGAAGTTAGCAGTCCACAACGGAGTGCTGGTACCTACCCTGATGTATGGAAGTGAGGCATGGAACTGGCAAAGAAAGGATGAAAGTAGATTAAATGCTGTTGAAATGAGATCCCTGAGGCGTATGTGTGGTAAAACCATGTTTGATCGTGTGAGGAATGTGGAGATCCGCAAAGAGTGCAAGCCTGATGTAAGCGTAATGAGTAAGATTAAGAAAGGGACGCTTAGATGGTTTGGGCATGTAGAGCGAATGAGCGAAGATAGGAGTGTAAGGAGGATATATGATGCAAATGCGAATGGTAGCAGAAGTCGGGGAAGCCCGAGGAAGACATGGCACGATCAAGTGAATCAGATACTCGAGTCGGGCCATGTCAAGAGTCAGAATAATAGAAGAGTATGTATGAATGTAAATGAGGCAAGAAGGGTGTGCTAAGACCGAGTTGTTTGGCGGTCCATCCTCTCTGCCTACCCCTTCGGGGAGACGGCGTGATGGTTAGTTAGTTAGTTAGTTTTTTGCAAAATTATGTTTTAGTAAATTGTACAGCTTTACCATATAATGTGTTTATAAAAATAGTATATAATCTAACATAAGTAGTTTCTTTTCTAAGCAACTGTATTCAGAGAAATGATTTAGTATGGAATCCCAAACCCAACTCCTGGATTCTATACTCCTGCTTCTCTATACCAAAAAGAATGACGTCTTGCAAGAAAATTTCGTTACATCATAAAAGGGAAAATGAAACAAACAAAATTAATTAGAAATTAAAAAAATGTATTTTCATATATATTTGATAGCCTATGCCTACAGTAAGTATCATTAACATAAATATTGTAAAAAGGAAAACGGAGACAAAATCGTAAATTCAAAAAAAAATGTAAAAGACGTAAATAAAATTTTTTGTAAAAAAAAAATAAAACTATTTTTAAAATTTTTTCTAAACTAAGTAAAATATTGAGTGGGTTCATTATTTTCATTGTGAAAAATGACAAAAAAAAAACATTATTTTTTTAATGTTATTTTTGGCATGTTTGAATTTAAGTGATGAGAAAAGGACATATTAAGGCGATGCCATACATAGTAATGCAAAATCATGTGTTTTTGGTTTGAAAATTTGGTCGCCTAGAAATGTTTCAGATGCTTTAATTAAATACTGCGAGTAGAATACATCTTGGCCTTTGGAATAATCGAGTATTTTTAGATAAGTGTTTTTATAAGCCCAGAAAAAAATAATGTATAAGGGCTATGAAAACTGCTAGTTCAAAATCTCCTACTTACGAACCCATTTTCTTTTATAATTCTATTGTATAATGTGGCAAATTAAGTTATTTATAAAATGATCGGAAAAAATTAAATGTTTATGCCTGAACATCCACAAAATAAAATAAAAGGCACTTTTTGGCCATGTTTTTATCTTGCATAAATCAAAACAGGCGGATGGTGTTAAGCGGGAATTTAAACCTTATCGCCATCTACGTAAAGCATCGATGACACGGGGCTAGTTTACAAGCTACAAGCCAGCGAGTTCGCTAGCAGCTTGTAAACTAGCCCCGTGTCATCGGCTTTTTTACAATCTGCTAGTTGACTATCTGATTGTAAAAAAGCAGCGAGTAAAATAGAAAGACGGGCTAATTTACTCGCCATTCGCTGGCGTGTTGGCTTATAAGCTAGTTAACTAGCCGTGTGTCATCATCGCTGCTAGTAACTAGTTGCGAGTATCTTTGCGTTTTGGCAGTCAGCAAAAAATGTCAACGGAAGTAGTTTGCGCGGCAGTAGTTATCTTAGCTTATGCTATCAAGAAGGATTTACAACGAAAACTTGGATTTTTCAATTTTATTTATTTCTTGTCTGTATACGTCTTTTATTGATTTTATTTTTGTCTTCAGTTGCTTCACATCCATACCGACAGTTAGTTGTTTTTCGTTAAGTTTAATTAAGAGGTATTTGAAAATTTCATCCTTTACTTTTGTGTTACAATACTCTTTGTCTTTTATATTCCATAAAATAGGGTATTGTTCGTAGATGTTGAGAAACTCTGTAATATCACGCGTGTTCCACTTCATTTTTCAACTTAAAAAAATAAACGATAGAATGCAAACAACACGTCACGCAAAATAACACGTGATTCCAACTCGCTAGCTAGTGCGCTACTGAGCGAGTGGAAAGTTTTGTGTGTCATCGACACTCGCTAGCTTGTAGACTCGTCGACTAGCAGCTCGTAAACTAGCTCCGTGTCATCGATGCTTTAGGGTTGTTATTGATAGCGGCTCAATTTAAAATATTACACGACGTAGTGCATCGCCTTAACATGTTTGTTAAAAAAAAAACATTTTAATTTTGCTAGTAGATGGTTCACACCCCAAAAATCTAGTTAACTACTCAATATGAACAGAAACTCACTGTGACCACCGGTGTGACTATAATAGGATTCTGTCTGCTCCACACATCTGAGACGAGCAGCTATTGGGCGCGTTTAAAATTTCCACGGCAACAGCATGCGGCGTTTCATTTCTTTTACGTGTGAGGAAGATTTTGTTTTCGTTTGGCCTCCGTATTCGAGGGGTAAGGCTCTCGACTAGCAAATCTCAGCATGCGCAAGTAAATATTATTTGATTAATTTGTGTTATTCCTTAAATAATATATAGTATACTTGCGGCACGTTCCATGAGTAAAAGATACTCTCAGTATTGCTCAGGTATAAGACCACCATTCAGAATTGAAACGTTGCTTGAAATGGCTCTGGCTGTGTTTGGTGACCAAATCTGAATAGCTTCCTCTTCCCCTCCTGACCACCTTCCATATGATGCCAGGGAGGGATGCCATAGTCTCACTGGCTCCAGACAGTTGGGAATCTTGTACGTATTCACAGAAAAAACAAATCAGTTTTTTCTTACGTACTGTTATTTGATGTGTATGAAAGAGCGGCAGCATTATTGGATAAAGAACTCAAAGGTAATGGTTTTTGTTCGTGCCGTCGCCGTAGAATTTTAAAAGTGCCTGTTGGAAGTGGAAAGCAAATACTAATAGCTCTAGTAAATGTGATGAAGAGAATTAAGAAACATCCATTCTTCTACGGTGCCAGCATTCCGCATCGATGAGAAGATTGATGGAAGTATATTGAATACCCTGTTGTGCAGACGGGAGACATGCCAAAAACACAACCACATCCCTTCATTAAAGAGACCAGGCTACTGTTAAAGAAATAAGGCGAAACATTCTCTAAGGCGCTCATCTTTGGGGACGCTGTTTGTATAGTCTTTTTAGAGGAACAAGATGAAATTCTGGGAAGGAAAAAGGTATGAGTGGGTAGAAATCTGGGGGTTAATGTGCCAAGAACCCATCCCAGCCATTGATGGGCGGACCCATCTGCCATCAAGACCCTGAACCCGCTAAGTCACCATACATAGCGAAGCACTTGGAGTGACCTGGCAGAGGTGTTGCTAATCCAATCACGACAGTCATAAACTTACTTGAAAATTTAAATAAATGGTATCACTCTTCGTGTAGTGGGGATGAAAGACAACAAATGGCTATTTTATAATTGTGGTAACAAAAAATTAAAATTGCTTTTCGAAAAATAGGAGAAAAAAATTGTTTAAAATCACTTTTTTTTTTTAATTTAAAAGTAAAACTTATGAAAAAATAAACTTACAAAAGCTTAAAATTATTGAAATATATTCCTACATTGGACATAGGTAGAGATACTTTTCAAAATGCGCCTTATGTTTTAAATTTGGTCAAAAAGATTCTTAGCAAAAGGACCAAATGTATTTGTGCGGATTGATTCAACAACAGCATCATATTATGTTAATGATTAAAAAGTCGTAATCGTCAAATTAAGAAACACATGATATAACATTTGGTCATTTCTACTATGAATCGCATTCAACCTAATATATTACAAATTTTATATAAGGGTGCATATAAACACGCAAGACAAACTGGCGAGCTGAACCACAACTTATGGGAAAGGAACAAAGCAACCGCAGATAGTGCAAAACGTCGCTTGCAGTTACTTCGTTCCTTCCCCGTAATTCGTGACTCTGCTGGCGCATTTTTTCTTGTGTCTATAAGCAGCATAACATAGCTGAAATCAGGGTTAAAGCTGACTTTTTTCACAAAATGGCGCATAATTTCATCAGGTAAGCTGTATTTTTCACAAAATGGTGCATAATTTGATAAAATAAGCTGAACTTTTTCACAAAATGTGCATAATTTATCAAGTAAGCTGTATTTTTCAAAAAATGGCACCTAAATTTCATAAAATAAGCTGAACTTTTTCACAAAACGGCGTCTAATTTCGTCATAAATAAAAAAAAATTGTCAACATTAAATTTCAATATAAAAAAAATGAAATCATTTTACAAAGACAATTTCTGGGAAAATTTTGCACTTCTGCCAACATACATAATATGACTTTTAAATAGAAGCATTTTACAAACAGGACTTTTAATTTTATTGCAAAGGATTTAGCCCCTTAGTTACCAGAGAAAATCAAAAACCATCAACAAAAAAAAAATTATTGCCATGTTTAGAATGGTAAAAAACTAGATCTTATTATTTCTAGAATTACATTTTGAAACTAAATAACTATAAATGTGTTTATCTAGGGTTTTACATACATAATGTTATTAATATTTATTATTTCATAAGACCATAGAGAAAACGGGAGATCCTTGAGAAAGAGACAAAAAATAATAAAAAAAAAACAAAAAAAAGATACAAGGAAAAAACATTAATTTGAAATGTCACATATAATTGTGAGTATTTGTGCATATGTGTAACTTCTAGCAGCGATATGTCACTGAGAAATAGCTTTATTAACCAGAAAGGAACAAACATCTAATTTCAGTTGTCGGTGAATGGGTGCGTGCGTGTAGTGATTGCACATTCCCGTGTAATGAGTAAAATTATTAAAGTTCAATAAATTTGAAATTTTCAAAACTGGAACTGATAAGCATAAATCATATCATATAATGTTGGTACCAAAGTTATCCTATGAATTAATAATTCTTTATTTGAAATGTGTATTTTTTTCGTTTAAATATTTGACAGATGTCGTAATTTTTCATGTTTACTAACATTCGGTAGATAAATTTCTTCTCCTGAAAGGCAATGATCCTGAGGCAAATGTTTTTTTCATGTGTGAATCTGAAAATTTATGTAAATAACACAATACATACATATCAGAATAAGGACTATAGGTAGGTACTTTATCACTGTCTGAATTCTTAACATGTCAGTTGCAATTTTGAAAAAGACAATTACAATAATCTCTTGTTAAAATATTATGTTAGCGATAGGATTAAAATATTATGTTACGATATCACTTTCAAAGCAAATCCGAGTTCCAGAGTTCATTGAACCAGAGTTACACGGGACAGACAGAGGAACTTTTTTCAATTTTATGAAGTCAAATTGCAACATTGTTTGCTTTACCTGTTTCTCCCCCGAAATCCTAAAATAAATCTTTATTTTTCAACAATACCCAAAATTCTTCCTACCAGCATTATATTAAGCTGAAAAAATGCTTCGAGAGGAATTAGTTTGTGGAGGAATGCAACCAGTAAGCAGAACTACAATAAACAAAAACAAGATTTAACAAACACAAAACAACGCGATCTTTAGTATATGACTAATTTCAGTCCATAAATATATGTAGATCTTTTAACCTTTTGAACGCGGCCGTATCAGCAACTGTTACAATGAGATACACATCGATAGCGGCCGTATCAAGAGCTGAAACGGTAAAAAAATCTGCAGTTGATACATTAGGAAATAAGCATCCATAAGCAGCCTTAAACATTGAATGCCGACAATTCAGATGACGTCTAGACAAAAATTTATGTGCCATGAATTCTCTTCCGCGGTACTTACATGCAAAGGGTGACGTTTAAAAGAATTCGACTGCGCATGCGTGGACCAAATACGGGTGGTACAAAACTTGGATTGCATGTTGAACACGCTCGTGTCTGCAATGCAGTTTCCTAAGTGGACGTACGCAGACTGCAGACCGTCAGCCCTGTCGAAAAACAGCATACCGAGCGTTCAAGTCAGCACAAACGAAATCAATTGTGACGGTAATGATTTGAATTAATCGTTAATATTGCTTGATATTTGCTCGCATTCGTCTAGATCATAGGAAGCTTCGCGGTGTCAGGACGGAGCTATTGTCATAACGTACATGTTATGTTTTGATTTTATAAACATATTACGAACTTCGATATCCAAAAATCGGTATTGCGCGCTCAAAAGATTAAAGTTATTTTAATTAAGACTATGATCGTTGTTTCTCTATGATCCAATGAAAATATATCTTCCATTTTATCCGTGCTTTTGTCGGTTGGCTTGCGAGAGTGTGCCACAGACAAAGGAGTGAATTTGTTATTATTTAAGGTTCCCCTCTCTCTTGACGGAGGGCAACGGGGGTGGTTCTGCCAGCCCCTTGACCTTGAGGCGCGCCGCGGTCTTGAGGAAGGCCGGCAGCTGTTCCTGGGACACGTTGACCTCTCCTGCGTACATGAACTCCAGGATGGCCTGCAGGTGGAGGTAGGAAACGTCTTTCAGGATGATGATGGGGTGCTTTGAAGGGTTTTCCTGGAAAACAGATTATTACATGGATTTATGATTAAGAGTAGAGATATTTTATAACTACCTGAAGCCAGTGCTAGAGAAAAATGGTTGGATAGGAAAAATAACAAACATCTTGTTTAAGTCCAATGTTGAATAAATTTGAAACTCGGCAGTTTCAAAGTGCATCAGGAAAACCCTTTGTTGATGTTTTTTAACTGTGGTTTATTGTATGACATTACAATAATAATAGAACACTACTTTTTCAGTGCAGTTTTGTGCTCTTTCACTTTGAGTGCGCATTACGTGTTATTATAATGCTAAAAAAAGTTTATTTGAGTCATCAACTAAGAATTATCTAGATCGGGTCAGTTTTCAGCTATATATGTTTTGTATTTTGGAATTCACATTAAAAAACAATCGTTCTAGTAAATTTAAAACACATTTATTTATTTAGACGCCGTAAAAGGCTTTTACAATATACATGATTTATGTTTACAGTGGTTCACAGGAGCGAAACAGTATTATGTTAAACAGAATAATTACTGAGAAATTATGTTGAAAATTAAACAAAAATAACATCTGGTATACATAGGTACATTAACATTTTTATTTTCAATCCATACAGTAGTTTAGTATTGAGGTTATTGTTACCTTCAATATTGAATTTGGTTGAATTTGCTGAGAACTAAGAGTTAGCTCTATTGAATTATGTGATATATTTTGTGTAATTAGCTTTCTTGTTGTTGGGAAGTAAGAGCTTCATAGATGCACGCACAGATGGCAGTGCATAGAGCTTGCGTGGAAGTCCGCAAGATGGAGCCAGTGGCCAGTAGTCGCCAGGGCCAGTGGTAAGGCTCCCAGATAAACTTACCCAGTAGTCGCCAGGGCCAGTGGTAAGGCTCCCAGATAAACTTACTGTTTCAGATTCCAATTAGTAATAATAAATCCCTGATTAATCTAAAAGAACCAATTATTTATAAACTCCTTCCAAGACGAGTTGGAGACGAACACAACACTTGTTAAAAACTAAACTAAACAAAATAACTAACTAAAACTGGTTAAATTTTAGATTTAAATATAAAGCGTGGTGTTTTCTCTTTCTAAAACTGTTAAGATCATATTTATAACCGTAAGGGAGACAGTGATTTCTACGAGACCATAAAAGCGAACAAATTGAGTAGTTTAGGTAGTATGTAGCTGTTTGTGTGAAAAACTGAACAACAAATTCATTCAGTGGTCCTGAGTATTGCCATAAACTACTTTTGGCCAATTCAAAGAATGATTATTTGCGTGTCACAACACTAGCAATACTAATAAAATAAGAAGTACACTATATTTACCTCTAATAAGCTTTTGAAATATGGACTGCATGCGGATAGAACCATCTTGTGTGCCTTGCAAGTCTGTCCTTCGCAGGCTAACGTTACCTGAAACATACATACAAACATTCAATCAATACAATACACACTGCATTCACAATGCACATCGTGTTTTACTTTGCTTCGACAAGACCAGGGTTTGCAATCCTGCGAATTTGTGAGATTTTCATGGCATTTAAATTCTAACCCACAATCCTGCAGTATTCAATTAAAGGTGCGGGATTTAAAAACCCTGCACACAATGCCTAGTGTCCTGCGCTAGTTCAGCGGCCTCCGTCTACAACCATCTCAGCAGTCTCAGGAATTGCTTACCCAAACTTTGACCAGTGGGTGGCCAGTATTTTAAGCGTAATTCTTCTAAATACATGTTCAAGCCAATTCATATTAGAGCTGGTCAATCGATCATTTCGACGTCAAAGTGATAGGTTAAATGGGAATCAGAAAAAATGCCGTAGATAGATCGATGGGCCGCCACTGGCCACCGGGTTGTCGTAAGTCGTAAATACCTTATCTTGCATTTGACGTAGGTAGGTAGACCTTTCGAAAGAACCCGATCTTTGATAGGGTACATTCAGATAGTTGGTAAGTAGACCATAGACGTATTGATTGTGAAGACCGGGTGAGACTGATACATGGAACTTATTCTTTATGCAGTTACTTTTGTGTCCAGTTTCCTGTGGCGGGGAGGTTTATCGATATGCTAATTACTACATGAATGTATATTTTTTAAGCCGTAATATATTTCACTGTAGTTCCTTATCGTTTAAAAGTTTTAATAAAATTGTTTGTGTGCTTTTTCCATGGTTACATATCAGACATAAATGTGTGGGATACCACTCACTACCGGATAATTTATCGGGTGAGTTTATCGGTGTAAGGTATACTACAGATTTTTAGTAGGTATGACTTTTAATATGGTAAAAAGACAATGGAATTTCGAAAAAAGTAATATGTATATCTTTTTTACTTATGCAGTACCTCCTCTCCCAATAATCTGTGATTCCAAAAACCGGGTAAGTATTTCATAAAATACAAACAAACATCGCTATCTATCTTTCATGATATTTTAATTTTCGGTTAGTTTAGGTGTAATGTTTACGATTGCGAGAAGACACGATTTTGTAAACTTATACAAACAAAAAAGTGACAATGGACACAAACACATGCGTTAGTTGCTAGAATACGCAAGAGGACTAGCCGAAGCGTCCTAAAACAATAATTTATTAATAGAAATAGAACAATATCTTTGTTTGTAACAACGATTTATATATTTTAATTTTTTTAATAGCGACCGATTTCGATTAACACAAGAATCTTCAGGGTATAAAATTAAACTGATCAAAAATTTTACAATGTGTGAGCTTATATACATACAGAAAGAGACAAAACATATTATAGAGGAACAGTGAGAGAGTGAAATTAACATCTTACATAGTGATAGAGAGAAAGAGAGAGGTGATATCTAATTAGTTACCAAGTTATGTCTACAGGGACAAAACGTCACTTGAACATGTGATTAAGGCGATATTGCACTACGTCGTGTAATATTTTAAATCGAGTCGCTATCGATAACAGCCCTTACTTAGATGGCGATAAGGTTTCAATTCCCGCTTAACACCATCCGCCTGTTTTGATTTATGCAAGAAAAAAACAAAGCCAAAAAGTGCCTTTTATTTTATTTTGTGAATGTACAGGGATAAATATTAAATTTTTTTCCGATCATTTTATAAATAACTTCACTTGCCACATTATACAATAAAATCATAGCCGAAAATAGGTTCGTAAGTAGAAGATTTTGAACTTTAAAGCAGTTTTCATAGGCCTTATACATTATTTTTTTCTGGGCTTATAAAAAGACATATCTAAAAAATACTTGATTAAAGCATCTGAAACATTTCTAGGCGACCAAATTTTCAAACCAAAAACACATGATTTTGCATTCCTACGTAGGGCATCGCCTTAAAGGCCCGTTTAAAATAGGAATAAGCGGTAAGAACAGGCCGGTGTCGTAATCTGTAGTATTTTAGATCGACGTTTATAATTAGAATGGCAATAGAATAGAATATGCCTATAGAAGTGACTATGCCGCTGTCTTTTAAGACATTTTGGTCTTTAGTCTTTTTCTTTCTTGTCATATAAATGACGAAATTGCTCGACCCAAGAAATCAATTCCGCGCCATTATTATAATATTCATTATTTTTATCACTTTCGTCTTCAGCAAATATGTATAAAATTCGGTAAAATATCTATTAACTCCGCGTAAATATTTGTTCACAAAATTATTGTTCAATTGTCAAATAGTAGATACCAAAGGCCATAGAGTATCGACCGAAAATACATAAATCTCAGTATATATTTTAGCATTCTGCAATCCGTAACCGTTAAAGATAAAGTTGGACCATCTTTTCAGCTATGGAAAAAAATAACAGATTATTGCCATCTATTATAAACGGATACACAGGTTTCCTATCTTCCGACTTCTACGGATTATTGCCATCTATTATAAACGGATACACAGGTTTCCTATCTTCTAACTTCTACGGATTATTGCCATCTATTATAAACGGATACACAGGTTTCCTATCTTCCGACTTCTACGGATTATTGCCATCTATTATAAACGGATACACAGGTTTCCTATCTTCTAACTTCTACGGATTATTGCCATCTATTATAAACGGATACACAGGTTTCCTATCTTCCGACTTCTACGGATTATTGCCATCTATTATAAACGGATACACAGGTTTCCTATCTTCTAACTTCTACGGATTATTGCCATCTATTATAAACGGATACACAGGTTTCCTATCTTCCGACTTCTACGGATTATTGCCATCTATTATAAACGGATACACAGGTTTCCTATCTTCCGACTTCTACGGATTATTGCCATCTATTATAAACGGATACACAGGTTTCCTATCTTCTAACTTCTACGGATTATTGCCATCTATTATAAACGGATACACAGGTTTCCTATCTTCAGACTTCTACGGATTATTGCCATCTATTATAAACGGATACACAGGTTTCCTATCTTCCGACTTCTACGGATTATTGCCATCTATTATAAACGGATACACAGGTTTCCTATCTTCTAACTTCTACGGATTATTGCCATCTATTATAAACGGATACACAGGTTTCCTATCTTCCGACTTCTACGGATTATTGCCATCTATTATAAACGGATACACAGGTTTCCTATCTTCCGACTTCTACGGATTATTGCCATCTATTATAAACGGATACACAGGTTTCCTATCTTCCGACTTCTACGGATTATTGCCATCTATTATAAACGGATACACAGGTTTCCTATCTTCTAACTTCTACGGATTATTGCCATCTATTATAAACGGATACACAGGTTTCCTATCTTCCGACTTCTACGGATTATTGCCATCTATTATAAACGGATACACAGGTTTCCTATCTTCTAACTTCTACGGATTATTGCCATCTATTATAAACGGATACACAGGTTTCCTATCTTCCGACTTCTACGGATTATTGCCATCTATTATAAACGGATACACAGGTTTCCTATCTTCTAACTTCTACGGATTATTGCCATTTATTATAAACGGATACACAGGTTTCCTATCTTCCGACTTCTACGGATTATTGCCATCTATTATAAACGGATACACAGGTTTCCTATCTTCTAACTTCTACGGATTATTGCCATCTATTATAAACGGATACACAGGTTTCCTATCTTCTAACTTCTATGGATTATTGCCATCTATTATAAACGGATACACAGGTTTCCTATCTTCCGACTTCTACGGATTATTGCCATCTATTATAAACGGATACACAGGTTTCCTATCTTCCGACTTCTACGGATTATTGCCATCTATTATAAACGGATACACAGGTTTCCTATCTTCTAACTTCTACGGATTATTGCCATCTATTATAAACGGATACACAGGTTTCCTATCTTCCGACTTCTACGGATTATTGCCATCTATTATAAACGGATACACAGGTTTCCTATCTTCTAACTTCTACGGATTATTGCCATCTATTATAAACGGATACACAGGTTTCCTATCTTAAAACTTCTACGGATTATTGCCATCTATTATAAACGGATACACGGGTTTCCTATCTTCCAACTTCTACGGCCTAGGGCTTATCGAATTTTGAACTATTCCTATTATAAACGGGCGTTAAGGGTTTTTACGAGTTTATTGGAAATATACCTAATATCGGGCCATTGGACACATTTAATTGATTATTAAGTATTTGGGTTTTTGTTTTAACAGATTTCTTTATTTCGAGTGCTTCCAAATTATTTAGTCTGATGCCATGACCATTTCTGTGTAAAATCTTAGCACCGGTGTTTTTACTGAAGGTATGATTGGTGAATTCAGAAAATCCATTATTATTTAAGCATCTAAGATGCTCTTTGATTCTAATATTGACATTGCGTGTTGTTTTACCTATATAAAATACTGAACAATCACTACAATCTAATTTATAAATTCCCGAATGACTAAGTTTGTCGTCTATATCTTTTGAATTGATTAAAAAATATTTATGTCATTTCAAATAAAAAATTCAAAAAGATTTATAAATTTTTGTCAAATTACATTTGAAACTCATTGCATTGTGTATTTTAGTGCATTTTAATTTTTCTAATGTTAACTTCTATACTTGAACATAAAATTTGGCATTTTCTCTTTCTAACACCGATTATTTCATATTTCTAACAATGATAGTAAGGGAGACAATTATTTCTGCAAGACCATATGAGCTCCCAAAACGGAACAAATTGACTCTAAGGGTAATAAATAGTTGTTTGTTCACAAAATCGAACAAATTAGCCTGAGAGGTTAAGAAAAAAGGTTTATAAACAAATATTTTACTTACATCTGTGAAGCTTTTTTCATCTCTTAGGTGCCTGAACGAGGTCACCATATTTGTTTGGAAATCGTTCCATTTCAGGAAGAATTGCTGGTCACCCATTTTGATAGATTTATTTAATTCGATTAACTAATCGGTGTCTATGTCCAAATATCACCACCTGAAAATGGAGGAATTAAAATGACAGAAATTACAATATGTGGAATTATGTATGGCAGAAATTACAATATTTGGAATTATGTATGGCAGAAATTACAATATGTGGAATTATGTATGGCAGAAATTACAATATGTGGAATTATGTATGGCAGACATTACAATATGTGGAATTATGTATGACAGAAATTACAATGTGTGAAATCGGACGTATAGAGCAGATGAACAAAGGAGTGAGGAGAATATATGGTAAATGGTGAAAGAAGTCGGGGACATCCGAGAAAGACGTGAAACGATAAAGTGAATCAAATACTTGAGATGGTTCATGCCTGTATCAGAAGGGTATGTATGAGACAATGTTTGAATGTGAATGAAGCCAAGAGTGTGTGCCAAGACAGAGTAGTATAGTGGTCCGTCCTCTCTGTGTACCTCTGCAGAGAAACAACGTGATGGTAACTGAATAGCAATGTGATTCCCAACTTTCCTCTCCTCAAATTCATCCCTATTCCACTACCTTCAGCCCTAGAACATACCCCGATTGGGGTGCCGCTGTCTCATTGACTCTTGAACAGTCAGGATTCGTGTATGGTATTAAAAATAAAAAGCCAGACTTTGACAACAATAATATTAGGGTTTTGTTGCCTGGTTGAAGAATATACATACAAGAGTTCCAATTGCCCGGAGCTAGTGGACAATGGCATCAAACATTGGGGTAGGTTGTGAGGCTGAAAGGAATAATGAAGGAAAGGAAATGGGAAAGCGGAAGGTTGAGAATTACCTGGCTATTCATAACAGCTGGCTAAAGCCATTTCAAGCAATAACCTTTTGATTCTGAGTGGTGGCTTTATCAGAGCGATACGAGTATCTTAGTATCTATCTACCAGACTGGTATAATAAATGTCAAAACGAAAATTTCACATGTCAATATTCCCAACAACACATATTCTTCGACGAAAACGCACAATTTCGGCGATTTCAACAGGGTTATCGCATTCATATTTATTAACATATTGTTTTGTCGAATGCACGTTACTTAAAAACCGCCATTTTTACACCCGATGCATTTATCTTTTATAAACTAAATAACTGCATTTCGGGCTACCCTCGGACCGATGGCAAACAAACTTACCCGACTTAGAACGCCAAAAAAACAATAAAATACCACTAAATTAACTAATGTAACTATTTGAACAAGATGGTAGACTTACCAAGCTTCGATTCAATTATTTATTTGTCGACTTTGTCGCGTAATTTCGGCGATTTTAATAAGAAACCATTGCAATCCAATTTATGATATTGTGATCTTTCACGAACGAAAACCAACCACGGATAATAAATGTCTAAATTGTTAGATTTATATCGCCGTCTCTTTCGCACTCGTTGTTTTGTCACGGTGTAAGAAGAGCTGATCCGATGTAAACTTTAGGAAGAGCCATAAGTATAGGCGTCTCTTTTGTGCTGATGAGGCAGGATAGAGTGCGAGGAGCGCGTCCGATGTAAACTTTTTAAAGAAATAAGCACACCTATGGATGTAAAATTGAAGCATCTTTGGACGCATGTCAAACAACATGGCGATTAGATTTGATTTTGGCGGTAGTTTTGAAGACAATAATTTTTATTTTGCTTGATTTTGGAATACAAACACGTCTTGATTTTGACAGAAAGAATATAATATTGTCGGATTTAATAGACTATGACACGGAGAATGTGTTTGGTTCCTACCTCCATGTCAATTTTCTACAGAACCTATATTTAGAGATGGCAAAATTTAGCATTAATTTTCAGATTTTTTAGCACAATTGGAAATTTAGCGTTTTATAGCATTTTGAGGCATAATTTAGCGTTTTGTAGCAAAATAGAAAAAAATGTATTTCCTGAATGTTTTTAGCGCATACTTTAAGAATTTTTGGTAAAATATATGTTTAAACTTCATTTTCAAGTATTTCCATGTGAAAGATTATAAATAATTAATTTTAATATTAAATTAATAAGGAAGGAAACTCTAAGTACGGGTCGAACACAAACACAACAAATGCAGATTGCGATTAACATCAATAGGCGTAATTTATTTCGCACAATTTGTGTAATGTCAAAAAGTAATTTTAGCCTACAGTACAAAAATATTAAATATTTACACACATTGTAAATATCGATTTTTTGAAATTCTCACATATTATTTTAATACCCGGTATTTTCGGAAAATTCGCGCCTATTTCGCTAAATAGAATAATTTAGCTGAAATACGGCCAAAATCACGTTTTTCGCGTTAATTCGCGAAATAGAAATCACTGGAAACGCAAAGAAAACTTATAAATGCCCTATTTTCGAAACATAATATATTTTTTCGCGTTTTTAGTTAAAACGAAATTTTGCCATCTCTACCTATATTCCTAATCATCACACTAGGTACCTACCGATAGGGCCGGCCCAGGGGGGTATAACTCCGATCGAAAATTGGAATCGTAAATATTGTGATGCTATATTGTTGTTTATTATGAAGTGTATTGTTTACTATACCCACCAATAAAAAACTCTGAAAGTCTATGTTTTTTAATGTTTAAAAGATAGGTTTTGTTTAAAAAAATATATTTTAGTATAGTCCAAACAACTTCAAAATCATTCTTATTTTAACCTTTCAAATACCAAGTCCGAAAACTCTAGTCTGTTCTCAAGATGTCACGCCAGCGCGGCGTTAAGAATATTCCAGTTATTTATATAGGTACATTTTATGTGGAAAAGTTTAATGCCTTTTTGGATAAATTTATATCATAGGTAGGTTATGTAAATATATTAGATTAGTATTAAATTAAGATTACATTATATTTGATTAGTCACTAGATTTAACTTACAAGCCTTAGTCGAAAGTTACTAGATATAAGTCTAAGATGAAATCGCTAAAGTCAAAGTAAATCCGAGTTGAAAGCAAGTTATATTTACTATTCAATACGTGTATTTGTACAGCGTCCTTGAGGTGCTTTAGCACGAAAACGGCGCTATATAAATCAGTCAATTATTATTATTATTTTATGACTGGATGAACTAAATACATACTGTAATATAAATGAAGGTTTGTGAACATCGCACAAGAGTTTCAGCTTTCCGAAGCTTGTGAATCTATGTACCCAAATTTTCCTGGTTACTTTACTGGTCCAATATTATTTCAGAGGCTGAACGGAGCGAAGAGTGGAAGGAGACGAGTAGATGAAGGTTGCAAAGTAACTGGCTATTCAGATCCGGTCACCAAACGCAGCACAAAAAATATGTATCAATTTATATTATATTTAGAAAAAAAGCCATAAAAAATGAGATTTTATAAAATATATACTCTCCGATTCAATAAAACTCCGGCTTCAACAAAACACTTTGACTTTTATTGTGATAGATTGACAATGGCTCTGATATCTTAATTAGCAAACGGTTGGAATAATCTGGACCCCGACCTTGAGGTTGCCACCTTATACATTATCCTACTAGCTGTACCCCACCATGCGTTGCTGTGGCTCACTCTGTCTGTGTAGATAGAGGAACAATAGGGTGTGTTGCTTCGTTTGTCCAATAGATGGTTCTGTTTTTTAAAAAAAAAACTTGTTTTTACCTGTCACAGGTGACATCTATCTAATATAGGTATATAAAAACACACACGTATTCAAATGCAACGTTTTGTTAAAATTTCAAAGCAATCGGTGAAGAATTTTCGGAGATTTAGGATTTTGAACAAAGGAACATGACGGGTTGTTTCGGAGTATTTGAACAATTCATCAAATTTCAACGTTCATTTCTGGGATCTGTGAAAGTCCAATTCAAGTTCTGTTATTATATCATTATAGGCTAGTTGCTTGACAAAACAGAAATAAAAACAGAACTTGAAAAAATCTTTCACAGAACTTGAAAATGAACGTTGAAATGTTCATTTTCAAGTTCTGTGAAAGATTTTTTCAAGTTCTGTTTTTATTTCTGTTTTGTCAAGCAACTAGCTAGATTATTCTTGACAGCTAACGCCATCTATGGGTGACTATTCTTGTTCCGTCGATGGGTGTGCTCATACACTAATATCAAGAATATTACAGAGTTGGTTTGGATAAAGGGTTTTTCAGCGACATCTATGGTTCAACTTTAAGGTTTTGATGTTTATAAGACAAGGTTTTTTTATGAATAGCACAAAAGACAACAAATTATTAAAAGCAATAATTATTCTTTTAGGCATTAAAGCGTAATGGTTTAGAGCAGCTGACCGGAAAACAGAAGGGTGCGGGTTCAATCCTCATCAGCGGCATTTTAACTCTTATATTTCTTATATTTTCGATTTGTTTTGGGTATTTCAGGCGAATAATTATTGCTTATAATAATAATGTCACAATATTAATTATGTTATAATATTAATTGATTCCATTGTTTGATACTGGGTGGGAATGAGAATTAAACCATGTTCAGAAGATTTATATAATTTATTTTATATCACATAGATTACAATCATAATATAGAATAGAATACATTGTAGTACAAATATAGATCATTTATCCACAGATTTAAATTACAAGATGAAAATCTACACACATTTTCATTCAGTCCACAGAGATTATAAAGAGATAGGTTAGTCGAAGAAATATCATTAGTTCCTACCTAAATATTATCATACTAAATAAAGTATAGACCCAGTAAGTTCAATTGTTTGAAGCTTCATCACATTTGACATCGTCACAAATCGGCAATCGACGCCATTTTGATTTAGTTTTAAATGTTTTAGAACGTTTTTCGTTGAGTTGTTTGGTTTGGTTTCATCATTCTTAGTAAAGATGCATTTTTTACATGATAAGTGCATTTATTGCATGTAAAAAATGGCAGTATCTCACGGTAATTGACCTCATTACCTCCGTATAAAAATAGTATTTCTAAAAGCTTCAACTCACATTCAATTTTACAAAGACAACTTAGCAAAGATAACTTTTTGGGTACGTGGCTCGACGCACCTATATTTTATGCTGACAATAAAGAAACTCAAGTGAAATATATTATGATAAGAATACATACATTTGTTATTGACTACATTAATTTTATTTACACTCTACCGGTTTTGGAAGAACTCTTCCAACATCAGGAGAATATTAAAAACTAATCTACGATACAAAATATTAACAGAATTATACAAATTAGGTGTTTGAGAGAGAGTAGAACAAAGTAGAAGGGGTATTTGTTTCATAGTGCTTTCACACAAACAAAGTATTGAATCCCGTAATTCTAAACCTAAACTTTGGGGTGCACAGTTTAAATCCGCGCTGTACAAGCAGGTTTTCTACAAAGCATTGGACCATCCCGGGATAATAATAATTACGGGATTTCCAGGAAAAACACAGCGGTTAAATGGAAATATATCTAGAATGGGATTAAAAAGATTAATTTGGTTATTCATTAGATTATTATTTGGGGATTATTATGGTTTAATAAATATATTCATGTAGATCAATAAACGCTGATTATGAATATTGAAGTTTAATTATATGTAATATAAAATATAAAACAAACATAAAACACATAATTTGGTTGTTACGACTTAATCTGCTGATTGTGACACTTTATCTATGGTCCATAGTCTACGTCTGAACCGATTTCACACTATTTCTTTCGCTATGCAGATTTTAAACACCGTTAAATTGTTTATCAGGTGCAGTCATAGATGTGTTTTTGCATTTTAATTCAATACAATAAGATTAGTGACGAGATGTGAACATATTACCTAGTATTATTCAAGGTTAAAAGCGGGTAATCTTAAGAAAAAAAAAAGGTCTCGACTCAAATACAAAATACAGCGCCAATTTTGACGTCACTGGTCACTTCCATAGATTTGGTGCGATTTTGAGATACCCATGTCGTTATTGATGAAAAAAAAATTGAAAAGGAACTGGAGTTCTTTTTTTGACGAAATTTAAAGTTTATTTGACGATCTGACTTACTAGCCCCCCGTCGATACATCACAGTAAAAATATAATAAGTATATTTCGGTTCCACCATTTATTGCACTTCTTTTAAAACTTGATGCATTTAAAAGCGCATATTTTCGTTTTTTACGTTTTTTAGTTAAAATTTTAATAAAAACAAATTCTCACAGACTGACAATTGTTAGGAGACCGTTTACGGTCTTTAAACGTTACTAGTGTAAATATTACTAGTTTGAACGTCGCTAGTTTGAAAGTTGCTAGAGCCAACGTTAGTTGCTAGAGCCAACGTCAGTTGCTAGAGCCAATGTTGCTAGAGCCAACGTTGGTTTGCTAGACCCAACTTTGCTAGTTTTAAAGTTGCTAGCTTGAACGTTGCTAGTTTTAAAGTTGCTTTGCCAAAGTTACTATAGCCAACGTTGCTAGTTTGAAAGTTGCCAGAGCCAACATTGCTTGTTTGAAAGTTGCTAGTGCCAACATTGCTAGAGCCAACGTTGTTGGAGCCAACGTTTGTTGCTAGAGCCAACGTTGTTGGAGCCAACGTTTGTTGCTAGAGCCAACGTTGCTAATTAGAAAGTCACTAAAGCCAATGTTGCAAGTTTGAACGTTGCTAGTTTTAAAGTTGCTTTGCCAACGTTGCTAGAGCCAACGTTGCTAGAGCCAACGTTGCTATAGCCAACGTTGCTAGAGCCAACGTTGCTATAGCCAACGTTGCTAGAGCCAACGTTGCTAGAGCCAACGTTGCTAGCGCCAACGTTGCTAGAGCCAACGTTGCTAGAGCCAACGTTGCTAGAGCCAACGTTGCTAGAGCCAACGTTGCTTTAGCCAACGTTGCTAAAGCCAACATTGCAAGATTTAACGTCGCTAGTTTTAAAGTTGCTTTAGCCAACGTTGCTAGAGCCATCGTTGGTATTTAAAAGTTGCTAGAGCCAAAAAAGCTGTTCAATATTAAAAAAGACAGTAAATGTAAAATATTCATAAACATATATTATGTAATCAAAATGGCGCTGACTGCTGATTAGTTACCATGTGAAATATGACGGGGGTTCATGCAACAACCAAAAAGGCCTAATTCTAGGCATTCCAACGACATTATAATACTAATTTAGGCTTATGAGTAGATAGGCACGCCTCTAATATATAGCTTCGTTGTAACCTCTCCCTCTTTCTGATTTACGAAGCATGTAAAAGAAAGAGACGTTGCAGCGGAGTTCTTAGCAGCAGAACATTTTTACAGTGTATCTACAATATAGACCTAAAAATACGTTCTCATTGATACAGATCGACATAAGTACTAATTTATGCAGTCGGGGGCGTAGCTAGTGCAGATAATGTGGACAAAAAAAAATTCTATAATAACCTGCACAGATAAACTTAATGATCTTTTGTTAATTTAATTTATTTTTATATGTGAACCCACAGTCCGCGACATAAATATATGTTTTTAATTTTTTTTAATCTATTTGGTAAGCCAAGTATTTTTTAAAGTTTATTATATTTATTTATTTGTATTATTTTTACATTGACATTATTTTAATAATTTTTCTCTACCCACTTTTAATAGCACAACGATTTTTAAGATCTAATTTTTGATATTTCATTTAATGTATAGGTAAACAATTTTAAATTGTCATAGATATCTCTACTTAATATAAATTTTTATTATATCTAAATATTATCTATAAATAATATCTGTAAGTATACATTTTTTGTATATTTCACTCCGTTATGACGATTTTGTCGGACAAAGATTTGTTTTACAAAGGCAAAACAGATTCAGGATCAGGCAATTGTAACAAGAAAAATAAAGATTTCGTATAATTGTCCGTTAACCAAGCAAACTTAAAGGCTAATAGAGATATTGAAAGATGGGTAAATGCAGGAAACTCCAATGGAGGACTAAACACGGTTGGCGTTGGTAAAAAAATGTTCAAAGAAGCAAAACTAGCAGTTCACAATGGAGTGTTGGTACCTACCCTATGTAAGGCAGTGAGGAATGGTGAAAGTAGACCGAATGCTGTAGAAATGAGATTTCTGAGGCGTATGCGTGATAACACCGGTTCAATGATAACTCAACACACTGACAATTCAATACGCCTTCAAAAAGTGATGTAAAATCATTAAAAGTGATGATTTTATATCACTTTTTGAGTTGTCCGATTACCGATAAAACTACGTGTTCGAATTCAAGGCTGATGTAAGCGTAATGAGTAATGAGTAAGATTAAGAAAGGGACATTTAAATGGTTTGGGCAAATAGAGCGAATGGACCAAGAAAGGAGTGTAAGTAGAATATATTACATGAATGTGAATGGTAGCAGCAGTCGGGGACTCCAAAGAAAGACATGGAACGATCAAGTGAATCACATAATTGTCAAGAGCCAGAATAACAAAAGAGTATGTATCAATGTGATTGAGGCAAGGAATGGTGCTAAGACCGAGTTATTTTGCGGGATTTAGTAAGTTAAATTATACCTTTGAAGTCGTCTCAAATTTTCTTATTTGAAGAAAAAGTATTATATTTAAAGAGTTATTAACGACAGAAAAAATTAGTTTTTCGATATCTTAAAATATGACAAAGTTATATGCTTTAAGGCGAACTTTTGGGAAAACGTATACAATTTATCTCGTGACGACACATGAGACACGATTCAGTATAATAAAATTTATAATTCGAATGACTGCTAAAGTACAGCCGCGCATGTACCACTGGGACGTCACGAGTATTTCGGTCGGTCAAAAATATGTAAAATTTTTGACGGCTTATATCTTCGGTATTTTAGAAAAATTCAAAAATTTCTCCTCTCAGCATCCTCTGCTCAGATACAGAAGATCAGACGGTTATGGTCGAACTTTCGCCTAGGCCCGAGAGGCCCCGCCCGGGGTCCTTATTTAAGGAAACATGATTCTTAAGACATAACACGTCATCTTTGAGGATGCTGCAAAATTGTATACATCTGCGATATAGCACTTTGAAAATAATATATCAAATTTTCCGTAAGGCCCCAACGTCGGTAGGGACCCGGTTAGGTACCATAATGATATAACTCTGACGGCACAGGACTGCGCAAAATGTTGCTTTTTCAATGATGAAGAACTTAGCTAGCAGTGCTTTGAACTCGCAATGCCTGAGTAGGAATCTGACGCTTTTTCCACTTGGCTACTAGCCGTTTAAACGGATTTCCATTTTAAACAATACAAAAATATTTCCGTTTAAGAAAATAGCAAAAGGATTTTCGTCTACATATTGTTGGGATACTGACGCGCTGAAATTTTCGCCTGTTGCGCGTTTTTCGTGTGGTTGTGAAAATAATAATTCTAATTTCACTTCCTTCACCTACATCGGATCCCAGTTGGGGCAGCCATAGAAAAAAATGTTTCCTAAGAGTCAACTTGTTTTCCAATCCCTTTACTCAGTTGGTGATGCCATAGTTCCACAGGCTCTGGTACCTAGCATCGTGTTACCTACATTTATATTTGGTCTTTTAACCCTGCCTCAAATAAGCCTCCGAAATGAGCTGGGACTTGCTGGGACGAAAAAGCACCGTCGCACCGCGGAAATACAATAGGAATGGATAGTTCGGATATGCCGACTTACCTTTTTTCTATTTCTTCCACGTTTTCTATCCGGCTCGAAGGACCATTTATTCCGTGCAGCCACTATCCAAAACTTACGCTGAATAGTGAATTAAAGGCTTCGTGGCCCAACATAGAGTTATAGATTATTATCAGGCTCTGATGTTATTTAGGAATTAGGATGAATATCCGGTATTCGCAATTCTTTTAAAACTATTTTTTTTATATATTTGCTGGTATAATTTACACAATTAAAAATTATTTTTCGAAAATTAAAAAAATAAATTTCATACGTAAATTGCGTAATACTCAAATCAAAATGATATTAGCGGTATTAAGATATTTTTTCAATTATTTTTTACTTTTAAATGCTTATATCTTTAAATCACAATTAAGTGGAAAATCACTATTTTGCACTAATCCCTGCAAAAAATCATAGAAAAATTCCGTTTTGTTGTTTCCCTGTAGGTTTACGGCTTTTGAAGGGGATATGCCGCAACCTCGAACAACGCTGGATACACGTCAGCTTTTACCTATTTTTTTTATTTATTCTGACTACTTTTGTTCCTACCCTGTAAGCTCTATTTTAAAGCCGCCCCTAGAACACAGTTTTAGCGATTTTCTGCCTAGTTGCAGAATGACCAAATGGTTATTTTTCACGCTAGTGGCTAGTGGGTCAAACCTCGTACATTTTCACACTTGAATTCGAATATAGTCTGGGATCCGCTTGACAAGGGTTGGCAGCTCTCAAGCGGACGTGGAGTAGTCCAAGTGGACCCTTGAGCATATCGCCGCCCCCACACTGGGCTGAAGTCATTAGTTCAAATAATATTGATGGTCCAGGAGCGCCGTATGATAATGCGCTGAGTATGCTGCGCACAAGGGCGAACATATCAAAAGGCTTTAAATACGGATCGACAGGCGTAACTACCGACGATTTTATACCGATTTCCTCAACACGGTCGCGTTATTGATAGCCAGACCAATGTCGATAATTCAATAAAATAGACTTTCTAAGAATAAAGAGACTTTCTACAAAATAACATTACTAAACGTCAAACGGCTACGTAAAAGTTAAAAAAATATTAATAAATTGACATTGTTGAATTGAAATAAAAAACTTCGAACTAGATTTTGATAGTAAAAAGGGACTTAATTAGTTCATGAAACTATTGTTTTTCTAGGTCGCAACGGAATCAATTAATCGCTTCTTAGATGATTTAGTTTAGTCCACGGATCGTGTATACGATTTCTTTCAATTCTAAGAGCTTCGTTAGTTCAACCACAATCATATTAATAAGCCAGCTATTTTTGCATGCATGAGCGACATTACACAAAAGTTGTGATGTTGACAGCTTATCTGACATCTTGTAGGTAGAGCTAAAAGCAGCGGCTTTTGTCTACCGACTGTCAATGGAATCATGTTCTGACCGTACTCGCAAATATCGTAAACTGACGAAATTTATTTGTTAAATAATAATACGAATTTAAATCTCGTATGACACATTAAAAGATAGAATTAGCACGTTTTTAAGCCTTAATACCTCACAAGGTTTCCAACTGCTCCTTAATAACCAAACTACGCCACGTTTACGACTTAGCAGGGATGCCCGGGTTCGTGGGGTGACGCACGTCCTTCTCTTGGTAGCGAGCCGGACCGGGAGAGGCCTGATAAGTTAGATCCTTTGTCCTCCAAAGCCAACCCCAAGGTCTTGAAGATGCATACGTCACTCTTGGACAGATTCCTACCAACCCCTGATACCCTTTTCCTTCCCAGAACTTCTTCTCCTTTATTCTGTTAAAAATACCATCTACACAGGGCCACAAAAGATGACATGGGCCCCGAGAGAAATTATTTTCATCAGGGCCTCCTGTGTGGAGATGTTATTAAAAAAAATCCACATTTTAAATTTAAATATGTCAATGCTATTTACGAAAAAATGTCGGTTGCTCATGACAGAGATAGATTGGAGAAACGGACTTTTGTCAATTTCTCATAATATTATCACGTGTAATGCCTAAGGTAATTTAAATAATCAGTTTTTCGTAACGAAATAGTTTGAATTTGACGTTTCAAAACGACAAACACCTTTAAAAATATGTGAGTGTTGCCATCGTAGCGCGAGTTTTAACCGATATTGATAAAATGATCGATATAAAACATGGCCGAGCGTGGTAGGGATATTGATAAATTGACGTCGACAAGTTAGTTTGTCGTATTGATTCTGTTTGGTTATTGATATAGCCATGCTAGACCCCAATGAGAAATATGTTTTAATAATATGCCATTATTATTACGTTTCTAAATTAGTTTGGGTGCGGTTGATGTTATATTTAACTTATTGCTTGTTTGGCCAGGGTTAATATAATCCTAGCGATCGCCCTTTATGTAACCTTCTCTCCCACCCTATATGTACGAATCTACTTCGATAATTTTTATCTCCGTTTCGTCTGTATTTCTAAGAGTAATCGCTTACCGACATATGACTAGGGTTGCCAAATGTCCGGTTTTGGACCGGACAGTACGGTTTTTTGAACGGCTGTCCGGTCTAGAATATTTTGGAAAACCGGACAATAGAATGATACAGAAAATAGAGATAATTTACAGAGCAAAAAGCCTTGAGCGATTCTGGCGGGTGGTAGCGAGACTCAAATCTGTTGAAGATGGTACAATATGTGTGCAGTGTTCCCGTCTCCAATTCCTTCGTAGAAAGAGTTTTTTTAGTGTAATGGGTAATGTATGGACTGACGAAAGAAATCTACTAGGTGTGAATACCGTAAACATGCTAATTATGTGTTTTATTCAATTTAAATGTCAGTTGCACTGGATTTAAAGATACAATTTCAAACAATAAACGATTATTCAAAGCAGTAGCATCTAGTGCCTAGTATAATATAAGTTTTAATGTGTTTCATTGTGTTTACCCTCAGAAATATTCGGTAATTTACTGTGTTTGTTTTGACCAAAATCAAAGAGGTTTATGATTATCAAAGGACCCTTTGATTTTCGTCAAATTGTACCAAAAAATCGAAGGGGGGACCCTTTGATAAAAAATGTTCGTTTTTTTTATCTGGACCATCTGGCAACCCTACCTATGACCGTTTGAAACAAATAAACATTGTGATTAGTACGGTACTGTGTTATATTGTTTTTCGAACCGTCTTATTACAAACCTTCCACGAAAACGTTGGAACTACCACGGGTAAGCTTGATATACCAACAGATAACAAATAATATAAAACAGAAAATCGATGTTACAAATGCAAACATGCAAAGAAAGCGTTTGGAAAACTTTTTTCAATTCCAGTTGGCAATCGCCTAAGTACCAACAACGCGAGAAAGGTTTTGACAACACTATTGGTTTTCATTGAGAGTTGCCATCGACAGAATGCTATTTGACAGTTGGCATCGACTAAAATATTGTTTGTTTATCGAGCTCGTTTGCTCCTCAGCTACGAACCAGCGCAGTAATTTTAACGATTTTTATCGACTTGTGAAAATTATGGCATATCTATAAATAATTTACGTGTTAAAATTAATGAAATCACAACACATTAAGAGGAAGCTACAAGCCAAAAATGAGTATATTCTTGGTATACCTTATATTGAAGGTAATAAGCATTAAATCGCTTAACAAACGTGGTCTAGAAACGTTCGATTTCAAGCACAAAACTGTTTTTTATTTATTTTGTAAATAATTTTATAAGAAAGCAAAAAACTCAATCAAGTGAAACTGTCACAGATGATCTTAGCTATAATACTGTGTTTTTTAAAAGTTGTTTCCTTTACGCGTTCATACATTTCTATTGTAAAAATATTTTTTTTAGTATGTTACATTTATATTTTTTATTGAGTAATTTATCTTTTTATTTGTATTTTACTCAAGCGAAACGATAGGAAAACCTTCAATTCATCTAAAGTTTATTTTTTGGTATTCATAATGTAAACCAATTCGTTATAAAGATTAATCAACATAGTGTTTTAGCATTAAGCTTCGCCTTAACTGTGTTCCTCTCCTGTGTATCACGGAACCTGTTATATTTTCATTTTCAAAATCTGCTTTATATTTATTTCCGGCTAAAACCTAAATAAGTAAGAATTTATCGTATAATTGTTTTATAATATGACATGTTTTCTTATTTTTTATCATTGAACTTTTTTTTAAATGACTAGTAGTTACTGCCCGGCTTCAGAAGTCTCAGATCGAAACCTTTATCAAGGTTCGAATTGAAAATACAGGATTTTCCAATAAGAGGTGTTATTTTGATATTCAAAGAAACTTTTCCAGCAAAAGATCAATGGTTTCGTTGCTTGTGTGGTACGTAGCGCCGTCTTGTTAAAAGTAAACGTTGTCCAGATTAATACCATCCAATTCCGGCCATAAAAAAATCATTAATCATCTCTCGATAGCGCAATCCATTCACCGTAACTGTTGCTCCAGCCTCATTTTCGAAAAAGTAAGTTCCAGTGACTCCGCCGGACCATAAACCGCACTAAACAGTCACACGTTGAGGATAGAGAGGCTTTTCAACAATATGCCCCAGATGCGACAATTTTTCTTGTTGATGAAGCCACCGAGGTGGAATTGGGCCTCATAAATCAAGATGATTTTTCGATGTAATAATTAATAATAGTGAATTTTAATAATTTCAATGCATTGTTGAAGCGTGTATCGTTCTATTTTTATTAATGGCATAGTTTCTACTTGTCAAATGTCAAAAAATGACATCTTCAAAAGTAACATCTACCGAAATAGCGGGCTATTCAAAATAACACCCCTTATTGGAAAATCCTATAGTTAGTTTCTGATAAATTCAATGCACAAAACATTCCAACAAGTCTGATTTCTTTGAATCCGAAACAAAATAATCGATTTTAGATGGATACACAGTTTAAAAGAGAATCAATTATGTGGAAGATCAATTTCTGAATAAAACAAATCTTCGTATTATGCAAACTCCTCGAAGGTTTATCTTTAGTTTCTACAATCAGAGACAGGATACATGAGAGGATGTTGTATGAATCGTTTCTTATAGATTAATCGTCTCACTCATAATCGCAGTATAAATATTATAGGGCGGAAGGTCAGAATGTTGGAAAACGTTACTCATAATCGCTGCGGGATGCGTATACCGACCGTATTAGTAGCTGTCAGATTTATATAGGCCAGTCCCTTTGTACAACGTCAGAATAGCGCCGGCAATATAATATAAAGAATGCACGAGTTTGACGGAATTGGCCGGATTTAGATTCAAATATAAACAGACCGGGTCAACGAAATTTAAAAAATACGTGAAGTGATCAACAATTGGCAAAATGCGAAAATGACCGTGTTTTCGGGGTTTGGAACAAAAATCTGGCTTTTTTTCTACTTTAACCCAATACAGGATGCACTAAGGAAAATGATTTCCCTCAGGACCTATGTCATCTTTTGGGATGTTGCGTGGACAGTCTTTTTTAAGGAAGGGAATGAATGGAAGTATGAATAATGATTTGAACCCGAGCAGTATACGACCTCTTCCTCGTATAGCTATACCAACGCTGCAGCGGCGTGTAAGTAAGACTGTTAAATGTACAAATAGAACTCCAAGCGTACTAATTTTGAATGCTGAATACAAATTCGAAAACATACCCCTTTTGGCTGCTGAATATCCACGATCCGACTTGATAGAATAAGATACAATATTATCATTCATAGATGGACATAATATCGTCACCTTTTTGGACAGGGTTCTAACTTCAGGTAAACCTTGTTCTAAGATATGAGGTGTCTAAGTTTGCAAAGACGATTTCTTTTTAACTATTTAAGTACTAATCTCTGATTGCTTTTTTTATCTATTTAGTTACCAATCTCTGATTTCTTTTTACCTATTTAGGTACCAATCTTTGATATTTTTTTTCATCTATTTAGGTAACAATCTCTGATTTCTTTTTTTTTTATCTATTTAGGTACAAATCTCTGATTTTTTTTATCTATTTAGGTAACAATCTCTGGTTGCATTTTATCTATTTAGTTACCAATCTCTGAACACTTTTTACCTATTTAGGTACCAATCTTTGATTGCTTTTTATCTATTTAGGTAACAATCTCTGATTTTTTTTATCTATTTAGGTACCAATCTCTGATTTCTTTTAATCTATTTAAGTACCAATCTTCGATTGATTTTTATCAATTTAGGTACCAATCTTTGATTGATTTTTATCAATTTAGGTACCAATCTTTGATTGCTTTTTATCAATTTAGGTACCAATCTCCGATTTTGAGGTTGAATCTTGGGTTCAGTATTTTAGTTCAACATATTTAAATGCAACGTATACTTATCATTTTAGATCATACCTAAATATGCTGAAAGAACAATATGCAACCAGCAAGGACATGATAGTTCATTGCTTAAGGTTCTGTAATACCCAGGTCCGAGACAGGGCCACTTTCTATTTAAATATATTAACCTAAAATACTGTACACAAGTTTGAACAAGTTATCGTAATCTATTGAATTGTTTAATAGATTACGATAATTCGTCTGTGCAAACTTTGACACCTCAGAACACGGTAAGCCTAAGTTAGAACCCTATCTAATCAAAGTGATGAACTGCACTGCGCCTCATACAAACAAAATGGTAATTTCAAATAGTTTATAGTAAGAACCATGTAAAATAAATTGAAGCTTTAAAAGTTTGTTGTTGGAACTTTGTCATTCAAGCATCTACGGAAATATAACTCTAATGACTCAGAAAATTATTTTGGCTTTAGAAAAGAGCAAAAGAAATGGTTTTTCATTCAAAGGCCATTTCTTAAAAATTTGCAAGTTGGAACCTTGTCTAATTGAGATGACGATACGTATCTACATTGTTTCTAACATATTCAATACACAAACAAATACATAGTCCAAAAACAAACCCTTTAGGCTGGTACCTATACATTCTATAATGTAATACTATTAGTTATATTTCTGAATTGTTATACAATCAGAACAGAGCAAAAATTGGTTAAGTTTCATGTTTCTAACAGATTTACAAAAACACTTCATTTGGTTGCTGATTTCCAAAGATTGAACATAACTAACACTGACATAAGAGACACAAGTATAGAGCTGGATACAGCAAAAGTCAAAATGAACAGTTAATCATAAATGGAAAGATAAACCGTTTCCAATAGATTGATTGCACAAAACAAGAGTCGAAATACGCTTCCTTTGGCAGCTGGAGTAACCAGTTCCCCCTAGAGTACGTGCAGGTTCTCACAGGAACGAGCCTTAGATGTATCACCGCGGCAGAAGCGGTGCAGCAGCGCGCGGGGCCCGGTTGGTGTGCGCGCCCCGGCGCCGGGACCCAGGGGAGAAGCGCGCAGCCTGACCTGCTTGAGCACACCGACTAGCAGTTCGTCCACGTTGTGTTGGATGCCACTGGAGGTCTCGATGAATTTGGAGTCACGCGAGGTGGCGAGAGATTTTCCTTCTGCAAACGTAACAATCAATGTGAGTGAACGTCAGTAATTGCGAAAAAATTCGGAATTGAAGTACATTGAAGAAAGGTGAGGAAAAAAACCTAGCTATATTAACTAACCCAACCCAACCTAACCTAATCTCTTATTTTATTTTGTTCCGTTTTTTCAGTGTATTATTTATTTATTAATTTATAATAAGCTTACTATGGTTATTTTATGTGAATACCGCACAACAGTCTCAACTGCTCCCAACCGTCGGAAGCCAGTGAGACTATGACAACCCCCATTGAGGTTGTTGTGTGGCTGAAGGTCGTGGTGAGGTGAAGGAAAAGGGGAATACGAAGGTGGAGAAGTACCTGGCTATCAGATTTAGTAATCAATCATGGCTAAAGCCATTTTAAGTAATATTTCGATTTTTAAAGGTGGTTTTCACCTGGGCGATAAGCTGGAACGTGCCGCAAATATACTTTATGTAATATGTATATTATTTTAAATTAATAAACTGTGAAATAACACTAATTTAATTTAGCAAGGTGTGGCGGCTTATTCAGCAGTCCATTGAGAGTGTCGTTCTTGCTAAGCAACACTATAATACATAGTATAGGCACCTACTCATGACTAGTCATGAGAGATTCGTCGTAAGTCGTAAGCCAGTTTGACATCTCATAAATACAGTATTCAACAGATGACCTACAAGGAGCACACATTTAAAAAACAAATTAATCGTCATGACAATTTAATCCAATTGAAGAAATTTGTGATTTCAAATCACTGTTATACAAAATAAATAGAAGAGGACCCAGCACAGATCCCTGCGGCACACCATAAATTAAAGAAAATTTAGAAGATCTCCTACCCCGGAAAGCAATGCCTGATATCTCTCATATCTAATTACTACATTATAGATATGAATAAAAACCTGTTTAATTGTTAAGTTTTTGAAATAATCTTTTATCGTTTAGTGTGTCGAAAGCAGTAGTCAAGAATTGTAACTAGAGCAAGCTGGTATTCTTCTACCACGCTAATCAGCAGCTATAATATAGACAAAGCAACCGGTCAGTGGTTGAGTTGGCATTGCGTTTGGGTTCCACCTAGGCGTAATGTGTTCAATTCCTCGGCTAGCTAAGTCCTCCATCACAACACAAGCAATATTTTCTGCTTATTGTGGTGGTAGTAGGAGATTTTCAAATATCGTCAGGTTATTCGTATAGCGGAAATGTTTGTCTTTCTTTTAAAAAAAAGAGAAAAAAATATGTTTTACATAACACTGTATATAAATATTAAGGTTATGTTGTTTTGTTTCCTCAAAATGTCTACGATTTGGATGGGTTGTCAAATATACCATGTTGAGGTTTTAATGTTAGCTTGTGTTATAGTTGGGTTAAAAGTTGCTAACGTAGCCGAGATTCTCGTCTGATTAATTGCCGATTTGAGAATAGGATGGGATTTCTGGAAAGTTGAATATTACGTTTTTCTTTTTTTTTTACTCTCCTACAGGTCTTCAGCAGCTTCGCACATTGATGAATTATTATAAAAAAATGTATTGCATACCATTGGTGGTGATGACCCTAGCCCTGGCCAGGTCCGCCTTGTTGCCAACCACGATGACGCTCTTCTCCTTGGTGTAGTTCTGCCTCCAGAGATAGTTGAGCAGGTCGGAGGCGTGGGAGAAAGACGTGCGTGATGTCACGCTATAGACTACCACGCACGCGTGTGGCTCGTACGTCGACAGCGAATTTTCCACCTGGAAGACAACGGATATCAGTACTGTCTGTAGATTTTATGCGTCTATCTAAAGTGATTTCGCTAATCATTTTTAAAACTCTGTTAAAATAGCACATACATTTTACAATACGAACAACTTGCAGCATGTTGATACGTCACATTTGAATACTTATCGACGTTCAACACTGCTTCCTATTTTCGACAAACGGTCCCCGTTAATAGCTGATTCTCGACCAGCTTCAGCTTTTGCATAATTCATAAAAAGCATAAAAACATGGCTGCTATGCTTCATATCTGATCATAGGATACTTAATCGGGAAAATAACAGAGAGTCGGAAATGAGAAAAACTTGCAATTTTTGGTTTATTCTAGAATGATTTTTGCGCATGAATGATTAATGATTTCTGAGTTAATGCAGAAATGGCATTGGTACAAACGTCGGATGTACATGAGAGGTAAGTTAGAAAAATAGATTCATTTCGATTTTTCGGTACATATTGAATTCGGAATTGAAATAAAACGAAATATTTTTCCTTAGACAAAGATGGAAAAATTAAATGACTCCCTTGAGCGGAGTGGTGAAAATTGAAAAAATGTCTTCGTGTGATATATCGTGGGTATATTGCCAAAAGCTGGTAGTTACCAAAATCTTGTTTTTGAGTTTTTTTAAGGCAATTCAGTATGAATTTAGTACGACAAACGGAGAAAGATTCCGGAGGATTTCAAATATTCTAATATTTGTAAAAAAAACTATTTTATTTATCTACATTATTTTCCACTACATAATCTTAATATACTCGTATATAAAAATTCAACATGCGAATTTTTGTGATTGCAAAACTCAAGAAGTAGTCCACCGATATAGCTGAAAATTTCAGAGTTTGTTCTTATTTGTTATATTCTTGTTCTTGTTTGTTATATCTCTGCCTTTACTTGCAGATTTAATGTGTTGGGAACTCTTGATAAAGTAAAAGGTTCTTTACTATAATTGCGTTTTATTTACGTTACAATAACACGTTACAATAAGTCTGGATTTAGCTACACTGTTCACTACCCGAGGGTTGGTAATTCTCTGTTTCTAGAAGCTTGAAGTCAGACAATGATATCCCACAGGCAATTGCTACACTATAGCGACATCTGTTGGACTCTGGAGTAAGTTTTCTGACTAGTGCCATCTATCGCTTGAATATCCTACTTTTTACCATACATCACACAATGGCAGGTGTATTTAAAGAGAAGTTACTAGAATACTTAACGCAATAACTCTGCACCAGAATGAGATAAGAAGTCGAATTAAATTGATGTAATGTAGTTTTTTAACAGTAACATTGTGGTATACAGTAGTGAATGGTGGAAGAAGTGGGAGATGCCCAAAAAAGACATTAGCATTCGCGGAGTATTACGGGATCCACTAGTTTGATATAAAACTTTTTAGAATATTTGCGCTCAAGTGCTCTTACCATATTTTTCTTTTCTAAAAATTCGGTAAATGGAGTTACGATTTTTTTCCACAAAAACGAATAGCTAAAAACCCAATTGATTGAAATGGGAGAGATAACAAATTGATTCCAGAGAAAGATTTACATTATACAGGGAGGTAAGAAACGTACTTGACTTATTTTAACATTTTTATATGTGATTCCTGACGTTATTTATAGTAAATAATAAAAAAAAAATGAAATCCGGTCACATTTTTTGTGTTTTCTCTTTTCAACTTCAAACATAAAAAATCAGTAGGTATTGGACAGTTAGGATCGAGGTGAGAGGTTGATCACTAGGCTGAGTTACTAGTGACGACTTGTGGATCAATGCAAAACGAACTCTAAGCAGAATTCTTGCCTGAACAGACTATGCAATAATTACAATAGCGTATTATCCAAGGTGGATATTTTCAGTTGCGAACTTAAGAAATACAAGAGTCCATAAAATAATATTTCTCTGATGGTTTGTGAATAATGTTATGTCTCTATTGTTTATATTTATATTATGATTTGATTTATATCTACAACCTCTCTCCATGGCTATAAATGTTTTGTTTTGTAAATTTTTCGTTTTATTTTAATCTTTTGTTTTGTATAAATTTGTCTCAGTAGAGGTTAAGCCGCAAGGAGGAATTTCCATAATTAGTTTTATTTTGGCTAAATAATACTTATGTATAAACTGCAATAAATGTAAACAGTCGATTTCCCGAAAATTAATAAATAAATAAAAAAAATAAGAAGGTACCATAACTCCACTGAAGACAGATTAAAACTAGAAAGGTGTGAAATTAGAATATAGAGTTATTAATTGTTTTTATTCTACCAAATAAACGCAAACTCATCAGCAATAGCAGCATTCGACGCAGCTCACCGATTCGTATTGTACTCGTTTGTTGATACCGCTTGCCAAAAAGTCAATGATAAAAAGAAACATTTTATTCAACAATAACCAGATTTAATCTTTTTGGTTTACCTTCTTTTAAATTAGTAGTATTTATTTTTAATTTGGGAGGCGAGTATAGGGAACCATTTATTGGATAACTCTGACCCTTCCATGGGTCACCCCAAGTGGTCCGCTACATTTGGTGACTTAGCAGGGGTGTCTGGGTTCATGGGGTGAGGTTTATCTAGGTCTTGGCGGCGGATGCGTTTGCCCACCTATTGCGTGGCGAGTCGGATCGAGAGTCTGTTTGATGGAGACCTTTTGTCCTCTCCAACCGGACTCTCTCTCGATCTTCCTCTCCTTCTTTCCAAAAACCCTCCACACAGCATCCCCAAAGATAGGCCCCGAGGAAAATTATTTGTGGCATCATGTGTGGGGCTAATGTAAAAAAATTGTAAAGGTACATATATATATATGAAATTTTAAAAGTTAATTTTGGTGACTTCATTAATTATTTCTTCAACTTCTCAGGCCTCTGCCATATTTTGACGGAAGTTCGTAATATTTCCGCTTTGAAATTCAAATGGTTGGAATATATCTGAAAACTAAAACTACTAAATACGATAAAATACAAATTCTAATTAAAATATTGAATACAGAAGATGATAAAATACGCTTTGTAATTAAAATATTGAATACAGAAGATGATAAAATACGCTTTGTAATTAAAATATTGAATATGGAAGATGATAAAATACGCTTTGTAATTAAAATATTGAATATGATAAAATACGCTTTCTAATCAAAATATTGAATATGCAAGATGATAAAATACGCTTTCTTATTAGAATATTTAATGCGATCATAAAATAAAGCTCACTTTACGTTTTTTGTAACTAAAGAAAAAAAAATTTAACCACATATGTATTTTATTAGACAGATGTAACCTTACTGTAACCTCTCTTTTGTCGTTTCGTATAAAAATAATTACTAAAATAAATCACGAATTATTTTTCAAATTGCGTTCGGAACCTTTGGTTTCATAAAGGTGAACATTTAAATTCTTCTATGGTTAACTTCTGTATTTGAATATAACGCATGGTGTTTTCTCTTTCTAACACTGTCTAGACCATTACTTGGCCAGCCTAACCCCACGCATCCGCAAGCACTCATTTGCTTTTCGATATCTAAGAAATATCCTTACCACCTCAATGCTTAAAACTGTATACTACGCTCTCTGCCAATCCCTACTAGCTAACGGCATTATAATCTGGGGTGGCTGTGCACAATCTACACATCGAACCTCTTCTAAAAGCTCAAAAATGGTAATACGTGTCATTAAAAAGCGACCGACAAGATACCCCTCAACTCGACTCCTCATAGAGTATAAGGTCTTAAACATACGACAACTCCACCTAAAATGTTCGCTAATACATTTCCTGTTCAAATATAAAAACAAAACTCTTTTACAACACAACTACACCACTAGAACAATAACCAACGGTCACTACAAAGTACATTCACTACATACCACGTCAGCTCAAAGACAATTTTTCTTCCTAGCTCCTAAAATCTTTAACCTTATCCCTGAAAACCTAAACACCGTGAGTCAACCCCATTCCTTTAAAAAATATATTACGAAATGGATCCTTTCACACGGAATACATTACAACTACAATACCCATTAATTCTACACTCTATCAATTTAATCACCTTTCAGACAAAACATAATATATCCTTATTCCCTAACTTAGCGGTATAGTATTTACATAATTAATTAGTGTGATCTATTTACTAATAATTTCTTAAATTTTTCATCTTCTTATAATTCTCTAACTTCTCCATTCTCCTCTTGCAACCCAAACTAGCTTTACATAATTTTTCTTTTTCATATCATAGTAATGTATAGATTCTGTACAAACTGTAAAATTCACCCGCCATAACACAGGGTCATCCCTAGCATGGAGGGTGAAATATCACAAAAACCATATGTACCTTCTAAATCATGTATTAATAAAATAAAAATAAAAATATTTCTCACCATGAGAGTAAGGGAGATCAACGTTTTCTATGAGACAATATGAGTTGTTCTCAAAGGCGAACAAATTAGGTACAACTATCTAATAATACTGAGATCAGACATAGCCTGAGATTTAAATTTAGTTTTCCTAATGTTATATTTCACAGTAATAAATGACTTCAAATTGAATGACTTAATCATTATCAATTTTAATCGTTTGTTTTACTAGAATGTTAATTTAAAACAAGCACTACAAATCAAATACTTGAGTTGGGCCATGTGTGTGTATGAACGTAAATGCACGACAGGATTATTTGTAGACCAATTTAAAAAAATCTCAAACTTCTGACAGTGACGGACATATATGTAATGGAGTTATGCCTTTTAGTTCGATCATCTCCATAAAAGTTCCCACAAAAAACTCAACACATAAACACGCTACAAGGTTCACAGAAAACTTTTTAATACCAAAAGCAAACAAAACTATATTTCAAAAAGGACCACACTACATGGCCATTAAAGTATATAACAACCTTCCACGTAGCATCAAACAAATAACCGATATACTTAAATTTAAATCGTCACCAAAAACATCTCTTTTAAACAAATGTCACTACACCTTAAATGAATACCTCACATAAATTAAATACCTCTGTTTTTTATTTATTATTTACATACATTTGTTAACATGTAATTGTTGGGTTATGTAATATAATGTGTATTTGTCCCAACAAATACACATTATATTACATAACCCATTAGCTGGAAGAAATAGGATGTAACGGATAAGAAAGGAAAGAAATAAAGGATATAAGCCTTGTACCCTTTGTACTCTGTATTTTTTTGCAATAAATATTTTTTTGAATTTTTTGATTGTGTACCAAGGCCAAGTTGTTTGGTGGCCTTTCCTTTTCTCATAATTCTGCTGGAAGCAACCTGATAGTTAGTTAGTTATCTACAAAAAATAATTAGAATTTTAATCTGTTCATTAAAAATTAATTCATTTTTCCCTGCGGCCATCTCAATTAACTTGGAAAGTGGAAACTGACCAATACGCAGGTAAATAAAGTGACAATACCAAGCGACAGGAAACTAGGTGCGCTCTGTTGACATTACTTCACAACTTTTCAAATTAAAAAGCTTCCGGCCCGACGCGATGTTCTGTTTTCCTTTTTGAAATTCAAATTGCGACAGACTTCATTATTTTTTTGCTACTTTATTACGGGGGTAATAATTGATAGGCGGGTGTGAGTACTGCCACCCCGGGAACCATTTATTGGTGAACCAATACCTCTGCCGTACGTTTGGTGATTTAGTAGGGGTGCCCGGGTTCATCGGGTGAGGTGTGTTCAGGATGGGCCTGCCCAGCTACATGCCGGATCGGGAGAGGGTGTTTGGGGAGATCCTTTGACCTCTGGTCTCTCATCACCTTGAGGGATAGATCATTCGTCCATCACTCCTGGACACACTAATCCCTAGATTCCTACCCACCCCTCATACTTTTCCCTTCCCAGAACTTCCTCTCCTTCCTTTCTTTAAAAAGACCCTCCATACAGCATCCCTAAAGATAGGCCCCGAGGTAAAATATTTTCCTCAGGGCCTCCTGTGCGGAGTTATTGTAAAAAAAGATCATGGGAGAAGTTATACTGAGAGAATTTTCTTTTGAACTTCCTATCCATTTGATCAATTTTACAAGAAGTTAGGAATAATGTACACAGCTCTTTGGAATATGCCTCCTAAGTCTGGAATCCCAGGTATATTACGCCTCTCAAGTCTGGAATCCCTGGAATATTACGCCTCTCAAGTCTGGAATCCCAGGTATACTCTGTATCTCAGGTCTGGAATCCCTGGTATATTAGGCCTCTAAAGTCTGGAATCCTATGTATATTACGCTTCTCAAGTCTTGGTATTGGTATTGGTCCCAGGTATTCTACGCCTCTCAAGTCTGGAATCCCAGGTATACTATGTATCTCAGGTCTGGAATCCCAGGTATATTACGCTTCTCAAGTCTGGAATGCCAGGTAAACTATGTATTTCAAGTCTGGAATTCCAGGTATATTACGCCTCTCGAGTCTACGATACCTTGATTTCGTGGGAAATCGTCTTCATGTTAGCCACGAAGAGTCAGTTGCGTTTTACAGGATTTCGACATTGGGAAGTCGTACAAATTCAGCAGACGTAATATTCTTACAAAAGTCGCCACCTCTATGATAGAATGCCCGGAACTACTTTAAAGAATCCAATTAAAAGTGCCCATCAGATGAACCAGACAAAATATACAAAAATACATATTATTTAACACAAGATTAGATCCAATCCCTTCTCCCTTTTTTCCTTTTTATTTCCTTCCACCATCCCAACCACATAGGCTAGTGTAACCCTTTCTTGCGTATCACAATAACATACGATACATCAGTGAAAACCTTTAATTGGTTTAATAATTATACATATTTCACTACACGCTATAATTATTAAAACTGTTGGTTTTCCAAAAAAAATATTTAGCTTTTTTTCTGACATGCGGACAAATTCACAATACACTATCGGTGTATTTCTTCAGTGGATACATTGTTAAATAAATAAAGAATTACCGCGGGCTTAATAAACAAATAACAAATTAAGGAATTAATTAAATGATCTACACAGGGATAGGTAGCAAGATGGAAGCTTACAAAGTAACGTGTTGTTGTTTAAAACGGTGAAAATTCCTTCCAAATTCTGTCAAGTTTGTTTTTCTTGAGTAAACAGAGATGCTGCTCTCTGATATCTTTATATTTAATTGGGGGACTAACAGCAAGAGACTTCCTAACCTTCCACTACACCATCTCTTTACCTTTGCCACCCCATTCAGACTCTCAACATACCTACTCCAATAAGGAAGTTGGAATTGTTTTAACGGGTTTAAAAAAAATCATACTTGTAGAACTAATTTAACTATGAAAAACACTTGAAAAAAAAATACTGGTATTTAAGTTGGAATGTGAACACTAATAATATTAAAAAAATGCACTCAAATTCAAATCAAATCAAATCAAATCAAATCAAAAATTATTTATTGTAAAATTAAAATTAAAAAAAGGTATAGCTTATGGGTAGACCCCATTTCTTCCAGCTAACCACATTTATTTAATTACAATGTTTATACAGATAAAATAACAATATACCAATGAAAAAATAAAAAAATACAAATATATATACCAATTCCTTTTTGGGATGACATAATCTCAGTTGGGAGCAATTTGAACTCTTGCGCGATATTCTCATTAAAAAGGGACAATAAAAAAATAATAAAATAACTAATTAGATGCATTTGAAGTTAAGTTTATTACTGAACGGCGCTATAAAAATTTTCCGATAAATATATAACTTTTTCATGTACATTTAAAAATTGTATGGTAAAAATACAAAACTCGTATACCTACTGTAAATATTGTGTTATTTAAATATATATCTTGGACTTCTATATACATATAAAATTGTCTGATAAAAAATAAAAACATGGTCACATATTATATGAAAAAAATGTATGATAAAATTTTTTAGCTAAAATTTATAAAAAAATGCATGATAAAAATATATAAAAAACTGCATGTAAAAAATACAAAACTTGATTAAAAAAAACATTTCAAGACGGAATACTGGGCGATTGGGTTAAAATTCAAATTTGTACGGAATGCACTTCTAGTGTTGGTCTCTCAGTATTGCCCTGGTGAAAGATTCCTATTCAGAATCGCTGCTTGAAATGGCTTTAGCCGTGTTTGGGGACAGTTTTGTTTGAGAGCAGTTGGAACTCTTGTGCGATATTCACACAGTGTATTTTTTCTCTAATCGCCAGAGGCGCTGAAAAAGTAGTTTCCGCCGTTTTCCGAATTTTAAATAGCTTCCGGAAATCTTCCGCTCGGGAGCGGAGAGGAAATCCCAAGCGGAAATCATTGTACCCATTCCCGACCAAACGATGTACTGAATCCATTCAATAATTTTACCACTAACCTTTGACCTATGCGACAGTAACGATCTGAACCATTTTCATCGTTTACTAATGAAAAGCTTTGTTACGTGCAATAAGGGAATCCACTGAAAAATATTAAAGTTTAAAAAATACATATTCATATCTATAGATCAATAAACGCTGATTCTGAATATTTATTAATTTATTTATTTATACGCCTAAAAAGACGTTTACATAAAAGTGATACATGATGCAACGTACATAGGAGAATATCTTTATTATATAGGAAATACTAACAGTATATAGATGTAATCCATTATAAAGTAGGTACAAAGCAGATCTATGAATACACAAATGTAAAATTGTGATTAAAAGTATTATGAGAATATATTAAAAAACTAATTAAAAAAAAAACTAAATATAAAACAATATTAGTAAAACCTAAGAGTAACATAAAATAAAATAGAAAATTCCACAACACTACATACGAGATAAAACAAAACACCAAAACTACATTACGCTTCTCTAATTTGTAGGATTCAACAAAGTGCTGGTGTAGATTATGCTTAGTTCTATTAATGGAGTCAATAAATATATGAATAGTACCCCCATACTTGTTGCCCAGATCCTATTGGTCAGTGAGTGTGTCTGATAGTTGATTGTGTATGTATTGCAGAAGAATGTTAAATTTTGTGTTGTTTTCCTAGTCGCCACATGGAATTTAATAGTGGCAACAGTGGTAGGACTGTCAATTAAGTTGTTAATGACTCTGTGTAAAACAACCATATATATAAGTTAAATTATATAAGTTATTAATTTAAACATAAAACACCATCACACGTTTTGACATCAAAACCAGTACACGCGAGTAATATATCTATGGTCTACAATGATTGTCCACAGCTAACATCTGAACCGATAAAAAGGTTGTTTTTTGATTTCAGGTGTGGTCATGGATGTATTTTTGCACTTTGGTTCAATACAATAACATGGGGACGAGATGCTAACATTTTACCTAGCGTTCTTCAATGTTAAAAGCGGGTAATCTTAAGAATAAAAAATACAGCGCCAATTTAAAAAAGTAGGTTATTTGAGTCTGGTGATTGGTGACGTCACACGTCACGTTCATGAATTTGGTGCGTTTTTGATATCCGGAAAAAAAAACTTTGAAAGTTGTTTTAACTATTAAAACTAACCATAACAATAAAAAATACAGAGTGGTATTTAAGTTCGAAGGACGTTATTGATAAAAATAAAATAAAAAAATGGACTGCAGTTCCTACTGTCGCTAGGTTACAAACCAAAGAAAACTGCTACAGAATATTTGTTTCGTGGCGAATTGTTTTAACGCTTTTTCCGCTACAACCAATAAGGAGGCTACGATTCAAATTTTACTAGTTTGAATCGCAGCGAAAACGTCATCAAATGACAGTTTACGAAACCACCGTACCGGGAAAACAACCGATGTGTCAATTCGATTTTTTGCCGGAGTTATAATTAGTTCAATTTTATACGAGTGCCTGTGAATTCCTCCACCATACGAGCGCTACCAAAATAACCATATCATCGGACATCACAACCAACTCTTCCGTAAGTCGCATTTGCGAATGCCTATCTTTTTGGTTCAGCGAACGGAGCATTAATTTACATAGACACATACCTGCCTAGATTATAACCATTATAATCTAACCCATGTGTCGATAGTCTACGCGATTATCGCACAATATTATTAATGTTAAAGATAATAGAAAAACAAAAGACGGGTATGAACCGTTATTTAGTACGTATTGCACGACGCCCAAATTACTGCAAATCGCATAATTTGGTAAAATGTGACATAACGGTCCCAAAAAAAATATTTGTAATCTTAGCATTTCGATTTAAATTTTCGGTATTTAGGATTAGCCCGTCGTCCCACATGTCGGTAAGCAATCCACATAAACCGAATGTTGCAAAACCCTGAGCAGGAAATTAAGTTCCATATAGTAAATTAACGGTTCGCAGCACAGTTCAGTGTGGAACTTTTCTGCACGGGTTCTTGCAGCATTTAGTTTATGTCGATTGCTTTTGAAGCGGGTCTAAGTTTAGACGCATTTTAAAAGACAATAAACAGTTGACAGTAACCTCATTGCAATCGATTTAAAGAAGTATAACTGAAGAAATCTAATTCAAAACTAATCAAAAATCTAAATCCAAACCTTTGACTTAAATTATTCAAAAACGATGGCTCAAATCAAAAATGTTACATCAGAAAATCGACTCTAAATGTGATTTATTCGTCAGTTTTCCGCTTGTACCACTAGTTTTTGGACACCGTGTATTTTGCAACCGCAAATTCAACAAAAGATTCAGTACCTTCCAACCTATTTCCATCTGATAATTAAATTGATATTAATATGTTTTCACGAGGAAAAATGTTTTTTTATTATGTTTCCGAATAATATATTTTAATATAACTCAACATTTTCCGCCGTATTGAGATTTATTAGGACGATATAGTTGACAGAGAGAAATAAAATTTTGGGGAAAACAGTTACAATTTGACATAGTTATCTCTGCAGCCTGCCAGACGACTCCGTAGTACGAATTAGGTACGAATAGTAGTAAGGTACGAATTCTGAGAACGTAGGGTTCGTATCCCGAGGTGTGCAAAGAAATTTAATCACATTTAAAAAAATCCGAAATGATAATTAGTAGGTAACATGTATAAATAGCCAATTCTCCCCCATCTTACCGTTTCCCACCACCTTCCCTCTCCACACCCTTCAGAATCACATCATACCCCAATTTGGTTTGCCATAGTTGCACTGGCTCCGATTTGCACGAGCAGTTGGGATTATTCTGCGGTATTCACATAAAAAAATCAGTGACGTGACCCCCCCATGATACGAAAATATACTTTGGCTGTATAAGATTTCAGCTCCTTTCTTACTTTTCACATCACACACTTACACCTCACCTCATTTGAGGTGGGGCTCCTAAACATCTAAGTTTTTGAGTACGTATTTGCGACAAAACTCCACAAAATCTTCGCCCTGATATAAAGCGAATAAAAATTTGAATGATTAAAAATCTGGCTGAAAGAGATGCATGAAAAAAACATTAAAAACGACATAGAAAACTAATAAAACAGAAATGAATAACTTTAGTCCGCTTCAGCACAGGTCATCCTAGTGAGGAGAACTAAGAAATACAATTTACTAAACATATATTTAATTTCATATTTTGTATGTACAATGGTTAAATAGTCGCTATAATAAAAAAAAAAAATAAAAAAACTGAGTACTTCATACAATCTCATTTTGAAATCGTATCTTACCCAACACCAACACGGACGTGGCATCAATGCTTTTCGACGAAATTTCTTCCATTTCATTTGATTTCACACCTCACCTCATTTGAGGTGGGACACATCAAATGAGGTGAGGTATTTGAGTAACTCATATAATCTCATTCTGAAATTGTGTTCTGCCCAACATTAACACGGACGCGGCATAAATGCTTTTCGAAGAAATTTCATCAATTTCATTCGATTTCGCATCTCACCTCATTTGAGGTGGAACATCTCAAGACTTCACTTCACCAATTGAATAACTAATACAAACTCATTCTGAAATCGTGTCTAACCCAATACTAAAACGGATTAAGCATCGACGCTTTCCGACAAAATTCTTCCATTTTCTTTCGATCTTGTATCAGAGAACTAATTTGTATCAATACAGGATACGAAAGAGATATGTTTACCACTTATTGATTTGTCTAGAATCAAATTACTTATGCTTAAAAAGTGTTTTTACTCTCCACGCGGTTGGAATACCACATTACCGATCGGCATGTGAAGTACGAACTTATCCGGAGCACATGAGATCAAAGAGATAATATGTTTTCTCGCGCCGTACACACATCACGTAGTTTTTGTGCGTGATACCATTTACAGCCAGAATACGAAATGTCAGGAATATATTTTACTGGAGTGCTAGACGATTGTATTAAAAAAATATATATTTGAAATATTATGCAATTATGTGTTAGTGTTTTGATAAGATGTTCTATTTCTGTTTATATAGGTACTCGTATCGATTTCTGATGTTTGTTACGAATCCACAGCACTTGCCTCGATTTTATGGTATTTTGAATCTAAAAAAATGCTTCTATCATACTAAAATATATTTTATTCGCTTGGCAAGGAAAAGGCATATCATAATATTATTCCAGTCGTTTTGTCGATTGTATATATTTATATTTTATCTCTGAAAAAGCGCGTCGCAAAATTCCCTGTCAAATGTCGTAAATCAGATTTTAAAGTCATAAAAGTAATATATTCATGTACTCTTATTTAGCGTATAATAATATTTCTCTGAACAAGAGTAGCTAAACTGGGGAAATTACAAAAGATAGACAAATAATAACATTTCTCTAAACATAAATAGTTATTCTGGGGAAATTACACAGGATAGGATAAAGATGAACATTTCTCTAAACATGTGTAGCTATTCTGGGGAAATTACAAGGATAGATAAAGAATAACATTTCTCTAAACATAAATAGTTATTCTGGGGAAATTACACAGGATAGGATAAAGATGAACATTTCTCTAAACATGTGTAGCTATTCTGGGGAAATTACAAAGGATAGATAAAGAAAAACATTTCTCTAAACATAAGTAGCTATTCGGGAGAAATTACAAGGATAGATAAAGAATAACATTTCTCTAAACATGAGTAGCTATTCTGGGGAAATTACAAAGGATAGATAAATTATAACATTTCTCTAACATTAGCAGATCTATTTAACTGCACGCAAGGTAGGTACAAGAGGGCTATGCTATCAAATCTTTTCAATCAATATTAATTTAATCTAATTCTACCTTATTTGCACTATAGAAACTTATGTACTTGTATCTCTTGTTTACTTACTTACTTACTCTCTAATGTCATTTCACAATCAAATGCCACATATATTTGTAATTCTTTTTTTAAAATATTTCTACGATTTTAACTGTGACATGTTATCATTGTTTATGGTATATTTATACCGTTGATATTAAATAAATAAATAAATAAATAAATAAATAAATAAATTAGTAGCTATTCAGGGGAAATTATATATATATATTTGCATGCCCTAAACCAGACACATATTTTGCCCAGCACCATTATAACCACCAAGGAAAACATTTCTGTAATAAATCACAAGAAGAAATTAGAAGCATTAATGATAAAAAAACAATTATTGAACTATATAAAAAAATATTTTAGGGAAATCGTTAACAAAAAAAAACTGATTCCCCTATTTTTACTTGAAAATCTCATAAATTATCCCATTATACTCTATTTATCCTCCATAATATATATTTTTTCTTCCTTCCAAATACAATAATTTGTATAGATTTTAATTTTGTAATTTTTTTTACTTTGTAACCTGGTTATATTATTTTTTCGCAAATGTACACTCCTCTTTCATCCACATGCAAATGCTTTTAATGGAAGTGTAGTATAAATTAAAAAAGAATGACTTGTAAACATTGTATATTTATTGTAAAAAAATACAAATAATAAACAAACAAAAAATAGATAAAGAATAACATTTCTCTAAACATAAGTAGCTATTCTGGGGAAATTACAAAGAATAGGAAAAGAATAACATTTCTCTAAACATAAGTAGATATTCTGGCAAAATTACAAAGGATAGATAAACGATTTTTTTTATGAATATATAAAAATTATCTGGTAAGACGGTAAAATTTATTGAAACATATTTTTGCTAAAAACAAGTGAGTTATTATGAAAATAGTGTAAACCAAGAAACGGTGGACCATTGGAATTTTATTATTTATATATTAATGTGATATTGACTAAATCCGTCATCTCATGGTCAGTTAGCGATATTTTCAAACACGGTCAGCGTATGATTCGGACAGTCAAGCCGTCAATATACAAAACTTTTTCAAGAATGTCGTTCGTTATTTAAAATAACTGTCTTATTAATAAATGGAGGTGAACTAACGAAGCTCTTAGAATTGAAATAAAATGTATTCACGATTCATAGACTTAATTAATTAATCTATGACGCGATTAATTGATTCCGTTCCAGCTTGGAGAAACAAAAGTTGTTAGGCCTAAATTTTATGACTAAAGACATGATTAATTAATTTACTGCCAAAAAGTTTACGCGGACTGCCATTGTAAATTAAAGTTAATATTTCAATTGGAAATTATCAATTTATTAGTATTTTTAACTTTTAAGTTGGGCCATTGTTGCCATCGTATGACTATATTCCATTATATTTCTTGTCAATATCGGTTCAGGTTTCGATGGCGCAACCGTGCATGGGATATTGTCGAAAAATCATCGGAAGTTAAGCCTATCGAGTGCTAATTTAGAGTTGTGTTGCGGCATATCCTCTCTGCCCACCCCTGCGAGTTAACGCCATGATTGGTTGGTTAGTTAAGCACCCTTATTTTCAAAAAGGAGGTATACTTTGCAGATGTGCTCTGCTTTTAAATCTAAAAATCACTTACGTTTTAATAATTCAGTGAGTAGACCCTAGCTAGCCTCCTTCCACCAAATGAGAATAATGTATTCAGACCTTAGTATCGCGTTCCTGGCCTTAGAAAATCATATGCGTGGGTCTCTAAGCGTAGGAGTTCTCAAAATAATAATAATACGTTCCGTAATAATTTCAGCTAAGTACGAATTTTAGGCACTTCTCGTAGCACCAAATTATAATTGTTTCAACGATGAATAAGGCCATTCGTACACGGAGATATACACGTCGCTCGTGAGTATCCGCCATAATGTTTTGATAATTTTCGTACACGACGCGATGCGTCGACTACGGGTTTTTATGTCAGTTGCAGGCTACTGACACTTCCATGTCAGTGCTGAGTTTCGATTCTCGGCGAAGTCACTACACTTGAACAACGAGTGGTTCGGCCCATTCGTTGTTCAAGTGGAATGACTCTTGACGTTTGGCGTATGTAAGTGTGTACCTTCGACCAGACTCAAGAATAAGAATGTCGACCATGTACTTTGCATGTACAATGCATGTACTTTCAACGGCGATTGCGAGCGGTCTGGATTGGAGAATCGATACCCTGGTAGCACGCTTCGTGAGTTGCATTCGCATCGAGTACTCTTTTGACAGAAATGACGTCCGAACAAGATTTGAATGTTAAATTTGTTCTGGAAGTGGGAAAATATCCATGTTATGGTATCATCGTATGGGATCCATCGAATCCTGCATAGTTGGATTGCGGACTGTCTCAAACGAAAAACGATTCAAGCCGTAGTTGACGGCTCTCCTTCCACTCCGCACCAAATCAATGCGGGGGTGCCACAAGGATCTGTACTGTCGCCGACTGTGTTTTTGTTGCACATCAAAGATCTCGTTAAATGTGCACCGTTAACAAAAACACCGTTTGCGAGGGTTATCCTTTTGATAAGCCCCCTTCCACTTTTGATGTCGGTACAGCTCTGGAAGTTTTGAGACAAAAAGTTTATCATAACCTCGAGAAGGTTCGTGTCTGGAGTGACGCCAACGTGATCAGTTCCCCAAACCCTAGCGTATCTGATTTTGGCGAAGAGATAGATCAATGACTGTCACGGGAAATTTGATGGAAGCATCCTCCCCAATAAAGACTCGATTGAAATGCTTGGATTAAGTATATTATACCGGCAAGTATCGGCGCTTTAAAAATGCTCAAGTAAAACTAGATTCCAAGAAACTGGGCGCCTTTTATATGGCTAGTAGATTCTTCAATAGTAACCAGCTGCCAACCATAATGCTAATTTAATTCGGAGCTTGGGCTCCCATTTGGACTGGAGCCCCATAATTCTTGATAATTATCTCAGTTTGATAAATCAATTGCATCTAATAACACTGTCTGACAGGATAATTATTTCAGACCTGGTTGTGTTACATAGAGTCATTAACAACTTAATTGATTGTCCTGCCATCGTTGCACTATTAAATTCCATGTGCCGACTAGGAATACAAGACAAAATATAACATTCTTCTATCAGACACACTCACTGACCAATAGGATGCATGATCTGGGCAACAAGTATGGGGGTGCTATTGATTTATTTATTGACACCATTTATAGAATTAAGCATAATCTATACCAACACTTTGTCGAATTCTACAAATTAGAGTAGCGTTGGTAAATTAGTTTTAATGTTTTGTCTTATATGTAGTGTTGTTGTACTTTCTTTTTTACTTTGTGTTACTCTTACGTTTTACTAATATTGCTTCATATATATTTTAAACTATTTCTCAATATTTTCTCATTATACTTGTAATTACAATTGTGTATTTTGTACCTACTTTACAATAGATTTTATCTATTTACTGTCAGTATCTTCTGTATAATACAGATATTCTCTAGTGTACGCTGCATCATGCATCACTTTTATGTAAAAGCCTTTTTAGGCGTATATATATATAATAAATAAATAAACCTACTTGATTTTGTGCAAAAGAGGGCAGTCCATTGTTAACAGACCGATTGCCATATCTAAGGTACAGACGCAATGTTGGCATGCTGAATATGTTCAACAGGTATTTTAATGGAGCCTGCTCTATAGAGCTAGCAGCATCGATCCCCAGCTCACCGGTGCACCTGCGTGAAACTCAACGTACACGAGCGGAACACCCGTTCACAGTTGATGTTGGCCTATGTGGAACTAGTCACCGACATCTGTTTTTCCTTCTTATTAGACCAGTATTAATAAATCCCTTCCTACATACCTATCTTGTGCCGCCTCACAACGCTACCCAACCGGGAGGCGACATACTCCCCTAACTTTACACTCTACAGTAAGGGGCGGTCTTGTGAGGTGTCATATAAAACGAAAAACAAAAAAAAATATTGAAGTATAATTTACCGGAATAGGTTAGAAAGGATTAAGCGGAGAAGGCATGTTTTATCGTGTATTTTTTTAGCGGCAACGATTGCTCTACAATTGACATTTATTTCATTCTATGGGTGAACCCAAAACAAAATTCAAAAATTCAAATTCAAAATTCAAAAAAATATTTATTGCACAAAAAGAGTACAAAGGGTATAACTTGTAGGTTACATCCTATTTCTTCCAGCTAACCCAACAAATACACATTATATCACATAACATGTTAACAAATAAATAACAGTAAAAAAAAATATAAATAAAACAGAGGTATTTAATTCATGTAAGGTATTCATTCAAGTTGTAGTGACATTTGTTTAAAAGAAATGTTTTTAGTGTTGATTTAAATTTAAGTGTGTCGGTTATTTGTTTGATGCTACGTGGAAGGTTGTTATATATTTTAATGGCCATGTAGTGTGGTCCTTTTTGAAAAATAGTTTTGGTTGCTTTTGGGATTAATAGGTTTTCTGTGAACCTTGTAGCGTGTTTATGTGTTGAGTTTTTTGTGGGAACTTTTCTGGAGATGATCGTACTAACAGGCATAATTCCATTATATATATGTCCGTCACTGTCAGAAGTTTGAGATTTTTAAAAATTGGTTTACATGAATCCCGGTGATCAGAGTTTGTAATTTCTCTTTTGGATGATAAAAACATCTTTGGCGTTTACTGAGTTTCCCCAAAAAACTATTCCGTATTTTATCATTGAGTATACGTATCCATAGTATTTATTTTAATATCCATCTTCCTTAACATTTCATAAACCTTCTTTTTGATCGTTTAATATGCTCGTCAATATAAAAAAAGAACCATTTGACATCGTATTAATTCTAAAAAAAATTATCAAATTTCATTATTATTTTTTTAATGATAAACTAATGTTTATAAGACAAGGTTTTTTATTCATAGCACAAAGGATAACAAATAATTATAAGCAATAATTAGTCGTCTGAAATATTTATACAAATTGAAAATATCTCCTGAGTAAAAATAAATTAGGGGAAAAAATATAATTAGCAGTAATTGTTGATTGAGGTACTAGTAAATATTGAATCATTTGGCGGGTTGGAAATAAGACGAAATGGCTCAGTGGTTACAAAGCACCTGACCGGACATCAGAAGGCACGGGTTTAATTCCCGTTGGTGGCATTTATTTTTACTCGGGAGATATTTTCAATTTGTATTGGTATTTCAGGAGACTAATTATTGTTTATAATTATAGTTCATTATAATTCGGGTAGCACAGTGTACCTTAAACAGCTATAAAGAGTAGCATATCGGTAGGCTACCTGTTGTTGCGTCACATTTACGTAGCTTTCAAATATCTCTGTGTACGAAAAGCCTAAGTAATTATCTGTCTAAATTAATTACTCGAGGGTAACGCATTTTTGATAGGGTCAAAATTAAAATCTAAAAATCGTGTCTCAATTGGCCAAATGCTTTTAACACGGTTTTACGTACTATAAAATGATTATATAATTTCACAAATAAAATAAATTTGATGAAAGTGGGTTGAGGATGCGTTTTCAAAGTATGCTAACAAATGAATTTTATAAACCTTTTTAAAATACCAAGAAACTTTCATGGGGTTTGGCAAGTGAAATCGATCACTTCACAATATCGGATTGATAGGCGTAATTATCGACGATTTTATACCAAATTCTCGAGTATGGTCGCTCTGTTGATAGCCAGACCGATACTGATAATGCAATAAATTATAAATCTACATACGCTGGCTATACTGACGGTATTTTCTATGAATTGACGTAACTTTATGCCAGACTACAGTAAATGTAAAAAAATACTAATAAATTGATGTTGTGTGAATTAAGTCCTATGGATCGTGTATAAGATTTCTTTCTGTTCTAAGAGCTTAGTTAGTTCGCCCCAATCCATTAATACGCCAGTTATTATGCATAACGAACGACATTATCCAAAAGTCGTGCATGCAATTAACAGCTTATCCGAAGCCTTGAAGACCGCGCTAAAAGTAGCGGCCTTTGTCAACCTTATCAATTTCAGATACCTGGATTCTCAAAGTTAAATTAAATTCCTTAGAAAGGAGAAGACTTGGAGACTCGGTAATTTGTAGTCCACACCAGGGTATCGATTCTCCAATCCAGGCCGCTCTCAATTGCAGTCGAAAGTACATACATACGAGGATGGTCTGAAAAGTTTTCGACCTCAACGCAAAGATGGCGGTACTCGTCAATAAAAGCTAGTGAATATAGTTGTTCATCTTTTGAAAGTTATTCACCAAAGTTTCGGCCATTTTGGAAGCGCAGTTTTCAGATGACAGTCGTTTGAGTATAGAGCTGTTATTATTTTTGAAAGGCAATATGCCTACGCAAATCAAAGATGAGTTGGACTCTGTATATGGGGTTATCTTTGTATATGCTGTATACATTGGTCGACAATCTTATGCTTGAATCTCGACGAAGGTACATACTTACATAATGCCAAACGTCATAAGAACGTCATGGAGTGACTTCGTCGAGCATCGAGACCCAGGTAAAATATCCTCTCATGTTGGAGAGAGATCAGAAGAAATTATTGAGATTTGTCTACATGGCTACTACCCGTGGCTTTATTCTACCGACTTTCTCTTTGGTATGCTCGTAATGAACCATCTACTGGTAAGAAGCTTGAAACATTGCTACACATTTCTTCAGACTGATTCCTGGATGGTTTGAAAACTTGACTATTATGGAGAGCATTCATTTCTATGTTCCCGATGGTTATCTACGTCACAGACAGCATAGACTATTCTATCTCCCGGTCTGCAGGAATAACATGCCTGTGGGAAGAGAAATCTTGCTGTTGAACAGAATCAATTCGGATATCGACATTTTTAGCAACAGCTGCCTTATCTCTGCACTGGAATGGTACACGGAGACGAATGAAAATCGATATAATGTAGTATTTTTAACAGTTACAATGTGGAATACATTAGTGAATGGTAAAAAAAAACTGGAACGCCCAAGGACGACATGGCACGACAAAATGAAACAATGTCAGACTGTGTTATTTTTTGTATGAATACAATTATTCCCAACATATACCATCCTTGTTCTACTGGTAAGGAATTAGCATCATTAATCCCTTCGGCACCGGTGCATAGTCGGGAAACAAAACAATATATTATTTCTTATCCAAAAGTATCATAAAATCGTTGACAGCTCTGTGAAGGCAACAATAAACTTACTACTAATTACTCTATTATAATATTTTGCTAGATTATACATGTGAAAAAATCACATTTTTATACATATTAATAATCTGTTCAAATAAAATATTCTCTATTATTATAACATTCTAGGCCTTAATAGAGTTTAATACTTATATTAATTACTATTCATTATTGTCTCTTACCTTTACCAATAAATAAATAAATCATAAACACCTCATACCTCGGTTTATTGTTTATTGTTGTTGTTATACGCCCATAGGGGCTTTTACATAGATTATAAATAAGTTTTACATAAGTTATCGAGTTAGAATTTATACTAAGAGTTATAAAAGTGAAGAATTTTTAAAAAAATATACAAGTAGTTTTTGAAGAATATGGCGTAAAGAAACATTTTAAACAACATAATATTTAACAATAACAAAGAACAAAATATAATATAAAACATTACAATAACATATCTAATCGTTAAATCTATTACAATAATTTGTATGATTCCACAAAGTGTTGGTTTAATTTGAATTTAAGATTATAAAGGGAATCATGGAATATATCTATAATACCACCAAACTTGTTGCCCAAATCATGCATCCTATTGGTAAGTGAGTTTGACTGATAGTTGGTTTTATATGTGTCGCAAAAGAATGTTGTATTTTGTCTAGTATTTCTTGTCGGTACATAGAGTTTAATAGCAGCAACGATGGCAGGGCTGTCAATAAGGTTGTTCATGACTCTGTATAATAAAATTAGGTCTGAAATGGTTCTTCTGTCAGACAGCGTAATTAAATTAAGTCCATTCATCAAATTTACATAATTAATGTTTTCTATTGGAATTTTAAGCTTGAAATTTAAGTACCTAAGAAATTTGTGTTGAACCCGTTCTAATTTGTTAGAGTGTACTTTATAGAAAGGAGACCAAATAGGTGAATTATATTCCACTTGGCTTCTAACTAGTGAAATGTAGAGTGTTTTCATGCAATCCAATGACTTAAAATCAGTTAGGGTTCTACAAAGGAAGCCAAGAATCTTTAAAGCCTTATTAGTTATATCATCTATATGCGCTGTGAATGTTAAGTTTGATTCGAATATAACTCCCAAGTCACGAATTTGTGATACTGGTGTTAATTTAACATTATTTAAATTATATTCATGTAAGATATGAGAATGAGTTCTGGAAAATCGTATTACTTGACATTTCTCAATGTTCAAAAATAACATATTTTGTTCGCACCATTTAAAAAATTTATCTAAATTAGCTTGTAAAATTAGGCAATCATATATATTTCGTATTCTTTTAAACAATTTTAGATCATCTGCAAAAAGTAGGACTTGTACATCTTTAAATATGTTTACAATGTCATTAATGAATATTAAGAATAATATTGGGCCAAGGTGGGACCCTTGCGGGACACCACTTGTGGCCTCGAATACATAGGATTCTATAAAATTAATCCTGACACAAAGAACTCTATTACTGAGGTAACTAATAATCCATGTCAATAAACTACCTTTGATGCCTAACAGTCGGAGTTTGGATATAAGAATATGATGTCGAACCTTATCAAATGCTTTACTGAAATCGGTGTATATAGAATCCACTTGTTGTTTCAGACTGAGCGATTCAGATATGTAATTATTGTAGATAGTTAAATTACTTAAGGTAGATCGACCTCTGATAAAGCCATGTTGGTTAGGAACAATAATATTGTTGATAGGTTTTACAATGGTATCTAATACTAATGACTCGAAAAGTTTGGGTAAAGCAGACATAATACAAATAGGTCTGTAGTTAGATATATCGCTTTTGTCGCCTTTTTTATGAATGGGCGTTAAATAACTCTTTTTCCACAGAGCCGGAAAACAGCCAGACGCTAAGGATTTGTTAAAAAGTTTATGTAAGGGATATATCAAACTATCAATGCAAGTTATTAAAAATATGGGAGGAATACCATCCGGTCCAGCAGATTTATTACTATCTAGTCTTTATGTCAGGTCTTATACAAACCTACTATTCATTCAACTATTTTTACACTAGTAGATATTTCTTTTAATTATGTATTGTTTAGCTGCACTTCTATTAACAACTGTATCACTTGCAACAATATTTTTGTGTACACATTACTTGTTCTGTAATCACTCTATTGTAAAAGCCATTTTATGGCGTTTAAATAAATAAACACTTTCCCTGATAGTTTGGTAAGCGAGAAATTCTGTTTGAATATCTACGAAAAATATTTGGCTGATTTATATCGCGCCGTTTTCGTGAATAATCACTTCAAGGGCGTTTTACAAGGCGCTAATAACCTCGGTTCTACATCATTGGCGTAGAAGTAAAACTGCAAATATTCCTAATCTTCAAATGCGTTCAGAAATATCAGATTTATTTTGATTTAACCTAGAAGCGGAAATACTTACAAATTCTCTAACTTTCTGACAGCAACTGTAAAAAATATATTACGGTCAATAAGCCAGAGATCTGATCTGAGGTTCGGCAAAACGGGGAAATAACAACAAAACAGCTGTTGCGTTAGGTTAGGCTGATAATTATGCGAATATTCCTGATATTTTTCCGTTTCATTCTGTACATTGGGGGCGAAGCGCGGGTGTTTTTTTAAATTTTTCCGCCAAAATTAGACTTTCCGCAAAATGTTCATATCTTAGGCTAGCTTTAGACTTGTAAGTTTTTTCGTAAATTTACGACTTCTAGCCAATGGGCTTTTTGGATTTTCAATATGCAATATGCCCATTGGATAGAAGTCGTAAATTTACGAAAAAACTTACAAGTCTAAAGCTAGCCTTATGATATATTTGATATTTTTCGATGAAACTTTCAGTGTTTTACTTTTAAAAGATATCCCTGTTTACTTACTTAGCACTGTATGTGTAATTCCTTTTTTTATGAACAAAAACTTTCTACTTTCTTGGGAATCATAGAAAAAACAGTATTTCACAATCGAAATTAATTCATACAAAATTACAAGATTATTTAGAAATTTATACATATTATAACAAAAAAAAACTATAATCTAATAGTGCTTCGATGTGTGATAGCGTTCGAAACACTTTCCTTTATGCAGGGGCAAATTGCAAAACTTGCACATGTACCGCGTTTCGCTGCGTAGTTTGTGAGCGGAACATACGCGACAACGATTTTATTTTTTTGTTGTGTTTCAAACTCATTGTATTGACAGGTAGACAGATCGGGTACCGCCGACAATAGAGAACACATGACCCCGCACCCATTTAGAACCCCTTGTTTTCTCGTTTCCCGCAAAGAATGTGTTAATATGTTAGTTACCAGAATAGCCTGACGCCCATTGTATTACAGTAAATGTAAATCTCCCGGTGGAAAATGAACTTCAAGCTAAGTCACGAAATCCTAACCAATCACCGCTCTATCCCCTCAATTAGCGAACCTTAAGAGAAAGCTACAAGTCAAAACGTGCATATTCTCGGTATACTTTATATCGTAGGTAATAGGCAATAAAATCGCTTGACAAACGAAGTCTAGAAACGTTCGATTTCAAGCACAAAAGTGTTTTTTATTTATTTTGTAAATAATATTGTAAGAAAGCAAAAAAAGTTAATCAAGTGAAACTGTCACAGATAATCTTAGCCATAATACTGTATTTTTTTTAAAGTTGTTTCCTTTACGTGTTCATAGATTTCTATTGAAAAATGTTTTTTTAGAAGTTTACATTTATATTTTTTATAGAGTAATTTATTTTTTATATGTATTCTACTCAAGCGAAACGATAGGAAAACATTCAATTTATCTAAAATATCTTTTTTGGTATTCATAATGTACACCAATTCGTTATAAAGATTGATAAAAATAATGATTTAGCATAACTTCGTCTTAAGCCCCCGCATAACCGATTTCTACCGATTTATAACAAGTTTCTCTTTAACTCTTTAAGTTTTTAAGTTCCAAAAAATATATATCTTATTTTTGAAGATAACTGGCAGAAAAAGGATGAAAGTAGACTGAATGCTGTAGAAATGAGATCCATGAGGCGTATGTGTGGTAAATCCATGTATGGTCGTGTGAGAAATGTGGAGATCCGCAAAGAGTGCAAGGCTGATGTAAGCGTAATGAGTTGGATTAAGAAATGGACGCTTAGATGGTTTGGGCATGTAGATCGAATGAGCGAAGAAAGGAGTGTAAGAAGAATATACGATGCAAATGTAAATGGTAGCAGAAGTCGGAGACGCCCGAGGAAAACATGGCACGACCAAGTGAATCAGAAATTTGAGTCGGGCCATGTTAAGAGTCAGAATAATAGAAGAGTAGCATACTATTCTTATCCAACGACGGTTTAATGAAACAAATGACAATTCTACAAAATAGAGCAATGAGAACCATATTGAAGAAAAATAGATACACAAAAATTAGGAACATGTTGAAGGAGTTAAATATCTTGTCATTTAAACAAATTATTTACTTTAATACCATATTTTTAATCTACAAGATAATCAATGGCCATACGTCTAGTGAATTCCTAAGAAAAATTGATAAACTACAGAACAAACACACACATGAGACGAGGAAAAGAAATGAATTGAGACTCCCCTTCAGGAAAAAAAAACACAGAGTCAAAAGTCATTGATGTACGGAGCGTTGAAGATATTTGGAGAGCTACCAGAAGAAATAAAGTCAGAAGAAAACTTAAATACATTTAAATTAAATTAAGAAAATATGTGATTGATTCATTTTAAATGTGTTACTATAATTATATGTATATGTATATAAGGATTGTATTAGGACATAGGGTTACATAGCTATGTATCTACTTAAAATACCACAATAAACAATAAACAATAAAGTATGTATGAGACGATGTATGAATGTTTATGAGGCAAGAAGTGTGTGCCAAGACTGAGTTGTTTGGCGGTCCGTCCTCTCTGCCTACTCCTGCGGAGAAACGGCCTGATGGTTAGTTAGTTAGTTCGTTAATATCTATACATTTGTTGCGCCGAAACGTTAATTTTATGAAATTCCCTCGATAGAAAAAAATCGCATAGTAGTTCCGAAAATTATTTTAAACAAATATGTTATAGGCATGAAAAAATTATCAGTGTATCTTTAAATGCAACTAAAGCATTCGTCGAGAGATTTTTGCTCTATTTCAAACGAGTCGTGTTTTATCAAATATTTTCACCTTTTTCGCTTAATTATTATCGTTTTTAATATTAGCGCGCTCCCTCTAACATCTATATTTACATATCTCCCTTTCAAACCATCTTTGAACGCTTACTACGGGGCCTTATGTATATATTTTCTACGAACCTTGGTACAATTCTCCATAGAGAACAATAATCATAATAATAACATAATCACAATAAGCGAACATTTATATGTGTATGATATGTACAAAAAGTATGGCTGATATCCGTTAAAAATTTGTTAAAAACGTGATTGCAATCCCTGTTCTTACAAAATATTAGTCCATTCAGAATATATCGGAACACGTGTTCAAGCAGCGGCGTTTTTCCTGATAAATATAACTCTCAACATCCTCATAACACATTCATGTTTTACTTATAGTTTGTTAGGAAATTTCTTAATGCATCCGTTAAAGGCCTGTAGTCCCGTTTTTAACAGGAGTATATATAATTTGACCAGATTAGTAATAATTTAGCAAAATATTTTGTATCAGTAAGTTTACTAGATAATATTAAAATTTTGCGATGGTGTTGAGCGATGCATTGAACACTATGCAGTTTAGCCAACAAAAATGTCATCTTTAATTTAGTGTCATTGGTGAAAACAGCTGTATTTTTTCTTAACTTCGAGCAGATAATACACAATAATTTTATCTGTAATAACTGACGAGTCTATAATAAAGATTTTGCATTCATAAATAAATCTGGTTACTGTTTTTAATAAAAGGGCATGGAAAATAAACGGACTTAAATTAAGTTTCCAGTTTCAAAGCAATTATCGTGATTATACTACGTGATTTTATCTGGTATATAAGGAATAGAAGCGGGCTTAAAGCGTCATTTAGGCTTGAAAATTTTAACTACTCGTAGCTTGAAACAATTGAGCTTAGGTGAAAAAATTTAAATAAAATCATTGAAATGAAAAACATTCTTTCAGAGGACCTGGGGCTGAACGATGGTAAGAACTTTAAAAATAATTTCTTTCTTTCATCACAAATACTCTCGTAATTATCGCATACAGATATTTTACTATGTTATATTACTATTAAATTACATAAATTCAAAAAAAAAAAAAAAGTTTATAATATTTACTTATATGGGTGTTTTTTCGAAATCACTAATTTCATGTCAGTGTTTAGACGAAAAAACATGAGGCGACGTTTGATTTACAATTATTAATATTTCTTAAAACAAAATTTGAAAGCATTTTGATCACCTTTTTAAAACAATTTTAATCTTCAAATGCGTTATATATCAGATTTATTTTGATTTAACCTAGAAGCTTAAATACACACAAACTCTCTGACTTTCTTACATTAACTGGTCTTAAGTTCAGCAAAACGGAGAAATAACAAATAAACAGCTGTTGCGTTAGGTTAGGCTGTATTGTAGCTGAAAAATATAAATAATATTAATATTTGTTTTTTGGAATAACTTTAATGAGTAAAACCTCAAATTGTAATATTTAATTGTTGATGACAATATTAGCGATTTCTAAACGAAAATCTGAAACAGAAAAATCAGAAAAGGATTAGGTCACATCTAGGACACGAACCCAGACCCTTGCCTTGCCGGAGCACCGCTCTACCACTGAGCAAATGGGACCCTATCCCCTTCGGTCACTTTTAACTTTATACTTCGAATAAGAACTACCAACATAGTCTTCATTTTTTCAGATATCCTAGGTGTAATGTCCTTGATGTGACCGTATCCTTTTCTGATTTTTCTGTTTCAGATTTTCGTTTAGAAATCGCCAATATTGTCTTCAATAATTAAATATTAATATTTGTCTTTTGAGGCGAGTGCAATGTGAACACGTTGATAAAGCCACCCAGAAATATATTTTTTTCATTCTACTTTGCTTCTGTGTAACAGTCAAGATTTTAAATAATATATTTCAAACAATTTTTGAAAATCTGAATTTGGGATAAAGGCCTCGTTATCACATGATTTTTTTTTATATTTCAGAGTACTTTCAAATGACATTCGAAGAAATATTTGAAATTCCAACAATTGGAATGATCATGAGTGGGATTTATCCAAAAAAACTAAACAAGAAGTTTTGGAAATTCTACTCTGACATGCTTGTGGCTGTACTGACATTCATCAATTATCTGTTTATTTACGCTTGCTATGTCGACATTATAAACGAGGATTTTCCTGATTTGGCTGTTCAACTTGGTTTGTTTATACCAGTCGAAGTTTCCTACATGAAAATAGTGTATTTCAAATTTGTGGAAGACAAATTAGAGCAGATGCTAAGGGGCATAGAAGCAACATACAAATCATCTAAATATCACCCTAAAGAGCACCAACAGTTATTAATCGAAGGAATCAACAAAGGTAGAAGAGGATCAACTCTTTGGTTCGTGTTAGTTATTATGAATACTACTTCTATTTGGTTGCGTTCGATCATTGGAATGATTGTTAAAAACTTGATGAGTAATTTTCGCGAAAAGGTAATGTTGCACAAAGTAAATTTGCAATTTTTCAATCAATATCGGTATTCGTCTCCGTTTTTTGAAGTCTTTTATATGTTGAGTTTATCAGTGCTGGGGGTTGCGATGGCTAATTTTACTGCTGTTGATGGGTTTTTCATTATAGCTGTTACCCATAATGAAGCTCAGATGAAGATCTTAAAACTGAAATTACGGCACTTGTATTCAGGCCTAGATTCGTCAAAACCAAATTTGGTTATGTCAAGAGTTAAAAATATCATCAACCACCATCTTGAAATTATAAGGTAAGTTTCTACCTATATTTTTATATCGTCTTAATCTGAGATCACATAAGCTTATTATTGAAAAAAAAACTTTTAATTACTTCTTTAGTGTGTCCAAAAAGGGTAGCGGGTATTTGATAGTTGAATAAAACAAAAAATATCAAAATTCGTTTGTTTACTCTTTATTTACGGACACTGCTCTGAAAAGTTATTTGGCTAAGTTTATGTTGGCGCTACTGGCACTCCTCCAATCTTGAACTAAGATTGGCAACAACTGCTTGACATATAGCTCTTGAGATGGCTGCCATTTCTGATATGATAGTTTGCTTCAATATTGTCAAATTTGTTGGTTTGTTCTCGTATATATATCTTACTTTTTAGGTATCCCCATAAAAAATAATCCAGTGGACTGAGGTCAGGGCTCTTGGATTACCAGAGTGCCTCCACAAGAAATCACTTTATTCGAGGACAGATCTTTCACAGGTTCAATTGATTTGTCAGATTTATGGCAAATTGCCCTATCTTGTTGGAACCATGTTCTTGATTTAAAGCCTTGAAATTCTTGTAAATCTGGGGTCTGGGTCTCAGTGCTCGCCCTCGTTGATCTTCATTCAAATATGGGCCAATGATGCCTCTTTATCACCTGATTTTGCTGCCCATCAGATCAGAAATGGCAGCCATTTCAAGTGCGTTGTGTCAACGCGTTGTTGCCAATCTTCGCTGAGAATAAGAAAAAGCAACGTATTTTTATATTGATTGTTTTATCCAACTATCAAATACCCGTTACCCATTTTGTACAACTTTACTAAACCATGTTTTTTATTTTAGTTTTCATGAAAAATCGCAAGACCTAATGTCTCCGGTTTTTGCCAACACGTTATTTCTCACATCGATTCAATTATGCGTCGTTGGATATCAAATTACAGACGTGAGTTTGGCAAGATTTTCATTTTTTTTTTAATTATTATTTATTTATAACTTTTTCTTACGCCCTTGGGGATGTTTTATGTTTATTTTTTATATTTTTTAACTCTGAGAGAAATTATTTCTGGGTGGAGGGTCTTGGAAATGGAGGAAAGGAAGTTCTGGGAAGGAAACGGTATGAGGGATGGGTATGAATCTAGGGATTAGTGTGACCATGTGACTGACGTATGAATCCATCTGTCCCGCTGAGAGAGTCTTGCTGGAGAGGTCTAAAAGCCTCCCTTAACCAGACTCTATCTACACGCAGTAAGTGGGGAACGCATCTACAACCAAAACCTAGACAAACCTCACCCCATGAACCCGGGCACACTTGCTGAGTCACCAAATGTAGAGAATCGCTAGGGGTGACCTATGGCAGAAGTGTTATATACAACAAATGGATCCGAGGGCGGCGGTACCCATAATCGCCTCTCGAATTAAATATTTTTATTTTAACTATATTATTTATTTATTACTATTTCGCCCATGGGGTTTTTACATTGGGTACATATTTACAACTTTTTACACAGAGATTAGTACCAAACAATGGTTTCATGTGGTTTACAATTGCATATTGTGTCTAGTAGGTACTCTTATATTAACTAGACTCAAGAGATCACAACAGTCGAGCTCCGAATTAAGATTTTTAAAAATAAACATCAGTCGCTTGTCCTTCGTCATTCCTTAAGTGTATCTTTAATATATTTAATAAAAATAGTGTACTTTATTTGATCTAAGTGAATATTCAACTTAAAATTAAAAAAATGTAAAAACTTTCGCTGATTTCTTTCGAATTTTGTTTTAGTTTACGTTGGTTTTTTGCAGGGTCTTGAAAATAACACATTAAAATTGGATTCGTTGGTGATGTTGATAGCCACGTTGGTTCAAGTCTATGTACCCTGCAGTTACGGATCTGCCATCAATGAAATGGTGAGTTTTTTTTTCATTTTGAATCTTTGTAAAAAAATCATATTTTTTAAATATCCGGAATTATTCAAAATACAAATTGATTTTTCTAAACGTTTCATTTCTCTTCTGGTAGTTATAGTGAGTTCATTATCACGGTCCTAAGTCCCAGAATGGGATTTGGCCTCCTTTACATAATATGCCGTGTTGAGACGGAACTATGCACCTCATCTCCCACTAACATATGTTCCTGCATTCCCTTACTCAATTACCTCTCCCTGTCTGAGAGTTTGGAATACCTACATGAGCGGCAATTGCAACATTTTATTGATATCTCGTCACTATATTAAGACTACCTGTGCAACTGTGCAGTGCACACGTTAAGTGACTCCCAGTGTGTGTAATATCGTGTCTGTTGAGAACCAGGAGAGTTTACGTGTGCTCTCAGTCAAGTGTCAAAAGAAATCTTGTGCAGTGAATTAGTCGCGGTGTTCCCCAAGGACATAATAACGATTCGCAAGTAATTCAGAGGTTCTGGAGTAAGTCGGACTCCTGTCCCAATTCTAATAACTGTGAACCAGCTCTCCCAAGTAGTTGTTGTTAATTTAAAAAGTTAGAAACATTGATTAAATTTAATCCCTTGCAATTTGCGACCACATGTCATCCACTAGTTCCAAATGTTGTTGATGTCCTGTTACCTGGCATTCTTTCTAAAGTAAAGGGAAAATAAAGAAATGTTGTCGTAATTAATTTTAATTTTGTATTTCAATTTGGAAGGCAAGCGGCGCGAGGTTCTAACAATTCATTGGATAACCGACTCCCCTGCCATAGACCACCACAAGTGGTTTGCTACATTTGGTGACAGCATAGTTTATCCAGGTCTTGATGGATGATTCGTCTTTCCACCAACTGCGTTGCAATGAGCTCGAGGATCGAGATCGGCAGAATCCAGTTGAGGAAGCCCCCTTGATCTCTCCAGTATCCAGTATCTAGGACTATCTAGACCCATTGCCTGTATTGTATTTTGAGGGATAGATTCATACATCCTTCACTCCTGGATACACTGACCCACAGATTCCCACACACCCCTAATACATTTTTCCTTTCCAGAACTTTCTTACCTTTCTTTCATTTAAAATACAATCCACACATCCCAAAAGATGACGTGGAGTTAATGTACGAAAAAAATTGAGGCTGAAATTTAATGACCTCATGCTGAAAAAGATTTTCTTATTCATTTTCATTCCGCATATCACATTTTTTAACGTAGGTCTAATAGATTATTCCTTCGTTTACGCACTACGTCTCACAACCTTAGGATACTCATGACCAAATTTTCGTGTTGTGTATGAGAAATCAGCTTATTTTGCTAGCATTCATTATCGAGACTAGTATTTCCTTACAGGTATACCAACTATAATGCGCATTTTGAGTTCTTAGTTAATCCTGTTCAGTTTTTGAGTTGTGTTGTTAGTTATAAGCTCTTTACGTCCATTTACAGAGTGAAAGCATAGCAGACGCAGCCTATTTCAGCAATTGGCATACAAACCCAGACTCATCCATTAACCGCAGCATCAGACTTCTAATAACCAGGGCGCAGGCACCTTTGGTCTTTTCTGGAGTTGGAATGGTTCCTTTGACAATAGAGACATTTGCATCGGTAAAGAAAAATATGGTTTTACATTAAACATATATTAATATTTCCTACAAAGGGACGTTTTGTGAATGTATTTAGAACTTTAAGCCATATTACGCTTCCTCGTCCTTTTTTAGGCGACGTTTTGGAGAAGTATAAAACACAGCTTTCTTTATTAATGCAGGCCACGCTGTGAACTCACAAACAAACTTCACTGACAGAAAGAGACATGTTTTCGGACTACTAAGCATCAGGGTTGCTTAGCAGGGTTTAGTACTAAAATCTGCTAAACCCAGTACAAGAAGTCCGAAAACATGTATTTTAACTGTCAGTGCAGTTTCTGTGTGCCTGATCGAGAGAAGCTGGGAGACCCTCGATCTCTCCAACTGATCTCGCTTGACCCATCGCCTTGCTCTCCAACGAGAGGGGTTTATCATTCGTCGTTCACTCCTGGACATACCTCAAAAACTGGTATTTTTAAAAGTCAGTAGGTACAGTTTCTACAGCATGGCCAGTTTTAATATAGATGGCGGTGGTTATAGTGCCCATCACTAGTATATATTTAATATAGATATGTGCAGTGATAAAGGAATATAAGCTTGTTTGTGTAAGTGTATTTTTTGCTCCGGTTTAGGAGTTATTACTTTTTAGTGTCAGAATTGAGAATAGGTTTCAAGTAAACATTGTAGCCCGTTTTAAAAGGATACACTAATATGACACAGTATTAGTGACACAAAGAAAAACTAATAGTTTTCAACACTATATAAAACTATATTCATTAAAGATCATCAACGTAATTTAAAGCAACTTCTTCTGCAGGCTAAATCACTCGCAGAACTCACTAAAGTGGGCGTCAAACTTATGAGTCTTAGTTTGTTGCTGAAATACCATAGTCAAATTTGCGTATTATAGTGGTAAGCAATTATATCCTTAAAAAAGCGGTCAATGCATTGATACCTGCAGGGGTGCAAGGGGTGAAAAATGAATGGGCAGCATTTAAATTTTCAATTTGGGATGCAAGTTTGGGTACAGCCGCCCAGGGAACCATTTATTGTTTAATCAACACCTTTGCCATAGGTAACCCCACATGGTTCGCTACGTTTGATAATTTAGCAGGGGTGTTCGGGTGAGGTGTGTTCAGGATGTACCTGCCCACCAGCTGCGTGGCGCGCTGGTTCGGGAGATTCTGGTTTGGGTGATCCTTTGATCTCTTCAACTGGTCTCCCTTGACTCATCGCCGCTACATCTTGCGCCGCAGCGAGAGGGGTATATCATTCATCCGTCACTTCTGGACACACTAATCCCTAGATTCCTACCCACCCCTCATACCTTTTCCCTTCCCAGAACTTCCTCACCTCCCTTTCCTTGAAAAAATGTGCGGTTAATATAAAAAAGACAGGCTGCAAAAGTATTTGGGAATTGTAGAACATACAACAAGAACATCTTCAAAGTACTGTGTACGGGTCTTGTGTAAAAAGTCCGTAACCTTGTCATAATAAGGGAGATAGAAATACAACACGGCTTTATACTTTAATTTTTTTTTTTCAGATTGTAAATTCGGCCTTTTCTCTGTTCAACGTGGTGAGAAATTCCGGCCAGGTTTCCTAGGACAAACTTCAGCAATGTTTTTATCATTTTTACACACGCACATCAAATTTGAAAACGCCTATACCACAAGAACTATCTTATATAGAAAATCAAACTATATCTACCTTAATACCACCATATTTAGTTACTTTGGAACCAACATTAAGCAAATAAGATTTTCATTCTTAGTTCGGATACTTGTCGCTAGAAAACCGATTATTTTAATGAAAACCGATTATTTAGCATATAATCGGTTTTCATTCTTGGTTTGGATACTTGTCGCTAGACTAGTTAGCTTATAATCGGTTTTCATTCTTGGTTCGGATACTTGTCGCTAGACCAGTTAGCTTATAATCGGTTTTCATTCATGGTTGGGATACTTGTCGCTAGACCAGTTAGCTTTTAATCGGTTTTCATTCTTGGTTCGGATACTTGTCGCTAGACCAGTTAGCTTTTAATCGGTTTTCATTCTTGGTTCGGATACTTGTCGCTAGACCAGTTAGCTTTTAATCGGTTTATAGTCTTATATAATTTCTATGGCATGCTCTGGGTTCCTGTTCAATAGATTTTAAAATTAAATTTTATTACTTATTACCTAACTAACTAACCATCACAAAGTTTCCCCGCTGAGGTAGGCAGAGAGGATGTACCGCCAAATCAACCGGTCTTGGAACACATTTCTTTGTTTGAGTAACATTTATATATTGTCTCATTCATAGACTTTTCTTATTTTGACTCATGCATTTGATTAGCTTGTTTGTGCGATCTCGGACGTCCCCGATTTCTTCTACCATTCGCTTTTGCCTCATATCACTATTATCAATAAGTTCCTTAATCTTTTTACACTATCTCTAAATTAAAACTGATTGTGTTAAGATGTTTTTCATACAAGTGATAAAGTAGATTTTAATAGCCGCTTTCAAAATTGGAACTGTTTTAATTAATCGTAGATTTAATAAAATAAGCTATGTGAAATGAATATCCTTAAATTAAAATTTGATCTTTATAGAAGAATATTTGCAAATACGAATTTCAAGGGATCACGCTAAAAAAATGATTATATTAAAATGAATAAAAAATATTATTAAAGGTAAGCGAAAATATTTAATACAGCATGACTTATTTAAAATCAAAAACTGTGAATCAGTTCATTCGTTCAATATAAATTTATCATTGATATATTCAATTCATTTCAGTTTATGTTACTGATAGAGTCACACGAACTAAAACTATATTTCACTGCGACAATACTGTCATCACCAATTCATTTATAAACTACGCATATACAGCTTAGGTAAACAGTATGCAGAAGTAGCCGCCATTTTTAATAGTACCGAAAGAACTCAAAAAAAATAATTCCACATATTTAAAAAACATAGTTTTAGCTAACACGTTGTTTCCTCTAGCAAGGACGATCGATAAAGTTCTATGTCAATAAAATTTTGACTGAATTCGTGATCTCTGGTCAGTTAGCAACATTCGCTAGCACGGTCAACGACGATGGCCAAAAATGCCAGCCAAATCTGACGTGGCTCCTTTTCTGTCAATTAAATTTCGGTTAATTTTTGACATACGCAACTATGTTAATAATATGGATATTTATGAAAAATTACTGGTTTATTAATAAACGAAATGATGTGATGAATATTTAATTTCATTAAAATTACTTGTTTGATAAAATTAATTAGAATTGAAACAATGCGTACACACGGGGAGTTTTATCTGTTACATTTGTATGGGCTTGCGGAAACGAAATCTGTTCACCTTAAAAATTGTGCATAAAGACTCCTATTCTAGTGCCAAAAAGTAAATACGGACTGCCAATGCATATTTAGGCTTGTATTTCGTTTAAAAATTCCCAAATTATTATACCTGTATGACGTTTGATTTTACAGAAAGTCAAATATCTCTAGTGTTGCCAGTATATATCAAGGACTCTTATAATATCGAATCGACGGGTGAAACTACCGACGATTTTGTAGCAATCTAGCTAGAACGGTCGCACTTTTGATAAACAGACCGATTTTGGTAATGCAAATCGATATTCACTGGCAATACTGGCAGCTGGCAAATGTGAATTAACGTCAGACGGCTAAGTAAAAGTTAAAAAAATACTAACAAATTGACAACGACGAATTGAAATAACAACTTAAATATACATTGGGAGTTCACATGTACTTTTTGACACTAAAAAAGGAGTTACTTAGTTATGAGGTCTTTAGTTATGACTAACAACTTTTGTACCTCCAAGTTGGAACGGAATCAATTGATCGCATCTCGATCGGGTCTGTTATCTATGCGAGGATATTGTGTCAGCGCTCTTTATTAGCAGCAGACACATGTCAGCGCTATATTAGCAGCAGACACATACCTGAACGGATGACGAACCTCGTGCTGGCACTGTTGGTGGACGCGGTAGTCTCTCTCGCTGCAGCAGCTGGTACAGTTCCTTCACCACCTAGGATTCTTGCAGCAGAGTCTCCATCTTCTATCTTCGTCGAACGTCACAGCGGTGCTGCCAAGGTCTGTAATCTATGTGAGGATATTGTGTCAGCGCTCTTTATTAGCAGCAGACACATGTCAGCGTTATATTAGCAGCAGACACATACCTGGATCGATGACGAATCTCGTGTTGGCACTGTTGGTGGACTCTTTCGCTGCAGCAGCTGGTCCAGTTTCTTCACCATCTAGGATTCTTGCTGCAGAGTCTCCATCTTCTATCTTCATGTCACCTGTTCCTATTCTTCATTTTACTTTACTTAATTCACTTTATTTTGGTATTATTTATATATTTTTTTAATACCGGCATCAACTGTAAAGCGCCCCTGAGGTGATAACTCACAAAAGCGGCGCTATAAAAATTGTCCAATATTTATTTTATTATTTATTTATTCACCTCCATTCATTAATTAGCCAGTTATTTTGCATAACGAACGACATTATTCAAAAGTTGTGCATATCGACAGCTTATCCGACACGTTGGAGGCCTCGCTAAAAGCATCGGCTTTTGTCTACCGACTGTCGGAATCATATTAATATATCTGTGCTCGCAAACATCGCTAACTGACCATATCTAACGGATTTTTTCAATATCGTATTGATATAGGGCTTCATGGATCGGTATAAAATCATCGATAGTTACACCTATCGATCCGACATTGTAAAGATATCGATTTAACTGTGCTAGACCGCCTGATTGTAAAATTTATTGATTGAATTTGGTTATCTTACACTGTTAATTTATTTGTAACCCTTTTTTTGAAAAATGTTTTATTCTGTATTTAAAGGAACTTAAATAAATATAACATGTTAAGTAACAAAACCATGTGTGTTTTTTTAAAATTTTTTGTGCGTAGCTATGATTTGAGATTTTCACGGCCAAAAGTATTACAGTGATTTGTTTTGGGGGTATTATGTCGTTTTGCGGAGGCAATCGAAATTCACAAAAATCCCGTAAATATTATATCATATTACCAGCTGGAAAATGTTATTGAATTGAATTAGTTGAAAAATTTATCGTGAAATTGTATTCGTACCAATATTTAGTGCCTTAATTTACTGTACATTTTACACTGGTGATTTATTGAATGGTTTATGAATAATTTTTAACAAATTGACTATTAAAAATAATTACCATAATAAAGCACAAAGTAAGACTTGTTATATAATCATCTAATTGTCTATAATGAAAGAGCATGTATTTTTTTAAAAAGGGAAATGATTTTCAACCTAATGACCTTTTCCAAGAGTTTCTTCGACGTTTTCTTTCTTTTTAGTTTCATACTATTTCTACCATTTTCTTTCGTAAACCATCTTTATGTCGTCGATGCAAGTAACAACTAACAAAAGGTAAGATTTCAACCCCTAAAGCCTATGATATTTTAACAAAGATATTAGAAGAACGAGATATGCTATGTTGGCCGCCGGACCGTAGCCGGAGTACTACCTAATTAGGGTACTTTGAACGGTATCGGGACGTGTACGCACAGAAATCTGTTCTATGTATTAGTGCGGATACCTTAGCGCAAGCGAAGGTGTGCAGTAGTATTGGTGAACAAAACCGGCGACACTCGGCAAAACAATTCCACTCAGTACGAACTGCTCATAGCACATCTCGTTCTTCTAATATCTTTGTATTTTAATATGTACTTCTCTAAAGAGAACTGTCAGTATTCCGTGGTAAGTATTTTCGCATTTTTTTGATTCCAAATAATTTCGCTGCTTTGGAACGTATTCGAAAATAAAATTCTGCTCTTAAAATCAGATTAAATATTTATTCAGATTTTAACATCACAAATCGACAAATATAATAGAAAAATTATTTTAACTTTACTTTTTTTGTTTAGTGTAAAAATATTTATTTAATATTTTGCGATCTTAAATAAAACGAAATCCTAAATCTCCGAAAACTTTGAAATTTTGACACAACGTTACATTCGAATACGCCTGTGTTTTTATATATTATATAGATGGTACTTGCGACAGGTGAAAACATTTTTTTTTTTAAAAACAGCGCCATTTTTTCGACGTAAAAGCAACAAGCGCTATTATTTATCTATCTGCACAGACATACTTAGCAACAGCAACGCGTGACAGTGAACATCTAGATTATATATAAGAAAATAATACAATAAGAGAAAGAGACATATATCGAAGAATTCACCTTATTGCTGACAGAAAGAGATACAAATAGAAAAGAGAGTGACAAATTACTATAGGAGGGGAAGTTAGGAGGAGAAGAAAACAGTTTTAGCTAAGGTTAACGTAATATTTTAAATTGAGCCGTTATCAATAACAATCCTTACGTAGATGGCGATAAGGTTTAAATTCCCGCTAATCCGCCAGTTTTGATTTATGTAAGAAAAAAACATGGCAAAAAAGTGCCTTTTATTTTATTTTGTGGATGTTCAGGCATAAATATATTTTTTTTTCCAATCATTTTATAAATCACTTAATTTGCCACATTATCCAATATAATTTTAACCGAAAATGGGTTCGTAAGTAGGAGATTTTGAACTTTAAAGCAGTTTGCATAGGCCTTATAAATGACATACCCATTTTCTAGCGATTTATAACAAGTTTATCCTTAAGGCGATGCACTACGTCGTGTAATATTTTAAATTAGCCGCTATCAATAACAACCCTTACGTAGATGAAGATAAGGTTTAAATTCCCGCTTAACACCATCCGCCTGTTTTGATTTATGCAAGAAAAAAACATGGCCAAAAAGTGCCTTTTATTTTTTTTTGTGGGTTCAGGCATAAATATTGTTGTTTTTTTTCGATCATTTTATAAATAACTTAATTTGCCACATTATACAATAAAATAATAACCGAAAATGGGTTTGTAAGTAGGAGATTCTGAACTTTAAAGCAGTTTTCATAGGACTAATACATTATTTTTTTCTGGGCTTATAAAAAGACTTGTCTAAAAAATACTCGATTATTTCAAAGGCCAAGAAGTATTCTATTCGCAGTATTTAATTAAAGCATCTGAAACATTTCTAGGCGACCAAATTTTCAAACCAAAAACACAAGATTTTGCATTACTACGTATGGCATCGCCTTAATATAATATGTTGTCACATCTCAAATTATGTATTTCCTTCCTTCGAAAAAATCTTATTTGTTTGTTTGACCTATACCACTATACCGAAGTGCCAATTATTTTTCTTCCATAAATCTCGTTTTGTATAACGCCCATCGCCTGTCAAATCCGTCGGTTTTTAATTAAAAAATTCCCAACATGACAAATGATCTGCTTTCAATATTTTCCATTCATCTGACCAATTACAGCAAAAGCGGGTGGAGTGGGCACACGGGCTTTAAAAATCCTTGTGGTAGAAAAAAATTTCCTCTAGATACCGAACAGAAAATCTCTAGTTTTAAGATGAAAATATTATACTACCCGGCGTTGGTCGGTTTATGATATTTTTATTTAATTCTACACTTCAGGAAGTCCTGAGGCAAAAAATCCCTTAGGCCCTATGTCGTCTATTGGGATGTTGTGTGTAGTTTCTTTTCAGGGAAAAGAAGGAGAGGCATTTCTGGGAAGGAAAAAGGTATGAGGGGTTGGTAGGAATCTGCACAGTTTTTTGATCTAGCCCAATCAAGTAAGTGACCTATACAAATTTCATCCCAATCAAGGCGGGCATCCCTGCTAAGTCACCAAACGTAGCAAACCACTTTGGGTGACCTATGGCAAGGGTGTTGGTTGTTCAACAAATGGTTCCCTAGGCGACGGTACCCATACCCACCTCCCAAATTGAAAATAAATAGTTTGGAGAAAAGTTTTGAAGTTGTGAATTCTAGGGTATCTGTGAACTAGGTCTATTCAGCCCCGCGATATACCCCGATTGCCATGCCATAGTCTTACTGGCATGTAAGACAGTTGGGAGTAGTTGGTACTCTTGTGCGGTACTTACATAACACTGGCCATATTGAGGAACGTGGGGCCAACACGTTATCTAGTTATGACACCAAATTGAACAAGTTAGGGATTCATACACGACCAAGTTATTCCAATACTTGTTTCAGGTCGGAATAATATAAAAATGTACTCGGACAAAAACAAGTATTACTGATTTATTAAAATTGTTTAAAATCGGGATTGCAGGCCGATTCCTACTAAACTATTAGTACATTATGGTAATAATTTCGCAGAAATTGTAGATGTTCAACTGCACGGAATATAGTTACAAGAAGGCTATAATAACATACCTCGATATTATTAATAACTAATCTAAGCATAATATTTTTATATTCAAAAATCTGTTAATGAAAAATAAGAAAATACACAGATTTAGGAAATGAGATAAAAAGAATTTGGCATTCTCAGACTATAAAAATATTACCATTTGTTATTTCGGCTAATGGCATTATACCTAGCTCTCTCATTCAAAATTAGGCGTATTAGATCTGTCAAAGAATTTATATATAAAAATGCAAAAAAATCTATCATTTTAAATACATGCAGGATTACGAAAGATTTTTTAAATATTTTATATTGAAGGATCAGTAGGATTAATGGTCCAGTTAGGAGTTCTACCGAGCCGAACTCTCTGATATGAAAATATCTGGAGTCGGTGAATTATTTTCCCATTTGATCTTGTGAGTTGACGTGTTGTTCTTGTATTGTTTTGTATTTATAATGCTTTTATATAATTCACTTGCATATTGTAGATTGACTAGATGATCATTTGTGGAAAAGTGTGTGGAAGGCTTTAGTTTTTCCTGTGGGGAAGATTTAACCCGGACATAAAGTCGAAAAACTTTCGGTATATCAATTTTTGAAATTAATATTTCCATCGGATTTATAATTTATAATAACTTATGTACCGAAACCATACTTCTCAAATTATCAGATAGAGGAGTTTTGATTGAAATTTTATTTTTATTAAAAATGATCAAATTTCTAATTGACAGCCCTGAATTATTGGCATTCATTTATATGAAAGTACCCGCCAGACTAACTCGAAGCAAAGACATTTTTATGTAAAAATAACCTCAATACTGTATTTATTTATCAATTCCAAGAATTCATCACCTTGTAATCAAACACTGTGAAATTATTTATTTATTTTTTATTATTTAATAAATGTTTACATGTTACATTTTTTGAATTTTTTTTAATTACCATACTAGGCTAATGCCCGTGTTGTGGTAGTTACTATGTACTACTGTAAAATATGCATCATGTAAAAGCCCATCAGGTCATTTAAAATAAATAAATAACTGATATATCTGAACACGTGTTCATGAACCTACCTGCATTAGAATTTTTATGAACACGTGTTGCGATATTCGTGTTTTACTGAAGGTTTATTAGAAAACCAATCAATTCATTCGTTAAAAGCCTGCAATCCCGTTTTTAACCGGATTACGAATAATTTGGTGAGGTTCATAATAAATTAGTAATATTTTAAATCGGTAACTTTTATCCGTGTATAAGACGATGTATGAATGTAAATGAAGCAAGGAGAGAGCCAAAACATAGTTGGGTGGTTGGTTGCTCATCCTTTAATCCTGGGAAATATCTTGATGCTTAATTAGGGAGTTATCTATGAGTATTTTGATAATCAGTGAATTGCAAACCCAATTATGTTTTGTAGGAACCCTTCAAATTATATTGAAATCGATATATTCAGGTATTCCGTGAAATGTGTGATAGTAATTATTATTCGAAGGTCAAAAGTTCAACTGAATAGTAAAATATTATCCAAATATGGGTTCACTAATGAATCATTATGGGAAATTGATTGTAGAATGTACATTATTATTTGCGATGTTTAAATTAATTTCTTACTTGTCATGTTATATTTAAATTTATTGGCTTCATTTCCGTCTATGGACTATTTTAATTTAAGCCCCCCCCCCAGACCCAATATCTACCGATTTATAACAAGTTTCTCGTTAACTTTTTAGTTTTAAGTTCCAAAAAAAAAGTTATTTTTGAAGATGATATCTCGATTTGTTGGGCCGAAACTTAAATACATGAAATTCCCTCGATAGAAATTATTTATTTATTTATGCTGGGTTTTTACAGATGTTCACTCGTACGTGAGAACTATCCAGTTATAAAAACGCACTTAAGTTACAGGCAAAAATCTAAAAATTACATACATACAGGTAAAAATGCAATTAAATACAGGTTAAGTACTGAAAATCGCAAAGTAAGTTCCGAAAATTAAAATTATTTAAAAACACGTTTTGTTCTGTTATTTAATATATTATAGGCATGAAAAAATTCAATGTGTATCTCTAATTGCAACTAAAGCATTTGTCGAGAGATTTTCGCTCTATTTCAAAGGATTCGTGTTTATTTTTTTTTATTTTTTTTGTATCTTTGTATCATTTGGTCTATGCTTAAGAGAAAGTCTCAAATCATTGTTTTCACGGATTTTGGATTGTCATCAGTTCCTTGCTAAAATTCTTCCATTTCATATCTAAAAACCCTGCAGCATCTAACATCATCTCACCTTTATCCAATTGAGTATTCTCGTCAATAACTGGAATATGAGTTGAGTTATTGTCTTTTTTTTTTTTCGTAGGAAGCAATCACTTTGTGGTTAGACATTATATATTAAATCAAATAAAACACTTTGTTTATTAACCACGACTTTTTTATTATTACATCTACCGGTTTCGCTACAGTCGAGCTTCATCAGGATGTGAAATATAACTAAAAACTAAGACAGAGGTCATGCATTTTTATAGGAAAGCAGAAGGAGACAGAATATAACACATTATAAAAGTGGGAGGAGTCAAATATTACATTGGCATAGTGAATTAAAGATATATAATAACAAATTACAAAAAAACATTTTTACATGAATTATACATATAATAATACATTTTAAAGACATAAGAAAAAGCATAAACATTATTATTATTGATCTAACATAGTTATCTAACATAGTATATCTATCTAACATATTATCTAATATAGTTATTGTCTTTCGAGTTGGAAATTTGAAGCCCTCATCAAAGAAATTATTCCACTGAATTTTAATAGGTGGCCATACAAATTGATTATAGCGCTGTAAAGCCAATGATTTCACCTAAATTTTACTGCTTATCCTATATCTATAGAATTTATAAAAAAAAATTAAAAAGTCGTAAATGCGCGTATTCTGCAAGTCGAAAATGGCATATATGGCGTGCGATCGCTCGAGTCGTTAAGCAAACTCGGCATAGTATGCCAAAAATCACTCAAGTAGTTATTGTAAGTTCATCTGTACTATTTATACACAAGTAATATAATACAAGCGTTTACACATCCTTTGTTTGGAAGATAAAGAAGTTATCAAGTCTCCAAACCTCTAGATATCAACACGGGACCGATTACTGAATAATAGAATAGAGGAAACGAAAAGATAATAGTCGTGAATGATGAACTCTTGGATCAGGTGAATGAGTTTGTGTATTTGGGAACTATTTTTACGAGAGATGGGAAGGCTGATAGAGATATTGAAAGAAGGGTAAATGCAGGTAACTCCATTAATGTAGGACTGAATCCTGCTGGAGCTGACGAAAAAAATGTCAACAGAAGCGAAGCTAGAAGTCCAGAATGGAGTGCTGATACCTACCCTAATGTGTGGCAGTGAGGAATGGAACTGGCAGAGGAAGGATGAAAGTAGACTGAATGCTGTAGAAATGAGATCCCTGAGGCGTATGTATGGTAAGGTTCCATGATAACTCCTCAAAATGACAATTCAACACACATATGATTTAAGATTTTCACGGCCAAAGGTATTTTTGTTATTTGTTTTTGGGGTGTTATGCCATGTTGCGCTAACTCCTTCTTTAGCCAACGTTTCGGACAGCATTGCAGTGTCCATCATCAGGGCAGATGTGTTATTTGAGGTTGTGTTAAAATGTGAGCTTATGTATGAGGTTGTGAAAAATCCCGTAAACATTAATAGAGACGATGGAGCTAAGCTCAATAGTTCTTGGTATCCGGTAATTGACGGATACACCAGAGCTAAACGAAGAAAACCACTTTAAATAAAAAAATGATACGTTTATGTTAGCTCAGAGGGTTGGAGCTGGCAACACGGTATCACAACCTCATACATAAGCTCACATTTTAACACAACCTCAAACAGGATATAGGGGAGAGAATAAAAGATTGAGATTAGATAGATAGAGAGATAGGATCGTTTTTGTGGTTTGTGACACAACCACACAAGCGTTTTTGTCTGGCTTGTGTACTCAGCCAGGCCCCGCTACTTTTGCCGGCCGGAGGAATCCCGCCGGCCCACTGAGCAGGCGCTCGCGCCCCCCAACTGCCTTTCTCAAGGCAACACTTTTCACGCAAAGTATTACTCAACATAAAAATCCACGCTGGCCCCTACAAACCGCCCGCAAGCACCCGAGACGTGCTCTCTTTTTAAGAGGAGACACAGACTTCCGCATGTCAAGATGTTCCCGACGAGGATGCTACCTGAAGACCACGAGGACTCCCCGGTCGTGGTACCGCCCGGCGCTCACCAAATCGCGCTGCGTAAGAAGACCGGGACCGTGCGCTATACGGTCCCCGCACCACAGCCCCGCCCCGAGGACCCAAGGACCCGGAGACCATCCACCACCACGGCTCCCACGACGCCCGACGCCACCGAGATGACGGAGCCCGCAGCAGGTCCCTCTTGGGCAGCAGGACCCAGTTCTGCCCCCACGCGCCCCCCGATAGGCCCAGCGTCGGCCTACGTGGCGCCCCCGAGACCGCAGCAGCCGATGGAGACGGCTGCCCCCCAGGATGGAGGCTGGACGAGGCCGTCCAACCCCGTGAAGAGGCCCATGTCCCCACGGGGACCACAACCGCTCCAGTGTGGCAACCGATTTGATGAGTTGCCCGAGGTAAGCGAAGGCGCCGGCGCGCCGCGTATAAAGCGTGCCAATACTAATAATAATTTCTCTCCCGCAGGTACCGGCAGGAGAGACCGCGTTCCCCCGGTTGTGATGACCCTGGGGAACATGACGCACGCGCAGATCACAGCTGCGGTGCAAGGACATCTGGGAGCTGGTAAGCATTTTACTTTCAGGTATAACAGGGGCGGCACGGCCAACATCTTCGTGCGCACGATGGAGGACCATCGCGCCCTCACCAATGGACTGCGGGCGGAGGCTCGCGGCTTCCATACATTCACGGCCGAAGCAGAAAAGATGAAAAAGGCCGTCATCAAGGGCCTGCCGCTCGTAGAAGTGGAAGATATCAAGGCAGACCTGGAATCGCAGGGATTTCCAGCAGTGAAGGTGGTCAAGATGACCGCCTCAATAGAATATCCCATATACTTAGCGCACTTCAATAAGGAAGTCAACATGGGACAGCTGCGCGCGGCCGTCAAATACCTGTGCCACTGCCGAATTCGACTCCAGAAGCACAGGAGCAACCATTTACAGCACGGCACCCAGTGCTACAGGTGCCAAGACTTCGGGCATGGGTCCCGAAACTGCTCGCACACAGCAAGGTGCGTAAAATGCTTACTGGAGCATGCTTCGGCAGAATGCCCCAAGAAGACGAGAGATGAGCCCGCCGCATGCTGCAACTGCTCAGGCCCGCATCCCGCCAACTACAGAGGCTGCCCCAAGCGGGTAGCATACGTCGCCTCAATACAGCAGCGACCTGCCAGAAGGGCCCAACGACCACCGGCAGAACAGAACCCGAGCAGGCCACCTCCTCAGCCGAGGACGGATGGACGCACATGGGCCAACGTAGCCGGAGGCACCGCCCCCGCCCAAGAGCAGCGCGAGACCGCGCCGCCCCCACAACCCCGCCCACAGCAGGAGCCCGTGCGCGCGTCCACCTCTTCTGAAGATAACCTGGACTTGATGGCCCTACTCCAAGGCCTCCTGAGGATGCGATCACAGCTCGCCCGCTGCGCAACAAGAGCAGACAAGCTCGTCATCCTGATTGAGCTCCTAGACACCCTCGATGCCTAATACCGAGACGGTGAAAGTCCTCGTATGGAACGCATTTAGCGTGCGCAACAAGACAGACGAACTGCTCGCTTTGGCAAACGAATTACACACCGACATTATTCTCCTATCAGAATCTCACCTGAATCCAAGCGTACCGCTGAGAGTGCAAGGTTTCGAGATTTATCGTGACGACCGACAAGGAAGATCAGGCGGAGGAACCGCAATATTCGTTCGGCAATCTATGACGTCCACAAGAATCCCCACTCCGAAGTTGAAGTACGCCGAAGCCACGATTATCGAAGTCACCATAGAGGGTAGAGCGCACACCATCATCTCCGTATACTGCACCCAACATAACCTAGTGAGAGAAGATCTCAATAAATTGCTCAATCTGGGACCGATTGTTGTGATGGGAGGCGACTTGAACGCCAAACACAACTATTGGAATAACTACAGAGGAAATGCGAACGGAAATACGCTCTTTACACACATGCAGACAAATACCTATTCGATAATGGCGCCCGACAGACCTACGTACTACTCGCAACGATCTAGATATCCGAGTACACTGGACATAGTACTCGAGAAAAATGTCAAGACAATATCTCCACTGCGCACACTAGACGAACTGTCTTCGGACCACCTGCCCGTGAGCTTTACTATAGGCGGCACAACTTCAAGGACCCCCAGAAAACAGCGCAATTACAAGGATGCGAACTGGGAAGGATTCAAAAAAGAAGTCAACGAACGAATTCATCTCACTTCGGGAACTCTGCGCACGCCACAAGAAATCGACGCAGCTACAAGCACTCTCACAGAGATTCTTCAAACAGCACAAGATACACACATTCCTCTCAAAGAAATACACCCATACACGATCAAGCTTCCCGAGTACGTTCTATCGCTCATCAAGGAGAAAAATCGCCTGCGACGCATGTTTCACCGCACACGCGACGAATATTTCAAGACAGCGTATAACTGCCTGCAGAGGGAAATCAAGACCGAAATCGCAGAACTCAAGCGCGAACTTTGGGACAAAAAAGTCGCATCACTCACGCCGAAGGATAATTCCCTATGGAAAATGGCAAGCGCACTGCGACATAAAGACTTCACAATCCCCCCGCTACAGAAATTGAACGGCCCCGGGACGGCGCTTTCGCTACAAGAAAAAGCTGAAACACTCGCCGACGGATTCGAGAGAGCCTACGCCGCTACAGACGGCCTTTCCGACCCGGCTACGGACCGGATCGTAGCTGACTCTCTACGAGACTTGAGGGAAGCGGAGCAGACAAACGCTGAAGATATTCACTTTGCTACGCCAAGCGAGATTGCTGTCACAATCAGGCGATTGAGAACAAACAAGGCGCCGGGAAGCGATCAAATTCACAACATTTTACTCAAACATCTCCCTCAAAAAGCCATCATCTACACAACAAAATTGTTCAATGCCTGCCTCATGACCGGGCATTTCCCCCAGATTTGGAAATCGGCGACCGTGCTGCCTTTCGCAAAGCCGAATAAAGATAGAACGCAGCCGACAAGTTACCGGCCGATTAGCCTATTATCTACGCTGAGCAAGGTATTTGAACAAATTATACTCAACAGGCTTGTACCACACCACGACGACAACAAAACGTTGCCAGACGAGCAGTTCGGCTTCAGAAAGAGGCACTCCACGACCCATCAACTCACCAGAGTAGCGGAATACATCGCAAGAAAATTTAACGAACATCGCTTCACCGCCGCTGCGCTCATCGACCTAGAGAAGGCATTCGACACCGTATGGATTGACGGGCTCGTGCATAAACTGCACCGCACTAACACGCCCATATACCTAACGAGACTGATACAGGAATACCTAAAGAATAGATCGTTCAGAGTGTTCATAAGGAACGTGCTATCTTCAATGCGTGAGATTCCAAAAGGCGTGCCGCAAGGAAGTTTACTTGGACCATTTCTCTTCATTCTGTTTACCTTCGACATCCCCCGAGACGAGAGATGCAATCTGTCTATCTACGCAGATGACGTCAAACTATACGTTTCCTCGCTGAAAGCGAATATGGCCGCTATTTACCTACAGAGGGCGCTCGACGCGCTCGTAGAATACTACAAAAAATGGCGCCTGAAACTGAACGAGGCGAAAACTGAAGCCATCATGTTCACGAGAAAACGTGTAAACAGAACACCTGACTTTAACATCGAAATGGGAGGACACAGCATAGAATGGAAAGATGAAGTGACATATCTGGGCCTGACCATAGACTCCCGCCTCAACTGGAAATCTCACCAAGCGAAGATGCACACGCGCACGCGACAAGCGATCGGCATGATGAAGCCAATTTTCAATAGACGGAGTCCGCTACTTCCCAAAACCAAACTCCTCGTCTACTACTCGCTCATTCGTCCAGTACTCTCGTATGCGATTCCCGTATGGAGCAGCATCTCACACTCAGACCACAAGAATCTACAGACACTTCAAAATCTCTGCATTAAAATCACATACAACACGAGACTCAGAACAAACTTGAAGAGATTACACGAACGAGAACAAATTCCAACTCTATACGAATTCACCCACAGACTGACTGAACGCTTTTACAAATCACTCACACTTAGTAAAAATCAACTAATACGAGACATAGGACAATACAATGCTCCGAGCGACCTGACATTCAGATACACACATAGACTACCAAAACACATCCTCATGGACCATGACCACATATGGCACATACCAGAACTAGACGCGGACGAATAGCGAGCAGTGGGTATTTCCTAAACTCCCGACCTTCTTCCCAAATATATAATGTTTATATATCTATTTATATATTTATATAATATTTTATAATTTGTATGTATATGTATGTTTATTTTCTATCTTCCCATAAGTATATATTAACATAAAAACAGACACACACACACACATCTCAAAAATGCAGGACATCATATACCGATGTTACTGAAGGCCGCAAACGTTTCAAGTTGACGTTCGGCCGCTCCTTCCTGGGTAAGGTTTTCTGCGATTTTCCTTACTCCCAACGGCAAATGCGGAAGGACTCCAACAAAAGGGCGCAGCCAAAATTTCCTCCCCATTCCCAACACAACACAAACAGACACGTATGTAGTATATGGCCGCTGTAGGTCGCCGCTGGTGCTGATGCTGGATGATGATACATGCAATTTTAGTAGGGTTTTTAGGTAACAAATTTTTTCCCTACCGAGAAAATACAAGGCCTCTAAGTCTATAAAAGCCAGGTAATATTTGAATAAACCCATATGAGGTAAAAATTGTGAGGCGCATATGACGCCGTTCTATTTGTATAAAGAACATTAACTTTAAATTCAGTAAATTTAAATGATTCACCACTTCATGGAATATAAGAATCTAGAAAATGAAAAAAAAAAAAAAAAAAACAACCTCAAACAACACATCTGCCCTGATGATGGACACTGCAATGCTGTCCGAAACGTTGGCTAAAGAAGAAGATAGCGCAACACGGCATAACACCCCAAAAACAAATAACAAAAATTCAACACACCTTTAAAAGATGATATAAAGTCTTTTTTTTTTCTTTATTCATAAAATATATTTGGATACAGGTTTTTTACATGCTTTTCGACTACCACACTAGACACATGTCCGTATTATGGTAGTCGAAATTTGTGTATAATTATATAAATTTAATACATGATTCATTCAGTTGTAAAATAGGTATAGGTTAAATAGGTTTAACTGAAAATAAGAAAGCGATGAAAATAAAGATAAGTTAAATAATTATTTTAAAAAGAAATTTAAAACAGAATTGAAATGAAAAAAAAAGAATAATAAAGCAAATGAACTTATTTAATGATGTCAGGTATTCTTTAAAATAGTTCTTTCCCTTCATAAATAACCAATACTGAATATATAATATTATGTACATGATCACATACAGGAAATGAATTGGAGTAGGTGAATCTTGTAAACATAAAGATAAAAATAAAAATAAGGTAGGATACAAATAAAAATAATAGATAATGCTAGGGATAATAGAAATAAAAATGATCGCATCAGCGTAATATAAAGTTTTTGTTGAAAGTTAATTTAGAGATAAAATTTTTACTCGAAAAATAAGAACACTATTAAGTTGTAAGGCATTCTTTATAATATTTCCTTCCTTTAGCAAATAACCAGTTCTGTACACTAATGGCATAAAGATCATCAGTTTTCGATGTCTTAATATCAATACTCAGTAAGTTGAACATTTTAGGCGCTATATAAGAGAACTGTCGCTGGGCGAAGGCTGTTTTTGTTGGAGGAATTTTACATTTTTGGTGTGATGAGTAGCGGGTGCAAATATTGTGTTGAGTTTTGAGTGTTGAATCATTTTTCCTTATGTGTATAAGAATTGTCTTAAGGGGGTATTTGCAAAAACCGTAATAATATTTCGGGGCGGAGAGGAATGAAGTAAGTTGGAACGGGGAACACGCGGCGACGTGCGGGTCAACTCAGTGCGAAGTCAGAGCAGCGATGAAATCCACTAGATGGTACCCATGAGTAAGGTTTGAACATGAAACGCTTAATAATGAGCGTCTTTCAAATAAAGTTTATTAAGTTGAGTATGCATTTTTTAGGAAAATTTCGATAGAAGAATTGCAGAAGGAGCTCATGATTTTATGATATTTAGATGAGATTATCAGATTTCTATCAAACTTGTTTGATAAATTATCGATACTATCAACTAGGTACACTGCTAGACGGTAAGCAGTACCTTATGACTCGTAACCGACGTGTTCTTCATTGACATATGTCAAAACAATACGGTTTTTTATTTTCATAATATTTGATCATAATTATATCTGAATATATTGGCGTATATATTGAATAAATGAGGCCAGAATGTAATAAGCTCTCTACTAAATGTTATAACAGTTACATGTGTGTTGTCGAAAGCTCTCTCATAGAGGACTCAAATTTCTTTTGGAAATATGTTAAATCCCAAAAAGAAAATGGAACTTATATACCTAGTACTATGTCATTCGATTGTAAACAATCACAAAATCTACAGGAAACTGTTAATCTGTTGGCTGAGTTTTTTGGTGGTGTATATGTTAGTTATAGTGTAGACAGTAAGTACTCTTGTTCTAATTTGGTTGAAAACCTTGATATATCTGACTGTACAGTAACTATAGAGGACGTTATGTCTAAGCTGAAGAGTCTCGATTCCCGCAAATCCTCAGGACCCGATAAAGTTCCACCTAGATTCCTAGTTAATTGTATGCATTCATTGTCACATCCCATACATAAGTTATTTATGAAGTCACTCTCATCAGGTGTGTTTCCTGACCTTTGGAAGTTTAGTCATTTGACGCCTATTTTCAAAAAAGGAAATAAGAGCGAAGTAACAAATTATAGGCCAATATGCATAATGTCTTCTTTACCCAAACTTTTCGTAAGCCTAGTACTAGACAAGTTGATATCTCAATTTAAACGAGTAATCTCACCAATTCAACATGGATTTATTAAAGGAAGATCAACGCTTTCCAATTTAATATTATACACTAATGATATCGTTAATGGCTTTATCACATCATATCAAACTGACTCCATATATACTGACTTCAGTAAAGCATTTGATAAAGTAAACCACAGAATCTTAATACGTAAATTAAAATTGTTGGGAGTGAGAGGGAGCATGTTTGAATGTTTTAAGAGTTATCTGTTGGGAAGGTACTTAGCGGTAAAGGTTGATTCATTCACTTCTTACAAATTTGCGGCATCAAGTGGAGTACCGCAGGGGTCTCATCTGGGCCCAATATTATTTTGTTTGTTCATCAATGACATAGTAAATATTTTTAGCAAAGTCAAAGTTCTGTTAATTGCCGATGATTTGAAGATCTACAGAATAATTAAAGATAATAATGATCGCGCTATTTTGCAGTCGAATCTGAATAAACTATTTACTTGGTGTTCAGAAAATGATTTGCAACTAAATATTAGTAAATGCCAGATTATTAGTTTTTACAAAGGTAAAAATCCTCTTAATTTTTCTTATTTCATTAATGGTCCTAATCTTCTTCGAGTTTCACAGATTCTAAATCTAGGTATCTTATTCCACGAAAGTCTACAGTTTAACTTACACATCGATGAAACTACTAGCGATGCAATGAGAATGCTCGGTTTTATTTTGAGAATGGGGGCAAAGTTTAAAAATGTGTTAACTTTAAAACATTTATATTGCTCATTAGTACGAAGTAAAATAGAATATAATTCAACAGTATGGTCACCGTTCTACAAAGTCCATTCTCAAGCCTTAGAAAAGGTACAAAATAAATTTCTTCGGTACATCAATTTTAAAATGAATATTCCCATCGAATTTATAAATTATAATAACTTACGTACCGAAACCAGACTTCTCAAACTATCGGATAGAAGAGTTCTAACTGATGTATTATTTTTATTCAAAATTATCAAATCTCTCATTGACAGCCCTGAATTATTGGAATTAATTTATATGAATGTACCTGCCAGACAAACTCGAAGCATAGACACTTTTAAATGTAACAATAACTTCAATACTAACTACTCTTTGTACTCACCAATTCCAAGAATTCATCACCTTGCAAACAAATATTGTAAACTTATCGACATATTTGGTGTTAATAACTTTGAGAGTTTCAAAAGGCAACTAATTTTAGACCTATTTGCTAGTTATTAACTTGTAATATTTATTAGCTTTAAAAAAAAGGTCTAGCCTTCATACTTTGATTTACTTTACCATATAATTTTCTAATTACCTTATGAGTAAATTATATTTAGCTATTTTATCCATGTACATTTTACACTTATATACATATACTGTCAACTTACTATGTAAAAGCCCGATAGGGGGTTAATAAATAATAAATAAACAAAATAAAAGATAAATAAAAAATCGGTCATTTTCAATATTTATTATTATTTTTTGCAAAAAAGTTACATAAAACAAATAATTATGTAATGTAAAAGCATAAGATTCAATTTTTTATATAAAGGCCATCATTTATTATTTTATCAGTTAGGAATAGTAAAAATAATTAACATAATTATTTACTAGATGTCATTACAAAACAAATCAATAATATAATTGGATGATGATCTGGCGTGTAAATAACACAGACCATCAAGGAATATTTTATTTCCTTATGAAAAAAATGATTGATCAATGAATTCACTCTGCAGGGAGAAAATAACTTAAGCCAGCCACCAAAATACATATGAACAGAAAAGACTCACCAGAGAATCCCACTTGCAATAAATTTTGCTCCTTGATCTTCAATTCGGTGGCAGACGGCAGATAAGCACAAAATATATTTTAGGTCACACTATGAGATTATAAGATCAAGCTCTCAAGAGAGAATAATGAAGAATCAGCACATTGCAATAGTACGTACTGCCGTGATTTGTGACATTTATTGTCAAAAAATATTTCAAACATAGAGGTCTTCAATAGACCTCTTTTGAAAAATGATAGAAACTGGATGAATCCAACTGATCAATGCAAAAAGGTGACTGTAATTCGTTATCACACCTGCAGAGCAAAATCCATCCAAAAATGACCAGAGATGTCTCTTTTGTCTATTATATATGTTAAAAATTAATTAATTCATATATTATGTTTATATTTTTAAAAATCAATTCACATTAATTTTAAATTAAGTTTTAAATCGACTTCTTCTCCAATAATTGTTCCCAATCAGCACGGCTTCAGATATAAACACTTTAAGTAACTTAATCATTTATGAAAATTATGTAACTGATTCCCTTATCCACAAGCATCGGGTGGATTCGATATACACTGATTTTTCCAAAGCTTTTGATATAATTAGGAGACATATTCTTGGGTATAAACTAAGTCTTTTGGGCATTAAAGGAACCTTATTGATCTGGATCAACAGTTATCTTAGTAAAAGAAAGCTTTGTGTTAAAATAAATTCTGTAGAATCTTACATCTTCGAATCCATATGTGAAGTTTCCCAAGGATCTTAACTCGGACCAACTCTGTTTTTATTATTTATAAATGACACTGTTGGTGTATTAAAAGATGTACAAGTTCTGCTCTTCGCTGATGATTTTAAAATATATAGAATGATACGTACTATAGAGGATTGCCATATTTTGCAATCAAATTTGGATAAATTGTAAATTGTATCATTGGTGTGTGATCAACTAATTATATCTTAATATTCAAAAGTGCCAAGTTATTCGTTTTCGTAAAATCCAAAGTCATGTTACTTATGAATACTCTTTAAATAATGTACTATTGACATCAGTCGCTCAGATCAGCGACTTGGGGGTTATATATGATGAGAAGTTAACATTTACTCTGCATGTAAATGATATAACAAAGAAAGTTATAAAAATGCTTGGTTTTATATGCAGAACAGCGAGTGGTTTCAAGTCACTTGAATGTTTGAAAACATTGTACACTTCTTTAGTAAGAAACCAGGTAGAGTATAATTCGCCTCCCACTGTATAAAACGCTTTCTGACAATATAGAAAGGGTACAGCACATATTTTTAAGATTTATTAACTTTAAACTGAATATTCCAATTCAATTCCATTCCAATTCAATTCCATTCCAATTCAATTCCAATTTTGCTTTTTTGCATTTTTTGCATTTTTTCTTCCCAGAACTTGTCATCTCGAAGTATACGCTCAACTTTTAGAGGGAAGTGTGAGTCAGTCCAAACGGCAAAAATGCAATGACTTTTCTTACTAATGTGTAATTGGCCCTGCACCTGGAAATACCAATCGTGATTTTGGTTTATCATCCCCATCCCTGTTAACATCACCGGCAATTTGGGCTAAAGTAGCCTCCTCTTTGGCGGCTTCTGCCATCGTCTTAACCTTAGTACGGTCCCACCATTCACACGCCCTTTCATGTGATTTGCTGTACTGTCTGTTACTCATACAAGGGATCCCTGCTACTGCCGTTAGTTCTTTTAGGTTAGAATAGCCAGATCCAATACTTATAATTCCAAAAACCATTGAATCAGTAACATTCATATCATCTTTCACGTCTTCGCAGGTAAAAATACTAAATTTGTTCGTGCACATATTACAAATAAATGTCAATACTGAATTAAATCCTGATTGCTTCTCTTCAACTATCTCCAAGTTAGATAATGTACACTCACAAAGAGAGTTGTGCTTCGAAATTTTGTTTAATTGATTTAAAAAAATGTATATCTACTATTCTTCTTCCTTCCAGAATAACGGGTTTCTTCTTTTCCTGTGTAAATAAAACTTTAACTTTATTTACGTCAATAGAAAATAATATGTATTTGAAATTCTTTTTACGACTTCAATACGTTCAGAAAAAAATTATATGTTTAAAACAGTTATTACTTTTTCAGAATTTTTCTCAGGTGACATCGGTTCTACCGACATCGAATTATTGATATTTTCAGTATTTTCTTGATGAAATAAAAAAAATATTAGAAAAATTATTTTCATTCACTTTTCAATTATTTTTTTGCATTAGACGAGTGTATAAATTACCTGTTGTAATATAGGTGAGATGGTAAGTCGCTAAGTCTAGAAGCAAGCATTAATTGCACCTTTTTTCTGTGTTCTCTATTCTGCCTCTTGATTTTTTTCACCCTGCTTACTAGCGAATACCTGTTCTTCTTTTCTTTGTTGCCCATTCTAAACAATTAGTAACCTCTGGAAAAAAGCTTTAAGGATTATATAGGTCGGTTTTTGTATTTATTTGTAGATGATGAACGTACCTACATGTTAGAAGTAACGACGCGCTCTGTCAAACTAATCATTTGATACGTTTAAAAAAAATCCGTGATGTCGAAACATATCAAAAAAGTTTAACTATCGTGTTAATCAAAAGCGATTTTATTAGTGACAGTGTTATCCACTAACTCCATTTTGATCTTGCCTAGTTAATCCAAAAAAGTTTGTAACCTGTGTTTTTTTTTTTCAAACTAATAAATTTTCACACCTATAAATCGACGGCATAATCTGGTGTTATCCACTAACTCCATTTTGATCTTGCCTAGTTAATCCAAAAAAGTTTGTAACCTGTGTTTTTTTTTTCAAACTAATAAATTTTCACACCTATAAATCGACGGCATAATCTGGGTTATAAATTTGAGAATGTTGTCTATTTATTTGGGGATTCCGTATCAGTAATGAAACGAACTCTTCACAAACACTTGAATTATTGAAATATAAGAGAATACCACTCCTTAATAAAAAACTCATTTTATTTTACCATAATTTATTAGATAAATTATTGTTACAACTAATATAACTGTATAATTAGAAATTTATGTAAAAGCACAGTAGGGCGTGAATAAATAAAACTAGGAATACGATTCTAGTGAAGGGGCACTCTCTAATATTCTGTGCCGCTGGTAGTCAGCCAGCTGGCGAAGTGTTGCATAAAACGAGATTTATAGTAAAAAAGTCAACTTGGGCTAGAAATGATACATAATAACATAACGACTAGCCTTTAGTGTGATCTCTTTTCTCATGTGCCTACACATTTGCGTATTTATTTTTTGTAAAATGAAACGTGCTCTCACGCCAAACTCACCTCGGTTACTGAAGATTAATAACTTGCGTTGTGATTTATATAATGCGGTGATACAAGGAACAATATCTTAGTATTAAAAAACTGTTTTTATTTATTTAAGCATTGCTTTAATGCTTTTCTAAATAATTTTATTTTCTCATCGTTTAGATGACATTGACGTGGTGATAATGTATTTATTTAAAATTCTTCTGCATTTAGAATTAAAGGATAAAATCGAACTTAAAGCTATTTTTAGAGGTTCTGTAAATATTTTTTTACGCAATTGTTTTAAACATTTTAAAGCGTTTTGTTTTCTCATTGTTTAGAAGAATAAATTATCTGTTCAAAACATAATATTATTTTCTTATAAATAATATGGAAATTTATAAAAAACTGCTTCAAAAACCGTCATTATGCTGCGCTTGCGGTAACATCCCCTTTGTCTAATGTCTAGGATTGCGAATTTTTTAAAAAGTGGGTCTGAAGTGATGAAACAAAAGCTAGGTTAAAATAGTTACATTATACCAATTGTAACCAATTTATATAACTGTATATAACACTTTTCATAGGTGCTGAATTGTCATTTTGATGAGTTATCCTAAAAAATGAATAACTCATACAAATGACAATTCAACACCTATGAAAAGTGTTATGTACAGTTATATAAATTGGTTACAATTGGTATAATGTAACTATTTATCCGGTGACCGTATGGTAAAACTTTGTATGATCGTGCGAAAAATGCGGATATTCGCGAAGAATTCCAGGCCGATGAGCGTAATGAGCCAGATTAAGAACGGGACGCTTAGATGGTTTGTGAAAGTAGTCTAAGGAGAATACATGGCGCGAATGTGAATGGTAGCAGAAGTCGGGGACGCCTGGGAAAGACATGCATGATCAAGTGAACCAAATACTTGAGTCGGGCCATGTAAAGAGTCACAATAATAGAAGAGTATGTATGAGACGATGTATAAATGTGAATGAGGCAAGGGGTGTGCGCCAAAACCGAGTTGTTTGACAGTCTGTCCTCTCTGCCTATCCCTGCGGGGAAACGTCGAGATGGTTAATTAGTTAGGAAATACCGATTTGTAAGGATAGTGTATTTGCCAATTGACATAAATCTAATAATCTAAATAAATCTTTTCGGCTCTTAAAAGGAAGCTACAAGCCAAAAATGTGGATATTCTTGGTAAACCTTATATTATAGGTAATATGCATTAAAATCGCATGACAAAAGGAATCTAGATTCGTTCGATTTTAAGCACAAAACTGGTTTTTATTTATTTTGTAAATAATTTTATCAGAAAGCAAAAAAGATAATCAAGTGAAACTGTCACAGATAATCTTAGCTATAATACTAAGTTGTTTCCTTTGTGCGTTTATACATTTTTTCTATTGAAAAAAAATTTTTTTTAGTGTTTTACATTTATATTTTTTATTAAGTAATTTATTTTTTTATTTGTATTCTACTCAAGCGAAACGATAGGAAATCCTTCAATTTATCTAAAGCATATTTTTTGGTATTCATAATATACACCAATTCGTTATAAAAATTAATAAAAATAGTGATTTGTCATTGATAAACCAAATACTAAAGTGTGGTGATCGCTCTTTCGGAGCATCTGGGCCGAAAGCTTGGAATAAACTCCTTCCGGAACTAAATTTGAATTATTCAAAATCTATCTTATACCGAGAGACGAATCAAATTTAGGAAAGTGAATTCTGATCAAAACATTTCCTGTAGTACCACCCAGCAGAAAATTTGCTTTTGCTCATTGAAGAACGTAAATATATATTATTAAAATAAATACCGTCTTGTGCGTGAGAAGCGTGTATAAATTTCGATAATGAACAATGAAACAGTGTTAATCTCAAGTGACCTACCAGGCTGTATATTATTTCCATATATAGTTAGTAATAACATAGATATAAATAATAAATTTTCGAAACATTTACTCAAGAAATACAACAAAACTACAAATAATATGATAACTTTACAAAAAAGACGCACATTGTCAGACCTGTTGTTTCTACATAATCTGCTAAATAATAAAATAGATAGTCCCGAATTGCTATCCGTCATTGGTTTAAATGTTCCAACGAGGCGTACCAGGCACACTACACTATTTCACATTGAAGCCAACAATACCAATGCAGCAAACAACTCAGTAATTACTCGAGCAATCACAACATACACCCATTACGAAAAATTACTACATTTAGACATATTTCATGATTCCTTTCTAACATACAAAACTAACTTATTAAATTTCTTAGCATGACATATTTCAAAAATAATTTCATCATTTTTCAAAACTTCTATGTATTAACAGTCAATTACAATTCGTGAGTTTATTATAATTCTTGTTTTCAATTCATTTATTATTATCTATCCACACACTTCCTTCCTTTTATAACAATCTCAGGCGAAATTACGTAATGATATTTTATGGACATACGTAATAGGTACTACAACTATGTAATAACTAAAAATATCTAACTGTATCTTATTGTACTGTGTATGTCTTAACAAATAAATAAATAAATAAAAATAGATTATTGTAGAAATGTATTATATATTTGTGCAGCGCCCTTGAGGTGATTTTACACAAAAACGGCGCTACACAAATCATAAAAATATTATTATTATTATGGCACCCCAAAAATTCTGTTATATTCATACTTCATACTTTGAAATTGATTCTCTGAGTGTACGGAGGCATCATAAGGATGCACTATTCCTGTATAAAGTAGTTAACAATAATATTCAATGCCCAGAGTTGCTAAACAAGATTCCATTCAATGTACCTGCGCGTTCAACACGCTCTTGTGCCCTGTTCAGGGTTGATCAATGCAAAACGAACTGTAAGCAGAATTCTTGGCTGAACAGACTATGCAATAATTACAATAGCGTATTATCCAAGGTTGATATTTTCAGTTCCGAACTTACCAAGTACAAGAGGTCCATAAAAGAATATTTTTCTGATAGTTTGTGAATAATGTTTATGTCTCTATTGTTTATATCTCTATTATGATTTGATTATATCTACAATCTTTCTCCATGGCTATAAATGTATTGTTTTGTAAATTTTTCGTTTTATATAATCTTTGTTTTCTATAATTTATTTAAATAACTTATTCCATATTATGCTGTCTCAGTAGAGGTAAAGTAACAAGGAGGAAATCCATAATTGGTTTTATTTTACTATATAATACTTATGTACAAACTGATTAAATGTAAACTGTCGATTTCCCGAAAATGAATAAATAAATAAATATATATACGGGTATAGTATAAGTTCGGATCCAACGATGACTTTATTTAGGTAGGCACTTGAAAGTACAAAGCAAAAATATAAGTATTTTTTAGATAAATAAACATCTGCGAATACAGCCATTAAAAAAATCAGTGTCCGTTAAATTTTCAGCTCAATACTTCTAACTTTTTACACGTAAATAACTTTTAGAGAGATTATTGGAAAAATGCGGTAAATTTTAAGGCAGCCGCGTTTGTTTTTGACGTAGAAAAGTCAAAAATGTTCGTAAACAATGTTTTTTTCAATAAAATTTTGATTTCAAAGTTAGGGAAGCAAATTAAAACACATTTCTAGGTTATTTATATGGAATGTTTTCAATAAAACGAATATACACCAGCAAAGAGTTAATAATAGCAGAAGCAGACATGAAGGAAGACATGGCACGATCAAGTGAATCAGATACATGAGTCGGGCTATGTCAAGAGCCAGAATAATAGACGAGTATGAATGTGAATGAGGCAAGAAGTGTGAATGAGGCAAGGAGTGTGTGTCAAGACCGAGTTGTTTGGCGGTCTGTTCTATCTGCTTACCCTTGCGGAGAAACGTTGTGATGGTTAGTTAGTTAGTTAGTTAGAAGTTCAGAATTAGAGGAAAATCGTGTGATTTATAAAAACTGTGCGTAAAGCCCAAAAAACGCCTAGAACTCCAGCTATTAGTATATTAATACCTGTTACAAAATTCACATCAATAACATTGAGCGAATACAAAAAAATTTCTACGATTTATAATTTTTTAATTAAATATCCCACTACAAGACTTACAATATCATTTCTTATTAAACACTCTAAAAATACACACATTGGAAAACAGGCGTAAAATAAACGACTTAACTTTTTTATTCAAAATTCTAAACTCTAAATTCGACTGTTGCGAACTTCTGCAACTCACAAACTTACGAATACCTACAATAACAACACGACAAAATACACTATTCCACTGCAACACACATAAGCGCAATTACATTGGCAACTCCCAAATACAACGGTTTCACACTATGGGAAACCAATACTTAAGTGATGTCGATATATTTAATATTAACTTTACGAATTTTGTGGATCACGTAAAAGATTTATTTCAACACTATTCCTAAATGGAAGTTGTATTTTTGTAAACCAGTCAAATCGCTGAATTTTTTAATTTATGTTCTTGTTCTTTTTATTTTTGTTTCTTGCATATATTATTTCTTTCTCATGTTTCAAAATTGAACCACCTACAGGTAAAAGCACTCTGGGCGTTAAATAAATAAATAAAATTACGATATTAAAATATCGACGAGCAAAATACTTTGTTAGTCCACGCAAAGAGTCAAAATAACAGAAGGGTATGTGTTAGACAATGTATGAATGTGATTGAGGCAAGGAGTGTGTGATAAGACCAAGTAGTTTGGCGGTCTGTCCTCTTTGCATACCCTTGCGGTGAAACGGGATAATGGTTAGTTAGTTAATAGATAAAATATTGAAAAATCCTTTTTTTCTAACAACATTTTCAAATTTAAAACAAAAGTCTTCTGACCAATAGATACTAGGGGCCTTACTAATAAACGTGTTTTAATAAAGGGTCTTCTTTGGTACATTATTATAATGGATAATGAGGGAGATAGCAAATATAAAAAGCAACCGGTGCATAATCACACAACAAGATTCACTGAAAATAAGGGCCTCATTATTCCAAGAGTAACAAATAAGTATGGAAGCCGAACGCTTAAATATTTAATACCAGAGATTTTCAATAAATTTAATAATTATTTTAAACCTCAGAATAATGAGAGACCCTGCCCCAAAAACACTAAGCGTTGGCTAATAAGCGACGAATCAATGTATCTCTGAACTTTATTATTGATGTATTCCTGAACATCTCAACGTACCTGCCTAAATAATTTGTATATAGGTAGGTACTTTGATATTTATTATTTTGTGATATTGTTTATTGTATAATTTTGTGTCATACATATATTAAAAATTAAAAATGTTTATACATATTATTTGTAGAACCTACAGACAAGCCGTCATGTGTGACAGCTTTGTGGGACTGCATATACCTGTATCTTTAAAAATTTATAATAAATAAAAAAAAAAAAAAAAAAAAAAATTATTTACAACTGATAAACAACTATTGATCTATGGTAAATGATTTTTAATCAGCTGTGAAACATTTAAAACACCCTTATTATTATTAGTAAGGGTGTAAATATTTGCTAAAAATATTGAAAAGTTTAATTGGGTATTTTGAACTCAAATTCCAAATTAAGTTTAATAATAAAAAGGCCGCATAGCCGTTCCTCTTAATTAACCTAGATTTGCGACAATTTCCTGAACCACTGAAAGCGACATTGTTATCACGGTGGTATCGGTTAGCAATACACTGTCTCTCAACGAAAGCGATCACTGCTAAATATATCTCGAGAATGTTTATTAAATGTATGATCATAATATTTTAAATCGAGCCGTTTTCAATAACACCCCTTATGTAGATGGCGATAAAGTTTAAATTTTCGCTTAACACCATCTGCCTGTTTTGATGTAAGTAAGAAAAAAAAACATTTGCAAAAAGTGCCTTTTATTTTATTTTGTGAACGTTCAGGCATGAATATTTAATTTTTTTCCGATCATTTTATAAATAACTTAATTTGCCACATTATACAATAAAATCGTAACCGAAAATGGCTTCGTAAGCAGGAGATTTTGAACTTTAAAGCAGTTTTCATAGGACTTATACATTATTTTTATCTGGGCTTATAAAAAAACTTATCTAAAAAATACTCGATTATTTCAAAGGCCAGGATGTATTCTACTCGCAGTATTTAATTAAAGCATCTGAAACATTTCTAGGCGACCAAATTTTCAAACCAAAAACACATGATTTTGCATTACTACGTATGGCATCGCCTTAACTAGAAACTTAGTTGACATCACGTCATGTCCGGTCCGTGCTCTCTGCCTATTGTGACAACTATTTTATTTATTTGTTTAAAGATTTGTTTTTTTTTAATTTTATTCCTGGTGAATCACATTTAAAATTTGTTTTTATCAAAAGCAAACCTACTTCAATTCTTCTTTTTTGTAAAAAAATCCACTCGTTAGTTTTTCTCTGTCGCAAGGTGACAACTAGCACACGCAACACCATTACAACCAACATCCTACAAATTAAAAAAACAACCCACACTAACATCAAGCTACTTTACAATCAAGACATCCACAACCACAATACTCGGAATAACAATAAAATCCACATTCCTCTAACACACACTACAAAATATGGAATAAAATCTTTTTACTATATTGCCTACACACTCTATAACTCTCTTCTAGATATGTATAAAAACATCCAGCATAATAAAAAAAAATCAAAGAAAGGCTTTAAAAGAGTATTTTTTTTAAACATGTAAAAACGAAAATACGTATTTCTTGTCGTGTTGTGCTTTATTTTGTTTCTTTCTCTCTCCTCTTCTTTCACCTGTATTTGTAATCGGGCATAATCTATTTTTACCAATGTGTTAGTGGGTAAGTACCTTCTTCTAAATTTCTACCTTGACTCTGTGCTTATATGTACGAATATATCCCTGTCTGTTTCCTTTTTTGTTTCTTCTTGTTTGTTCTACTTAACCCCCCTTTTTCTATTTGCGTACTGTTTTGTATGTGACACTTATAATTATGATATTTTTCTATTTTGTACTGTTTCGTATGTGAAACTTCAATGTAATATCAAAATATCAATATAAAATTATACCTTATTAACTCCCACCTATGTATTGTAAGTTCCTCTCATCCTACAATGAGATTTGTAACCCATCGGGATTGCTATAGCAAGAAATAAAAATAAATAAAAAAAATTTTGAATAAGTATAAGTTAGTGTTATGTTCAACAGATTGAGGATTTCATATGTAACAGATTAAGTAACTCCAGTCCCATTTTTTTGTCATTAGTGTGCTTCTATCTTAAACACCAGTCTATTTTTTTACTGTTATAGTTATGTAGTTTTAGTAGTTAAATTGATTTCCAAATTGTTAATTTTTCAGGTCTCCTGAAATCGCACCAAATTGTGGTTGACTGTGTGACGTCATCATTGTTTCAACAGGCACTGCATTTTGTAGGGCGGTTTTAATAGTAGACACGTTTGTTAGTCTTAAGTTTAACCGCTTTTAATATTGAGGAATACTAGGTAAAATATTGGCATTTCATCACTACTGTTATTGTATTCTACCAAAGTGCAAAAATACATTTATTTCAATTCGCGGATATACATTCGCGCTCTTATTCTTGCATCCCTATCTCACTCTAACTTATTCGTGCATCCCTATCCAAACTCACATGCACTAGTGATAAATCTATTTTTCGGTGGCGTACTTTCAATGTTGTTCAGTGTATAAAACGTATATGGTTTAGGTTGGCTACTAATACTACCTGGTAATTCGACCATAGGCCATCAGCCTAGAAACGTCAATCACTCCATCACCTGGCGGAAACACATTTGTCCGCCAGAAACGTGTTGGAAACATGTCCATTTATTACGCTAGCCGCCAGCCTATCCTAATTTGCTTTAACCGAGCAGCGGAATAACGACAAGAACGCAATAGGATATACTTACACACGCATTTATGAAAAAATCGTTTAATAATTATATTTATAATTTTTTTATTTTATTTGAATACCGCACAAGACTTACAGCTGATTCCAACCGTCTGGAACCAATGATGCTATGGCATCCCTAATTGGTGTAGTTTGTAAGGCTAAAGGTAGTGCGGAAGAAAAAGAGATGGGAAGAAGATAGAAGGTGGGGAATTACATGGTTATTTGAATCAGGTTATCAAGAATGGTTAAATCCATTTCAAGCTAATGCTAATTTTTGCTAGCTAATTTCAAGCTCGATTTTTAATGATGATGAACATTGTATCGCCTTGGCAAAATACCAATCCAATAATCGTATTGTTACTTGAAATGGCTTAATCCATGTTTGGTGACCTGATCTGAATAATAAATAACCTACTTTCGCATCACCCAAGGGAGTGAGCCTAAAAATATTGAAACTTAGAATTTTTTATTTATTAAATCTAGGATCTTAGAAATTGGTTGGGCGGTGTCGGAGATTAGCGTGTACGAACACAGTGATTTTTAAATATGATAAAACAAGATCAACATGAATGTTTGCTTGTTTGTCCAATAAGTGTTCATATACCATTACTCCGATTTCGCTGACAATTTCAAGGTTTGTTCTTATTAGTGCCTGGAGTATTAAGAGAGTGGCTTGAATGATATAAGAAGTCGGGGATTCTCGAGAAAGACTTGACGCATTATCTCTACACTAAAATGAGAGACGGAGTCGAAAAAAAATCGTAATAATAATATTTGGATGATTTATATAGCGCTGTTTTTGTGCAAACTCACCTGAAGGTCGCTGTGAAAATATATAAAATACACTTCTACAATGATGTACTAACTATTTATGGAGATGATATACAGTACCATACTTACCTGGTAGGTAACTTGAGATTAACACTTAATTAATATTAACTAATTGTTTATTAGCGAAATTTAGATACAGGATTTAGGACTTAATTGGATAAAACTGGACTTTCTCTCAGGAATGGTATATTTAATTTTAGGGTATGACAGCTTAAAAAGGTAAGTTTTTAGTTTAGACCTGAATTCTTTTGGACTTGTTATGGATCTTAGTTCTGGAGGAAGTTTGTTCCAAGCCTTCGGCCCAGATACTCCAAAATCGCGATCCCCAAACTTAGTATTTGGCTTGCGCTTAGGTTCCATCACTCTGCCTACAGCTGATGATGTTGCTGATCTAAGAGTTGACTGCCTCAGACCAGTGTTTTCCGGGACGCATAGTTCAGAGATGTAGCGTGGGGCCATTTCATTGGTGGATTTAAACACCATACAGCATAATTTGTACTGGATTCCTTCAGGGCACTTGAGCCAGTGAAGGTTACGAAGGTGTTCTGAAATGTGCGATCACCAAACTTAGTACATGGCTTGCGCTTAGGTTACATCAGTCTGCCTACAGCTGCTGATGTTGCTGATCTAAGAGTTGACTGCCTCAGACCAGTTTTCAATGGCAAAAATTAAAAATATTGATTTCATTATACTACATTAAGAGAATGGTATAAATAGTCCGGGATGCCCGAGTTAGACACAAATCAAATAGTTATTTGTGGTAAGCGATGAAGCAAGTCCCAGAGCAACTGACGTGTCAGTTAGTATATTATAAACATTATTGTCATTTTGTAATATATTATCACTTAAATAAACAAATATTTTTGGGCGCACAGTTTACATCGGCGCCGTGCAAGCAAATTCCTACAGAGCGTCGGACGAATCCATTATTTTTTTCGTTCCAGTTACCGTTCGATTGTGTACTTGTAAATAATATTTTTTATTCTTATACAAAAGAATCAAGTGCCGATTCAAATCTCTAAATGAGATTTTCCCAACAAAATCAGCTTCAACGGTAACACCCACCGCTGGGAGATAGCTTCGGGAGATGTAAAGTAGGTAATTTATTCCAACATTTCACAGAGATGTGGGAGAAAATAAGACACGAAATAATAAATAAAAGATGAAAATAAAAATTTCTGAAATATTGCTTTTTCGGTGGAATTCAAAATGTCAGTTAACAGTTCTGGAATATGAGGCGACATTTGAATCGGCGGAAATCTGGATAATAAAGAATTTTAAATTTGGGAGGCGGGTTTCGTTACCCCCACCCGAGAACCATTTGTAGCGATGCTACGAGATTCATCTAGAATGTCTCGCCTATACAAAAAGCATCGTAACAGGAATACTCCAGACAATGCGAAGCGTTCCTACGTACCTACCTGTCAACAGGCTATCGACGTCTAGAACTACCTACGACAATACGCTAGAAGGATTGGATAACCAACACCCCTACCATTGGTCACTCCAAGTGGAACGCTACGTTAAGAGATTTAGCAGGGGTGCCTGGGTTCATCGGGTGCGGTCTGTTCAGGAGTGACAGGGTATCTCATCAAAATGACAGTTCAACTCATCTACAAAAAGTGATGAAACGAAAACTAGGTTAAATAAGTTACATAGAGGGTCGCAGAGGGCCTGGTAGGAGACAAATGTCTTGGCTGCGAAATATACGAGAGTGGACCGGCATTAGAAGTGTGGAGGAGCTATTCCGGGCAGCGCAAGACAAAGAGATATTTTCTAGAGTGATCGCCAACGTCGGGGTGACCTGATACGGCACATAAAGAAGAAGAAGTTAACTATTTAACCTAGTTTTTGTTTCTTCACTTTCGATGATTCTATATCACTTTTTAAAGGTGTGTTTAATTGTCATTTTGATGAAACATCATGGAACCGTGTTCAAGATGCGCCAGCCCACCAGGGCGTGCCAGATCGGGAGACCCTGTGACCTCTCCAACTGGTCTCTTTTGACCAATCACCTTGCCCGCAGTGGAAGGGATAGATTCATACGTCCGTCACTCCTGGACACATTGATCCCTAGATTCCTTATAATATTTGGCAAATTTATTTAGCGTCGTTTTCGTGCAAAATCACCTCTAGAGCGCTGACATACCCACCCCTCATACCTTTTTCTTTCCCAGAACTTTTTCTCTTCTCCTTCAGAAAGAAAAAATCTTCCTTCGAAAAGTATAATGGCTTAAAAAAATTTATTCATACAGATCAACAAACATTGATTCTGATTTAGTTTTATTTTATACTAGCTTAAGCTTTGCTCGGGATTGGATGAATTGTTTGGGTTAAAGTTTTTGTGGTTGAGAAATCTAGTATATCTGTCAACTGGGTGTATTTTACTGGAAATATTTTTACTGTATATAAGTATTTGTTTTCCCCGATCTTGCCATGTTTTCGTCGGGCGTACTCGGCTTTCTTGACCATCCACTTCCAAGTGATACATTGTTGTCACACCTCTTTCTTCGGTCATCAAGTACGCCTCATTTCAGCACAAATAATTATTTGTTTCGTGTGTTATTTACCATTCACTTAATGTTATTTTACTGTTAAACTACTTTATATCAACTATACTTCGACTCAATATCTAATTTCATTGCAGAAATAAAAGTTGAGGCGAAGCTTAAAGCTAAATAGTGATTTTTGATCAATCTTTATAACGAATTGGTTTACATTATGAATACCATAAAATATTCTTTAGATAAATTGATGATTTCTATCGTTTCTCTTGAATAGAATTCAAATAAAAAATATATTTATTCAATAGAAATGAATGAACGCATAACTGAAACAACTTTAAAAAATAGAATATTATAGCTAAGATTATCTGTGACAGTTTCATTTGATCAAATTTTTTGCTTTCTTATAAAATTATTTACAAAATAAATAAAAACAACATTTGTACTTGCAATCGAGTTTTTCTAGACTCCGTTTGTCAAGCGATTTTAATGACTATTACCTATATTCGTGACGAAATAAGTCATACCAAGAATATACATATTTTTGGCTTGTAGCTTCATCGGGCGTCCCCGACTTATTTTACGATTCAAACTATTCTCTAAATACTCTTGGCACTAATAAGAACAAATTTTCAGCCAAATCGGTAAAGTTTTTGAGTCTAATATTTAATAATATATTAAAAAATGAATGTATCATACGTATAAATCGTAATTTAAAAACCCTTTAAAGCCATTAGAGATTAAAACGCCCTGTGATTGGTCGACGGGCATTTTAATTACATATTTTTATTTCTGGTAGAACTTACACCGCTACCTCATGGGTTGCCCGGCCACATGCATTAAGAATGCTGAAAATTTTGTTCCAAGTTGCGCTGCGTGGACTCGTATCACAAATGCAGTATCAAAATTATTTCAAATGAATTTGTGTTTTGGAAATGTTGCTAAATATTTTGATTGGGATTTGTTGACTTCATACCGACCCGAGTGGGATTGATCTTACTATTAACTGACAAAACCGAAGTACGTATGACGTCACTCGTACCCTGCCAGATTTCGATAGTTTATTGAACGTGATTGTTGCTAATAAAACAATGTCCAAAGAAGCTAAGCTAGCGGTCCACAATGGAGTGCTGGTACCTATCTTGATGCATGGCAGTGAAGCATGGAACTGGCAGAGGAAGGACGAAAGCAGAATGAAATGTTGTATATATCAGATCCCTTAGGCGTATGTGTGGTAAAACGATGATGTGTGAAAATTTGCTAAGAATGCAAAGTTGAGAAAACAATTTAACCAGATGCTTGAGTCGGGCCACGTCAAGAATCAGAATAACATAAGAGTATGTACGAGACGATGTATGAATGTGAATGAGGCAAGGAGTGTGTATCAGGGCTGAGCTGTTTGGCGTTTCGTCCTCTCTGCCTACCCCTGCGAGGAAACGGCGAGATTGTTAGTTAATTTAGAAAGAATACGAAAAAAATTAAAAAGGTAATTTTGACAAGCATTTTCTTCAATGGCAATTGTGTCAATGGCGAAAATTGGTTCAACGATAATGTACTACATTGGATATCTGACTCAACTGGGAAAATCATTTCTTGGCTTAGGGGATGAACACGTCACTTTTATTAGGGGATGTATTAGTGGAACCGACTAAGCCTCGGGGCGAGGGGATGATCGGAATTGGATTTAATATGGATTTCTCAAGGGGAGGTAGGGTGGTTTTTGATACGATGAAGTACGAATCATTTCTCATTGAATTACAACCATAATGATGGGATTACGTGAAAAGGCGGTGGAGGCTACATAATATATCATAAAGGTAACGCTGTGAATTCTAATGCATTGCTTGTATACAGCACGTTTCAAACCTTGTTATTCGACTTCAGGAAAAAAATTAAGAAAACATCCAATCATGTCGAATGTACAAATGTAGTTTAGTCCTGCGTGAAATCTGGTTGAAAAACTCAAATTTGCTTTGAATTTAGGAGTTGTTTTCAAAAGTTGGAACTGATTAAAAAAATTATTTCAATTAACATTTTCAAAACTGGCTTTTCAAGAATTCTTACTATCCCGTGATTTTATAAGGGTTTGGTCTGGTAGTTAATAAAAATAACAACTTTTCAGTTATTTAAATTCGATGTGGATAATAAACGCGTTGTCCCTTTTTCGTTGCAGACGTTGCATATTCAGACGTAAGAAAATGATGTTTCTCAGTGACGTTTCGAAATATCGCAATTGGAAATGCATAATGCACACGATCCTTATTAGGTATGTGTAGTTCTTGTCAACTTTAATTGTTCGACAGTATTTTTATATTTTTTGAGAGTCCCAACTTCTCTTAATAGTCCAGAGCCAGCTGGCGGGAGGCAGTGGCAGTGGGGGGGGGTAAGGAGATGGGGAATAGGAAGTTGGAGAAGTACATGGCTACTCAGAACTGGTCATCAAACACTGCTAAAGCCATTTTTAGAAACATTTTTGTTGTGAATGGTATCCACCAAAAAACGTGTCGCAAACTTACTATTTATCATTTTTAACTAATAAACGTCCACGAAAGTTATTTAAAATCAAATGTGAACAGTTATAATTTTTCCCTTATTTAGAAGTGTGCAAAATTTCATCAATATGTATCAAAATACTGCTTTTAGGGTTGGGTAAAGGGGATGAGGGTAGTTTTATAAAATCACAAGTAGACAGCGACTTTCCTCTTGTTTTGATACTTATTATTGTATTGTAGCGCCCTTCGTGGCAGCAGGACGCGTCCTAACGCTTCCTCCAACCGCTTTGTGTTTTTTTAGTATTTTCAAGGGAAATGAGGCAACATCCCTTTGAAATTATTTTTAAAATCAATCCATCAACATTTGAACTTAAATAAAAATAAACTTAATAATTATTAGAACTTTATAATATGTGATTTGAGTGCAGTGTTTTAAAGTGAATATTCTGAAATTTGCTCAAAAATATCGGACTTTCGAAACGAACGGCGACCGGTAAATGCACTCCAGATGTTTTCAACAAAATTCTCGGAAACTGGGCAAGCTTGGACACTGGCAAGTTTTTTACTAAGCCCAGGGCAATTTATTACCCAACCGTCGCTTTTTATTGCGGACAGAATGCACCACTTCAACAATTACCAGGAACAGGATTACATGGAGATAAATGATGGACTTGCCAAACGTCACAGCGGTGCTGCCAGGGTCTCTTATCTATGTGAGGTGTCAGCGCTTTATTAGCAGCAGATACATACCTGGAAGCTGTTGTTGGACGCGGTGGACTCTCTTACTGCAGCAGCTGGTCCAGTTCCTTCACCACTTAGGATTCTTGCTGCAGAGTCTCCATCTTCTATCTTCGTAGAACGTCACAGCGGTGCTGCCAAGGTCTGGTATCTGTGAGAGGATAGTGTGTCAGCGCTTTATTAGCAGCAGACACATACCTGGACGGATGACGAACCTCGTGCTGGCACTGTTGGTGGACGCGGTGGACTCTTTCGCTGCAGCAGCTGGACCAGTTTCTTCACCACCTGGGATTCTTGCTGCAGAGTCTCCATCTTCTATCTTCGTGTCACCTGTTCCTTTACTTCATTTTACTTAACTTAACTTCACTCTATTTTTGTAATATTTATATTTTCTGTAATACCTGCATCAACTGTAAAGCGCCCCTGAGGTGATATCTCACAAAAGCGGCGCTATACAAATTATCCAATAATAAATAAATAAATAAATAAATTATTGATGTAATTTTGCACCCTTCCAAATGTCATCTATGATTATCAAAATACACCTTTTAGGAGTGGGTAAAGGGGATGAGGGTAGTTTTTCGAAATCACATGTAGACAGTGACCTTTTTCTTGTTTTGATAATTATTGATGAAATTTTGCACACTTCAAAATGTCATCAATGATTATCAAAATACACCTTTTAGGGGTGGGTAAAGGGGATGAGGGTAGTTTTTTTTTATCACATACGCAGACAGTGACCTTCCTCTTATTTTGAAGAACCACGCCGCCTGCCACAGACACTCTTCTTTATATAAATAGATGGATAAAAGATTAATTAATTGTGAAACACAAAAAATTAATCTATTAAAATTTACTTGCGCACGCCGAAATTTGAACCCGCGATCCCCGGATTCATAGCCGAAATATCGTAACCAACCAAGTACCAAGGATGCCGCCAATATACAGAAAATATTAAACGTTTTTTTATGTGCGATAAGAATGTGTAGGTAGGTACATTATAAAGATTACCGCAGAAGAGACCCAACTGCCCGATGCCAGTCTGCCTCCGTCCACCTAATGTTTGGGATACACCTGGCTCTTCAGATCTGGTCACCAAACATGGCTAAAGCCATTTCATGAAATATTTATTTTTTGTATGATTGTTTTTTTCACCAGGGTGATTCTGAAAGTATCTAGAACATCACGTACGTTTTATAACACAAATGTTTTTTCTGTGACCACCAACGGAAATGAAAAAATATGTTATTTATTTTAATTTTCCCCAAAAGCGAGTACATGTTGTTATTGTGGTTTCCAAACGAATAAATCTTCTTGGAAAAGTGAAAATTTCCGCGAAAACGGATAATAATTTATGTATTAAGTTTAATATTGCTGTGATTGATGTAGCCGACTAACCCTTTAGTCCGAATGTTTTCTAGGAAAACATCCAACCTTTTACTCACTGAACATAAACGATGATAGAATTGTGCTGTGGGCGTGTCCGTGCATCCATTAAAAAAATAAATTTCATGAATCATCCAAATAATTATCAAAATAATTGTTAATAATTGCTAATTGCTCTATTTTAATATTTTGATAGAATATACATTATACATGTTAAGGCGATGCACTACATAGTAATGCAAAATCATGTGTTTTTGGTTTGAAAATTTGGTCGCCTAGAAATGTTTCAGATGCTTCAATTAAATACTGCGAGTAGAATACATCTTGGCCTTTGAAATAATTGAGTATTTTTTAGATAAGTCTTTTTATAAGCCCAGAAAAAAATAATGTATAAGGACTGTAAAAACTGCTTTAAAGTTAAAAATCTTCTACTTACGAACACATTTTCGGTTATGATTTTATTGTATAATGTGGCAAATTAAGTTATTTATAAAATGATCGAAAAAAAATAAATATTTATGCCTGAACATCCACAAAATAAAATAAAAGGCACTTTTTGGCCATGTTTTTTTCTTGCATAAATCAAAACAGGCGGATGGTGTTAAGCGGGAATTGAAACCTTATCGCCATCTACGTAAGGGGTGTTATTGATAGCGGCTCGATTTAAAATATTAAATATAGTGCATCGCCTTAAAAAGTAATTTTTTTTGTACACATGAATACTCTGTTAAAACAGAATATTCTCTGTTAACTATAGCGTTCTATACATTAATGGAATTTATTTTATATTAAGTACTCACTATTATCATAGACACTCATACTTCGACTTCGCGTGTTTATCCAACACTTTGTCCTACATCCAAATTAAAAACGTGTTTTCTGCGTAATTTTAAACATTTGGAACTAATTTTACTTAAAAATAATAATTTCTATCATTTTAAATTATTTAAGTAAGCTAAGAATTAGCTAATTTCATTGTATATGCGTTTTTCGTAAAAAAACTTTGAAGCGCTATTGCTCCCGATTTACGTATTGGTCTGTTGGACAAACACGAACTAGAGCGACGTTATGACAAGTCTTATACAAACTAAGTATTAATTAGTTCAACTATTGTTCCACTGGTATATATTTCTTTTGAATTATGCATTGTATTACTGCACTTAAGGCGATGCCATACGTCGTGTAATATTTTAAATCGAGCCGCTATCAATAACACCCCTTACGTAGATGGCAATAAGGTTTAAATTCCCGCTTAACACCATCCGCCTGTTTTGATTTATGCAAGAAAAAAACATGGCCAAAAAAGAGCTTTTTATTTTATTTTGTGGATGTTCAGGCAAAAAATTTTTTTTTTCGATCATTTTATAAATAACTTAATTTGCTACATTATACAATAAAATCATAACCGAAAATGGGTCCATAAGTAGAAGATTTTGAAATTTATAGCAGTTTTCACAGGCCTTATACATTATTTTTTTCTGGGCTTATAAAAAGACTTATCTAAAAAAGACTCGATTATTTCAAAGGCCAAGATGTATTCTACTCGCAGTATTTAATTAAAGCATCTGAAACATTTCTAGGCGACCAAATTTTCAAACCAAAAACACATGATTTTGGATTACTACGTATGGCATCGCCTTAACAGAATTGTAGCCTGAAAAACTGAAACCGTAGTACGATTGTTACAATAATAAACATTATTAATATTGTTCTAATCTTCTGAAAATTGCTGACATTGGATTTTGTTCAAATCGATAAATATAGACCACACTTCTAAAAATTAAAACATATTCAGTGCCTTTGCTGTAAATTTGGTTTTAGTCTAATAGTTTAATTATTCAACATGTGGACTTAGAGCATATTTCCGGTGAATTAACTTTTCTAACGAATTTCAGATTTAAAAATAGTAATAATCAGTCAGGCAGAGCAGTGGTAACCTGGTTTCTGGGGTGAGGTTTCTTCAGCGATTCCTTTCCTGATTCCTACCTACCCCTTACATCTTTTTCTTTCCTTAACTGTCTCACGTTATTTTCTTTAAAAATACCCTCAAAACAGCATACCCAAAGACTAAGACAATAGGCACCTAGGAAAATTATTTTGCTTTATGAAAAGAAAGGAGTGCGTATGGGTCTTGAAGCGTAGTTGGAGGGAGGAAACACAGAGGCTGGAAAATCGTTCCACAACTCAAGAACGAGTCGTAGAAACAACCCGTTGTAATATGAAAAATGTCAATTGCATACCCATTTTGTCGTAGGGATAGCTGACGCTTGTTCCTCGGAGCATCTTAAATTAAAATACCTGTAGAACAAGGACAGCATTCCCACCTGACGCCCATGAATCTATCAAACATACCAGCCGTGTCTGCACGGATTCATCGATATTTTTCAAGTAGTTTAGGGCTCCAGGCCAAAGGTGGCTGCCCAATTCAGTGGAGCGCTCTTGCTATTTGTACAGGGTCAGGGTACAGAAAACCTAGCTTCAGAGAGGCTAACTTGACTCTGGTGTCGAGATAACAGTTTTATTTTGCCCATTTCACGTTACAAAGTTCTCGGAAAAGAATACAAAATAAAAAGGGTGTAAATTATATACCAATTTTTAAAATAGTATAATTAAAATAACGCAATATCTTTCAAGATTATCATCGAACTTAATTATAACGCACGCGATTCCCGCCCGTAACTACGTAACTTTCGAGAACTAAAAGGGTTCAATATTATTTGTAACGGTGTAATATATTGAACTATATCCTAGATATTTGAATTTCACTTGCGTGCGCATGCGCGGTTCTCACCAACGATCGATAAAAAAAACGCAAAAATGTACCCATGTGCCTAAATGGACATCTCGAATTATATCCGAAGTGCTTTTGTGTTAAAAGAATTCATTCGTTTTGTTGTAGACAAACCATCGACTGTATTTTAGTACGTTTGGGAATATTTGTCGAGCACTGTCCCCACTGTACCCCACTGTGAAGAGCCACCTCTGATTCACATTTTGTATTATTTTGAGCAAATGTAAGATATTTACATAGTATTTTACTTACCGACATTTCGACAGATGGATGATCAATGAAGACTAATTCAGACTCTTCCCCGTCCAGAAGAACGCTGACAGATTTCTCTCCAAATTCGTCATCTGCAACAAACAAAAGTTGAAAATAACCTAACCTCAAAAGAACGTTAAAAATAGACAATGCAAATAAAATATACTGATCAGATAATCCGAACAAATTGTGATCTATATCGCATTGAAAGAAAACTGACAGAGATGAAATTGATTATTGGTTCAAGAAAGAATTTTGGGATTTGAAATTGTTTAGTTAATATTTTAGCAGAAGTTTAATTTTTTAGGCGGGTATGGGTAACGCTGGCACCATTCATTTGATAACCAACACATCTGCCATTGGTCACCCAATGTTATTCGCAAGGTTTGGTTCCCAGGTTCATAGGGTGAAGATTGTCCAGGTCTTGGCGGCAGATGTGTCTGGTCACCAACTGCGTGGTGAGCTGGAACAGGAGATGCAGGATGAGGGATACCCTTTCGATCCATCGCCATAGTGGGAGAGATGGATTCATAAGTCTGTCACTCCGAGACATACAAACCCCAGATTCCTATCAACCACTAGAGCATTTTCCTTCCCAGAACTTTCTATCATACCTTTCCTTAGAAAGATCTTCCACACAACATTTTATTCAATTCAATTCAATTTTGTTTATTCATTTCAAAAACATTACAAAATTGTAAATTTCAAAGCGTTTTAAAAATATTTTTATAATGAGAATTCTTAGATTAATATTAACAATGTGTATATCAACTATACCAGTGATAATAGAGCTTGCCTTTTAAAGGAAGCTTCATTGATGCTAAAAATATCGATATCCGAATTGATTCTGTTCAACAGCAAGATTGCTCTCCCCACAGGCATGGCCATTGGCAAGTTAGTTCTGCAGGCCGGGAGATAAAATAGTCTATGTTGTCGGTGATGTAGATAACCATCGGGAACATAGAAATGAATGCTCTCCATGATGACCGAGTTTTCAAACCATCCACGAATCAGTCTAAAGAAATGTGCACATCCCTCCTGACCCGTAGATAGTTCATTCCGAGCATACCCAAAAGAAATTATTATACCTATATATATATATTATAGAGCAAATACGACATTAGACGTGAGATACACAGACTTATATCAGTCACACAACTATGTGATAAGTGAGAGATTAATACTCTTAATCGCAACGGATTTGATATCGTAACTAAATATTATGTAGATTAATCTGATAAACCCGTTATGTAAATCTGAATTGAAAATATTTTCAAAAAGCCTGTTTGTTATGACAAAATTAAAAAAATACTCGTGGATTCAAAACGTGAGACTACATTATTTTTAACCCAACATAACAAAATGAAATAGGATATTGAAAATTTTTGAGATCAAATTTCGTTACATAAAATTCGTTTACCGAAAAGATTGACAAAAAACCTCGGTTATGTCGATGATTTTTCTGAGAAGCGATATTTAATATTAATAATCTTAGCATTTACGTAAAAAGAAAAAATAAATAGAAGAACTTCAGATAGATGAAAAAAGTACATCGGATTTTCAAAGCGTTAAAATATTATTTTCAAGATATCAGATATGACTTTGATGAACTTTGGGGTTTCGCTTTTTTTATTATAATGGGTTAATAAAGATTTTTAACAAGTACGTAAGAATAATCCTATTATAAAACCAACCAAAAAGTTTCTATTTTTAAAAGGAACATAATTCAAAGAAGTTAGAAAACATATGAATAATAAAAAAGGAAACAAAAAAGACATTAATGAAAATTACAGAAGATATTACAAGAAAAAAAAGAGAATACAAAAAACAGAAGCGAATACAAGAAAATAGTGGAAAACATTACGATCAAGCCGAAGAGAATACACAAATTAGTGGAGGAGAATGAAAGTAAGCATAAGAAAATATGAGAACATAGCAGAAGAGAATGCAAGCAAGCATAAGAGAAAACAAGAAAAGAGCAGAAGAGAATATAACCAATAAGACGAAAATAAAACCAAGTAGATTTGGATACAAGAAACTAGCAGAAAAGAATACACGCAAAAAGAAGAGTACTCAAAAAATATAAGAAAATATAAGAAATATAATGGGAGCAAGTAGAAGAAAATACAAGAAAATAACAGAAAAGAATGCAGAATAAAAAATACAAAATGTAGCAAAAGCGAATGAAAGAAATAAGCCTCATTAATCCTTATTACTTACCCAAACTAGCGTCATATGTGTTCATGTATTCAGAAGTCATGAATTGAGACACGAGGGCAGTTTTTCCCACCCCTGAGTCTCCCAATAGCACCACCCTGTATTTAGGTATCTGAAATGAAATGTACCAAATTAAAATTAATAAAGAAAAACGGAAGAGATGGATATTAAAAATTTTGTGTAATATCTTAAAGATCCTCACTAGGAGTTCCTGTGCTGATCGGGACTTAGATAGAGGAGAGATGATTTTCAGTGACTTCTATGGTGCAACTTCATGGTTTGAGTAGGGTATTTTCAGTAACTTCTATGACGATGTTTTTAAAATACTGTCATTTCTTTTCCGATAATTCCTTATCTCCTCAGGCTAATTTGTTCGGTTTTTGGAACAGCTCTCATGGTCTCATGGAAATTGTTGTATCTTCCTTACCGTCATAGTTATAAATATAAAATAAACGGTGTAAGAAAGAAAAAAATACAAGGCTTAATATTAAAAGTTGACCACAAAATAATTAAAATGTACACCAAAGGTTTGTCCTTTATGAAACCAAATATGTCTAGTAAAACATGTGTTCTTTAGTTATCAGTAATTTTTCAGTATTTAGACTAAAAACGTAAGATTTTTAAAACATTTTTAAAACTTTTTTATGTATGCAGAAAAAAATTGAATACTTAATATATGTTTATTTCTACTAATAAAATTTGAAAGCGTTTTTTATCACCGTTCAAAAACAGTAAAGCATACTTTCAGAAATGTTGCATTTATTTGGAATTTGAAAGACGTGGAAATATACACAAATTTTCCATCTTTCTGACAGCATCTAAGAAATATAAAAATCAATATGTCAGAGGCTTGAAGCGTTAAAACAAAGATAAATCAATGATATTTGTTTTACGAATTATTTTAGTCTATGATTTTAGTTTCAACACAACATTACAAGTCTTCCTGGATTGCTATTTTATATAGGCAATAGTCCTACGTCGGAAAAATAAAATTAAGTATCTTCGATCGAAACGGGATTGGCCCTACGGCTATAATCGTTTCTCTAATATGTCCCGGTTGCGTGAAATCTTCCCTAATGGCGCTTGTGTTCAGCCTCGGAAAAGATAAAAGACGATGATTGCCATCTACATAGCTTTTACAGAAAACTACACGTAATATCACCACTTCACGTTATATCTTTGGGCATAGAATACAGAAGAAAACTAGAAGTGTTTTCCATATACATTTGAATGGAAACAAATGTCAGAATGACTTTCCATTTGACCCGTACCCGTCCCAGAAACCATTTATTGGATAATCAACACCCCTGTCATTTAATTTTTTTAATGATAAACTAATGCTTATAAGACAAGGTTTTTTCAAGGTTTATAATAATTTGTTACCCCTGTCATAGGTCACCCCACGTCTGGTGACTTTTGAGCAGGGGTGCCCGGATTCGTGGAGTGAGGTTTGTCTATGTCCTTACGACGGATGCTTTTGCCCACCTACTGCGTGGTGGGCCGGATCGGGAGTGATTGGTTGAGGTAGACCTTTTGACCTCTCTAGCCGGACTCTCTCGATCCATCGCCTTGCACCGCAGGGGGATGGATGGATTCATATGTCCGTGACTCCTGGACATGTTGACCCCCCAGATTTCTACTCACCCATCATACTCTTTTCCTTCCCAGAACATCCTCTCCTTCATTTCTCTAAAAAAGACCCTCCACACAGCATCTTCAAAGATGTCACTGGCCCTGAGGGAATTTTTTCCCCAAAAGAATCAAAGTAAGCTTATATTTGGATCACGAAACACGCCCACAAGGCACTTTTTCTATTCTATTTTTGTTCTATATTGTTAGGGTATAGGCAACCAATAAAATTGTAAGTGTTGTAAGACAATCGGACAATATTAGCGATTCCTAAACGAAAAATTGAAACAGAAAAATCAGAAAAGATACAGTCGCATCTAGGATTCAAACCCAGGACCATTGCCTTGCCGGGGGGCCGATCTACCAACTGAGCTATCAACCTTCGTCATATTTAATTGTATCATACTTCGAATAAGAATTACCAACATTGTCTTAATTTTCTCACCGTACATTTTGACTGCTTCTTTTAAGTATAACCGCAAGATTTTACTCGAACTAAATGCAATCTAGGCAGTGTCTTTGATAAATATATCTTATTTTTGTCCTAGATGTGAGCATATCTTTTTCTATTTTTACTGTGTCAAATTTTCGTTTAGGAATCTTCTTCAATAAATTAAATATTACAATTTAAGTTCTTACTCATTGAGTTATTAGAAACAAAAATTATTGTACCTTAGCAATACTTTAATATATCAGAAATAGAACCGGATTATCCACACTGCTTACGTAAGAAACGCCGAGAATATTTCATATTAGGAACATTATGTAAACGAACGTCATTACAGAAATTACAAATCACCCTATCTCCTTCTCTCTTGGCCATAAACAAAATTAATTTCAATTACCGTCAACTAAGAAGCCATGAAACTTTCCATATTCCTTTCCAAGCGTCAATAATATGTTATATTATAAAATAAAAGTATAACATCGACTGAAGTGGTAAGATTTCGAATAAATTTTGGGATAGCACCCAGAACTTCTCTCTTGTTCTTGACACAAAGTTTATTGAATCTCGTTTTTTGTTGTTGTTTTGCCTACGTATGGCCTTAAAGGCGGTGAAAATTTATTCAATTGATAAACAACCATGTATTGGAAAACCTTACTAATATACTATAATCTACAAGAAAATAATATGTTTATATGTTCAGTATATTTCTTCTTTTTGAAGATGTCGTAAAAAAGAATACAATTTTAAGAAGATTGAAAAAATTACCTTTTAAATTGTTGTATTTAAAATATATGTAAATGTTTATAAATTGGAATATTTTAAATTCTGACATGACAAACTTTTAAAATTGTATAGAATACGAAATTTTGAAAACACTTTTAAAACACTTTTTAGGGAATCTGCAAGAAAACTGTTACCTCGCTTAATCTAGTTTATGCAATAATTTTTTTTTTAAATTGTAATATTTAACAGATAATAAATAAAAATTATGTTTGTATTATTTTTTGGCGCATAGTAAACGTTGATTTTTTGGATTTATATTTACCTACGCACATTTATGTTTTTTTTAAACTATCACTTTCATAGAATTCTTGTTAAATTAACAGTAACAGTCAGTTAGAAAACAATTGGTCAGAAAAAAAATTTCAAATCTGGAACCACATGTGCCATTCTGCCAAGATGCAACGTTGCCAGCTCTTTCGCAGCCAGTAAAAAACATATTTTATTGTTAAAAGTTCGAAACACAAATTGTAGTTTTTATTGAATGTGCAACTAAAACACTGTTTATCGGTTGGGAAGTGTTTTTTTGTATTAGTAATGCTGTTATTTTATTTCATGTTTTTCATATTGTTACACAGCATTATTGAACGGTTGGTGTTTATTCGTAATACATTTTTTTTCCGATTTTATGTCCGGGTTAAATCGGAAGATTTAACCCGGACTTTTTATTTAAGGGGAACCTTAGGAAAAACTAAACCCTTCTACACACTTTTCCACAAACGATCATCTTGTCAATCAACATTATGAAAGTGTATTATATAAGCAAAATAAATACAAAACAATACAAGAACAACACGTCAACTCACCAGAGATCAAATGGGAAAATAATTCACCGACTCCAGATATTTTCATATCAGAGGGTTCGGCTCGGTAGAACTCCTAACAGGGCCTATAAATCCTACTGATCCCTCAACATAAATATTTAAAAAACTTTCGTTATAATAATTAATATTATTATTATTAATATATATTATTGAAACAGTGACCGGTTTCAGCTTATTATAGCCATCTTCAGACTATATGTGTATATTTGTAGCGGTTATGTCACCGCTCCTACAGTCATCAAAATCATAACCAGACGGCATGTGTTAAAACAGCCGAGACAGCAATTATTCCTTCGAGACTTCAATAATAATATCAGTACCATCATACGTAGACTGCTGACTTGCATATAGGGTGATGCAAACGCCCAGACAATAAACCGAGTCAGCAGTTCTGCGGGTTCGAAGTCCAGACGCTACTCCAACCCGTGGCAGACGAGAACAAAGAAATCGGCAGCTATATAAGCGGTGGAGGACTTGAGTACATCAGTCAGTCAACAGTCAGTCATCATCGGTCTACATTCCACATCGTTCCAGTGACAACTGGGGGGGCCCTGCGCCCCTCCGCAAAGGACACATACCCGGCTTCGCCCTTACCATCATGGACTCTACCGGGACATCAACATAGAGCCTTGTCCAGACCGCCGTCCCTGGCAAGCGCTACTCGGATTACAAGCGCCCTGGTCCCAGCGTCTCTGACCAGCGCTTCTTCCACGCATCATGACCACCACGAGGACACGCAGCATCCTCACTGGTCACACCGCGCCCGTTCAACCGCCTACAAGGTCCATCGCACCTTTGGCCGTCTCGTCAGCACTGGAGTGCCTGAAGACCTACGTTCTTCGCCAGTACCTGACCTATCATCGAGTCCCGGTCACCAGCGCCCGGCGTCGACTCACTGACCCGCGCTTGACCACCACATCATCGCAGCAACCGGAGTATTCAACATCTGTCCTACATCATCTCCTCGTCACGGCAACTGACTCAATAAATGTATTATCCTGACTCTTAATAAACACTGCAACAACAACATCCATATCTTGCATTGTCTCACTACCAATTCCCAAATATTTAAGTGTTGGGTGTAGTTGGAACTAATTAAATTATAAATTAACTACCTTCAATATAATATTTTAATAAAAATATATTTGAAATTTGGTTTTCAACAAAATATTTGGCAGATTCTTATATGAAGGGCGCTGATGTTATATTTTTTTTCATGGGTCTACGCTTGTCTTGTATATTTTCCAACAGCCTTGTCAGCTCATCCAAAGTGAGATAACGTAGAGAGAAAATTGCCCATTAAAAATAATTTTAATTATTCACAACGCGTACGAAAACAGATTACATTATTTAGCGCGTGGGCATATACTTATGTAATTGCTGTTTAAAATGTACCTATATTAATATAAATACATTTTGTTCGGCCGAGGGGTCATGAACTAAATACTAATTAAACGCAAAGTTTTTTTCAGTTTCTTGCCTCGTGTTTGAAATTGCTTTAAGGCCCCGTAGTAAGCGTTCAAAAATGGTTTAGAGGGAGCGAGCTAATATAAAAAAACGATAATAATTTAGCGAAAATTGTGTAAATATTTAATAAAACACGACTCGTTCCAAATAGAGCAAAAATATCTCGTCAAATGGTTTAGTTGCATTTAAAGATACACTGTAATTTTTTTCATGCTTAACACATATTAAATAACATAACACAAAAAAGTTAATCATGTGAAACTGTCACAGATAATCTTAGCTATAATACTGTATTTTTTAAAAGCTGTTTCCTTTATGCGTTCACACATAACTATTGAAAAAAAAATTTTAGTAGTTTGCATTTATATTTTTAATTGAGTAATTTATTTTTTTATTTGTATTCTACTCAAGCGAAGCGATAGGAAAACCTTCAATTTATTTAAAGCATATTTTTGGTATTCATAATGTACGTACACCAATTCGCTGTAAAGATTAATCAAAATAGTGATTTGGCATTAAGCTTCGCCTTAACAGTATGATTGACTCAGCTACTTTTTCAATATCCCTTCCCGTAGACTCTGAAATAATGAATTGCTTTTCCTCAATCAACACTCTACAAATTATGAATAAGATTCACCAATGTCAACTCAGGTCAAAACCTTCAATTTGATGGTGTAAGTGTTAATGATTTTTGTCAATTATTACGTAAGTAATATTTTGTAGTGATGTTGCAGAAGTCGAGAACTCCATCAAAATCTTGTTCTTGTCTCGACTTATTATCTTTCTTGTTTTTGTGCCCTATTTTTGACACAGCTTATTATCATTGATTAATGATATAATTAAAACCATAAAACATTGCAAAATTAGATTATTTGCAGACGATACATTAATCTATATTTCATGTAAAGAGTACATAGATGCAATCAATAAATTAAATGAAGACCTACAAAATATAGCGAAATGGCTGAAATTAAACAAATTAAAACTGAATGTCAACAAAACAAAATATATGGAAATAGGCAACAAAACGCATAACACAGAGTTAAAATTGACAATTAATGACGAAAAAATTGAAAAAGTAAATGAAATTAAGTACCTAGGTGTGATACTAGATTCAAAACTAACTTTCGCAGCAAATTTTGAATATGTGCTAAAGAAGGTATCTAAAAAAGTCAATTTTCTTAGAAGATTAAGAAATAAACTAAATGGAAACACTACAGAGCTGATTTATAAAACTATAGTTGCTCCACATTTAGATTATTGCTCTACTATGTTGTATTTGGCCAATGAAGGAAACTTGAACAAGCTAGATGTTATACAGAATAGAGCTATGAGATGTATACTAGGAAAAGGAAAATACGCAAGCATAGATCAAATGAGAGAACAGCTAAATTGGATTTCTATAAAAAAGAGACTATTATATAATGTGTTAATTTTTGTACATAAAATCATGAACAACCAAATGCCAAAATATTTTAAGGATGAAATTGTTTTTAATAGAGATGTTCATAATTACGAAACCAGAAATGTAAATAGGATTAGATTGCCACATATGAAAAAAACAAAATCACAGAACTGCCTAATGTACAAAGGACTAAAAATGTATGATGAAATGCCTGAAAGTCTGAAGAATGAAGGAAGAATGAATGTATTTAAAAATAAATGTTATATTTACTGTAAAAATATGTAAAATTACAAAATGAAATATGATCTTGTTTATATTAGTTTATATTCAAATGTATAAACTAACTCAATAAATAATAAAAAAAAAAATTGATCCTGCAATGTGTACATGTGGAAATAACTAGTTAAATAATATGTTCATTTAGGTGTCAATATTGATTGCTTTTTAAAGTGGGATATACAAATAAACAAAGTTTGTGAATGACTAAGATCAATTGTAAGCATATTGTATAAACTCAAAAATTTTATTCCAATCTGCACACTTTGAATAATTTATTTATCTCTAGCTGAATCTGTTATAAGGTATGGAATAACAGCTTGGGGATTTTCCTGTAAAACTAATATCGACCATGTTCAATCCGTGCAAAATTCATTGGTTAAATTATTAGCTGAAAAAAATTTATACAAAGAAAGGCATAATATTCCATACTTCTATCAGAGTCTCAAAATTCTTTCAGTGAGAGCAATTCTGTGGTACAAAATTATATTTCAGCACATAAATAACCCCTTATATATAAACAGACTAGAACACAATCATAATACTCGTTTCAACTTTAATGAAGAACTTATTGTACCTAAGCATACAAATAAATATGGACAAAGAACGTTAAACTATATGAATTCCAGTTATTTTAATGTGTTACCTGCTGAAATTAAAAACTGTGCCCAATACAAACAATTGGTAAACTTACTGAAGACTTGGCTTACTGAAAGAATTAATTTGTATTAGCTTACAGTGACACATTATTCTGAATGATTTTAAAATTATTATTTAAGTTTTTCATAAGTTACTTTTACTATATTTTTGTAATTTTTTTTGTTTTATTAATATAATTGTAAAAATGTAATTGTAAACTCACTATAATAAGTTTTATAATGTAAAAAACCCGTTAGAGCAGTGTTTCCCAGCCTTCTTTATGCCATGCCCCATCGTAGTCTTTTCAAAAGTCAGATGCCCCACCGGCATCTTTTTTAATTAAACGACAAGTAAATTTTGAAATCTTATTGTAATATAAACATATGAACATTTGTAAACATATGAACCCCTAATGAAATTAAATAAAACCTATTCTAATACATTTACTATAACAGAAATTAAATTTCTCTAACTATCCATTTTCGCAGAAGTCAAGCTTAATGGCAAACATTCACATTCATACTAAGGAAAAACCATTTTCATGTTCTTACTGCTATAATTCATGTTCAAGTAAGTCACGTTTAATGAGATTCAATAGAACTCATACTAAAGAAAAACCATTCTTACTGTAATTATTACACACATTATCACCCATATTTAGGATAAACCATTCTCAAATTCTCAGTGTAACTATTCATGTTCACAAAAGTCAAGCTTACGGAGACACATTCGCACTCATACTAAGCAAAACCCATTCTCATGTTCTTACTGCGATCATTCATGTTCACGGATATCCAGCTTATTGTTACAAATTCGCACTCATGCCCAGGAAAAATCATGTTTTTATAGTAATTATATATTTTATGTTAGGAAAATTAACAGTTACTTGTTTGGTTTGTACATGTGCAATTTACTTAAATGAGAAACCAATTAAAGATTTCCTCATTATAATTATACATTATGTAACGGACGTAGTTGGCCACATTACTTAACTTCATAAAAATATGTTTTACATTTATAAAATGTGCCTACCCCACGGCACTGGCGAAATCACCACTCCCCGCCACTGGTCATTTTGTTCCCATTTTTGGCCAAGGCGGCTTGAAAACTTTGTCTCCGAACGGCGTCGATACCGCATCGCGCGTCTATCTTGGCCGAGCGGATCGATGTTCAACATTTTACTATGTAAAATTTACTAGGAAAAATCAATTTTTAAATGTTGCAAATGTCTATATTTTACTTGTACATCTCCTCAGCGGTAGTTAAATAAACACTATTTGCTATGTGTTACCACTGAGGAGATATTAAAAATGCTGTTTTTTCACACATATGTATAACCATTTTTTTTACAATAATTTTTACCTTTTTTGCGTGTACAAAAATCCAGGAACCTCGTAGCATAGTGAATCTTATCTTTTTCTGAGCGCTATGTTACGGGAAAACTGAGAAAAATACTAACTTAACGATATTTTACAAATTTGATCGCTTCAAGATCATTTTTACACTTTTATTTACAAACTTTTCTTATTTTTTGTCGTATCTTGACAAACAAAAAATCTAGTGGTCAAGATACACATTTTTATAACCACTATGCATTTAAACTATGTAATTTTTATTCATGTAAGCCTTCAAAATCTTTTCAAACTCGCAAATTCAAGCGTCTACCTTCGGCTATGCTACCGGCAAAATGAATATGCGACATTTTGCCGGGGCATATAAACACATTACTGGCGCGGATAGAATCCCCCACCACTTTTTGACTCACAGCCCAATGTCGGGTGCGAGTCATGCTTATTGCATATAAGCAGCCCCATAAAAAATAAAAATTAGTTCATCTTTACCACCGAAACCAAGCGTTTTATTTATCAACAAGTGACTCCTGCCCACCATCTGCCTCACCTCGCCAAGTTTTCTGCTCCAAACCTTCTGGTGTTACCTCCTCAAGATCAGCTGGCCCTACTCTGGAAAACCGCCAACGCCAGGAGCGAGCAGAGACGAAAGCACACCCAGTACCCAACATTCACCAAGCTCTGGGTGCGGGAGGCAGATTTTTCATCAATTTACAATACTATCATCATCATCGGCCGTAAAGGACCATTCTCATCGGTTGAAGACACTGTTTGGAACCGGCGCCCAAATCTACAGTCTTGTGCGGACTCCCGTCCAGTACACATTATGTAAAAAACAATTAAGCAGTAGGGTGTATCGATTTTTAACTTTTTTTTTGTTTTCAAATTCCAAGTTGAAATAAAGTTGCTACTAGGTACCACAACTTACCACAATTTTTTTTGGATTTTTAAAAAAATGTTTAGGTCTCCCGCACAAGGCCTAAAGTTTTAATTTTTTTCAAAAAATATCATTTTTTTTTTTAATTTAAAAAAATAAATTCATAACTTTTTTGTTTATTCCAAGTTAAAAAACAGTAATATTAGGGCATAAAAATAAGTACGAAACGTTTTTTTTTTAATAAAATATGGTATTTTGGTCTCCCGCACAAGCCCTAAAGTTTGTTAATTTTGATGAAATTTTGTGTACATATATGAACCATGTTTTTTTTAAGTTTAAGCCACCGGAATTAATTGTACTTTTCTTACAGAAGGCATAAAATGAGACAATATATATATATACATAATTCTTATATACATACAGTAAAAATATATACCACATATATACTATATATATATATAATATGTTTTATACCTGAAAAAAGATGGTTGGACGGTGTAAATTGTATGAGAAAGGTGTTGAAAGACACTAATGTTATTTGCTATTACTGTTGTTTTTTACAAAAGTATAAAAGGTTATAACATGTCATAAACTGTAGTATAAAAACTAAGTACAAAATGTTGCTGATTACTTTCCATACGACATGGGTGGCAGTTTTCTTGTTCTACTGCAAATTTACTGACTTGTTTAAGTATTCGTCCTTTCATCTTGGCTTCAAAACCTTAAATCAAAGTTATGTATAGTATTTACATAGGCCTAGTGAAAATTTTATAAATGTTATTACAGTTCCCAAATGAAATTTCAATTTAATATGGAAGACAATTCTATTGCTGAAGAGTTGGCCAAACGAAACCCCGGCAACATCTCGCACGCCAGGTGGCTTACTCTGGCAAATCGAGTACTTCGTTTGTATGTAGCCACCGATGATCCGACCCCTCAGCTAAGAAAGCTTGCAGAGTTCATAATGAAGGTCTACATACCATCATGGTTCTCAATTAAGTGCAATCCCCAAATCCCGCAAGCTTCCATTCATTTTTTAAAAAGGATTCTTTTCCGCAATTACTTGGAAGATGAGCTAAGAAAAGTCGCCCATGCAACGTTACAGAGAAATGCTTTCATGGCTCACCCAGAGCATGTTTTGATAGCTATGCTGTTCGATGAACGAAAACATATCAGAGCCTTGGCTTATAAGGGAATCCAGAAAGCTCGCGCAACCGAAAGGAAAGGGGTAAGGGTATTTAAACCCCCTCAGATCAATTTTGATGCCGAAGACTATATAGATACTAGCAGTTAAAAACCCGCTCCGCGGGTTTTTGCTGCTAGGCCCTGCGGGCGGCACTTCTTGCACGGCGCTGATATTAACTGTTATGGTACCTAATATAATTTGCTCATAGGAGACTTGCAGTGCTTAAATATGTGTTACAACCGTCAATGTCTATAAGTTGAATCAATATCGTATAGTTTGTCACAACAATTAAAGATAGTTATAACAAAGTTGACTGAAATAGTAGATTATTACATATTGATTAATTGTACCCGTGTTTATGGATAAAAGGAGGGTAATTGTGCGATGAGATTAACAGTCGGTTTAATTAAAAGGTGTAAATTTTACTCCAACTGGTGGTAATTCTTTACCTAAAACTGTTACTGTATCTAATAAAGTTTAAAGTTAGAATATATATACACCTTCATCAGGAGAGTAAAAATCTATATATAAAGGTAGCTTATTACAATATAGCGCCCCTGAGGTGATATCTCACAAAAGCGGCGCTATGCAAATTGTCCAATTAATAAATAAATATAATGTTTACATTTTATTATGTACGTATGCATTGATATACGATGGAAATAGATAAAATAATGTTATCCTATTAAACTTTATTTTATTAAAAAACAAATAACTTTTTTAACATCACTTTATTATATACAAACAATACATGTTTCATGAACGAAGTATACACCGAATTCAAAAATTAAATATAGATTACAATTGGATAAAAGAAGTGGAAGGAGGGGGGAGGGGTAAGAGTAGGCTGGGTTTGTAAGAATTAGGAATTACAATATGAAAGACCAGTTAAGCGGGAAAATATTTAAAAGAGAGTTTATAAAAAAAAATCTTGTTAATTATATCTACTTTTATAAACATGTTCTCTTATTTCTAAAATTTCGAAATTATTTATTTGTGATGCTTTATATCCTGTGTGAAGTATTTTAAGACCTGAACAAAAAAATTGCCTAAAACCATAAAACAATATATTCAAAAGACAAATAACATTTAATAACGGTTATTCTAATAAATTGAAAGTTGAAATACTAAATAAAAAAATTAAACATATTCTCTTCAAACGGTATTTTTACCCTATTTCTTAAGATATAAATAAACAATCAGGATTAAAGCATCGCAAATAAATAATTTTTAAATTTTAGAAATTATAAAACATGTCAATATAAAATCAGATATAATTAATAAGCAAAAAAAATTATAAATAATAATGAAAAATGCCATTGCAAAGTTTAAATAAACTTCCAGAAGAAATCTTCTTATGAAACGCTTAATGGTCAATTAATTTTGCATATTTAAATATTCGCGCCAGTTATTTGGTTAGTTTTTACACCGCCAGAGGTGCGCTCTGTGTCGGCCAGCTATTTCCCGCCATATTGAATGAACGCGTGCTTTTTTCGTCAAACGTCAAACGTAATCACGTAATTGTGGATAATTTTCACTGTAATTTAATTAATTCAATGGATTATAAACTTTCTAAAACATATTTTCTTCGATATTATCCAAAAATTATATCAGGAGAAACGATATTTTTGAAGAAATATCGTATTACATGTGGCGATTCTTTTTCAGTATGAAATCGTGTCTTAATTTTTAATGTCTTATTTTTTTTGTATCCAGTCGCCTGCAAACCGAAATGAACCTTACGGTTGCTTAAAATTGAGGGGCAGATTGGTATTTTTTGCCTGCAGACCCCCAATGCAGAATTCATCCGAATCACATAATATGAATTTGACCAATCAGAGGGCCTACATCGTCCAGACGCTGGGACAATAATACTATCAGATGATTGACTGGCGATCCACTTCAGTAACCGAACCCCTTCTTGTTACTGATATGAGCCTAGAAGAGTTGGAGTCAATTGCGGAAACTGGCAAAAGTGGAAAGGTTGAATTTAGAATTCCTTCTCACACTCAAGCGGTGGAACGAATTGTCAAGAAAGTCACAGAAGCTTTAAAGCGAGTATGTGGGCTGATCGAAAGAGATGGTTTTATCCGTGCCAGACTGGAAGACCGTAAAGAGCTACCAACGTTCGAGACCAAGAGCCAGTACAAAACCTCTGCAAAGGATTAGAATTTAAGTAAGTTTTTTCGACTATTTTGTAGTTATAATGTTTCTAAATAACGTCTTTATCATACTGTCTTCTATATTAAATTGAAATTTCATTTGGGAATTGTAATAACATTTATAAAATTTTCACTAGGCCTATGTAAAAACTATACATAATTTTGATTTAAGGTTTTGAAGCCAAGATGAAAGGACGAATACTTAAACAAGTCAGTAAATTTGCAGTAGAACAAGAAAACTGCCACTCATGTCGTATGGAAAGTAATCAGCAACATTTTGTACTTAGTTTTTATACTACAGTTTATGACATGTTATAACCTTTTATACTTTTGTAAAAAACAACAGTAATAGCAAATAACATTAGTGTCTTTCAACACCTTTCTCATACAATTTACACCGTCCAACTATCTTTTTTCAGGTATAAAACATATTATATATATATATAGTATATATGTGGTATATATTTTTACTGTATGTATATAAGAATTATGTATATATATATTGTCTCATTTTATGCCTTCTGTAAGAAAAGTACAATTAATTCCGGTGGCTTAAACTTAAAAAAAACATGGTTCATATATGTACACAAAATTACAAAATTTCATCAAAATTAACAATGTTTTTTAACTTGGAATAAACAAAAAAGTTATGAATTTATTTTTTTAAATTAAAAAAAAAATTGATATTTTTTGAAAAAAATTAAAACTTTAGGCCTTGTGCGGGAGACCTAAACATTTTTTTTAAAAATCCAAAAAAAATTGTGGTAAGTTGTGGTACCTAGTAGCAACTTTATTTCAACTTGGAATTTGAAAACAAAAAAAAGTTAAAAATCGATACACCCTATTAAGCAGTATATAATTATTGAAATTGTAACTTGTTTCATTATATTTTAAGTACAATATATTTCAATTTTGTACATCTCAGGCATTTTTTTGTATAACTGATGAGTATTCCCCTTTATATGTGGAATGTCTACGTGTCTCATCTCTGAAGCGTGGTGCCCCACCTCTAAGGCGTTCTGCCCCACCGGCGGGGCGTACGCCCCACCGTGGGAAACACTGCGTTAGACAAACTGCTAAAAAGCAGTTTATCGAGATTTTTTTGCCTAATATTTCTAAAGTGTGTAATACATACTAAAAAATAAAAATAAAAATTTAAACTATCCATTATTGCATTTTCTCCCTTTAATATTTAAAAAATCTTTGTCGAGGAACTTTTCATTCAATATTTTAGATAGTGCTGTTAATTCCAAATTATTTAATATGTACTGGTATTTTTCATTAAAAAATTATTGTTTATTAGTGGGTTTTGAATGAGCCGACGTAGCGCAATTGGTAGAGCACCTGACCGGCATTCAGAAGGCTGTGGGTTCAATTCCTGTCGGCGTTTTTTTTTTTTTTTTCTTTGAAGATTTTTTTAAAATTTTATGTAGTTGTTTTAGACCAATAATTGTTGCTGAAAAATAATTAAAAAAATATGTATATTTCAGTTTTGGTTGAATATTTTGGCAGCAAATCCAAAAATAAAGTTTTGTGCAGAAAAGATAAAATTTTTGCGTTATTTTCTGGCGCCTATATGCTAGCTGCTCTAGGTGCCATTCGACTCAGTCCGCTCAAAGGTGACATAAGCCCTGCGGAGAAATCCAAAGGCCTCTAAAAATAACATAAAAAATCTCGCTTAAAGTTACCCTCAAATATCACGTTAATATTTCATTTCCATTTCTTTCATCGATTTTTCCAGCACAGTAAATCACATTTCACCAAAGTGAACACATAATTCCTAGAAGTGAGATTTATACAGATTTTTTAAGAAAAACTTTGTCGCAAATTAACATAAAACTTGACTTTGAAAACTATTTTATTGACTAGTAAATCTAAACGAAACATGAAACAGAACAAGACACAAAATAAAAGATACCTTAGGAGATTTTAAAAAAAATGTTAACAGAGTATTGTAATAATTAACCCTTTTCTAAATTTAATACATTACATTCATCATTTATTCATTATCACTCTTACATATTATTTGTATTTAATATCAAATATAGGTGTGTATATGTATGTATGTATGCATGTATGTATGCGTATGTATGTATGCAACTATGTATATGTATGTGTGTACGTATGTATTTATAAGTGTATATGCATGTGTATGTATATATATGTATGTATGTGTTTATACGTGTATATATATATATACATTTTCTCTTATTATTTCCTTGTTTTTGACATTTCTTTGTTTTTAACCTTTCTTTGTTTTCTTTGTTTGTTTTTGGCTTTTTAACCTTCTTTATCTTTATTGCATGATGTGAACATTGGTTATTGGGTTGTAACCTAATTCTTTTACTTATTTTTTCTCTCTCTCTATGCATGTTATATTATAAACCTGTTAATGTTCCTAATAAAAATAAAATAAAATAACGGTCTGAACTGCACCGAGAAAAGTTCTGATAAAAATATACCAATTTTTTTAAGAATCTCTTCAAATTATTCGTATTAATGAACTGATAGGTTTTCAATTTTTTGTCACAATGTCTGTGCAGACAAAATGCAGACATTTTCGCATTTCGTCATTTTCACGTCATTTCGTCACGCCGATAATTGGCTGTAATGGCCTTTCGACTCCGAGACTCCTCACCATACATAGTGTAGTCAAAATAGCACAAAAAACGGCAATTCCTTGCAGAAGGTCGGGTAGTTTTGAATTTTGACATATCGTTTGGGTTGTCACAGTATTATTAAGATCAAGTTTCCCTCCTACCGGCGCTCCCCGACAAAAACAGCAAAACGTAAACTTAAACAGACATCAGAAGGTACGGGTTCAAAACTCAACAACCAGAGCTAAACCCAACTTTTGAAGAAGGTTTCCACACATTTGCTTCAGTAACTGATAAAGAAGTTGAAAACGCTATAATAAGTTAACGAGGATCAGCAAGCCCTGGCTACGACAAAATAACTGTAAAAACATTAAAAACTGTACGTGAGATAATCAGCAAACCAATTGCTCATATAATAAATATAAGTCTGAAGAAGGGCATATTCCCAAACAACTATAAGAAGACTATTGTGATCCCTGTTTTTAAAAATGGTGACGAAAAAAACACTTCTAACTATCGTCCGATAGCACTCACATCAAATATAGCAAAAATCTATGAAAAAATTGTTAAAAAACAACTCAACAACTACTTAAAAGATAAGAAGATAATGAGCCCAAACCAGTTTGGATTTAGGGACAATCTCAGCACACAGGATGCGATTGCTAAATTGACATAAAAAATAATGCAAAAATTAGATAATGGAGAAAAGTGTCTTGGAATATTCATTGATCTCCGCAAAGCATTCGATAGCATATCACACTCAAAACTCACTGAGAAACTAAAACAAATTGGATTGGACGGAATAGTGCTATCATGGTTCCAAAGTTACCTTAAAGAGAGATTTCAATAAGTCAAAATCAATAATACCCTTAGTGAACCCAAAACCTAATCTTTTGGCATACCGCAAGGAACTGTCATCGGTCCAATCCTTTTTATTATATATGTAAATCAAATGTTCACTCTTCCCATTGTTGGAAATATCATATCTTACGCAGACGACACTGTAGTTATCACAAAAGGAAAATCATGGGAGGAAACAATGAGGATAGCCAATATCAATATAAACATACTCAAAACATGGTTCGACCTAAATTGTCTCTCACTAAATACCGAGAAAACATATTTCATCCCATTCTCTTTGCAGGAAAAAAATTTCAAAAACAATATAACAATTAAAATCCATTCATCCTAGTGTGAAAATAAAAAAGAATGCAGCAATGTAAATTGTTTACCAATAACATGCAAAAATAGTATAAAATGTCTAGGTATCATAGTAGATAAACACTTAAAATGGAACGAACAAGTCCAAAATACGGCAACCAGAGTAGGAAAACTTATTTACTTATTCATTAGATTGGGAAACATCCTATCATATAATATGATTAAAACTATTTATTTCTCTCTATTCTCCAATATGGTATAATTGGGTGGGGGGAACTTTCAAAACTAACCTGTTACCTGTAGAAAAGACACAGAGGTTGATTCTAAAAGTCATCCTACGTAAACCATCTATATTTCCAACAACACAGTTATTTAACTCTTTTAGGGTTCTCAGTCTAAATAATATATTCAAAAAGAACTCATTGTTACAAACTCATAAAGATCATTTCAATCCTACAATAACATTTCCAAAAATAAGTAACCGATCAAGATCACGTGGCAATTTAAAAATCCCTAAATTTAAAATGAGCGCTTCTCAACACCATTATTCTTATCAAGGTATAAAATTTTTTAATGCACTCCCATATAAAATCAAATCTGAAAAAAATTATAAAGCCTTTAAATTCCAAATAAAACAACTTCTTGATCAACCAAATAATAATTATAAATTGTAATTTGATTTTTTACATATCTACTGATAACAGGTACATATTAGTAGTAATTGATCAAAGTCAAATTTTAATGGTACATACTCAGTATATCATTAACTATTTCATAAAATTAATTAACTAAAAATATATATTTTTCTTCTTTTACCATATCCTCTAATATTATATCAGCATTCGAGCCACCAACAGATTATTATCGCAATTCATTATGTACCTTCGCTTGCAATATTATCAGCTCTGTTTACTCCAAATGAATAAAATAACTCCATGTACTTATACCACCTACTACCTACTTATTAATCGAAATGTAATAATATTATTTTTATTTTATTTTTATTCTTAAATTAATGTTCAATAAAAATAAATATATTCTTATATTTATTTACATATAATATGTATCTAATTTAGTAACATCTATTGTAGTCTTTTTTCATTATCTATACTTTTGTTATCATGCTTTATACATTTTGTTTATTTCTTACTTTGTAAATAAAAACTTTCTTTCTTTTCTTTACCCAATATAATATATTGTATCGGCACTACTCCCCAACTCAAACACGAGGAACGTTTTTCTCTATTGAATTGGGTAGTTACGTTAAAAAGAAAACATTTTTATTGTCATTAGTTTTTTGTTGTAATTTAACATATTTATGTTTTTGTATAAAAGAAATATATTTTTAAATAAAAAAAATCCCGTTGGCGGCATTTATTTTTACTCGTTAGATATTTTCAATTTGTATTGATATTCAGGCGACTAATTATTGCTTATAATTATTTGTTATCCTTTGTGCTATTCATAAAATCTTGTCTTATAAACATTAGTTTATCATTAGAAAAATAATAATATTTGACAAGTCAAAATATTTCACCAACAATTGTAGATATAATATGTCTCGACGCCATCTAGTGGGGAAATTTGGCACTAACAAAGCCTTTCCTACAAAAATAAAGTTGGTTGTTTACAGGTGGAAAAAATTTATTAAGCAGTAATTGTTGAATGAGGTACTAGTACATATTGAATTATTTGGCCGGTTGGAAATAAGCTGACACAGCTCAGTAGTTTCAGAGCATCTGACCGGACATCAGAAGGTACGGGTTCAATTCCCATTGGCGGCATTTATTTTTACTCGGGAGATATTTTCAATTTGTATTGATATTTCAGGCGAATAATTATTGCTTATAATTAAACGTACACTTGTTTATAATAATAATATTTGGATGATGTGTATAGCGCCATTTTTGTGCAAAATCTCTTCAAGGGCGCTGTTTATAGTATATTTAAAAAAATTAAGTTTTGTCGAAAATATCGTTCATGTCTTTTTTAGTAGAGTAAATTTGTTATATTTGTTATTTTTAGTAGAGTAAATGCTTCATCAATTTAACCAGGAATAAGGACGAATTGAGCTTACTTTGGGTACATGGATATGCACACAACACACTTCCATCAGTTTATACCTTCAGTGGCAATATTTCTAGGCTGTTGAGGGGCGGGAGGGCACTACCCGCGAATATAAACTTCGTAATTGATGATGGAGATATAAAACACAAGTATAATAATTTATTATCAACGAAAAGAATAATCGCGAAGCTTTGGGATTTTTTTTACAAAATATCGCTCTTTTTTTCTTTGGGCGAAACAAGACATAAAATCATCATATATCTATAATTTATTTTTATGTTTTTTTTATATTTACTCCACACAGGAGGCCCTGAAGAAAATAATTTCCCTCAGGGCCTATGTCATCTTTGGGGATGCTGTGTGGAGGGTCTTTTTGTGGAGAGGAAGGAGTGAACATGGGTCTTGAAGAGTCCCATGTTGTAGGAGGGAGGAAACACAGAGGCCGGCAGTTCGTTCCACAGCCGAGCTGTTGAACTTAAGAACGAATCATAGAAGCGACCCGTTCTCATGTGACAAGTGTCAACTGTGTACAAATGTTGGGCGCGCGTTTGGCGTGTATCCCGACTACGCACCGGTGCCGAAGGGATCAATGACGCTAGTTCCTCAGAGCATCTTCCATTGTAATACCGATAGAACAAGGACAGCATACCTACCTGACGCCTGTGCTCTAAAGATTGCAGTCCGTTTGTTAAGATTGGGGAATCTATCAAACGGACCGCCCGTTTCTGCACAGAGTCAAGGGTTTTTTTCAGGTATTTTGGGGCTCCAGACCAGAGATGGCTGCCAAATTCGACAGTAGGGCGCACTTGCGATTTGTACAGGGTGAGCAGTTGTGTACTATTAAAGTATCTGCGGGCCCTGTACAGTACGCCCAGCTTCTGAGAGGCCAACTTTACTCTAGCTTCTATGTCGTCTAGTCTAAAAAATTTTAACGTTTTGCTTGTAGTATATTACATTTGAGTGATATTTTGACGGCCTCCGTGGTCGTGGGGGTAAGGCTCTCGACTAGCAATTCGGAGGTCGCGGGTTCAAATCGGGTAAATTTTGTGTTATTTTGCAAATTTTTATATTAAAATAATATTAATTCTACTTGCGGGACGATCTAGAGTGGAAGATACTCTCAGTAGCGCCCTGGTGTTCATATCACCGTTCAGAATTTAAACGTTGCTGGAAATGGCTTTAGGTGTATTTGGTGACCAGATCTGAATAACCAAGTACTTTCTCACCTTCATCTTCCCCATCTCACCCCCTTTACTCTCTTTAGCCTCACAACATACCTCATAGGGATGCCATAGTCCTACTGACTCCAGACGGTTGGGAGCAGTTGGGACTCTTGTGCTAATTCGCATAAAAAAACAAGTATGACTTAATACAATATGCTGGTTGTAGGTCAAATTGGTTTTAGTAGATTAGTGCTTTTTGTGTTTTTAAAATTGTTGAAGTTAAGATTGTTTTTTTGGATTTATGTGACTTTGTGTGAATTTATACGAACCAAAAAACTACTCAATATGGACATTTGAGCAAATTATTGGCAACAAAGTTATGCATAGTATAACGAAATTATCTTCAAGCTATTGCATGGAACAATTGTATGCTGGAAGTCACTGGCTCTGTTTCATTACGTTTGTTAGAGGTACCATATATTTAAAAGCGCTTACTGCTATACACCGATGTGGGGCGTTTGGGTTGCTTCTCTCGTGGTTCAACTCACAGTGTGTGGGTTATAACCCGCACAGCGGACGTCGGCTCGTCTCCTGACTCCCACCTGAAGTCCACGGCTCTCTGAACTGAAAAGTGCCGAGTTATCCCGACACAAGTCGCCGTCTCCAGCTCTCTGTATTCTCCTTCCCCCCCTGTTTTGTATCTCCCCCACGTCCGTAGTTAATCATTCCTTTTATGGGCATGATTTTTGCGATAGGGCTTATTTCTGTTTATCGTCGATCACCATATAAGGCGATCCTTCTGATTGCACGTGACCGAGGCATATTTTACACTATATTGCTGCGTAATCGATGTGGTGGTGTATCCTTTATGATTCGTAGTCGTGGGAATGATTGATTAAGGTTTTGTAAATTAAGTTATTTATCTTCCTAATGAAATAAATAATTACTAATTTCAAAGTGGATTAAAGGTTTTTCTTTGAACATTTTTAAATCTTCTGTCACCTAAGTCCTCCATCGTTGAATAAGCGACGTTTTCCGTTTACAATGAAGGTGGTAGGAGAAAATCAAATAATGTCAGATTATACATACATCTCATTCCAACTATAGTTTTCACTCTCCAATACAACGTTTACACAGTCTTGGTAACAAATACTTAAACAATATAAATGTATTTGACAATAATTTGAACTTGGCAAACTTTAAACGGAGTATGTGCGAACTATTTTTACCTAATTTGTAAACCATTGTTATACTTTCTTACTATCATTATGGTTGATTTGGAGGATTTTGGCAGATTTTCTATTTTTCGTCTCACTTATTTGTACTCTATCCACACCTATATTTTTTAAACTCTTATATTTTATGTTACTTATTTTGTCAACTCTGATATTTTTTTTTATGTAACCTGTATTTTGTTAACACTGATTTTTTTAAATGTAATCTGTATAGCTAAAAAATAAAGATGTACATTATTATAGGTAAAAGCCCTATGGGCGTTTAAATAAAATAAAATAAAAATAAAATTTGTAATCCGTAAATGTTTGTCTTAAAACCGAACAATTAATCATTTTATTTTTTTCATTGCAAATTTGTTAAAAAATGTTTAACTCGACAAATAAAGTCAAAACCGATATGTGAGTTCTACTTATTTTCAATTAATACTTCAATTTATCACCATGTAATTAATCATCTGCCGGCTCTGTAGAAAATCCCTTCGGGTTTCGGGGACATTGCTAATCCGTTCAGTAAGTACACTGTACGGGTACAGACACAGAGCCAATGTAAACACTATCGCATAGTGTATAGAGTAAATGGCATCATGATAATGTTTTTCACCCAATATATATATATATATAGCAATGTGATCAAAGTTGCTTGAAATGACTTTAGCCGTGTTGTATGGCCAGATATTTATTTATTTACTACTTGGTTTACTGAGCCTACTGGGCTTTTATGTGGAACTTTACTTTTCACTTAGATACAGTACTAGGCTGACGTGTGACGTTGCTCGACTTTCAAAAATATAAAATCCATGTTTTATATATACAGGGTGTATCGGCACTAACCCGACAAACTTTAACCAGCTATTCCTTAGCACATTTGGAGTAAAAAATGTTATGGGCACTTTGCTGTCCGGTAGCATTTTTTTTTCAATTAAAAACCAAAAAAATTAAAATTTCCACACTACATCACTGTCATTGGCATTGCGTTTCGTGTTCAACAGCTGTTATAAGCAATTATGTCAAAAAGCGTCTTCGCTCTTTCGCACACACTTAATAATAATAGTTAAAAATGAGACGAATGGTGCCGTGCCATTTCGTTGTGATTGTAAGTGTGCGCCAATATAGGTACACACGTGCATTATTCAACGGAATTCGAATAAAATATTTGCCAGATGGGTTTTCAAACTTTGAAAAAGGATAAAACAGTGGTGACATGTGGTGAAAATATGACTGATAAATTTTTTATTAAAAAAAACGTTACCGGACAGCAAAGTGCACATAAGATTTTTTACTCCAAATATGCTAAGGAATAGCTGGTTAAAGTTTGTCGGGTTAGTGCCGATACACCCTGTATAAACCTTCCGGAAGAAATTCTCTAAATGAAAGTGAAAACCCTATAAAACTCCATTGCATACTTTAGAAGAACTAAGCACACTAACAGACAGACGTGGATCGCAAATTTATTTAAGTATAAAAGAGAAGTAAATGTAGCAGTATAACAAGAATAAAATGATTGGAAGATGGTTTGTAAACTCGGGTACTATGGAGAGCATTCATTTCTTTGTTCCCGATGAAAGCAATCTTGCCTTTGAACAGAATCAATTCGGAATTCGGAGTTATCCTTAGGAGATAGACAAATATCGTTACCGACTTTGTAGACCTTTTAAAGATATACAATTCCGTAGTACATTATTTTGATGTATCTCATAAGGTTTAGCCAGCGTTAGCAATGTAAGCGCCTGAAAATATTTTTTTAACAGTTGATTACAAAATATCGACTTTTCCATACTTTCTATAAATATAATATGCATGTATCACCTATATAAACCTTCTGGAAGAAATTCTCTAAATGATAGTAAAACCCTTATCAAAATTCGTTGCGCAGTTTAGAAGAATTAAGCACACAAACAGACAGACGCAGATAGCGGCTTTGTTTTATACTATTTAGAAGATAAACTCGTAAGCTAAACATTTTAGGCCCCGTAATAAGCGTTCAAAGATGGTTTGAAAGGGAGATATGTAAAAACGAACGTAAGAGGTAGCGTGCTAATATTAAAAAACTCTACTAGTTCAGCGAAAATGGTGAAAATATTTAATAAAACACAACTCGTTTGAAATAGATCAAAAATCTCTCTACAAATGCTTTGGTTGCATTTAAAGATACACTGTGAATTTTTTCATGCCTATAACATAATAAATAACAGAACAAATCGTGTGTTTTATAATTTTCGGAGTTTATTTTGCAATTTTTTTCTATCGAAGGAATTTCATATAAAATATCTTCAAAAAAATATTATTATTTTGAAATTTAAAAACTAAAAGAGTTAAGGCGATGCCATACGTAGTAATGCAAAATCATGTGTTTTTGGTTTTAAATTTTGGTCGCCTAGAAATGTTTCAGATGCTTTAAATAAATACTGCGAGTAGAATACATCTTGGCCTTTGAAATAATCGAGTATTTTTTATAAAAGTCTTTTTATAAGCTCAGAAAAAAATAATGTACAGGCCAATGAAAACTGCTTTAAAGTTCAAAATCTCCTACTTACGAACCCATTTTCCGTTATGATTTTATTAAATAATGTGGCAAATAAATTTGTTTATAAAATGATAAAAAAAAATTAAATATTTATGCCTGAACATCCACAAAAAAAAATAAAAGGCACTTTTTGGCCATGTTTTTTCTTGCATAAATCAAAACAGGCGGATGGTGTTAAGCGGGAATTTAAACCTTATCGTTATCTACGTAAGGGTTGTTATCGATAGCGGCTAATTTAAAATATTAAAAGGCGTAGTGCATCGCCTTAACGATAAACTTGTTATAAATCGTTAGAAATTGGGAATCCCCGCATTCCCAATTTCTAACGAACCCCCGCATGCTCAAACAAAACTGTAAAACTTCTACCCTTGATTCTGAAAATAGAGAATGACTCCCATTCTGAATTACCGTGTTCTTACTTACAAAGGCAGTGGATACCAGCTTTATATATATTTACATAATTCTCTTTTAAACAACGCACTTAAGTGAATAATTACACAATCTTGACGAAATCACTAAGTGCGAGCCGATGAGAGCGGATTTCTTTTAATTTAATTAATTATTTGCTAACAAATTATTATAAGCAATAATTCATTGCATGAAACAAAAATATAAATTGAAAAAATCTTCGGAGAAAAATAAATGCCGCCGACGGGAATTGAACCCGCACTCTTCTGATTACCGGTCAGGTGCACTAAGCCACTTTGCTACGTCGGCTTATTTTAACCGCCCAATAATACATTCAACAAAGTACTAGTATTTTATTCAACAAATATTGCTTATTGATATTTTCACCTGAAAACAATCAAGTTTATTTTTGTAGGAAAACAAGGCATTGTTAATTATTCAATTTTCTACTAGGTAGCGTCGAATTATATTATATATTATATTCTATTTCGAAGATTTATATTTGTGTTTCACGATAATTATTATTAATTATAATTTTTTTGGTAAACTAATAAATAAATAATAATTAATATTTGACAAGTTCTAGTATCTTCACCAAAAAAATGTAGACAATTTGTCTCGACGCCATCTAGTGAGAGAGTTAGCACTTACAATGCCTTTCTCATATAAAATAAAGTTGGTTGTTTTCAGGTGAAAAAATGTAACAAGCAGTAATTGTTGAATGAAACACTAGTATATATTGAATTATTTCGCGGATAAGAGATAGGCCGCCATAGCTCAGTGGTCAGAGCTGTCGACCGGAAATCGAAAGGACACGGGTTTAAGTCCCGTTGGCGTCATATATCATTTAACAGGAGATTTTTCAATGTGGATGAGTGTTTCAGGCTAATAATTATTGCTTATAAAATAATTGTTAACTTTTTTGCTTTCTTATAAAATTATTTAAAAAATAAATAAAAAGCAGTTTTTTGCTTGAAATTGAACGTTTCTAGACTCCGTTTGTGAAGCGATTTTAATGCCTATTACCTACAATATAAGGTATACAAAGAATATACACATTTTAATCTTCCTCTTAATTTATCGTCTTATATTAATTGTCGACATCAGATTTCTTTGGCATGGTATTTTTGACTTGGCAATTTTTTTGCCCTTAAATATCTGCCATGTAATGCGCTGTCATTTCGACCTTTTTATTTACAACGGCTTAAGGGCTGTCTTATGGAAATCTTTAGTCCCGTTGGCGTCATGTATCTTTTATCAGGAGATTTTTCAATGTGGATGAGTGTTTCAGGCTAATAATTATTGCTTATAAAATAATTATAATTATTATTGCTTATAATAATTTGTTATCTTTTATGCTGTGCATAAAAACTATGGCTTGTAAACATAAGTTTTAATTTAAAAAAATATACAGGGTGTATCGGCAAGTACCCGACAAACTTTAACCAGCTATTCCTTAGCACATTGGAGTAAAAAATGTTATGGGCGCATTGCTGTCCGGTAACATTTTTTTTCCATTAAAAACAAAAAATAAATAAAAAAAATCCACACTCCGTCACTGTCATTTGCATGGTTTCTCGTGTTCAACAGCTGTTATTAGCAAGTGTGTCAAAAAGTGTCCTCGCTCTTTCGTACACACTAAATAATAATAGTTAAAAATGAGACGAATGGTGCCGTGCCATTTCGTTGTGATTGTAAAAGCGCGCCAATGTACGTACATTATTCAACGAAACTCGAAAAAAATATTGCCAGGTGGGTTTTCAAACTTTGATAAAGGATAAAACATTGGTGACATGTGGTGAAAATATGAATAGTAAATTTTCTATTAAAAAAAAATGTTACCAGACAGCAAAGTGCCCATAACATTTTTTACTCCAAATGTGCCAAGGAATAGCTGGTTAAAGTTTGCCGGGTACGTGCCAATACACCCTGTATAATTATTTCCAATTTGGGAGCAGTTTAGTGCGTTGTGTAGCTTAGTCTTAATGTAAACATTCAGGAAAAAATATCAAAAACAGATAACGAACCTGGGATACCTCTTCAGCATCAGGGGAAGTTGGAGAGTTGGAGTCCACCTGTTGGTATCCTGAGCAGCATGAACCGTCAAATGGTGATCTGTCACTCGCCCTGGAAATAAAAAAAACATTGTTTTTAATCACAAACACATCTGAAATACCATGGCAACAAATATAAACATATTATTTATGTGAAAAACCTTCACATAAGTAATATGTTCACAGTACATTCACCGTTGGCGCGTTTTCACCGCACTGCCAACACGTATACAGACCTTTTTGATATTTTCAAAACCTCACCGTCTTGCATCAAGGCAAAAATACTTGGTTGTGAATGTAACTGATATGTTTGTGAAATGTTAAATGTCTTTTTGTACTGCATCATACTGACATGTTCTTCTTTATGTGTAATATATGTATATATGTGTTCTTATTTTCAAAACCTCACCGTCTTGCATCAAGGCAAAAATACTTGGTTGTGAATGTAACTGATATGTTTGTGAAATGTTAAATGTCTGTTTGTACTGCATCATACTGACATGTTCTTCTTTATGTGTAATATATGTATATATGTGTTCTTATTTTCAAAACCTCACCGTCTTGCATCAAGGCAAACATACTTGGTTGTGAATGTAACTGATATGTTTGTGAAATGTTAAATGTCTGTTTGTACTGCATCATACTGACATGTTCTTCTTTATGTGTAATATATGTATATATGTGTATACATACATTCCACATATATACATATATGTGAAATGTATATGTATAGCATCAATATAAACTGCTTGCTTCAGATGTCTTATAGTGTTGGCTAACGGATGTATTATTTTAATGAACAATGTTTTTTTTAATTGTCAAGTCTCTGACAGCCCTGAATTGTTGAAGCTACTTTGCCATACACTCCGGCCATAGTGGCCAAGTGGAGATAAATTTGATTTAACAATAAACTCACTACTATTTGCGCTACTATAATATTTTGCTAGATTATATCTGTTGGCAAGTCACCTTTTCTGTATATTTTATCCTGTTTAAATGAAGTGTTTTCTATTATTGTAGCATTCTATGCCTTAAGAAAATTTCAGCTGTATCACATTCAATGTCGTTTTGTATACATATTGTTGTGTTCTTAAATGTAATACTAATATTCGCCTATGTACCACGGTGTACTTATAATCTCATGTATCAAATTATTGTAAAAGCCTTTTATGGCGTTTAATAAATAAATAAATAAATAAACCTAACCTTTACGTAAGAAGAAGAATTTTTGCTTGACCCTTTCAAACCCTAATTAAAACTTGCAGTGGTAGAACAAAATTGATAGTTCATAAAAAAAATTCGTAGACATTAATTTGACAATTTTCGGCGTTTTTTTTGTTTTTTACCACTAGTAACTTCCATGATTCACCTCTGTATACCACAATGTTACTGTTGAAAAACTACATTTCATTGACTTGAATTCGACTCCGTATCTTAATAATTTCCCTCAAGTCATATGTCATCTTTGGAGATGTTGTGTAGAGGGTATTTTTTAGGAAATGTAGGAGAGGAAGTTCTGGGAAGGAAAAAGGTATGAGGGGTAGGAATTAACGGATGAGTGTGTCCAGGAGTGAAGGACGAATGATCTATCCCTCCCTATGCAGCGCAAGGCTATGGGTCGAGACAGACCAGTTGGAGAGGCCAAAGGGTTTCCCCAAACCAGCTTCTCCCGGCCAAACCCGCCTACAAAATTAATCTAATTCTGGTGCAGAGATGTTGCATTAATTATTCCTCGGACGTCACCGACTTATTCTACCATTCAAACCTCTAAAGACTCCTGGCACTAATAAGAACAAACTATATTTTGATTTTTGCGAACGCAAACATACGCATACTGAATTTTTATATATTAAAATATTTTGAGATTAGTTTCAAAATAAAAATAATTAATTTTTTTTTTCAAATTATATCTCAGAAGGCGTGTTTCACATAAAATGACAAAACGTACACTGTATACAAAAAAATATCGGTTTTTTAATAAATAAAAAAAATACATAAAAAAAAAAGATTACCTTAAAAAAAAAATCGAAATTATAAACAATGTCTATTATAATATACTATTTTATAATATTAAGACATAGGTAAATAAATAACTATTTAAAAATAACAAATAAATAAATAAGTTATTGTTGGTCTTATTTTGAAAGCTTATCGTAATACAAATAGTAAAAATATTTTTTTAATTTCAGAATGTGGGTTTTATATTCGAGAATAAATATTTAAAATCTTAATCAGAATTTTATTTTTCATTTCCTTTTCAAAAATTTTGATGAAAAAGATCCGTCTCGTTTCGTATACCCAGTCCACCGGGGATGAAATAAATCTTAAATTTAAAACGTTTTCAGAGGAAAAAAATACATTTTCACTTCGAAGCAAAGTGCTACGCAATGTTATATTTTTTTTAAATTTCAACCTAAATATTTAAGTGGGGTATTTTCCTAAAAACAAAACATTTTAACAAAATAAATACAGGGTGTAACAATAATACTTTACTGGCATACTTAAACAAACGATTCCTGGAGGTCTAGCATGGAGGACGATCGATAAAACCTTATGTCAATACGATATCGACTAAATTCGTGATCTATGGTCAGTTAGCAATTTCATAAGAAAATCCGTCAAAAAAATCACGCTAAATCTCCTTCTTTCGTTATGCAAAATTACTGATTTATTAATGAACGGAATCAGATTAACGAAGCTCCTTAGATTAAAATACGTCATTTATGCGATCAATTATATCCGTTCGAACGCGTTTCTCGATATCCGATCGAGCTAAAACTCGATAGATTCCTTGTCGATGACGATGCATTCTATCAACTTTTGTACGTCGCGGACATTTACGCATTTCTCTGAAATTGAATGACATTAAAGCAGTTAATATACGAAATAAATGTAAGTCCTACCCAATCGGGATTTGACTTAAATTATTACTATCAATAATTAGTCGCCTGTAATATCAACACAAATTGAAAATTTCTCTATAATATATAATTGTCAGACGCTCTGGACCACTGAGCCACGTCGGCTTATTTCCAACCCGTCAAATAATTCAATATGTACTAGTACTTCAATCAACAATTACTGCTTATTATATTTTTTCAACCTGTAAACAACCAACTTTATTTTTCATAGGAAAGGCTTTGTTAGTGCTAAATTTCTCACTAGATGGCGTCGAGACATATTATATCGACATTTGTTGGTGAAATATTTTCACTTGTCAAATATTATTATTTTTTTAATGATAAACTAAAGTATAAGACAAGGTTTTATGCATAAAAACCTTGTCTTATACTTTAGTTTACCATTAAAAAAATAAGCGATTTGACTTACCTAAGAAAAGGGATTATTTATAGTTAAGTACTTATCTAAGAAAAACCTTTTTAATTTTATTTTCATAATTCTTATCAATATCAATAATGGCTTTAATTTCAATCAGGCAAAAATAGTTTCAATGGATTAGATATTTTAAATTTAGATGTAAAGTTCGAAATGAATAAATCCTTTACATCTATTTTACCTCAAAGGTACATTTTATTTTTTTCTATACATTAATAAAAATCTCATCCTAAAAATAACCGACGATGTCTGTGGGCGAACGAAGCGAACGGCTGGAAATACGCTAAATTGGTCTTATAGTCCGAAAATATCTCATATTGAGATTTCCGTTTGACCGGTTATTCTCATTAGGGTTCACTTTGGCTGTTTAAATAATCAACCGTAAAAAAAATGACTCCCCAGGGATTAGAGCCAACCGCGCTAGCCACTAAACCAAATCCCAATTGGGTAGGATTTATTCCGAAAAATAATTTCTGTAATGTTATCCATTTTTTGATTGCCACCAAATGTTGTTAGAATGCATTGTAATCTGTCGAGTTTCAGCTGGGTTAATTTAAAGTGCATGCGATGTCAGGCAAGAGCAGCAGAGACAGAGCTCGTGCTAAAGGGGTTGGAATCAATAGTTTAATAGGTTTTACGTCATAGTCCAGTCAAGTTAAACATGAAAAGGGGGTTGTGCTTGCAAAAGGTCCAGTCATTCTGAATTTTTTATATGTTGTTAGGACCTAAACCAGTATTAAAAAAAAAATTTTGCAACTTCGAAAGTGCTGTGCGACCGGCGGTGGACCTAAAAAACCAGGAAATTTTCGGATTTTTTTCAGTTTTTGCTCAATATCTCAGTAAAGGAAGGGTCTGACTGGTATAAATGTTATACATACTTTTAAAGTAGACTAAATTTTCTATAATTTGAAACCAAATTAAGCAATACACAGCCATTAGTTTTCAAGATACAGTTCTTCAAAAATAGGCAATTTTTTCCAAAAAGTGAAATTTTTTCGAAATGGTCACTTATTTTGTAAAATAATTTCTAAAATACGCATCCTACGTCAAATATTATAGGAGATAAAGTTGTTGTAAATTTAATTAGCTTTCATTTGAAACTAAATTAATATCTGTAGACTAAACGGTTCTCTCAAAAATGGCAGATAACCAAAAACAGTCATAAGTGGATTTTGGGTGAAATGCAAATAAACTGTTCTCACGTCTTTTTATGGTTTTATTTATCAAACAGTTAACAGATTTTTGATGAAAAAAAGAAAAGATATTACATCTATCGGGAATTACGTCATCTTCAAACATTGTTTTATATTCCTACATACCAAAATGCTTGTACAAACATCATGGTACCTACTATGAGGACAAATTACATGTACACAAAAAATAAAACTAATATAAATCATGTAGGTATTGTGTCTTGGTTGCCAAATCATGTCTTTCTTTTTATCTTAGCTGGGAGAGGCGCCCAGTCTGTAGTCGGGTCATCTTCATCGTCCGAGCATTTCAGCTCCACATCCGGGACGTTAATGCAAAATTTGCCACCGCATGACTGACAGAGGACTGAGCAATGGAGCCCAGCCTTTCTACACGAGCAGCTCCCAGAGCATCCTTTATTGCATTTACACGAAATTTTTCGCAAAAGAGCAGGAGGTGCGGGATCCATCGTGGTGGGGATGGGGGTGAGTCCTTGAGAAGACAGCTTCCACCCCCATTCAGTGGGATTCAAGTTGACTCCCCGCCACTTCTGCACTTGGAGGTAGCACCTTGCTGCATGGTGGCCTGCAGCATCTTCCGTCGGTGGCAAACGGGCGAGGTTTATGTTTGTTGAAGTGACAAACGTCTTATACCTCAGGAAATACAAAGTATCCCTCGCGATGTCACCCCCATATAGAGCCACGAAGCACTTGATGCCTGCTTCACTCACGGCTTGTGGGGTAGAGTCTGGCCGAAGGAAGACCTCCACTTGCTCAGCAAGTGGTTCACTCTTGCTCAGAAGTGTTCTGATTTTGGTCTTTCCTTGGCCAAACGGTGCTGAGGTGGTAGAGCACCCGGCAAACGCGTGGGTAAATAGTACCGTTCCTGGTAATTGTCGGGAGTCCTGGTTGTTGTAGGAGGTCGTAGAGTAGTGACAGCAACCAGCTTCACCCTTCGTGCTCTTCTGAAGATAGACGTTTGTCTCTTCAGCGCCTAAACCATTGAGAAACCTTCTCCCACTATGACGACCCGATCGGCATCTGCTCTTTTTGATAACGCCATCATGACGATCTCTCGATCAGCATCTTCTTCGGCAACAGCCATTTCTACTCCCTCCTTCTGAAAGGCGTCACAGAGAAGAGTTATAAGGCGTCTTTTATTGTTTTCATTGCCCAATACATGCTCTTGAGCAATTTGAATTACTGTGGATTCATCGAAAGTCAATTCGTAGCTGGAATGAGCTGCGTAGCGCCGGAGTCATTCCGCTGTTTTGGTGTTTTCTTTTGGTAGCATCTTCGGGGTAGCCGTCAAAAACGATGGAGACGTTCTTCCCAAAGTGGTTTCGGACGTAGGTGGTATAACGCGCCAAAAGTGCTCGAACCGTGCTCTTCCGCTGCCACACGACCTTGTGCAAGAGGTAGCCAACATCCAAAATGACGTGAGTGCTGGCACCTATCGGCGTGTGGCTGGAAAGAGGAGTGAAGGCAGAGTACAGAGTAGATTTTGTGCCCTTGCGCATCCCTTGTTCATTGAACAGAGACATCGGGAACGGGGCCAACTCATACTTGAAGTCATCCTGTAAATCCTGTTCAGATTTCTTTGCAATACACACTCGCTGAAAAATTATGAGCGGATCCACAGCCACTCTTTTGTTTTTGTCCGGCAGTTTAACGGTTGAGGTGATCGATGCCAGCGTGGTAACTTTATTTTTCCGTTTTATTACTACCTTGTCGTACATTTTCCCCACAATTTTCATTACTCCTTCCGTTCCAACTCTCTGGGCTGTGTGGAAATTAATTTCAGGACCTGCCAGTAAACCACTACTGATAGAAATTAAACTGTCAGTTTTGGGAAATGGAGGGTGGAGAGCAAACCAGTTTTTTAGTTTTTCCACATCACTATTATCTCGGATGATTCGAGAAGGTCTCATGTCCACATGCTGCTCTCCAGTATGACATGATAAGCTGCAAAAACTTTCCAGTTCTTCACAAATGTTCAACATAAACACCATTCCTGTTGTCCACCTTGCCAGAACACTTCCGGAGATTCCTCTTCCTTGGGTCAACCCACCGTAGGTTTTCATGGATCGCATCAGCTTCTGCTCAATTGTTAGGTCTGACCACAACCCAGACCAAAACTTGTCAGACCGGCGAATGGTGAAGGATCCTTTTGTGAACATGTCGTATTCACTTTTATCCATCCGATCTTATAGAGCCATCATATCCTGAAGATAGAGGTGCGCGCTCTTAGCATACAAAAAATGTCCAGCTGCGTGGAAAAAAGGGAGCATCTTGTGGAAAGTGTACAAATGAAGGTTCCAATCACCAGCACGCTCTGCCTGGATGAATAGTTTTATCAAAGTGGTCATACGAAAGTATTGGACCCACAACTGTGATGTTGGACCATTTGCTTTAATTTTCCCCAAGGCACTTTTAAATTTTGCCTTTAGTATTTGGTAGGTATCAATTTCTTCTGCTGATATAGTGAGAGACCTTTCAGTGTCTCGCAGCAATTTTTCAGTCTCGTCTCGCTCCTATGGAGTTATGTCAACCTCATAAAAAACAATGCTGGCCAGTGTGAGGTTTGCCAAAATGTGGGCTCGAACAGCTCGTGAATATGCGTGCCCATTCATATGGGTACCCATGGGTATAGGTACTAATGGGTACTTGAAATTTGAAAAAGTTGTAATTATATTATAACCCTAGGATAAACCCACGATGATTAATGGATTTACTTCACAGCACAATAAAACCATAAAAAGACGCGAGAACAGTTTATTTGCATTTCACCCAAAACCCACTTATGACTGTTTTTGGTTATCTGCCATTTTTGAGAGAACCGTTTAGTCTACAGATATCAATTTAGTCTTAAATAAAAGCTTATTAAATTTACAACAACTTTATCTCATACAATATTTGACGTGAGATGCGTATTTTAGAAATTATTTTACAAAATAAGTGGCCATTTCGAAAAAATTTCACTTTTTGGAAAAAATTGCCTATTTTTGAAGAACTGTATCTTGAAAACCAATGGCTTTATATAGCCTGCTTTGGTCTCAAATTATATCAAATTTAGTCTTCTTTAAAAGTATGTATATAAACTACACCGGTCAGACCCTTCCTTTACTGAGATATTGAGCAAAAACTGAAAAAAATCCGAAAATTTCCTGGTTTTTTAGGTCCACCGCCGCTCGCACAGCACTTTCGAAGTTGCAAAATTTTTTTTTTAATACTGGTTTAGGTCCTAACAACATATAAAAAATTCAGAATGACTGGACCTTTTGCAAGCACGGATGTACATCTTGACTGGACTATCAGTGGTTTCTATTAAAATCTACGTGAAAGGCATTATGAAGTAGGTACCTATTATATCGGTAGTGATATGGCAAAGGGTTGTATCTGCTGTTGACACAATTTTACAGAAGAGCAAAAATAAAGTTTTCAAATTGGTTAGACACTTGGACGGGGTATTACAATAAATAAAAAAATCAATCTATCCGAACACAACCTCGTTATAATTTTTCTTAATCATATTGTTTCTTGACATTTTAAGCAGTTACATCTTTTTGCCATATCTAACCTTTTCACTAGTCTCATAAAGTAACATTTTGCCACCACCTGTATCTGTATATGGACAACACTAAAAGTTGACCAGTTAAAACAAAGCGTTATTATTTTTCTTGGAGTAGTTGTTCTTAAAAGAATTTTTTTTAAACTTTGGTTTAGTTACATTAAAAGTGTTATTATTTGTTATGGCGAATAGATATATTTGCACTTTTGTTGTTTTGCCACATCACTTTGAACGCATTTTTTATATGTCCCTAAGTGACATCTCTTCAAAACATTCATACGATTCGCACAAATGCACTGTCCAGGTTTTTTTAGGTTTATGCATTTGTATGGTGAGGTTTTGCTCGGAGACCCGGCTTTGCCAGAATTCCAAGACTAGTTTTCTTCAAAATTATTGTTCTTACTGCAGAAATAAAAAAATATGATTAAAAATATCATGTTTCTTCTTATTTTATTGTTACCCATTGCGGTCTGAAACCACAGTGCAATTATTTCCACGTGTAATCATTAGTAAATCATAATTGCGCTGGCTATAAATGGAACAAAAGATATAACTAACTAATAACTCTAAGATATAACTAACTAGTAACATTAGGAATATTTTTATGAAAGTAATTTCAAAATTACAAAAACTGCATCTATAACACTTTGCCACCTCACTACCGATACTTTGTGTAGTTTTACGGAACTTAACTATCAGGAAGGAATGCTAGAAATTTCTTTTTTCTTTTCATAGATCACTGAACAAGCCCCAGTAACAATCTTTTGTATTTATTTAATGATAATAATTGAAGGTTTCCACTGACTCGGAACAATTATTATTTCCCTCCACGAGCAGCGCATATTTATAGCTTTTAGTCCCAGAATTTCTGCACTGCAATAAATTCCAACTTATAGAATTACGTAACGGAATGCAAAAGCTTATTAATATAAGCGATTCTGGAAATAAATGCAGCAGTAAGAATTTCAATAGAACAAGTCTGTGAAAATCCTTTTATACGAAAATTTAAGCATTTTCAGATCTCAAAAGAATGTTGATGTTCAAAAGAATTGCTGGAATACCTATTTTAAAACTAAGAAATGAATAAAATTTATTTATTTATTTACATGTTTGCGGTTGTGCGCACTGTTTTATTTGTATGTTTAATGTTAACTTCAGTAGGCCACGTGGAACATAGTTTCCCTCTTCATCCATATCATCTTTCGGGAGGCTATGTGGAGGGTCTTTTCGAGTAGAGGAAGGAGTGAACATGGGCTTTGAAGAGACTCATATTCACAGTTATAGAAACGATCCGTTTTCGTGTGATAAATGTCAACCGTGTTTGGCACACATTGGGTCCCAGAGGTATTAATGACACTAGTTCTTAGGAGCATCTTCTATTGAAATGCCGGTAGAACAGGAATAGCATTCTGACCTGATTGTGCTTTCAAAATTGCAGACAGGGGAATCTTTCAAACGGGCCGCCCGTTTCTGCACAGAGTCAAGGATTTTTAGGACTCAATACCAATAAGCGGTGCTAAACAAATTGGTAGCTTTCTATATATATTTAAATCGGCATATATTACGCTTCCAGCGATTCTCTGTTCTGTGTTTACACCCATAAGGATTCTATTTAAAAATCTCTACCGTGAAATATAACTGATTTGACTTACAGGCAAAGTTTTATCGTTTGTTTGAAATCTGTACCAACTTTGAAACATTGAGAAAACCATCAAAGTTTCAGTTGAAACGACGAGCTTTGTAAAATTACGGAAATTTAAAGTTATATACTTTTATTTATTGGAAATCTTTAAGTTCGATATTAATTTGTTGTGGGATATTTAGAGAAAAGCAACTCTCCCACTGAGATGTATAACCAGCCCAACAGAATTTAGATCCAAACTAAAAACTCACTTTTTCCGACACTCATTTCCATAAATCCGTCATTCTATCCAAATATTTCTTTTTTTTTTATACCGTAATTGTTACATTATCTAGCGATTCCATTCATTCAATTTTGCTATTGACTTGCCTACCAATGGACAATGGACAATATCAGCGGGAACACAACAAGGTTTAATTGTTGGCATATGAATCATCTACATGCGTTTAAGATTGACGATTGATTTTATTCATTAATATCATTCATTTAACATATATATCCAGCTAACAATAAAAACAACCTAATATAATACAACTTCCTTCTTCTTCTGGCGTTAGTAAGATTAGATTTTTAATATTAATTTTAGTTGTAAGTTGCTAAATATGAAAATACACGTATATATGTCGTTAAGATAGTAGTTATAGGCCTTAGTCGTAAGTCATTAGATATAAGTCTTAGAGATAAGTCAGTAGTTCTAGTATAAACTATTTAAGAAATAAATTTGTACAGCGCCCTTGAGGTGATTTCTCACGAAAACGGCGCTATATAAATTAGCCAAATATTATTATTATTATTATGTGGAATGATTTGTCAGCCTATATGTTTAGGCCCTCCTACAGTATAGGTCACTTCAAGACTTAGATTCACTCCTTCCTTACCCCAAGAGGCCCTCCTCGCAGCATCTCTAAAGGTAACACTGGCCTAATGGAAATTATTTAAGGTAAGGTTAGGTTCGGTTTGGTTGGATTATGTGGATAATTTGGGGGGCGGTTATGGGTACTGCCGCCCTGAGAAAAACCTCTGCCAAAAGTCACCCCAAGTGGTTAGCTACGTTTGGTTCATGTCCTAGGTCTCTAGGACAGAGAGACTGGTTGGAGCAGATCTTTTCATCTCTCTAGCAGGATTCTATCCTGTGGGAAGGATGAATTCAAACGTCCGTCATTCCTGACAACATTGAGCCCCACATTCGTACCCACTTACCATTTTCTATTCCAGATCTTCCACTCCTGTTTGTCTTTCATTCCTTAAAAAAACACTCCACAAAGCATCTCAATATTGACATTGGTGACATAGGATCCTGTGTGGTACTAATTAAAAAAAATTACGTTAGGTTGATTAGTTTAGAATAATTGAAATATTTTAAACTAACTCAATAACTACGCTGATAGCTCATTGGTTTTGAATATATAATAAACAAGAACAAAAGAAATGTCTTGGGGGCGTGTTTCGAGATTCAAATATTTGCCTAATTGAGCCTTAAATTTCCAATACAAAACTGTGTTTACGAAATTAAAATGGGACAGAGCTCTACGATGTCAGGCAAGTGTAAATTAGACTGGGCTAAGCAAAGGGCGATTGGGCTGAATGACATGTTAAAAATATAACAACCTTAAAAATACATCTATTTTATAACTAATAAAAAATAAAATTGTTTGACTGAGTATTGAACCTTCAAACCCAGGCAGCCAACAACTATACCAACCTCGCCTAGTGCCGATCGGGTAGGATTGCCTGTAACGTGTTCTATTACACGTAAATGAACCGTAAATCAAATCCACAATAAATACGTCAATGAAGAGCTCATTCAATTGGTTTTAAATAAATCACGGGAAAAAGTGGAATGAAGGAACAGCCTACCTTGAATTCTACCCAGAATCCCGGCAATAGGGATATCGACGAACTTGTACTGTTCACGGGGTGAAATTTCCTCCGAAACGAGATAATTTTTAATATGATTTTGATTTAAGCACAAAGCAGGTAAATAATACAACGAGGAGACTACGATTGCACCTTCTTGCTACACGACATGAATTCGAATGCTGTACTTTCGACAATTTACAATGCAACAAAAATCTTATTTTCAAGTGTGGGTAAGGCTGTTTTTAAGGAAGGAAATGGATAGTACGTATGACAGTAGGTATATGATGGTAAAAATGGTAGATATTATCAAAAACTGTTTCAATACTAAACATTGATATTTATTTCGTATATTAACCGCTGTAATGTCACTCAATATCAGGGAAATGCTTATATATCCGCGAGTGTGTATGTGATTTCATCCAAACGTTGATTGAATGCATTACCATCAACAACGAGTGTTCCGTCACGCCGATTTTCTTTTGACAGGCCGTGTGCTGACCAATAGTATGGTCAGATTTTGAACTGTACAGTTTGAATTCACACACGTCAACTATAATCACGAAGTGCCGTGAGCCGTACAATCGCATCGAAACGTTCGTCTTGTCAAAACCAATGTGTGTACTATCGCCGGTTATTTATCGGAATAATCCCTTAAACGTATTTTATCGCAACTATCGCAATCCAATTCAACATAACGAGTGCTACCGTACAACGATCACCGTTCCACGGCTGACAGATGATTCTCGAGATGCAGATTCCGTTCGCCACCCGGTAAGCTGACTGTGAATTAACCTTACAAATTGTGTTATCGTATTCGCCTGTCATAAGCCATAGGCTTTATCCATATTTTATCTGTGTGGAATAGCCCTTTAAAATACGGGTATCCCAACCCTTGTTTGTTCCTCGAACAACGAGTGTATCTGCCAAGTTTCAGTTCGATCTGATGCCAAAAAACGGGTTAATTTCTGATTGAAAGATTTGCATTTATTTATTCACGAAAAACGAAATTCAAATAGATTAGAAATTAAAATAACTTTTTTACTGTCGTAAATAAATTAAAACATAAATATTCATTTTGCAAAGCATCTATTATTACACCCATAATGACGTCAGTATACAGTTAACGTGCAATTGTGGGTACTATCCGGGAACCAAAGGCGTGTATTGATCCTGTGCCATATAATATACTATACAAGCGATCTGTACCTGCAATAACGTTGCCAATTTCCACATAATATTATCGAAAATAGACCAGATACGCTGTCCGTGGGATACACGGCTTTATTGGCGGAAATATCAGAGGGTTCCGGAGTTACCAGGTCATTTTTCATGTCTTCATACATGTAAATGATGATGTCATAGTCAGAATAAAACACGGAGAAAAATGAGAACGATTTTGTTATCAAGATTATTTTAATAATGTGACTGCATGGTCATTTCCTGACAAAATATTAGTCATTCAGAATATATATAAACACGTGTTCACGCAGGTGTCCTTGTCAATATTATTATTTTTATAAACACGTGTTTCGCATTCCTCATAACATATTCTTGCTTTACTGATAGTTTGTTATAAAATTGGTCAATTCATTCGTTATAGGCCTCCAGTCCCGTTTTTAACAGGAACTCGAATAATTTGAGTTTTGTAATAAATTAACAATAGTTAGATAGGATAGGAAAATAATAGAGTTTCAATATAAAATAATGTGTTTTACATCTCGTTTCAGAGTGGAACATACTTCCAGTATAGCTCTGGTAGTCTAGCGAGAGATTCTTCTTCTTCTTTCGGATGGTGGGGGGTCAGAGGGGGACATCTAGATCTGCGACCCAGTCTAGGGCCTCATGCGTCGCCATGTGAACCTCATAGATCCCGCCGGGGAATGAATGGAGCGAGCATTCGTTGACAACATGTTCGGTGGTCTGCACCGCACCACATTCACACATCGCTGACTCTTTAAGGCCCCATCTGTGCATCATGTGGGCACAGCGGCTATGGGAGCACCTTAACCTATTGATGGCGGGCCAGGTTTTGCGAGGCAATGAGAACCCAGTGCTGTCTCTCGGTGGGGTATGAGATGGGCATTTCCCACGTTGGCCGTTTGTCACTCAAGTTTCCACCTATCTTCTGGGGTGAGAGGTAATCTGAGGAGCCTCTCTCCTTCCGCCCAGAAGGGCTTTCGGGACTTCAAGCGGCCTGCCGGGTGGGAGACGACATCTTCGTTGGCGAGAAATAATTGTGCGGAAGAGAAATTGAAAATAGGAAAAAAAGTGGCTTATTGGCTTTTGTCGTGTTTGGTGACAAGTTTCAGAGTGGTAGATACTCTCAGTATCTCCCTGGTGAAAGATAATCATTTGGAATCGGGCCGCTAACAATAACATTGTATATGTTGATGACGATAAGATTTAAGTTATTACATATCATCGTCAATATTGATGTTGAAAACACATTTCCCTGTCCAAAATTAAACACTTCCTTTGCACAAAATTACGATACATACAAAGGAAGATCCTTTTTCAATCAAATACCTGAGGAAATCAGAATCATAAACGATAAAAGCCAAGCTTTGAGCATTTTGAAAAAACATTTTAAAGATAAATTATCAAAAAATGAGTAATAAATATTATACTTAAGAAGCAACTTCTTCTACAAATAATATAGTAAACATATTAATACAAATAATAATAATAATAATGGTCTTTATCCCAGAAACTAATAACATCACGTTTTTATTTATATAGATATTATAGCTACTAATAGTACATTTTACTTACACCCACTTCTCTTGATTTTGTATGTATTTCTACAATAATATAATGTACACTCCTCTTCCAACCACAAGCTTAAGCATCTCTGGAAGAGTAGTATTAAATATTGTCATTGTAATTGTAAACATTATTACTTATATGTACTTTTTCTTTTAATAAATAAAAATTTAAAAAATAGTTTTTGTAAAATGTGTTTTGAATTTTTTAATATATTATATATTGTTGTATAATACCAATACAAAATATTAATGTTTTAATTAACTATTTTTTTCTTGGAAAATTTATCACAATTTTTATTAGTATTTTTTATTCCCTTTCTGAACCATCAGAGACGGAGTTAACGCCAGCTTTAACATGTTTTTATGTATGAGAAAAAAGTTGTAGGGTCATAAGGTTACCTATTTTTTAAATTTTTTTTCGATTTTTGTAATTTATTAAGGAAAAATCTATATGAATAGTATAAAACAAAGTAGCTATTCGCGTCTGTCTCTTTGTGCGCTTAGTTCTTCTTAGCCACGCAACGGATTTTGATAGAGTTTTCACTATCATTTAAAGAATTTCTTCCGGAGGTTTATATATATAATACATGTATATTATATTTATAGAAAGTAGAGAAAAGACAACGTTTTGTAATCAAGTCGTTAAAAATGTTTTCGGTTGCTTACATTGCTAACGCTGGCTAAACCTTATGAGACACATCAAAATAATGTACTACAGAATTGTATATCTTAAAAAGGACTACAGAAAACTACATTGTGTTATATGTCTATCTCCTAAGGATAACCCCCAGTAACGCCGGGTACACGTTACGTAGTAAATAATACAATATATTCCGTCACGCCGATTGCTTTTGACAGGCCGTGTGCTAGCCAATAGTATGGTCAGAATTTGAACTGTACAGTTTAAATTAACACACGTCAGCTATAACCACGGAGTGCCGTGAGCCGCACAATCGCACAAAAACGTTCGTCCTGTCAAAACCAATGTGTGTACTATCGCCGGTTATTTATCGGAATAATCCCTTAAACGTATTTTATCGCAATCCAATTCAAAATAACGAGTGCTAGTTCGAGTTCCTCGAACACAATACGAGTACCTACTTAAAATGCTTGCAAACCTGTTTTGAAAATTTGTGCTTGCAAAACTCTAAAAGTAGTCTACCGATATCGCTGAATTTAAAAGTTTGTTCTTATTAGTATATTTAAAAGTTTATTCTTATCGCACAACTCACGCCGCTAGGAGGCGCTAGTGTAGCATGTTGCCATCAGAATGTATGGGACACGTCAGGAGTCGGTGATATTATTAATATTATAGAGTATTTGGTTACACTTAATCAAAAAAAACTTTCTTATTTTTTTAATAACGGGAATTTTGTTCTTTCATAGCTAAGGATGGAAGTGACAGAGTGGGCAGAAAATTGCTTCTTCGTGAGTTTATGGGACAAGTAAAATACAATTTTAAATCAGAGTACGGAAACCACTTTGCTTTTCCTTTACGAAAGCACTACTTTACTGAAGCCCAGATGAGCCAGAAAAACGACGTGACCACTGGACAAAAAAATTCTAGAAGTGTGATTTAAGCTGACGAGAAAAAAAATTTCGAAGAAAAACAAAGAAAACTAACTGAAATATAATGTTGCTAATTTGTTAAGAATATCTTCAAATTATTCTTAATCCGGTTAAAAACGGGACTGCATGCTATAACGAATGAGTTGATGGGTTTACATAGTGAGATTCGAATATATAATCACTGAACGAGTGTTGTATATTATTAAAGTAAATGAATGTGCTTGAACACGTGTTCCGATACATTATGATTGTACTAAAAGCCTGCAATTTCAAAGAAAACAATTCTCCTCAGGGCCTGTGTCATCTTTGGCGATGCTGTGTGGAAGGTTTTTTTAGGAAAGGAAGGAGAGGAAGTTCTGGGAAGGAAAAGGATGTGATGGGTGGTATGATAAATCTAGAGGTCAGTGTGTCCAAGAGTAACAGACGTATATATTCATCACTCCTTCTTACGGTGCAAGTCGATGTTCAGAAATATACCTGTTGGAGACATCAAACGGTCTCTCTCAACCAGTCTGTTCCGATCTGGCCAGATATATCCGCCGCCAAGACCTGAACTAACCTCACCCCATGAACCCCTGCTAGGTCACTAAACGTAGCAAACCACTTGGGGTGATCTATGGCAGACGTTTTCGTTATTCAATAAATTGTTCCCGGGCGGCGTACGCATACCCGCCTCCCATTAATTATATTGTATTAATCTGTTCAAGAAAGAATTTCCATACTTGAAAATATTTTTAAAATTTTCCTTCAAGGCCTACGACAACTTTGGGGATGCTGTGTGGAAGGTATTTTTTAGGAGATTAAGGAGATAACACGGGCCTTAAATCTTACAAGAGGGGGGAATCACAGAGACCGGCAAATCGTTCCACAGCCGAGCTGTTGAATTCAAGAACGAGTCATGGAAACGACCATTTCTCATGGGCGTACAAATGTGATGTTGGACGAAAGAATCAAAGACGCTAGTTCCTTGGAGCATCTTCCATTAAAATACCAGTCAAACAAAGACAGCATTCTCACCTGACCCTGTGCTCTAAGGACTGCAAACTGATTGTTTTATTTACAATTACAATCCGCCTGTTTCTGCAAATCATGTTAGAGATTTTTCAAAGGATGTTGGGGCTCCAGACCAGAGGTGGCTGCCAAAGTTAGAAGTGGATATCCTGCTTGCGATTTGTATGGGATTAGCAGTCATTTACTATTGTGCTTTCAGCAGAAGTAAGGATTGATTTTGTTGAGTTTATTTTTAGGCACACTAGATCGAAAAGTTTTCGATTTATCGTGTACGTGATAATTAATGCCAAGATGTGTCATCCATCTCAAATCACTAATTTAAACCCAAAAATCCATAATTAAATAAAAATATATTCTGAATGCTAATTAAGAATTAGGACTGATGAAATCTTCAACAAATTTATTATCATGCCTATTAAACAACCCAATCCTAAAACAAGAAATAAAAACCAACACGTATATTGGAAACCTGTGATGTATGGTAATAAGGTTGAGTATTTAAGCGATAGATGGCGCTAGTCATAAAGCTTACTCCGGAGTCCTTCAGATGTCGCAAGAGTGTAACAGGTACTTGTGAGATTATATTGTCAGCGAACAAGCTTCTCAAAACAGAGAATTACCTACCCTCGGGTAATGAACAGTGTAGCTAAATCCAGACCTTTTTATTGTAACGTAAATAAACACAATTATAAGAAGAACCTTTTACTATTTTCATAGAGTTCATAACACACAAAGTCTGCATAGTAAACACAGATATAACAGAAACCTTATATCTCAAGGTCGAAAACATACCCAACAGGCAACTATAAATACAACATTTGGGCAAAAAAGCTTCCTATATGGTCCTAAACTATACAACAAAATCCCACTCTCGTTCAAAAATGACAATAACAATATTATAACATTTAAATCTCAAATAAAAACCTAGATACAAAACAAGTTACATCAGAAATAGATAATATACTGACACCAAATACTGACTGAAACTGAAAACACTCAACTGAACAAAAAAAACATCACGAAATATTTTTATAATTATTTCAACAAAAATTACTTTAAATTATCCATACTACTAAATTTTAATAATGTGTAAATGAAATCCTCAGCACAAAAGATATCATTATGTAAACCTTCCGACTCCTAGGCCCCAAAGAGGATAATAATTGAGGTAACGGACACTTCTTTACTGTTTGTATCTTCAGTGGACGGGACAATCTGGCCGCACAAGGTTTAGGGGAAGTGACGTCACATGCAGTGATTTATTGCCACACCAGAGGGGAAAAAGGTGGGCTTTGTGGTTTCCGCATCCGTCCAATTATTTGCATATTGCATATTTCATGTTCAAGGCGGGAAAACGACACACGTCTATTCTGGGAAAAATGGAATGATTTTCTGTCAACCGTTATTCAAATACTCTGAGCTCTGTGAATCCTGTGAAATCAAATTTGAATTTAAGTGTCACAAATGCAACATAGAACTAACTGATTAAATTAAATAATTACAGAAATATAGCAAAAGAAAATTATGAAAAAACATAAAAAAAAAATTTAAAAGTCTTTAGAATAATATATCATTGTAAGCTAATACAAATTAATTCTTTCAGTAAGAAAGTCTTCAGTAAGTTCACCATTTGTTTCTTTTGGGCTCAGTTTTAATTTCAGCAGGTAACATATTAAAACAACTGGAAATCATATAGTTAAACGTTCTTTGTCCATATTTATTAGTATCCTTAGGTAGTTAAAACGGGTATTATGATTGTGTTCGAGCCTGTTTATTTATAAGGGGTTATTTATGTGCTGAAATATAATTTTGTACCACAGAATTGCTCTCACTGAAAGAATTTTGAGACTCTGCTAGAAGTATGGAATATTATGCCTTTCTTTGTATAAATTTTTTTCAGCTAATAATTTAACCAATGAATTTTGCACGGATTGAACATGGTCGATATTATTTTTGTTATTTGTTTTTGGGGTGTTATGCCGTGTTGCGCTAACTCCTTCTTTAGCCAACGTTTCGGACAGCATTGCAGTGTCCATCATCAGGGCAGATGTGTTATTTTATGTTAGTTATGTGTGTGTTATGATGTGTTATTTTATGTTAGTTATGTGTATTAATAACACATCTGCCCTGATGATGGACACTGCAATGCTGTCCGAAACGTTGGCTAAAGAAGGAGTTAGCGCAACACGGCATAACACCCCAAAAACAAATAACAAAAATACTTTTGGCCGAGAAAATCTTAAATCATATATGGTCGATATTAGTTTTACAGGAAAATCCCCAAGCTATTATTCCATACCTTATAACAGATTCAGCTAGAAATTATTCAAAGTGTGCAGATTGGAACAAAAAAATTTAGTTGATATAAACTAGTGCAAATTTATAAAAAAACCTTTTCAAATTTTTCGTATTCCGGTTATAAACAGAACTTAAGGCCTTTAACGAATGAATTTACAGGTTTCGCAATAAATTGTCAGTAAAACAAGAATGTTTTATGGCGATGTCAGAACACGTGGCCATAAAACTTCAAATATTTTCGCATTTCTTTATTGTGTATTATCAGGAAAAACGCAAGTGCATAAACGCGTGTTCCGATATATTATGAATTTACTATAATATAAGTCTATTAGGAAACGGCACGTTGTCTGGTTTTTAACAGGATCTTAATACTCATTTTTCCACAAAATTTTTCTCCTTTTTTCATCAAATTTAAACGTTCATTTTTGGGCTCTGTGAAAGTCTTATTGAAGTTCTGTTATTATAAAATTATAGGCTACTTGCTTGACAGAACTGAAATAATAACAGAACTTGAAAAAATCTTTCATAGAACTTGAAAATTAACTTTTATTTTAAAGAATTGTTCAAATTCTCCGAAACAACCCGTCTTAAATGGTCGAGTTGAAAAAGGACTTTGCAACAATGGTCACAGCCGATATCCCTTGTTCAAATTATCTATAAGCAGATTCAATGCAGTAGGATTACTTAAAATAAGACAGGTACCATCGGCGAGCCGTGTGGGATTAGCCCCGTGCCGACCCGAGTACCAGTGGGATTATAAGCCCTAATCCCAGGATTACGGGTTAAGATGTGATCTCAAAACCCGGTCGATGTTTGTTTTAACTTACACAGGACTTACGACGGTAATATCAGCATGTGCGACGAAGGTTAAAGGACGAATATCACGTTTTGTTCACTGAACAAGAAATATGGGGATGGAATTATGACGATAAAAGAAGGGTAAAAGTTTCGCAGAAATTCAAATGAAACTTTGTCATCAAATTTGGAAGGCGGGTATGAATACCATTTATTGTATAACCAACATCTCTGCCACAGTTGGTACCAAGTGGTTCGCTATGTTTGGAGACTTAGCAGGGGTGCCCGGGTTTATAGGCTGAGGTTTTTTCAGGCTTTGGTGGCGCATTCGTCTGCTCACCACCTGGGTGTCTGGCTGGATCTGGAGACGCTGATAGAGGGAGACCCTCTCTAGCCTAACTCTCTCGACCTAACGCTTAACACGAGGGAAACTGACCCCAGATCTCATTTCCTTAAAAGAACTTCCTCTTATGCATATACACAGCTTGCCCAAATATGACATAGGCTGAAATATAAAGAAAATCAGTGCTAGCCTATCAGCGACTGAGGATTGAATCTTCCGACACAGGAACTGGGCCGACAACTCTACCATACTCGCCAAATTCTGAACGGGTAAGACCGACATTTATTACGTATATTAACTGCTGTAATGCCATCCGATTCAATGTTCCGTGAGTTAGCGTGTTATTAACTTACCAAGCATATTGTATTTCCTACAATATATATGTTTTATGTCGTATTGTTATTTTTAACTTACTTTTGTTAAGTATAAGTTACCGTTGTTTTAAATCAATTTCTTATCGTAAAATCCCAATATGGCGTTAATAAATATTAAATAGTATACGTAACCCTAACAAATAATCTAAGAAAATAGATACATGTATTATTCTCAGCATCTAGATTTTAAAATCTTCAACCGAAACAATATGTTTCGTAATAATTTTGGTATTTACAAATTACTTTTAAATTTATATTCACAGCCGGGTAATCATCCAAATAAAGAGAAATGTATTAGGCGCGCGTGTTTTTTATGTGAATACTACACAAGAGTCCCAACTGCTCCCAACCGTCTGAATGCAGTGAGACTATGGCATCTCCATATGGGGTATGTCGTGAGGCTGAAGGTAGCGGGGTGGAGAAGGATACGAGGAAGAGGGAGGTGGGAAGTACCTGGTTATTCATAATGTTCACCAAACACGGCCAAACCCATTTCAACCAACGTTTCAATTCTGCATGGTGGTCTTACACCAGGGCAATACTGACAGTATCTTCCAAGTACCTATTTTATATATTATTTTATAAAAATAAATTGTGAAATTACACAAATCTAATAAAATTTAGTTTTTAAATGAAATTTACTTGCGCACGCCGGGATTTCAGCCCACGAACTTCAGCTTGCTAGTGGTAATTGGACACAGTATGTGATTTGTATGCCGAGTTTGAGCTCGATCAAGAACTTTTATTTTAGAACTCCTTTGTATACCACAAAAATAAATGACTTTAATCCCTAATAATATTTTAATATAATTGAAAAGTCGTAGAAAATAAAAACTAAATATTTAATAATAAATGGAAGAAATAATTTTTTTTTTAATAAAAGCTATGTCACGAAATCTAACGAAGAATTAAAGTACTAAGTACGAATAGTTTAATACTACACCCTCAAACATTTTGCAAATAGTTTTCTTACATTGCCTAAGCGAATTTTCTTATTCTTCAAACTCTCGACTTATTTTTCAGAACCACCGACACAGAGGCCATGCGTGAGTTGATCTGCCGAGTTTCAGCTAGATCGGATGGGATATGGGTTAATTTTCACTTCCATAATTTGTATAGGTACTAATGAATTATTGGTAAATGTGTAATTTATTTCTAGATTATTTTTAATTCTCTCATCCGGACGTTGTTTGAACTGGATAAGAATTATTGCAGAAATTCCAGATGAAATAGTGTTCCTTGTTGTTGAATAAATCCCAAAGTTAATTACCATGATCAACCAATCTCCGGCCAGTATAAAAAGGTTAAAGATAAAACAAAAACTAGGTTAAATAGTTACATGTATAACCTATTTAAACTATTTTTTGTTTCATCACTTTTCATAACTTTATAACACTTTTTATAGGAGTGTTTAATTGTGATTTTGATGAGTTATCCGGTATGTTTCCAAAATTGAATATTTTGTTACATTATTTAGTTAGTTGTGTTATAATTTACCCACCTCACGTATTTTTAGTGTCGTTACGCCAGGCGGTTTGTTGTAAAACGAACATTCAGATCCTGCGTAGAAAGATCCCACAATATACTGCGCTGCAAACCTTTGCCTTACTTTAGCGAACTTTACTTTTCTGTGCAGGGTCTGGTTATTTCAATGCCTTCTTCGGTGGTTAATGTACGAATGATGTCACGTGTAGTTTATTCAAAGCATTCTCAATCTCTCATGGCGCCAAAAACATGGTCATGTGGTTTGCCTCCAGCTAGTCGAAATGATACCCAAATTTTATGTTTGGGCAAGTCTATAATGTTGGATATTTACGCTGTAAATCTTTTTTGTCTGAAGATGGTATTTTATTTGGAAATTTTGGTCTCGTAATCTGAACTAAGCGATTCTTGGCATAATTTGTATTCCTTTCTTGACCCAGATCCCAACTCTCTTCTCTCATTATAATTCATCCCTCGAAATAAAACATTTATAAAGATTTCCAGAAGACAGCCCTTAAGCCGTTGCAAATAAAAATGTCGAAATGACAGCGCATTACATGGCAGATATTTAAGGGCACAAAAATTGCCAAGTCAAAAATACCATGGGAAAAAAATCTGATGTGGACAATTAATATAAGACGATAAATTAAGAGGAAGCTACAAAACAAAAATGTGTATATTCTTTGTATACCTAATATTGTAGGTAATAGGCATTAAAATCGCTTGACAAACGGAGTCTAGAAACGTTCGATTTCAAGCACAAAACTGGTTTTTATTTATTTTGTAAATAATTTTTAAGAAAGCAAAAAAGTTGATCAAGTAAAACTGTCACTGATAATCTTAGCTATAATACTGTTTTTTTTTTTAAGTTGTTTCCTTCACGCGTTAATACATTTCTATTGAAAAAATATTTTTACTAGTTTACATTTACATTTTTTATTGAGTTATTTACATTTTTATTTATATATATATTTTTTTTTAAAGAAAGACAAACCGGGTTACGAATAACCTGACAATATTTGAAAATCTCCTACTACCACCACAGTAAGCTGAAAATGTTGCTTGTGTTGTGATGGAGGACTTAGCCAACCGAGGAGTTGAACACACTACGCCTGGGTGGGATCCAAACGCGATGTCAACTCGGCCACCGACCGGTCAATTCTACTCATATTCTATTCATATTTTACTCAAGCGAAACGATAGAAAAATTATCATTTTATCTAAAGTATATTTTTTGGTATTCATAATGTTAACCAATTCGTTATAAAGATTAATCAAAATAGTGATTTGGCATTAAGCTTCGTCTTAATAACAAATCATTGATGAAGAAAATTACAGTAATAAATCTAAAAAATGAAAGAGAACAAAAAAATAAAAAGGTAACGGTCTCAACTGGTAATCAAACCAGTCTTACCGGGTAAACCAAATCTAACCTAACCTTATTACTAGGCCATTTGACCTAGTGGTTAGAGGTATTGTCTATTACCTTATAGCTATTATCAAACCAAATTTATTTATTTATTTCACATATACGGCATAACATGTGCCATTCACATACTAATTTAACAGAGAACAGTACAGCAACATAAGGAATGCAACAATATACATGTAAGTATAATGGTTAAATCAGTAAATAGTAAGTAAGGTTAAAAGTATGAAAAAACAAAGAGATATAAATATAATATAGTAGCAATCTGTAGTATAGTGATAAGTCCAAGTAAGAAATTGTATGTAATAATATACAATAAAGTAGTATAAGGAAGAATGAAGTGCTTATAAAATGTCTAAAAGGCATTAAGAGTTTGTAAAAAATAAAATAAAAGATATTAGATCGGTATATACTATTAGAAAATGAAAGGAATAAAATATATACCATTATAATATGAAAAGGAAACAAAAGTAATAAATTACGTAAATCTACCGGGAGAATCGCGTGTATAACAATAATGTGCGACACTGCTTGACAGTCCGATAAAGTTTTACATAGTACCTATGATGACTATGATATATAATGCACTGATATCAGCTTCTACCTATCGAGTACTAGTAGTTTTTAATCTGAAGTACATAATCATTATGATGGTATGGTATTAATCGACAATTTTTGTTTTATGCATCTTTTATATGATAATAGACAATCAGCGTGATCGATGTTGGAATGTTCATTACCTAATAACTGCTATAGCTATTAACTGCTTGTTAATAGCTATTCTACATTAAGCCCGGGTAACGCCGGAGAGTTTAGCTAGTTATATATAATAACACTACATCGGGGCTATGTGTGAATGGTATCTGTGAATTCTAGAGTACCAGAAAACTGGGTGCATTTTTAACATGGAAATAATATTATTTTATTGTAATAAGTATTTGTTTCACTTGGACGTGCCATGTCTTCCTCGGACGTCCTTGACTTCTTCTGTCATTCACTTCAAAGCCATGCATTCTAATTACACCTCTTTCTTCGTTAATCACGTACGCCACTCGTTACCACACTTACGTAATTCATTAATTTGATAGTGCAATGTAAAGACATATATAGCATATAACATATAGCCACAGAAAGCTGTGGCGTCCCCATTTCTTCCTATCATCCACTGGTGTATACCGTGTTGTTACTATTAAAAAACGACACTATATCGACTTAAAAACGACTCCGTATCACATTCCAGTGCAGAGATTATGCTTTTAGTCTTTCTCGACTTCTTCTATACCATCCAAACCATTATTTAAATAATCCTGGCAGTAATAAGAACAAACAAACTAACAAAGAGTCCAGCAGTTTTGAAAGTTATGTATAGAGCACAAACAAAGAAACATTAATTTTTATACATTAGTTTAATTTTGAATCACACTACTTCTTGGGATTATCGAAGCTGCCCATTTGATTTCATTTACAGCCTTTTGTAGTCAAAATTCAATATATTTTACATCTCGAGTTTCAACCACAATTATATGATGTTTACTCTCTCGGGATAGTACGAAATAGGTACAGGAAAGGTCATTGAAAACCTGGTTGGTTTAAATCTCTCAATCAATAAAATACCAAGTCGGGGATACAAGTACCCTCTCGACATCTCATTTTTCCCACAGAGCACCTTTCAGTGATCTTCAGAAATAAGTCGAGAGTTCTAAGAATAAGGATAATATAGAAGAGTATGTATGAGACAACGTATGAATGTGGATGAGGCAAGGAGTGTGTGTTAAAACCGAGTTATTTGGCGGTTAGTTAGTTTTTTAGAAGTTAAAATTCAAGTATTTTTGTAAGGGTACAAAGCTATTGATTGCTTGATATATTTTATTGTAAATGAATTCGATATCCTCATTTAAACTTTGATTTTACAAGTGAGATCAGAATCCAAATATCTCTTAATTTTCGGTTATCTGCTTTGTCGAAATTACGCTTAAGAGGAAAATGCGTATATTCTTGGTATACCTTATATTGTAGGTAATAGCCATTGATTTAATCGCTTGACAAAAAGAGTATGTGGTATGTGTACAGTGTATGCTGATGATGCGGTGCTGATTGCTAATAGTATGGATGATCTGCAGTCTCTCGTGTCTAGGATGAACGAAGTATGCATGACGAATGAGTTAACGATGAATGTAAGTAAGTCTAAAGTAATGGTGTTTGAAAGAGAGAATCCGAAAACAGTGTGCAATATAGCTGTGATTGAGGAATACTTGGAGCAGGTGGATGAGTTTGTGTATTTAGTAAGCAGAGATGGAAAGGTCAGAGATATTAATAGAAGAGTAAATGCAGGTAACTCCATTAATGGAGGACTGAACGCAGTTGGCGCTAACAAAAAAATGTCCAAAGAAGCAAAGTTAGCAGTCCACAATGGAGTGCTGGTACCTACCCTTATGTATGGGAGTGAGGCATGGAACTGACAAAGAAAGGATGAAAGTAGATTGAATGCTGTTGAAATGAGATCCCTCAGGCGTATGTGTGATAAAACCATGTATGATCGTGTGAGGAATGTGCAGATCCTCAAAGAGTGCAAGGCTGATGTAAGCGTAATGAGTAAGATCAAGAAAGGGACGCTTAGATGGTTTGGGCATGTAGTGTTTGTGCGATGCAAATGTGAATGGTAGCAGAAGTCGGGGAAGCCGAGGAATCAGATACTCGACCATGTCAAGAGTCAGAACAATTGAAGAGTATGTATGAGACGATGTATGAATGTGAATTAGGCAAGGAGTGTGTGGTGTAACCGAGTATTTGGCGGTTAGTTAGTTAGTTAGTTAGTTAGACAACCAGACTCTAGAAACGTTCGATTTCAAGCACAAAACTGGTTTTTATTTATTTTGTAAATAATTTTATAAGAAAGCAAAAAAGTTAATCAAGTGAAACTGTCACAGATAATCTTAGCCATAATACTGTATTTTTTAAAGTTGTTTCCTTTACGCGTTCATACATTTTTATTGAAAAAAAATATTTTTTAGTAGTTTGCATTTATATTTTTTATTGAGTAATTTAAATTTTTATTTATATTTTAATAAAGCGAAGCGATAGGAAAACCTTCAATTTATCTAAAGCTTATTTTTTGGTATTCATAATGTACACCAATTCGTTATAAAGATTAATCAAAATAGTGATTTAGCATTAAGCTTCGCCTTAACAATTGTGGGGTCAATTAACTTAACAAAAGTATTGCGGTGATTGATTATTATGAAAATCATTTACGTTTCACTACCGATTATTTCCTTTGAGAATTAATGACACTTTTGTTTCAGTTGTAATAACTTTGGCTTAGAGTATTTATATAATTCACTAAATGAATTTTAATTTTATTTCAGAATAAAGCTCAAAGCGTTCAAGCCGATTTAATACGATCGTGCGGAATTCAAACGAATTCCAGAAGGGTAACAATTACTTGTTCTGAATCCGTTGAAATCTGTTGAATTTACAATTTACTGCAGACAATCATTTGTATTTTTTTTTCACCTTCAAAATAATTCTTTGCCGATTCGTTAGCTTTGAAAAGCGCCAAGTGGACAATAAAGGACATTTTTTGCATGTTGGGAACGCCAGCCTCCGTGGCTGAGAGGTAAGGCTTTCGACTAGCAATTTGAAGGTCGCGGGGTCAAATCAAAATTTTATAACTTTATTTATTTATTAACGGACATCGTCCAAATTACAAAATAATAACACGAATACAGTAAAATGAAAAATACAGGAGTAGACAAAGGTACATGGAAGAAAAGACATAAGTCAGATATAATATTCTTATAATAATATTCTTTTAGTCTATTCTCTACGTTCGTATTATTTAAAATATATAGTTATCAACTTCTTATATCAACCAAGAAAACTTTTCATATTATTTATAAAATGCAATAACTAAGTAAAAGTCAATACACTAGACTAAACAAGAATCGCATTTAATAAATCTGCGTATTTCTGACTGTCCTAAAACAGGTAATCTCCTAGTTGGACAGCCAAAGATTACTATAATATGTAATATGTTATGTTTTTTAAAAATTAATAAATAATAATTAATAAATAAATAATATAAGAAAATAAAGTGCCAAGTCGAATCAAGTCAAGACTACGCCGTGGGTCAGGACCACAGGACACTTATAATATTCCGTCACTTGTTTAGCGACTGGAAAAATCATTCAGACTTATCCCAAAAAAGTTAATGTTTTGACTTGAGTTGACCAGTCTACACATTCTGGACAATGGTGAATAATATCCATAATTTGTCGAATGACGGTTGAGGAAAAGCAGTTCATTATTTCTGAGTCTGTGCGAGGGGATATTGAAGGGAATGAGTTGCAGTACAGTAGGTGAATCAATAATACCATTTATAATTGTGAAGAAGCAAATGAGGTCATTTCTTTCCCGACGGACTTCCAAAAGAGAGAGGTTTAGAGTTAGTTCAATTTCATCATATGATTATTTGACTTTTTCTAATCCTAGCCTCCTAGCAATCCCTCTTAAGAACCGATGTTGAACAGATTCAATGCGTTCAATGTGGACAGCATAAAAAGAATACCATTACATTAAGTATTTCACAAATTATTCATTTAAAATAATATATAGTTTACTTGCGGCACGTTGCAAAGTGTTTTTTTGCAAAGTGTTTGCAAAATTTACTAAAATACTGGTATTTAAGTTAGACGGTAAACTTTCATAAAAAAATACTGGAATTTCTAATTAATATGATAAATTTGTAAAAATAAATAAAATTTCGCTGTAGGTGACAATGAAAAAAAACAACAAAGCTGACAAACCTGCTGGCAGTGGTATTGACGCTGGTGTTGGAGCGGGACCTCCTGCTGATGATAGAGTCCCCCTGGTTGACCACCCCTCCCTTTGTGGTGATAGAGAAGGTACGCAGGCGGTACAGATCGTCCGAGACCCGCGGGTTGAGCGCCTGCTCGGGCAGAGAGCAGACCCGGGGCCGGTTGTGCGCGGCCACTGGAAAAAATAAACATAAAAATTAATTAACGAAGCTATATATAGGCTAGTAATTATTATTAGTAGTAATTGATTCACTGAGTGTACCGAGGCATCATAAGGATGCACTATTCTTGTATAAAGTAACTAAACAAGATTCCATTCAATGTACCTGCGCGTTCAACACGCTCTTGTGACCTGTTCAGGGTTGATCAAAGCAAAACGAACTCTAAGCAGAATTCTTGCCTGAACAGACTATGCAATAATTACAATATCGTATTATCCAAGGTTAATATTTTCAGTTCCGAACTTACCAAATACAAGAGGTCCATAAAAGAATATTTTTCTGATGGTTGGTTTGTGAATAATGTTTATGTCTCTATTTTGTTATATCTCTATTATGATTTGATTTATACCTACAACCTCTCTCCATGGCTATAAATGTATTGTTTTGTAAATTTTTCGTTTTATATAATCTTGGTTTTGTATAATTTATTTAAATAACTTATTCCATATTATGCTGTCTCAGTTAAAGTCACAAGGAGGAAATCCATAATTGGTTTTATTTTACTATAAAATACTTATGTACAAACTGATTAAATGTAAACTGTCGATTTCCCGAAAATGAATAAATAAATAAATGAACAATCCATAAGTTTTTGAATATCAAAATTTTGCTACCAAAAAATTTACTCATTCTAGGCACATATTTATTTATTGAATATCAACGGTATAAATATACCATACACCATAATTCATGTCACAGAATAGCAATTAACTGTGGCATTTTATCATAAAATGACGACAGAAAGTATAATCAGCCACTAAAATGTTGGGTTTTGCCATACACAATTCAAAAGACTAGACTACGATGCTGGGTTTTGTCATACACAATTCAAAAGACTTGACTAAGTTGTTGGGTTTTGTCATACACAATTCAAAAGACTTGACAAAGATGTTGGGTTTTGTTATACACAAATCAAAAGACTTGACTAAGATGTTGGGTTTTGTCATACACAATTCAAAAGACTTGACAAAGATGTTAGGTTTTGTCATACACAATTCAAAAGACTTGACCAAGATGTTGGGTTTTGTCATACACAATTCAAAAGACTTGACAAAGATGTTGGGTTTTGTCATACACAATTCAAAAGACTTGACTAAGATGTTGGGTTTTGTCATACACAATTCAAAAGACATGACCAACCTTGCAGTTATAAGACTGCTTTACTTTAGTTTAGTGCGTAGCATTCTCGAGAGTGGATTTCAGGTATGGGGGCCAGAGGATACTGTCTATTTACTAATGGTCGAGAAAATTTATTTTTTATTTATTTATTTATTTTTTTTTTTTTTTTTTTTTTTTTATTTATTGATTTATTTATCAAAAGAAAGTACATATTACATATTGGATGCTTTGCCTGTCCAACTAGGAAAGTTTCCCGTTCTAGGACAGACAAATTGACATGTTTAGTTCATATTATTACTGAAATGTACATAATTACATAACAAAAACCAAAAAAAAAAGTTTCATTTTTCTCTGAAACTAAGTTGTGTAATAAAGAAAATGTATATAATAAATATAAGTACACATACATTGTTTTGTGAGAAGTAGATAAAATTAATCTGGTAGCATATATTATAATCGGATTTACCGAATTAACCTGGTAACATAAAATATTAAAATTTACAGAGTATGAGGTAAGCGTTGTAACTAGAATGTGTAATAAATTATGTGCATGATTGTTTTCACTGAATTAAAACATGAATTCAGAACAAATTATATTATACGGCAATACGAATATATACCGCGCTCATTTCTTGAACTACTGCTAAAATGTAAAAACAATAACTATATATATAGATAGAAATATAAACTATGGAACATAAACTATGAATATAAATACATAGTACCTGATTTAGTGCTACTTTGGTGAAATTGGTGCATTACTTCGTACGCCATATTGTGTTATGTATTTATTATAAATCATTACCGTAGTAGGTACCAAGTTTCACACAGAGTTAGTGTGCGACGTACAAATGTGATACGCTTTACAGTAGTGATGTACCTAATGAGCAGACAGGCTTCAGGGGCGCATAACCATAAATCTTAGGTTGAAAAACATCAGAAGTTTGGTGATTTTGTTTAACAGTTGATTTGGTGATTTTGTTTAACAGTTATACAGCATACGTTCACTTTCGACTCTCCCTAAGTTTAGAATCCAATCATTGACTAATTTACGCAGGACGCTTCCACTTTTCAATTTCCAAGAACCGGGTATAAGGTTGAACATTTTTGGACCTAGGTAAGAATATTGTCTTTGAGCAAGGGATGTCATAGTAGCAAGTGGAACTATTGGATTCCTCCCTGCATGTCGGGTGTTGTGATAATGTTCTACGGAGGGGAAGAGGTGACGATATTTTTGTGTGTATAATATAACTTTTCTTATAAATAGTTGCCTCACATCCAGAACTCCTATCTCTTTGAATAAATCATTACTGGGGTATCTAAATGGTTTTTTAAGTATGACCCTTAGTAGTGATTTCTGTGCTTTGGCTAAGGGGTCCAGAATTGATTTGGTACATCCTCCCCATCCTAAAGATGCATATTCAAGTAAAGAGTTGCACATGGCATAGTACATTAGTTTTAGATCTTTTGCGCATAGAATATTTCTAATCGCCATGAAAAGATGCGTGAGTTTTCTGACCTTTGTGGAGATTGAATAGATATGTTCATTCCATCTCAGATTCTTGTCTACAATAATTCCTAGATATTTTATGCTATCCACATACTCTAAGGTATTGCAATTGCAAGTGTTTGGGTCATTGCAATGGTGTATAATAATTCTTTGAGTTTCTCTTGGTTGTCCCGCTTGAGTTGCACTGAAATACAGAAGAAGTTTTTACGATACCTCTACATGAGAGAGTTTGGTTATTACCCATGGCTGTTTCCAACCGCATTTATCTCGGGAATGCTGGGTGTATACAGCCTTAGTTCCAGAAGGGATGTTGCATTGTTTCTGATGCGTATAAGCTCCTAAACCGTTTAATCTCAATACCAGAAATTCTGGCTAAAATGCATAGGATTCTATGTCCCGGATTTTGCGCGAACACAGGCTTTTGATTCTTCCTAGGTGCAGAACTAACTTACCAATGGTGATGCCCTTGGGAAGAATCACTAGGTTAATGAACTTCCTCACATCAAATGTGGATATTTTCCACATGTCCTACAATGTATTTAAACGTGAAATATCTTATTCCAAACTTAACATTGTAAATTTTTTTTTGTCCCACTTGTAAATGTATTTGTTATTCAGTTTTTTGTAAATTTTAATTAACGATATTGCAACGCTCTGGTTTATACTGTTTTTGCAAATAAATAAATTAAATTAAATTAATACTAGAAGGAGATACAAGTACATACAAAATATTATCAACAAGTATGATTAGACTTACTTTATATGAGTAATGATTTAGAAGATATGATATTATAGCCTTTTTGTATCTAGCTTTTGTGCAGTTAAACAGATCCGCTACATCTGCGTAACTTCAAGTTATCTAGGTACAAGCGAGTGTTTGAAATGCTTAGTCCTGGAATAGTTACAATTAAACAGGGTTTTATAACGAGAAACTTTTATGGGTATGTGAAATTCAATGAGGTTTATTAAATCAAGGCTATTTAATTACATTAAGGAATAAAAACATTTATTTATTGTCATCCTTCGGTCCAAGAGTGACAAAATGGTTGTTGGATCTAGGCAGGACTGATTCCGAAATTATACTAAAAATGTAATTTGAAATCACGAACGCCTCTATGTATCTTTATGTATCTTTTTATGCATCTTCGTTTTAACATACTTATTTTAGCTAGTCTTAAATCCTGTATTCGTCTAGGATAACTTGAAACCTGTAAATTTGACTGTCCTGAAAAGGGAATCCTTCCTAGTTGGACAGTCAAAATCATAAAATGTAATCAATATTATATTATAAAAAATAAATAAAAAATAAATAAATAAAAAATAAAATAAAATAAAAACTAAGGTTTGTGGCTCTGAAGCTGGAGGTCGCTGGTTCAAATCGCGGCGTGCGCAAGTAAATTTATTTGATTAATTTGTATTATTTCACAAATTTCGATTGGAAGATAAGTTGTGGAGAGAGGAAGAAGATGCGGAATGGAAAGGTGAAAATATACCTGGCATTTCAGATCTGATTCCCAAACACGGCCAAAGCTATTCCAAGCAACCTATCAATTCAGAATGGTGGTCTTACACCAGTGGGATATTGAGAATAATCTTCGGAACGTGACACAAATATAATATGTATTATTTTTGATGAGTAAATTGTAGAATAATACAAATTCATCAAATAAAATTTATAACAGTTTGCTAGGCGAGAACCTAACCTCTCTACCACGGAGGCTGTGTTGATTGAGGAAAAGCAATTAATTATATCAGAGTCTACGGGAAGGGATATTAAAAGGGATGAGTTGCAACAAAGTAGGCGAGTCAATCACACCGTTGATAATTTTGAAAACGCAGTTAAGATTAACGTATCTTCTATATTTTTCTAAAGAAATATTTAATTTGAAAGATTTCCTTCAAGTTCTTCGTATGAGAAATCGTCTCTCTCTAGCCCTAACCCCCAAGCAATTTCCCTTAAGGCCCCGTAGTAAGCGTTCAAAGATGGGTTGAAAGGGAGGGTGACCGGATAAATCATCACAATGATAATTCATCACATCTTTAAAAAGTTATATAAATTCATGGAAAGTGAAGAAACAAAAACTTTATTAACTGGGTTAAGTAGGTTAGATAAGGTTAAAAAAAAAATTTTTTCATCGTTTCTAATGACTTTATATCACTTGTCACTGTGTTCAGTTATCATGGAACCGAAAGGGAGATTTGTAAAAAACTTATTAAGAGGAAGCTACAAGCCAAAAATGTGTATATTTGGTATACCTTATACTGTAGGTAATGGGCATTAAAATCGCTTGACAAACGGAGTCTAGAAACGTTCGATTTCAAGCACTAAACTGGTTTTTATTTATTTTGTAAATAATTTTATAAGAAAGCAAAAAATTTAATCAAGCGAAACTGTCACATATAATCTTAGCTATAATACTGTATTTTTAAAAAGTTGTTTCCTTTACGCGTTCAATCATTACTATTGAAAATAATTTTTTTTTAGTAGTTTACATTTATATTTTTTATTGAGTAATTTATTTTTTTATGTGTATTCTACTCAAGCGAAACGACAGGAAAATCTTAAATTTATCTAAAACATTTTTTTTTGTGTATTCATAATGTTCACCAATTCGTTATAATGATTAATCAAAATAGTGATTTAGCACTAAGCTTCGCCTTAAATGTTGAAAATATTTAATAAAACACGACAGGTTTGAATTAGAGCAAAAATCTCTCGACAAATGCTTTAGTTACATTTAAAGACCCACTGGGATTTTTTTCTTGGCCATAAAATATTAAATAACAGAATAAAACGTGTTATTAATAATTTTCGGAGCTAACTTCGCGTTTTTTTGTATCCAGGTAATTTCATATAATTAATGTTTGGGCGTAACAAATGTATGGATATTATTTTCAAAAATTTAAATAAATTATGTATGCAGGGCTTAAAAAACGATGCTGTACGGATTCGATATGATTAATGTGAACATCATAGAATGGAGACTAAATGACCGAGGCGTATTCCAGAATAGGGTGAACCAACGTAAAGAGTTTTTATTATATTATTGAAGTCATAGGTAATTCTATTGATGTAGTCGAGTAGTTTAAGAGGTTTATAAACGTCCCTATTAATATGTTCATCAAAAGACAGCTTATAATCTAAAGTGACACCAGGGTCCTTCATAGACTGCATAGTAGATGAGCAAAGATAATTGATTTAGTATATGAAGTTAAATGAACCTCTGGTAATGAATTAGCTGATGTGTTTATATATATAAACCTTCCGGAAGAAATGTTTTAAATAATAGTGAAAACTCTATCAAAATCTGTTAGAACTAAGCGCACAAACAGACAGACGCGGATAGCGACTTTCGTTTATACAATTTTTAGACAATATTTGTATCTGTCTTTGGAAAGATACAAATATTTAAGATATCATATTTTCTCCTTTGAATCAATAAAGAGAAAATTTAACGTGGCAAACAATACATCACGAGAATACATTATTGAAAAAATGACAGATTACGTGTAGACATTTCAAAGTACAATTGGAAAAATAACAAGAAGAGTGATTCAATTACTCTCATAAAATACGTAAAATACATTATATTGTTAATAAAATATTTACATTTTGTAAGGCACCAAAAAAGTCTATTATGATAGAGCCTTGGAAAAAAATGTATTTGAACACCGACCTTGCAAACATATATTTTTTGAAATGACTAACTATTGACGTCGTTTCTCCGCAGGGGTAGACAGAGGGGACTGATCGCAAATCAACTCGGTCTTGGCACACGCTCCTTGATTTATTCGCATGCATACATCGCATACTTACCCTTCTGTTATTCTGAAAGTAGTATTTTTTTAAAAGGGCGGAGACGGTTTACACGTAGTTCCCGTGAGCACTTAGGCCATAGGCCCATTGTGCTACCTCCCATTTTACCTCAATCCTTTAACAACAACCCAGTCCCTTTAGTAAAGTTCACCAGGGTTGTCATTGGGTATGTGGCTATGTCTTCTGGTTCTACTGTATGTCTCCCCAGGTATCTGAGCCTAGTTCCCACCAGGGCAGGGCATTGGCACCATAGGTGAATTGGAGTCTCTTCATCCTCTTCACATTTCCTGCATCTGTTGGTGTTTTCCACTGCCAAAAGCTGCATGCGTCTCCTGAGATGGCAGTGTCCCGTTAGTAGTCCTACCAGTTCCCTCAGTGAGTTTCTGTCCATATCGAGTAGTTTCTTGGTTCGTCTAGGGTCTGGTCCTTTTATGAGTACTTTGGATTGTCTTATTCCATTTGCTCTCTTCCAGTCTTTGCAGTGCTGGGATTTGACCCACCTATCAATATGTAATTTTGTGTCTCAAGATAATACTATTTAGTTGACTTAATCGTGAAATATCTTCCAAGAGCATCCCCGACTTCTTCTGCAATTCACATTCTCGTCATATATATTCTCTTTGTACTCATTTCTTCATTCATTCGCTTGACGTGCTCAAAACAATTTTGTTTTACGTGAATTCCGCATAAGAGTCTGAACTGCTCCCGACCTTCTGTAGCAACAATTGAAGTTAATAGGGGAGGTGGGGAAGTATCCAGCTACCCAGATCTAGTCACCAAACACGGCTAAAGCCATTTAAAGCAACGTTTCGATTCCAAATGGTGGTCTTACACCAGGGCAATACTGACAATATGTTACACTCAAGAACGTGCGGTTAATATTTAAATATTATATTATTTTTAATGAATTTATTTTACAAAAATCCAAAAATATTTATTTGCCCATGCCGGGATTTGAGCCCGCGCCGTCCGGATTGCTAGTCTTGATCCTTGCTAATTAATTAATCTAATATGAGTTATTTTTATTGCCAAAATTATAGAAAACACGTTTATAACATACGTGTGTGTATGTTTCTAATTATAAATTATTTTCTTTGTATTTGACGTTTGTGTCCGTTTCCGATGAAAAATTTATTTCGATTTCTAATAAATATTATTTTTAAATAAGCAAGATCAAAATTTTAAAGGTTTACTAAAAAAACAACAACATTTTATTAGACATAATCAAATTTGAAAAAAACTTTTGCTATATGGTGAAAAGCTAGAAAAAAGAGTCTTAAAAGACTTATAAGGTATATTTGCACTTTCACAGTAGATGATACTCTCAGTATCGCCCTGGTGAAGGACAACCGTGCGGAATTGATTGGAAATATTTTCAAAAACTAAAGAACTATGAATACGGTTCAAAACGTGTGAAAAATTTAAAGTTTATTTTCTGACAAAACCTCACATTCTGAAACGATTCCAACTGGCTACAACGTCATTATGTTGTAGAAAACGCTACTAATTGATAAGACAGCTGTCAGGTGACATTGGCCCGTATGACGTCAACAACGCAATATTCATAAAATAAAATTTTAAATAGTTATTGAAAATTTATTTTCGAAAATAAAAAAGGTGACTAAACCCATGTGTGTCTTTTCAATCGATTTCGCTTTAATTTATCGGATTGATATGCGTAACTATCGATTATACCGATTTCCTGAGCACGGTCACACTATTGATATCTAGACCGATATTGATACTGTAAGTCGGCATATGCGGGCCATACTGGCATACGAGGCCGCGCTAAAAGCAGGAACTTTTGTTTACTCACTTTAGGAACCATTCTGACCGTGTTCGCAAATATCACTCAATCAGATGACGGATTTCGTCAATTGTCCATGCTAGACCTCCTGATCTGAATAGTAGGCTTTGTCCTATTCATTTTATTACCATCTTCTTAACCTCCCAACCGAGTCCTACTATGCCCAAAAAATGAAGCAATTCTTTTATCTCGTTATAATGTACTTATTGGGGGAATGTTTGAAAAATAAAAAAATGATTACATGTAGAAATATTCAAGAGTCTCGAGAAAAGGTTAGATGTTTAGAAAAGAGAAACAGGCTCTTATAGAATTCGAGTAAAAGCTCTTAATGCTGCAGCTTTCAAAGTATACCTTTAAAAACAAGCACTCGTATTTGACCAGCCACAAGAAAGCGACACTTCACGCGTAGCCTTCCGAGAAAGTCTGGGGAATGTAAAAACCAAGAGATAATCCGTTTGTCGGAGGATTTACAGAAACTTCAAGAAACCACGAGAAGATTCCGTTCAAAGGGAAGATATAAACCAAGAGCTAAAAGCCATAAAAAATGGTGTTAAGATGAAATTACACAAGCGTGAATTTCAACTATCAATATTAAATTATACACGTTGAAAAACTGTTTTGTAATTTTAATGTTTTAAGTATGTGCAAATATTTGTTGATATTATTTAAAGGAAATCAAATTCAAGTGCTTTAGTAACAGCTGTTTCGGTATTCAAGGATATTATCACTATACTATAACTTTGGTTATGCCAGATTGAGACGTCTTGTTTGTGTGATTTTATTGATTTCCACGTCATTTGTAATTTGCAATTCTGAATAATAAATATATTTGGAAATTTAAATGGTCAAACAAAAATTATTTTTAATTGGAACATTGCATCAGGACTGAGTCATTTAGATTCATAAGCGTTTTAGATACGAAGATACGACAATTATATTTTTGTGTATTCATTAAAACTTTTATATTATCGCATTTCGTCATTGTATGTTGTTATAACACGTGTTCCGATTTATTAAAATTGTACTAAGTGTACAATAGGAATCGGCATGCAGTCCCGTTTTTAACCAGATTTCACCGGTGCCCACGAATAGAGGAAATAAATTAAATGTGTTGCATCTGGGAGTCTAGCACAGTAAAATAGATTAATTTTCAATGCCGGATCGATAGGCGGAATTATCGATGATTTTATACCGATCAATAAACCCCTTTGTCATTACGATATTGATGAAATCTTTCATCTATGGTCAGTTAGCGATGTTCGCGAGAACGGTCACAATATGATTCCGATAGTCCGTAGACAAAAGCCGCTGCTTTTAGCGAAGCCTCCAAGGAGTCGGATAAGCTGTCAATTTGCACGACTTTTGGATAATGTCGAGCGGCATGTAAAATAACTGGCTAATTAATGAATGGAGGTGAAGCTCTTAGAGTTGAAAGAAATTGTATACGCGATCCGTGGACGATCGAAACGCGATCAATTGATTCCGTTCCAATTTGGTGGAGCAAAAGTTGTTGGTCGTAACTAAAGACTTCATGAACTGATTAACTTCCTTTTTATTGCCAATGTATATTAAAGCTATTATTCAAATAGGACATTGTCAATGCATTAGTATATTTTTACTTTTGCATAGCCGTCTGACCTAAATTCATTTCCCAGCTGCCAATATTGCCAGCGTATATTGAATAGCATTACGATATTGGTTGGCATATCATATGTTCCGTCACGCCGATTGCTTTTGACAGGCCGTGTGCCAACCAATAGTATGGTCAGAATTTGAACTATACAGTTTAAATTCACACACGTCATCTATAACCACGGAGTGCCGTGAGCCGTACAATCGCATCAAAACTTTCGTCCTGTCAAAACCAATGTGTGTACTATCGCCGGTTATTTATCGAAATAATCCCTTAAACGTATTTTATCGCAACTATCGCAATCCAATTCAAGAAAACGAGTGCTACCGTACAACGATCACCGTTTCAATGCTGACAGATGATTCTCGAGATGCAGATTTCATTCGCCACCCGGTAAGTTGACTGTGAATTAACCTTACGAATTGTGTTTTCGCATTCGCCTGTCATAAGCCATAGGCTTTATCCATGCTTTAGCTCTGTGGAAAAACCCTTCAAAATACGGCTATCCCAACCCTTGTTCGTTCCTCGAATAGTTCGACCATTCTAGCTAAATCACTACAAATTCGTTGGTAGTTCCGTCTGTCGATCCGATACTGTAAATTTACTGATATATAATGGCAACACTGAAGTAATTTGATATTCGAATCATCAAACGTCATATATTTACGAAAAAATATTAACAAAATGGGAATTTTTAATTGAAATACTAATCTTAATATGCGTTGGCAGTCCTTATTTATTGTTTGGCATTAAAAGAGGAGTCAATTAGTTAGTGAGGACTTTATTCAAATTAGTTAATTGGTCAATGAGATCTTTAGTCATAATTTTAGATATTCGAAACAAGCGTCTGAATTTTATCTCTCCAAGTTTGATCGGATTTAATTGATCGCATAAATGACGTCTCAACCCTAGGAGCTTCGTTAATCGTTATTATTAAAAAGTTTAAAACAGTCACCCAAATTGAACTGACAGGTAAAAAGATTTAGTGGGCTTTCTTTGTCTTAATTTCTTATCAAGCATTGACCTTGCTAGGGAATGTTGCTAACTGACCATAGATCACGCATTTAGTCAACATCGTATTGATATAGAGCTTTATCGATCGTACATGCTAGACCTCTTGATATTAATTAATTTATCGATCGCCGTTATTTTCGCGACAACGATTAAAAAACATCGAGTGATAAGATTATTCTACAGATATTACTTCTAGGAAGGTGAACTAAATTGTGGTATCTCCTTGGATTCTCACAAACTCTTTTATTAAATAAAACTCCGGATTAACAAAACACTTGGACTTTTAAAGTGATCGATTGAGAATGGACCCCGAAATCTTAATATGGCAGGCGATTGGAGTAATATTGACCCTGACCTAGAGATTTCAACCTTACTTATTATACCCTCGTTCTCTACAATACTTGACTAATAGCTAAATTCCATATATAGGTAACCTAATAGACTAATTTCAAGCGCCATCTATAGGTAAGCTCTTACACCAATATCAAGGATATGACAAATCATAATATTATATTAACCCTGTCAGAAATTTGGAGAATTTGTTTGTATTTCCGCTTCTTGATAAAATTCAAATAAATTTGATATTTCTTGACGTATTCGAAAACTAAAAACTGTTTTTGAAAGATAATGAAACACCTTTCAATTTTTTTTATTATAAATAAACGTATAATATCTTAAATTAAAAAAAAAAATGAAATCAAACGTAGAAAACTTTTAAAAACTCAACAAAATTTTTCTCAAATTGTGGTCGGAACTTTTGAATTCAAAGAAAGAGAATTCTTTAATTTTTATATAGATAATTTCTATACTTTAATAAAAAGTTTGGTGTTTTTTTATTTCTAATACCGTTTAGTTCATATTTCTTACTGTAAAGGTAAGGGAGACACAACAATTTTTATCAGCCCTTACGAGCTGTTCCGAAAAGCGAACAGATTTGCTCTACGGGTAATAGCTGTATGTTCCTAAAACCGAACAAATTAACCTGGAGAGTTAAAGAAGCAGTATTTATTTTAGAAAAAAATATTAACCTTTTTCTGATCTATCTTCTGTTCCCTTAAAATGAGTTTCAATTTATGAACCCAAATTCATCTTTCCGAAAATTAGCATAATCAGTGCCATGATGTAAGTTCAGACGTTTCAGAAATGTTGACATGGGTACAACAGCAGTTGTCGTGTTGCGGCTGTTTAATATTCTGCCGATTTTTCATTTGGACAGAGAAATTATAATATTATATTTTATACAGCAATCAGTTTCAAAGCGTCTGGAAAAGTTGGCTTTGACCAAGTAATGTGCTAGACTCTAGAACATACATTTGAAGCCACATAGAATTAATTATTTATTTATTAAATAACGCCTTTTTTCGGGGCTTTTACTGTGAATATTAAGAAATATACATTATTTATTCTACATAACTGAATTGCTTTATTAACAACATTTTATATTTATTATTATTTTTGGTAAACTAATGTTTTAAGACAAGATTTTTTTTTATGCATAGCACAAAGGGTAACAATTATTTTTATAAGCAATAATTATTAGCCTGAAACACTCATCCACATTGAAAAATCTCCTGATAAAAGATACATGACGCCAACGGGACATGAACCCGTGTCCTTTCGATTTCCGGTCGACAGCTCTGACCACTGAGCTATGGCGGCTTATCTCTTATCCGCGAAATAATTCAATATATACTAGTGTTTCATTCAACAATTACTGCTTGTTACATTTTTTTCACCTGAAACAACCAACTTTATTTTATATGAGAAAGGCATTGTAAGTGCTAACTCTCTCACTAGATGGCGTCGAGACAAATTTTCTACATTTTTTGGTGAAAATACTAGAACTTGTCAAATATTAATTATTATTTTTGATAAACTAATGTTATAAGACAAGATTTTTTTTATGCATAGCACTTTATATTTGTTTAAAGATAAATTGAAGATGTCCACTGACTTGATATAATTATTTCCCTCCATCCAGTATTCTGGGCAAAGAGGAATACATATGGTAGTTAGTCCCAGAATTTCTGCACTGAAATAAATCCTGACTTCTGGTATTACGTTGAGATATTGGCTTGATGCAAGAATTCGTATAGTTTACCAAATTTCCAATTTCCCAACATCCTGAAAGTTTTTTTTTTACGCCTGTAGAAATCCTGTTGTTTGTAGGTAAAGAAATCATTTTTCTAGCAATGTGAATGATATCCGTCAAACAACTAATTACTGCATAAGATTCCCAACTACTTGGAACGAGGGGTACTCTTGATCCCCAATTGAGAAGTTGAGAGGGGTAGGACATTAATATTATTGGAGATAAAGACGACGTGGATAAGCTTAATAGTTCTTACGGCTTCATCAAAACTTAACGCCGGAAACCACATTAATTTAACTCATTATTATACTGTTATACCGGCTTACTTTGACCTACACGGAGAAAACTTACTGATATAAAATATTGTTAATTTATTAAAAAATCTGGTCAAATTATTCGTATTCCAGTTAAAAACGGGACTACAGACCTTAACGAATGAATGGACTGATTTCCTTGCAAACCATAAGTAAAACACGAATGTGTTATAAGGATGTCGGAACACGTGTTCATAAAAGTTGTAATATTGTAATTTCGTCATTAAAATTAGCAGGAAAAGCGTAGCTCCGGCGTCCTTACACTCCTTTCTTCGTTCATTCGCTCTAAATGCATAAACCATCTAAGCGTCCCTTTCTTAATCTTACTCATAACGCTTACATCACGATATTTGCGGATCTCCACATTTCTCACACGGTCATACGTGGTTTTAACACACATACGCCTCAGGGATCTCATTTCTACAGCATTCAGTCTACTTTCATTCTTTCTCTGCCAGTTTTATGCCTCACTTCCATAAATCAGGGTAGGTGCCAGCACTTCATTGTGGACTGCTAACTTCGCTTCTTTGGACATTTTTTTAGCGCCAACTGCGTTCAGTCCTCCATTAATGGAGTTACCTGCATTTACACTTCTTTCAATATCTCTGTCAGTCTTCTCATCTCTCTAGAACATACTTCCTAAATACACCAACTCATCCACCTGCTCCAAGTATTCCTCATTCACAATTATATTGCACACTGATTTTGTACTCTCTATCTTTCAAACACCATTTTATTAATTGTTACTATAATCGATTCGTCACCTCGAAGCTGATCAAATTGTTAATGATATTGCTCGCTGTCTTAAATTCGTGTTTGAAAAATGATCTCCAAAAAGTTAGTCAAGGAAAAAAAATGCATATTTTACCTGGCAGTTCCAAAAAGTTGGACGTCCTTCTCTGCCTGCCGCGAGCCGTATTTTGAAAATTGAGCGGTCCAATATCTTCTTTCGAGCAACTGGACACAACAGAATCTCTGGAACCTCGTCTGCTAGCTAAATAAGCCAGGCCACCTTTCATGGACCCTCTCCTCATCGGCGATGAAGGTCTGCTTATACTCGTGGACCTTGTGACTGGAGTTTCATCAGTTTCATCCGTCAGATCTGATGTAGACTTCCTGCATCTTCCAACAGATCTGCAACTGCTTTCCGTATCATTTTCCGGTGCGTCTTTCTGACTATCTTCGTTTATATTATTACTAGAAGAGTAAGGACTTCTCCGGTTGATGGTGCTATTCGAATTGTATCTTGATGAAGACTTGCTTGGAGACATGTAACCAGGGTTCGTGTGGATGTGTACTGGAGGAGTTTGGACTCTATGTTGTCCTTTAATGCTGCTGTTACTACTTGAAACGTTAGTTTTAAACGCTGGAGTAGAATTGACATGAATCATTGTAGGATAATTGTATTCCTTGCTGGTTGCAGCACCGATGTCTGGTTCACTGTTTTCATGTATAAAACTGAACTTTCTAGGACTTTTTGGACTTCGTAGGTTCATCATTTTTGGGGATTTTGGAGGCTTGCAGTGGGAGCTGGGACTCCTGTCATAACTGCAGCCTGATTGGGGCGTGTAATAGCCAGATGAACCACTGGATACAACCGATGGACTCTTCTGAGGGAAGACGAAGTGACGGGGGCTCTTGGGAGTGATGGGTTTTGGAGAGAGTTGGGCTGCAAACGATCCTGGACTGTTGATGGCCATTTCAATTTGTTGCCTTTGTTTAGAAAATTAACCAAAATATCTGAAAAGAAAGAAAAAATGTGATTAGTATATTAAAGCAGATAAGGATTTTTAACCTAGTTGGGATTTTGTTAGGTGCTTGTAGATCGGAAACGCAATAAGATGAAAAGAATTTAGAGAGGATAAAAGTTTTTAACGAGAACTGTTCAAAAGTGCCCTATTTACAGATTTAATGGCCAAATCAATAATATATACTTTTATTATTTTCTATGGCGCTTTCGTTACTCCAAGTCCAAACTAATGTAGCGGCATTGACCTGAACAGATTAAACTCACCGTGTATACAAATTATTTCAATTCTAAGAGCTTCGTTAGTTAAACTTCGTAATTTAATAAGCCAGTAATTTTGCATACCGAATGACATTATTAAAAAAAGTTATATATATATATTTACAGTTAAGGCGAAGCTTAATGCCAAATCACTATTTTGATTAATCTTTATAACAAATTGGTGTACATTATGAATACCAAAAAATATGTGTTAGATAAATTGAATGTTTTCCTGTCGTTTTGCTTGAGCAGAATACAAATAAAAAAATAGATTACTCAACAAAAAATATAAATGTAAACTACTAAAAAATATATTTTTTCAATAGAAATGTATGAACGCACAAAGGAAACAACTTTTAAAAAATGCAGTATTATGGCTAAGATTATCTGTGACAGTTTCAATTGATTAACTTTTTTTTCTTCTTATAAAATTATTTACAAAATAAATAAAAACCAGTTTTGTGCTTGAAATCGAACGTTTCTAGACTCCGTTTCTCAAAAGATTTTAATGCCAATTACCTACAACGTAAGGTATACCAAGAATATACACATTTTTGGCTTGTAGCTTCCTCTTATCCTAAGCTTCTCATCACTCAAACTCATACTGCAAGTACCATTCTACACAGACTCAAACAAAATCCTCAAAACTCTAGACGTCATGTCAATAAGACAACTTTACGCCAAAACTGCTCTCCTACACCTCATCCATAATAATCTTCATAATACAAATTAACCAAAAGCCATAATAAAAACCAGGTCCTCAACAAATAAAACACTGAACATTCCGATAACACACACCACACATCGACAAAGACACTTTCAATACTACGCAACCAAACTTGTTAACAGTATGCCCATTACTGAAACCATTATTGACTACAAACACATCTACAAACTTTCTCAAAAAACATATCGTAGCCTGGATAAAAAATCTAGATATTCACTTTATTCAAAAGATTATAATTCCAAACCAAACATAACCAAAATGTAATAAGTAAAATTAAATATTATACACGTTATTCAAGAATTATCCAAAAATACACTCACATATAAAGGTGTGTTTTCATGTTTCAATATATGTCTGTGCATTTCTACCACAACACATAAATACCTGTCACCTTAATCACAAACACGTTAACACCTCAGCACAGGTTCTCCTAGTGAGGTGTTCACGTAACATACAATATCACCCACACACAGTTTTACAACCTATGTTCTTTATTTTTTATACCTTTTTTCTGTACTTTTTTCTCTATACTCCGACATAAACCACTGTAATCATTTGTAAAATGTGTATTCAAGAATAGACATAAATAAATAAATAAAATTGTTGACTGACGATAGATGACGAATCTAGTCAATATAGTATTGACATAGTACTACGTGCTCGATCTACCGTGCTAGACCTCTCGAAGTAAATTATTTACCATTAAAACCGAAGACATGACCGCAGTCACAATGATGACAAATAATAACATTGTTATATGGCCAAGCTTTATGCTCGTATTTGTTCGTTTGTCTTTGCCTTATATATTTCAATGCATAATATATAATGTTTTATTCGTTACGCTCCAGAACAGCAGTGCACGACATCCAATTACTGAAAACGTAGATGGAACAATGGAATCCTACGGCGATGTTGGGGGCAGAAAATGTTTTGTTGTATGCAGAGAGAAAGGGTGCCTGTTATATAGAAACGAGCATTATGTGATTTCATATAATCGTACAATACGTGTCAGCTTTTACACTATTTCCTTCATATTGTATACCAATGAAGTAATTTGAGTTATAACTAACGTGTTGTAACTCCAAGTGTGTGTCATTACTCTTTAAGGCCCCGTAGTAAGCGTTCAAAGATGGTTTGAAAGTAAATACAAATATTAAAAGGAGCGCGCTAATATTTAAAAAAAAAACGATAACAATTACGCGAAAATAGTGAAAATAATATGAAAACAACTGCTTTAGTTGCATTTAAAGATATACTGTCACGAATATAACGTATTAAATAACAGAACAAAACGTGTTTTTAATAATTTTCGTAGCTACTTTGCGATTTTTTTCTATGAAGGGAATTTCATATACCTAATTAACATTTCGGCATAACAAATTTATAGATATTATCTTAAAAACTAACATTTTAATTTTTATTTTAATAACTTATGGAATTTTAGAAAAAGTTATAATTCACATTCGCATGCTGGAGTGACGATGTTCCTCCTACAATCCGTCCTCCATCTCCTTTAGTCGTATCTTTTCCTCCTGTTTTTGACTCACCCTTCTTGGCATCTTCTTCTTCGTCCGCTACATCATCCTCTGCGAACTTCTTCATTCTACCGGGGAGAGCACTCCTGAACTTATAGTTCACATTCGCATGCTGGAGTGACGATGTTCCTCCTACAATCCGTCCTCCATCTCCTTTAGTCGTATCTTTTCCTCCTGTTTTTGACCCACCCTTCTTGGCATCTTCTTCTTCGTCCGCTACATCATCCTCTGCGAACTTCTTCATTCTACCGGGGAGAGCACTCCTGTTAACTTATAGTTCACATTCGCATGCTGAAGTGACGATGTTCCTCCTACAATCCGTCCTCCATCTCCTTTAGTTGTATCTTTTCCTTCTGTTTTTGACCGACCCTTCTTGGCATATTCTTCTTCGTCCCCTACATCATCCTCTGCGAATCTCTTCATTCTACCGGGGAGAGCACTCCTGAACTTATAGTTCACATTCGCATGCTGAAGTGACGATGTTCCTCCTACAATCCGTTATTCATCTCCTTTAGTCGTATCTTTTCCTCCTGTTTTTGACCCACCCTTCTTGGCATCTTCTTCTTCGTCCCCTACATCATCCTCTGCAAACCTCTTCATTCTACCGGGGAGAGCACTCCTGAACTTATAGTTCACATTCGCATGCTGAAGTGACGATGTTCCTCCTACAATCCGTTATTCATCTCCTTTAGTCGTATCTTTTCCTCCTGTTTTTGACCCACCCTTCTTGGCATCTTCTTCTTCGTCCCCTACATCATCCTCTGCAAACCTCTTCATTCTACCGGGGAGAGCACTCCTGAACTTATAGTTCACATTCGCATGCTGAAGTGACGATGTTCCTCCTACAATCCGTTATTCATCTCCTTTAGTCGTATCTTTTCCTCCTGTTTTTGACCCACCCTTCTTGGCATGTTCTTCTTCGTCCCCTACATCATCCTCTGCAAACCTCTTCATTCTACCGGGGAGAGCACTCCTGAACTTATAGTTCACATTCGCATGCTGAAGTGACTATGTTCCTCCTACAATCCGTCCTCCATCTCCTTTAGTTGTATCTTTTCCTTCTGTTTTTGACCGACCCTTCTTGGCATCTTCTTCTTCGTCCCCTACATCATCCTCTGCGAATCTCTTCATTCTACCGGGGAGAGCACTCCTGAACTTATAGTTCACATTCGCATGCTGAAGTGACGATGTTCCTCCTACAATCCGTACTCCATCTCCTTTAGTCGTATCTTTTCCTCCTGTTTTTGACCCACCCTTCTTGGCATCTTCTTCTTCGTCCCCTACATCATCCTCTGCGAACCTCTTCATTCTACCGGGGAGAGCACTCCTGAACTAATAGTTCACATTCGCATGCTGGAGTTACGATGTTCCTCCTACAATCCGTCCTCCATCTCCTTTAGTCGTATCTTCTCCTCCTGTTTTTGACCCACCCTTCTTGGCATCTTCTTTTTCGTCCCCTACATCATCCTCTGCGAACCTCTTCATTCTACCGGGGAGAGCACGACCGACAGTATAAATACGAATTTGAAAATTTATAAAACGTTTTTCATCTATAAATTAAGCTTCGCCTTAATGCTAAATCACTATTTTGATTTATCTTTACAACGAATCGGTGTACATTATGAATACCAAAAAATATTTTATTTTATTTTATTGATTTAAGACTTAGAGGGTACATATGGTTTTTGTGATATTTCACCCTCCATTCTAGGGATGACCCTGTGTTATGGCGGGTGAATTAGACAGTTTGCGGACATAGAATCCATACATTACTATAATATAAAAAAAATGATGTATAGCTAGTTTGAGTTGCAAGAATTGGATGGAGAAGTTAGAGAATTATAAAAAGATGAAAATTTGAGAAATTATTAATAAATAGATCACACTAATTAATTATGTACATAATATACCGCTAAGTTAGGGAATAAGGATATAATATGTTTTGTCTGAAAGGTGATTAAATTGATAGAGTGTAGAATGAATGGGTATTGTAGTTGAGATGTATTCCGTGTGTAAGGATCCATTTCATAATTTGTTTTTTAAAGGAATGGGGTTGACTCACGGTTTTTAGGTTTTCAAAGATAAGGTTAAAGATATTAGGAACTAGGAAGAAAAATTGTATTTGAGCTGACGTGGTATGTAGTGAAGGTACTTTGTAGTGTCCGTTGGTTATTGTTTTTTTATGCTTTAGATAAATTGAAGGTTTTTCTATCGTTTTGCTTGAGTAAAATACAAATAAAAAAATAAATTACTCAATAAAAAATATGAAATTAAGCTCCAAAAAAAAACATTTTTTCAATATTAATGTATGAACGCGTAAAGGAAACAACTTTTTAAAAATACAGTATTATAGCTTAGATTATCAGTGAAAGTTTCACTTGATTGACTTTTTTGCTTTCTTATAAAATTATTTACAAAATAAATAAAAACCAGTTTCTTGCTTGAAATCGATCGTTTCTGGACTCCGTTTGTCATGCGATTCTAATGCCTATTACCTACAATATAAGGTATATACTTCCCGAGGTATTTGCTTACAAACATCTAAGATTTTTGGAATAAGTTTATCAGAAATAATTAATCAAACCACTCGGAAGATAATCTTTCTAGGCCTTCTAGGACAAAATGCGTCCAATACTTTTGATAGTAAGAATATTTTTTTACATGACTTCTTCATTTACGTCCCTCTTTATTTTATGTGCTACGGCAAATTCGACCGTAGGTCTGTCCAATTCACAAGGGCGCGCATCGCATATTTTTGTAAACCGCTTCTTCACTTATGTCGTTATATTCGATTATATTGAGTCTTAAAAACCGATTCTTGATGCTTTTTAGCTTTCTGTACAATCTGTAACAAGTTGACAAGCTTAAAAACATGCTGCCCTCTTCTGCTGTTTAAGTATCGATCTACTTTTTGGTTTTCAACTATCAAAAAACGAAATGGCGCAGAGTAGCCATTTGATGACTTTGTCACAATTAAATTAATGCAAAACAACTTACCTTAGTATCGCCCTGACGTGGAACTGACTAACAACATAATATTTCGATTTGGGAGCCACCTCTGGACTGGAGCCCATAAATACCTGATACACCCCTAAGACTTGTTCTGTGCAAAGAACGGCGGTCCGTCTGATTGACAATTCGTTTTTAACAGACCGATTGACCTCTCGAAAGCACAGTTGCAATGTAGACATGCACAGTCTGTTCTACGGGTATTTCAATGGAACCTGCTTGAATAATCTAGCAGCATTGATCCCCGTGCAGCAATGCACGTACTGCAAACTCAACGAACAACAGCGGTGAACTCAACGAACGAGCTACCAGCATCTGATTTTCAAGTCGCGAATATTAATTAATAGAGCTCCTGTCTTAACCCGTATCGCGGCGCTGCCCAACCGGGTGGCGATATAGATCCCCCGTCTTTACACCGTATATACAGGCACGCTCTTGTGAGGTGTAACTTTAAACGTAGATGCGAACAGCAGTATAACAGTTTTGTTAAAATTCGTTGGCGACACTCGTTATGCGTGCGGATACATACTTATAAACGGCCTATGGCCCAACTCCCTTGTTACTATTATCTATGGTTTTAACCTTTGAAAGAAAGCGTGAAAATGATTTATTTTTCTGATAATAATAATATATTGTGAAAACACTATAAAGCTTTCCGGACCCCCATAGTCAGGGTTGACCCCATGGGGTTATAACGCTAAGAGGGAAAAAGCGCTTAAGAAATATCCCCACAAAGTGAAATAATGATGTGTATAAAGATTCAAAAGAGAAAAGGGTACGAACAGTTTTTTCCATGGGGACAAAACTACATATAATTGTATCAAAGCACTGAAGAGATGTCCCGACAGAAGTGTGTAATAAACGTGTCCAATACGCAAGAATAAGCTCAAATTTTCCTTACTTCAATTGAAATTTATCAATCTTTATTACATGGGTATATTAATTATTAAATATCCTTACTTAGCTTCTAAATTATACGTGTAGCGTAAGGTCAGATCAGCGAAGAACTTAACTTATTATTACTATGGCGTTTGTTTAAAACGGTCCAGGCTCAAGGCCGGCTTTACAACACCAACATTGAAATGGGGTTTAAGAATCTAATTAGTAAGACGGATTGTGTTTAATTTTTGGAGTTCCATTTAACGTTTTTTTAAATACAAATGTAAAAATTTCGATTTAGTTTTCGTGAATCTATTTAACTTCTAGAAGGCCTTTACGTGTATACATTGTTATAAGTAAGTTGTTCAGGAGTACAATGATAAGTGTATAGTACATTACATAATAAACTGAGTATGATCCATTTAAGCAGGTACAACACAAGTTATCATAGATAGTTTTGTTGTACAAAGGAGTTCATTATAACTAGGCTAACCAGAAATTTTATCAATATAAAGTGTATAAAATTGTTATATTTTTCCTATGAAAGAAGTCAACTTGAGTACAATTCTCCTGCCTGGAACCCACATTATAATATACATGTACAAGCTGTTGAAATAATACAAAACAAATTCTTACGTTTTATAAATTTTAAAATGGGTATTCCAGCAATTATGTTGAACTCAACACTCTGTTAAATTATATGAATATGCTCAAATTGTCAGACAAAACAATTTTCTCTGACTTGGTATTTCTACATAAAATTCTAAATGATTTATTTGATAGTCCGCTATTCCTAGAATTGATAAGCTTCCGGATTCCACAACGTAATACTAGAAGTCAGGATTTATTTCAGTGCAGAAATTCTGGGACTAACTACCATATGTATTCCTCTTTGCCCAGAATACTAAAGGAGATAAACAATTATACCAAATCAGTGGACATCTTCAATTTATCTTTAAACAAATATAAAATGTTGTTAATGAAGCAATTCAGTTATGTACAATAAATAATTTAAATTTCTTATTATTAATATGTAAAGGCCCCGAAAAAGGGCGTTAATTAATAAATAAACAAATAAATAAAAAATAATTGTATACGATAACAAGAGTACAAAATAAGTACTTAAGGTACTGTGAAAGTAGTTACAGAGCAATGTGTAGTAACTATGTTTATATTTATAAAAATATGGAAATTAACCCACTTCCCTACATCCAATCAGGCTGAAACTCGGCTGATAGACTCGTTGTCGATGACAATGCATTCTGTCATCTTTTGGTGGCAATCACATATACACACGCGGACATATAAGAATTTCTCTGAACTCGGATGACATTACAGCAGTAAATATACGAAATAAATGTCGGTCCCACTCAATCTGGATTTGGCTCAGTTATTAGAGCAGTTAACTCCAGTCCCTGGGGAGGAAGATTCCATCCTCAGCCAAACCAAAAAAAAACACATCTTTTAATTATAACAGATGTATTGCAGTAACAAAAAAATTGTTTTTTTCGTAATGATTTTTTTTTAAATTTAAGTTAAATCAAATTTACTAGTGATATTTTTAAGCTCTGGAAGTATTTTTGTGTTTTGAATTATTGTGAAGGTGTTTTAGCATGCAAGACCAGGTACGTCTAGTCATTAAAAAAACAATTAGGCCTTGCATACCCAATTTCTACCGATGCATAACAAGTTTCTCGTTAGGTTTTTAAGTTATAAAAATATAGTTATTTTTTAAGATAATATCCATACATTTTTTTATCCCGAAACGACGATTATATGAAATTAAATAGATAGAAAAAATTCGCAAAGTAAGAATAGAAAATTATATACAACACGTTTTGTTTTGTTAATTAATATTTTATAGGCATGGCAAGATTCACAGTGTATCTTTAAATGCAACTCAAGCAATTGTCGAAATATTTTTGCTCCATTTCAAACGCGTCGTGTTTTATTAAATATTTTCACCATTTTCGCATAATTATTAAAGTTTTTTTATTCGTTCAAAATGTAGGCGCATTAGAAATTTCAAACATAAAAATGCAAAAATCAATCATTTTAAATACATGTAGGATTACGAAAGATTTTTTTAAATATTTATGTTGAGGGCTCAGTAGGATTTATAGGTCCAGTTAGAAGTTCTACTAAGCCGAACCCTATGATATGAAAATATCTGGAGTTGTTGAATTATTTTCCCCTCTGATCTCTGGTGAGTTGACGTGTTGTTCTTGTATTGTTTTGTATTTATTATGCTTATATAATGCACTTGCATAATGTGGATTGACTAGATTATCATTTGTGGAAAAGTGTGTGGAAGGGGTTAGTTTTACCTGTGGGGAAGATTTAACAGAGTATAACATTGTGGGATGGGTCAAGAAAGGTACCGTAATTCGAAAAATAATATTATGTAAATGTGGCTGTCTGAGAGATTTTAAAGTGTATTTTAATATCTCATTTCATAGCAAGAAATAAAATGTTGTGACCTTAAAATTCATCTGAATTTTGCCTATTAATCCTGAATTCCAAAAATGTTACAAAATATTTTGCGCAGATTCCAAAATTCACGACATTGAAATATTTATCAGCAAGTATAAAAAAATATATTCTTGGATTTTTTTTAATCCTCAAGCTAGGCCCTGGGCCGCCCCCGCATACCCAATTTATACCGATTTATAAGAAGTTTCTCGTTAAGGCGAAGCTCAATGCTAAATCACCATTTTGATTAATCTTTAAAACGAATTAGTGTACATTATGAATACCAAAAAATATGCTTCAAATAAATTGAAGGTTTTCCTATCGTTTTGCTTGAGTAGAATACAAATAAAATAGTAAATTACTCAATAAAAAATATAATTGTAAGCTACTAAAAAAAATATTTTTTCAATAGAAATGTATGAATGCGTAAAAGAAACAACTTTTAAAACATACAGTATTACAGCTAAGATTATCTGTGACAGTTTCACTTGATTAACTTTTTTGCTTTTTTATAAAATTATTTACAAAATAAATAAAAACCAGTTTTGTGCTTGAAATCGAACGTTTCTAGACTCGTTTGTCAAGCGATTTCTACGCCTATTAAACCACATAAAAACTAAAATACGTAATTCTTGTCGTGTTGTATTTTTTCTTGTTTTTTCTCTATCCTTTTCTATCCCCTGTATTTGTAATCGAGCATTATCTACCTTCATAATCTACCATAATATACCTTCTTGTAAATTTCTATCTTGGCTTTGTGCTTATGTGTATATCACTGTCTGTTTCCTTTTATGTTTCTTCTTGTTTGCTCTACTTAACCTCCCTTTTTCTATTTTTGTACTGGTTTGTATGTGAAATATAATTTTAATATTAAAATACTAATGTAAAATTGTACCTATTAACTTCCACCTTTGTATTGTAAATTCCTCAAGTCCTACAATGTGTTTTGTAACTCATCGGGATTGCTCTAGAAAAATATATTAAATTTTAAAACATTTTCTCAATTTTAATATTATTCTATTTTATTCAAACTGTCAACTGTCAACTGTCAACTGTCAACTGTCAACTGTCAACTGTCAACTGTCAACTGTCAACTATCAACTATCAACTGTCAACTGTATTTTGTCGACTGTCAACTGTCAACTACTAAAATTGACGATAAATGGTCGTGGTAGCAAGTATCGGCTAGTAACCAAAAAGCATTGACTAAAAAAATGGTTTGTAGTGATAATGTTGACATAGTTTTAAGGCGTTCACACGTTCAAAAGGCACCCATGTAGGCATTTTGATAAACTTTTGTGTTTAATTCGGCATTATTTGGAAGAATAGATGACTAGTAAAGTTTTAATCAAATTAATACTTTTAGGCGTTTCAATCCGAACTGTTAAATCGTACGATTCAAATCGTACGTTGAATCGTACGATTCAACGACATCCATTTGTCATTAAATTTCTATGGTAGAAATTTTGAAAAGAATCGTAAACAATGGTGAAATATTCATTACGTGAAATTGACCGCGATTTTCTAAAATTGCCGAAAATTCAAAGGCATTACTTAAAGACCTGGTGGAGGAAAAATGGGCGTCTTCTCTACACACTTGTTCCTGTCGCAGCGTGAAACTGATCGTGCAGTCACGCCAATTCTGGACAAAATAGCAAATTGAGTGACTCAACGCAAGCCGACTTGGAGGTTTCGGAGTAGATGCCGATTTTTCTAAAAAGCGGTGATCAAGAAAACGGTCTAGAATTGTACCCACCACTGTCCCGATCTTGTTTCGAATTGCAGAAAGGTGTGTAAGGCCTTTTACTTCAGTTCATAAATTCGAATTAGTTGGGCATATGTCTAAGTAAATTAGTTTTAGTACGGGTAAAATAAATATACAAAAATACACAAAATAAGTTACTAATTCGTGATTATTAAGCTTTGGTCTTCTGTCAACTGTCAAGATCTGCAGAGTCCGCCCGAAAAACGGGTCGAATACCCCTCTAGAGTTAGGTATATACTAGCATTCGGAAGGTGGCGGCAAGTAAATTTTATTTTATGAATTTGTGTTATTTTACAATTTTGTCATTTTAAACAATAAATAATAAACTTGTGGCACGTTGCAGAGTGGAAAATACTCTCAGTATCGCCCTGGTGTAAGACCACCATTCAGAATTGAAACGTTGCTTGAAATGTATTTGACCGTGTTTGGTGAACAGATCTTAATAGCCAGGTACTCTCCCACCTTCCTCTACCCCATATCCCTCCCTTTTCCACTACCTTCAGCGTCATAACATACACCATTCAGGAGCAGTTGGGACTCTTATTCGGTATATACTTTCAAAAGAAGGTCGAGAGGGTATTGTGTACAATGTTTGTACAAGGTACTGGAGCTAATGAGACTACTCCTAAGACGATAGAAGCGATTTTTGGTGAGGTAAGATTGGTGTTTATGAAAAAAATTATATACAGAAAATAACAAGGGTTAACCCTCTAGAGGAGTGTTCCATCACTTTGTTATGTGCGGGTTCTGAAGATCTTATTATCTTCTGTCAAGAAGAATGGATGAGAAAATTTTTCATGATCGCACAAATTTTGTAATTTATCAAAATTAATGCCAGAAGGTAAGTTTTTAGATTCTCACGGCCAAAAGCATTTTTGTTGTTTGTTTTTGGGGTGTTATGCCGTGTTGCGCTAACTCCTTTTTTAGCCGACGTTTCGGAGATGCCAGAAGTTCGATTTCAGCATTAAATATTGCAACAGTTTCAGAGGGAAGATGTCCATTAATCTGTAAGTAATCACCACCGCGTTTTTACTCAGGAGTAGTCAGAGGAATGGACCGACAAACAACTCTGTCTAGGCACACCTTCCTTGCCTCAATCATTTATACTCTTCTATTATTGTGATTCTACATACTTTTCTATTATTCGGACTCTTGACATGGCCTTAAGACTCAAGAATCTGATTTACTTGATGCCATGTCTTCCTCAGGCATCTCCGACTTCTTCTCTCATTGAAATTTGCGTCATCATATATTCTCCTTAGACTCCTTTCTTCGATCATTTGCTCTAAATTCCAAAACCATCTGAGCGAACCTTTCTAAACCTTCTCATTTCTACAGCATTGTCTACTTTCATCCTTTCTCCACCAGTTTCATGTCTCACTGCAATACATCAGGGGATGTAACAGCACTCCATTGTGGACTGCTAGCTGCGCTTCAGTCCTCAATGAATGGAGTTACTTGCGTTAACCCCTTTTTCAATATCTTCAACAGCCTTCCCATCTCTCATAAACATCCTTCCCAAATAAAAAAAAACTCATTTACCTGTTCCATGTAATCATCATTCCCTACTACATTGCACGCTGTTTTCGTACTCTCTCTTTCTTAGGATCACAGGGGCTACCTACAAAAACTCCTGTTTTGAGTTAAGTTTGATTTTTCCATAATCATATTTATTAGTTACACGAAGCTCTATCTCGTACATACATACAAAAACTCCTGTTTTGAGTTAAGTTTGTTTTTTCTATAATCATATTTATTAGTTACACGAAGCTCTATCTCGTACATACATACAAAAACTCCTGTTTTGAGTTAAGTTTGATTTTTCCATAATCATATTTATTAGTCTACATACATACTTATCTCGTACATACATACAGCCGTTTAAAAGATACAGTTGGGCATACATTTAAGCGTGACAATCTTTATTTGCGTTTATCTCAAAACTATGTTTTCGTATATAGGCCCATGTGATCCTAAACCCCCGAATTGGACTAGCAACTTTAGGAGAGGTAGGACCGCCTACAACGGACGAAGACCATTGAAATAGATGAGAATAGAGACACCTAGAGGCGCCTTGTTACCGACCCGAATACGATACAGGAAAGAAGATGAGATGTGACATCCGAAACGCTTCTCAATGATTCTGAGCGCACTTCTTTAATTCCCACAACACACCACAATTAAGAATGCCATTGTCCCATGTCTTGTGCAGAATTCACATGAAAAAGGATATCGGTTTTAGAAAGATTAATAGACTGATCGAAATTCCGTACAAAATTGGTTTGAAACAAATTTAATCAAAATTCTCACTCTTTTGCTCTAACCCTATTTTCTTTTCATTGCCTGTCTATCGAGAACCAATCTTCTTGAATCCATATCACCACCGAAGGTATAAACTGATAGAATTGTCCGTGTTCCCAAAGTAAGCTCAGATTTACTTCTGGTGAAAACGTTCTCAACTTTATAACTTTTAAACAATTATACATAATTCACACATTAGATATTTTTCTGGTACATACATTAGTATAATTTTACAATAAAGGAAACACTTTTTTATATTAAAAGTTAAAAAGTAAGGAATAATACATTTAGCAGATTAACCAAAAAAATCCCACATAGTCATCGCCAGTTCGTGGGTATACTTGTGTTTATTAACAGTTAAAATTTTACTCACATACATACATTATCTTATCTTTGTAGAAGATTATAAAATAAAATTGAAAATATAAAAAAATTGTAAATTAGTGTTTACTGAATTATAATTCAAAAATATAAAAAAATTTAAATAAAAAATGTTAAGTTACATCAGGTCAGATGTTACAGCAGGTCGGATGTTACGGCAAGTAAATTTTTGTATCAATGGTATTTATCCAAGACTCAATATGATTCATCAAACAGTTAAAAAGTAAAGTAAAACTCATTTAACAAAATAACCAAAAAACCAAAAAAAAAACAAAAAAAACCAACCATTTGTTAAAGTTAAAAATTTTACTCACATACATAATTAAGATGATTAGAAAAATATAAAAAAAAGAAAAGAAAAAATGTTAAGATACATCAGTTCAGATGTTACAGCAGGACAGATGTTAGAGCAAGTAAATGTTTGTATCAATGGTATTTATCCAAGACTTTATTACATTTTTATATTTTTCGTAGGAGGATTTATTTTTACATGCAATTTCTGTAGTCTTAGGTAGCATTCGGATCTCGGCAGTCGCGGCCCGGCAGCCGCGGCCCTGCAGTCGCAGCCGTGGTCGCGCCGTACCGCTTTGTAGGGATTTGTATGCAATAGTTTCCGACACAAGCGACCGTGCAGCGCGGCCGGGGGGCGTGGCCTGCGCGCGACCCTGGCAGCGCCGCCGAGCCGCTCCGGTGGCAGTATGGTCGCGCTGCCTGCCACGCAAGTCGACGAAATGGCAACGTTTACCGATGAAATTGACGAGTTTCTAGTAGAGTTAATTGCTAAAAATCCACCTCTTTACGATTCTCGACTTAAAACCTACAAGGATAACGTTGTTCGAGATAATATATGGGAGCATATTGGAAGTAAACTCAATAAAACTGGTAAGTACCTTGTATTTTTATTTTTACAGAATCAATACAGATTTACAACATTCAACTCACAGATCAAGCTTGCTGTGCGTAGTAGTTCATACCTATTCTAGTTCATTCTATTTATCCACTGTTCTTGCCATGAGACTTTTCCAGCTTCTGAGGTAAAGTAATCTTTAAGAATATCTCTGATTTGAAATCCATCTATGTTCAGAAACCCACCCCTACGCGCCAGTGGAATCATGTTCTCTGTTGATTTCGTTTTTTTTTCGTTATAACTATAATATGGTATTCCATTTTTTTCTAAATAAGCATCTCGTAGTAAATTATGGAGGCAACAGAGTGTAATGATTAAGTCATCACATATTTCTGGTTTAATTGCTATAGGTGAATATAAAATTCGGAAAACTTGACTTAGAAGTCCAAAAGAATTCTCTGTGACTCGTCTTGCTCGGCAGATGCGGTAGTTGAAAATCGCTTTATCACGATCGCCTCTAATATGGTTTCTGTAATAGGGTTTCATCATGTGGGCATCTAATGCGAACGCGTCGTCACCAATTAAATAATGTGGGGTTAAGATATCTGTCCCTGGTAAGGGTGTCGGTTGAGGCACATTAAATTGATCAGAAATAATTTTTTTTCCCATAACTGACTTTTTAAATATACCGCTGTCTCCTTCCTTTCCATAAGAACCCACATCAACAGCAATAAATTTGCAGTTTGCGTCTACAATAGCCAATAACACAGTGGAATAGTAGTCTTTATAGTTAAAGAACATTGATCCACTGTTTTTAGGACACTTGATACGAATATGTTGGAAATGATAGCGAAAATGAAGAATCAAATTATGATGGAACCTGTTTCAACAAAGAAATTAACGTGGAACCTAATGAAATAGAAATTAATAGCAAAGGAACAAGTGTAACACTAATGGTCAATGCGCCATCGAGTGCAACAGAGGTAAATGTTGAAGAAACGGCTGTTGAAGAAGAACAAAACAAAAAAGCAGGAAGAGGGGGCGTATTGAAAAAAAAGAAACAGAGTCAAAATAATACTATGCAGGCGGCTTTGTTAAAATACTGGAAAGAGAGGGCACTGAAAGGCGAGCGCAAATTCAGGCCCTCACACCTCAGTCAACTTCAAATTGCGAGCAGGAACCAGATGTGGATGGTATTAAATCATTTTGCTCACACGTTGGGACAATGTTAAGTAAGCTTACTCCTGCTTTAAGAATAGAAGCTAAAACTAAGGTTTTCAATATTTTAGCAGATTATGAATTAAGGAGCCTGAACCAAAGTTCTAGTACTTCTTTAAGCAGTCCCCCATTTGATCAAAATTCGCAATTTTCATCAACAAATCCTTATTCACCCAGTTCAGTCACTGAAGCTACTGACTTAAGTGTTTCAAATACTTTTAATTTCTCAACAAATACATCTGAAAACATTCCTAATACATATTTCCAGCTAGATAACAGTTCTTTTTCATATTTACCTTAAAGTGAGAAATAGTTTTTCCTCAGCTGTGATTGATCCTTTTTTCATTGGTTGAATATCGTTTTCAATTAAACCAAGTACAAATTGAAATTGAGTTTTATTTAGTCTGCAGTATTTCCTGAATTTCCGATCCTTTAGATTTAAGTGCCGTTTTATCAGGATTTGATAGCTGCCTTCATCGACTCTGGATGAATATAATGAATCGATTTTATTCCTTTTTGATGAAAGTAAGAGCAACATTATTTCATCATCCTCTTCTTCATCCTGTATCAGTCTCTTGACGAGTTCTCGCTTTCGTTCATTAAAATTGTCAGACATAGTTAATGTTCGATACACGACTGCAATAATACACGACTGCAATACACGACTGTTCACACTGACTTCTGCGTGACTAATACGGTTAGTGCGGTTGGCAGTCACTGCCCGGGCCGTGGACGCTGCTATCCGAAAGCTTCTGGCAGCGCCGCACAGCAGTAATAATGGGTCGCGGCAGCTGGTCGCGGCTGCCGGGCCGCGACTGCCGAGATCCGAATGCTACCTTTTTATAGAGAGCATTATACATTTTTGGTATTAAAAAATACGCATTTCTTGGCGCAAGTCTGGTTTTACATAGTGGAACTTTAAAAACATTATTCAACCTATTAATAAATTGGTTTTCAGTTTTTGTAAAAAGGGTATTTCGAGCAAATATATATTTTAAACATTGTAAACATTAAAGTTTTCTTATCTCAAACCATTTAGCTTCTTGGAATAATTGCAGGAAGGGGTAGTTCATATTTTTATGCAACAATATCTTTATTATTATTTTTTTGCGTTGTTTCTAGTGGCTAAACATGCGTACTATACACATTATAGGTAATAACTTTAACATTATTAAGTCGGGTAGGAATTTAACAACACAACATTCTATAACTTAGAATAACTCTAAGTTATGGTCTCCATTTTTTCAATGTTCATTCAGATAACATTGAAAAGAATCAACGGAAGTTTCTAATGCTTACAAACTATAAATTGCATATTCCTATACAAAACATTGATTACAATTACCTCCTGGATAAAATTTCTCTATTGAAACTTTCAGAAAGAAGAATAAGCACAGATTTAATACTGTTACAAAGAATACTACATTTTAAAATTGACTGTCCCGAATTACTTCATTTGATCAATATCCATGTTCCCAAAAAATCATGCCGACATTTCTTACATTTTTACTCCAATAACACCAGGACACTAGCTTACCGAAATTCTCCGATTCCGAGACATCACAGTCTTGGAAACAAATATTTTGATCTGGGTGATATATTTCATTTGAAAACTAATCAGTATAAATGTTGTATATTCTATCACTTTTATTCTTCTAGATACAAATAGACCTATGTACCCATATAACTTCTCTGCTTCTACTATTTTGATTTGTTGAATCTTTTAAATTCAATTATATGCGTGAGGATTCTTAATAAGGAAGTTGAGTCCATTTTTTAAATTTTTTTTTTCAATGTTCGCATTCAAACTTAAATACTGGTATTATTTTTTTTTAAAGTTTGTTATCATAATTAAATTAATTCTCAAAGTTTAAATTTTATTAAGCCCGCCAAAACGAGCGGAATCCGAGCGGTAAGAGGCGGGGTGTGGGTGTGACGTCATTTGAACTGTGAAAACCACGTCGCTTAAGCATTTTGTATGGAAAAAATTTTAATTCTTCAACAAGGAATTCCAGTAATTTTTTTACCAATGTTAACCGTCTATTAGAATTGATGTTATAAAAAAAAAAAATTGATTAAGATTTCATAGTTAAATTAATATTTTAAGTTAGAATATTTGCTTTTCCCGCCCGGTACGGTACTTGTACGGTATTGCCGTCGCTATTTTGTTGACGTGCTCCGCGCTAATTCAGGACCACCGCGCAGAAAAGTAAAGACCAAAAGTAAAATAACGGTTTACAGCCCAGTTCACTGTGAGACTTTTCTGGGCGGCCGGCGGCCTGAAGTGTATCACATGCTATGTGACATGTATAATAATAAAAACTTCTAAGTTGTGCAATAAACAACATATTATTATAAAGCACTATACGAATTTTGTATCTCCATTTCATATAATAATAACAACAAATACGTACATATATTTGACAAACTCAAATAAACGTTTGGCCTATACACCTCTCTCATCTAAACCGACCATCTCTCATGTAATAGAAAGAGATGCACCATAAGTGATCCGTTGTACGTACAAGTCACGACACATGTGACGTCAGAATTCTTTCGACCAATCGTGGAGCGTATACAGTCTATTGCTATTGAATGCTTTTTCAAGAACGTTTAACTAATTCTAAGAATAATAATATAGAAATATATTTATATATTTAGAATCGATATTTTTTATCTACATGAACATATTTTTTATAAGTCAAAATATTTTTCACTCAACTTCCTTATTGCTGTTCACATTTTTAACTATGAATTTTGTTCAGTGTTTTTTGCAAACTTTTTTGTCATTATTCTGTTATTTTTTATTGTTCATATGTCTTTGGTTCTGTGTTTTTTTGCAACCTTTTTTGTCATTATTCTGTTGTGTTTTTCATTGTTCATATGTATTTTATTCTGTGTTATTTTGCAACCTTTTTTGTCATCATTATGTTGTGTTTTTCATTGTTCATATGTATTTTGGTCTGAGTTTTTTTTTGCAACCTTTTTTGTCATTATCTTAACATTTTTCTTTATTGTATTAATTTTTAAGTGTTTACTTTGATACAAATAGCTTGTAATTATTTTAAGAAAAGTCCACTATGGCGTGTAATAAATAAATAATAAATAAATATGGTCATAAACCTAAAAAACCCTGGACAAAGCATTAGTGCGATTTTCTATGAATGACTTTGAATCCAAATCTATGGTGGAGGGAAAACGTGATTGCATGGCATTTCCCAACGAAATGTCAATAAATTCAAAATATTACCGAACAAGTGTTCTTACAACTGCGCTTATCCTAATAAATATAACGATGAAATGCGAAAATATTATAATTTTTATGAATACGTATTCTGAAATCCTCATAAAACATTAATGTATCATTGATAGTTTTAAAGAAATCTATGAATTCATTCGTTAAAGACCTGCAGTCCCGTTTTTAAAATGTAAATTAGCAATATTTTATATCAGTAATCGTGGTTCCCTTATAACGCCCAAGAGCATTTCCTTTCTGATAAGGTATACAAGAACAATAATGACCTAATATAATATTTTAATATTTTTTTAATAATAAACTAATGTTCATAAAACAAGGTTTTTATGCATAGCACAAAGGAAAACAAATTATTATAAGCATTAATTACTCGCCTGAAATATCCATTCAAATTGAAAATATCTCCCGAGTAATAATAAAAGCCACCGACGGGAATATATTTGACAAGTTAAAATATTTCACCAAATAATACATCTCGACGCCATCTAGTGGGATATTCAGCACTAACAAATCCTTTCCTACAAAAATAAATTTGGTTGTTTACAGGTGAAAAAAAATAATAAGCAGTAATTGTAGATTGAAGTACTAGTACATATTGAATTATCTGTGCGGATTGGGAATAAGCCAAAGTAGCGCAGTGGTTTAGAGCACCTGACCGGACATCAGAGGGTGCGGGTTCAATTCCCGTCGGCGGCATTTATTTTTACTCGGGAGATATTTCAGGCGAGTAATTAATGCTTTTTATAATATATTACAATTTAACTCATATTTCTTACATTACAATAAAAAAATTAAAATTAGAAATTGATGATAGAATCTGTCTTTTTTTAAATCTGTACAGATAACTGTTCTAGGAATTGTCTCTTCGCTGATATTACCTCCCCGTGCGTCAATTCTTGACACCGTCGAAGCAGAAAAGCAGTAATGAAATTGGCGTCTTGTGTTTTCATCTATACACAAATTCACATTGTATATTTTGTACCAGCAATTTAATAGAGTTGACATAATTAGAAATTACAATATTTTTTTTAGTGATGTTCACTGTTTAACTTAAGACAAGACCCTAAAATGAAGCCAGAATCTTAACGGCGTAAGTGAAGCAGCCGTGCACAAAAATATGCGACGCGCGGTTCTGATGTATTGGACAGACCTGCGGTTGAATTTGCCTTATCAAATCTCTAAAATAAAGTGAGAATCTCAACGAGTTTTATTTTTAATTATTTCTGATGAACGTATTTCTAAAGTCTTAAATGTTTCTAGAGGGATCCTTCGGCAAGTTACTAATGCATCGTATAGAAAAATAAAATCAACTGCTTACCGCTAATTTTTTATTTGAAAAACGTTTTTAAAAAATTTCAAACTGTTGTAGATAAAATATTTTAATTGTAAGGTCCTGTTTATATTAATCTTAAATATAAATAACGTACATCCGTAGGGATCCCTCTAGAAACATTTGAGGTTTCAGTAATACGTTCATCGGAAATATACAGATTCTTATGCCCCCTTAAAAATGGTAGTTTTAAAAGGTTTTCTCCGTAAAATCGTGCATTTTTTTTTTTTTTTTGAAGAACTATTTTACGCCAAATGACGAAAGAATAGTTATCAACAAAGCCGGCCAGACTTTTTATAGGCCGGTGGCTCGATTCTCAAATCCAGGCCATTGAAAGTATATATAAAAAAGACAAGTATCAATTTCTAACTGAAAACCGTACTCGACTTAAATATATTTTTCCATGCCCAAAATTAAACACTTCCTTTGCACAAAATTATTACACTTACCGGGCAAGAATTTTTTTCAATCGACTACCTGGAGAAACATTAATGATAACATCCAAATAATAAACACTGTGAAAAAATATTTTAAAGACAAACTTACAAAAAATAAAAAAATTCCAATTGAATTAATCTTAAGAATAACTCATCTCAATTAGTCTCCTTAAGTAACATTCCATTCTTCAAATAAGTTTAAAATCATTTTATTTTTAATTACCTACATACTGTAATAAAACAATGTACACTCCATTTCCAGCCACAAGCTAATGCTTCTATGGAAGAGGGGTCTTGAAATATTTGATCTTATATTGTAACAAATAAACAAAAATGTACTTATATAATAAAAAATAAAAAAATTTAAAAAATAAAAATAAAATATATATATATTGATCGACTTCTTTATTCTCGATACTCATCGAAGGCACATACTTACACGCCAAACGTCAAAAGTCATTCCAAACGAACAACGAGTGGGTTGAAGCAGTCGCCACCGACTTGTCTTTGATACTGTCATAATCTAGTATATTGTATCATAATCTTAGATCTTTCATCAGAGGCTCAATTCTGTCGCTATTTTGACAGACGAAGACTTCGGCTTAGCAAAACCATATTATGTTGGCTGGTAATCATTTTGTCTCCGTTCATAACACCCCTGTATCTTCCAGAATGCGACTATTACATATTGCTCAGTAAAATTTAGCCTTCAGGCGCATTCTCACAGTTCGTATTTTTAAAGCTAGTGTAGCTTCCCACATTTGCAGATTCGACCCTACAATAAAACAATTCATTGGCCTGGTATTTTTATAAACATATTGTCTTGTTTGTGTATCATTTATGATTTAAGAATTAGTGACATTTTACTGCAAGCGGCGGCAGCTTTCAAATAGGGCTGTTCGCTTTATATGTTTATGATGACCCTAGTTAAACCATTATGCCTAAAAATATTTGCCAATACCTTTCCCACCCCTGTCCCATAGTAATAAAAACCCCAAATAAAGTTTCATCTCCTTTAAAATAATTCCTTTAAAATATTTGTATTGTTTAAGTCACGTCTGTATCATTAATAATAGTTAAGTGCATTTTATTTATGTTAAGAATGTTGTTTGCCAACGAGCGGGTGGAACATCTTTATTTTTGTAAAACGTCCTTCAGAATTTAGTTTAAATACAGATACCTCCCAGAAAAAGGACAGTATTAGAGTATTGCTATAACGGGTAGGTACAGACGTACCTACGGAGGAGCGAGTGTTGCTATAACTGGTAGGTACATGCGTACCTAGGCAGTCAGCCGTGAGATAATTACTAGGTTTATGTAAACCTAGGGAAAACTGAAGAATAGAGGAAACTAGACCTTTATTTCTTTCAGTTTAAGTTTTAGCAGAGGAAAATAAGATCCTCTGCAATTATATTGTGAATTAATAAATTTATATGTCAAGAAGAAGAAGTGTTTTCCTGCATTCCATCTGACGGCGTGTTCTCGTACCACGATAGCAGAAACAACCCCCATCCCGTTCTTCTGCTCTAGATGTCATAACCAAGTTGAGTTAAAAAATGCGCGGTTTCGTTTTGTTTTTGAAAAATCAAATATTCAAGAATACATGCAAATTTAATGAAACATTCGACAAAATTCATCGAGATTACTGATAATTTTTCGTTCGTAGATGGTGCATAATAAAATTGATCGCAATTGGAGAATCGAGGGCTCGCGAACATCAACTTACGAAGTCAGTGAAGAACTAAAATCCCCCCCATTTGAAAACCGTCGTGGCTCGATGGCACTGACTTGATCACATGACACTTCTAAATCCTTCGGGCCTGTAGTCTATTCCACCTTGAGTTGTCAATTAGATAAATATAATACTTTCATTAATATTTTTCAGCTTTGTATTATTTTATAAATGTGATGTATGGTAATAAGTTGGGTATTCAAGCGATAGATGCCACTAGTTATAAAGCTTACTCCAGAGTCCGACAGATGTCACTAGAGTGTAGCAATTGCCTGTGGGATATTATTGACAGACAAAAAGCTTCTAAAAACAGAGCATTACCAACCCTCGGGTAATGAACAGTGTAGCTAAATCTAGACTTATTAATTGTTACGTAAATAAACACAATTGTAGTAAAAGAACCTTTTACTTTGACAAAGAGTTCCCAACACAGAAATCTGCAAGTAAAGCAGAGACATAACAATAAATTATAGAGTAGAGAATTACACAAACATATGCGAACGGACTCGGGAGTGTGTGTGATTTTCGTGATCCAAAAGTCAGACCATTCATCTTTTTTAAAAGAAAGACAACATTCCCGGTTACGAATAACCTGACAATATTTTAAAATCTCCTACTACCACCACAGTAAGCGGAAAATGTTGATTGTGTTGTGATGGAGGACTTAGCCAGCCAAGGAATTGAAGACAATACGCCTGGGTAGAATCAAGCGCGATGCCAAATCAGCCAAGTGCCAAGTTGTTTTGCGACACCTCAACAGGTCAGAGGAAAGGAACTTTATTCCTCCCTCTGTTTACGAACACCTGTTGTTCCAGATGCAAGTTTCTATGAATTACTTTAGATAACAATGCACATTCGTCGAACCTTACTAACCTGACTAGGTCGTTACAGATCAATAGAAGATATAACTTCACTGAAGGAACCAACAGAACGTTTTTTGTGCGGATTTAAACCAAATGATTGAATTCTGGTTCTGTGATTGGCGCAGAATAAAATAAAGGAAACGCATATTCATCACAAAAAGTTAATACATTAAATTGTTTGTTGTCTAATTTATTAATAACTGTCAGTAAATATATCAATAGTACCCCAAAACTTTTTGCCTAGATCATGCACCTTATCGTTTAGTGAGTGTTTCTGTTGTTGGTTGTGTATGTTTTGCAGAAGAATGTTACATTTTGTCTTGTGTTCCTAGTCGGAGCATGGAATTTAATAATGCCAACGATGGTCAATATACATAAGTATACCTTTCGAATGAAGGCTTCAGAGAAGCCGATAAAATTTACTATCTTTTCCAGAAATTTGATTACCAATTTAAAAGTGATATAAATATTTGAAATCAACTGATGAATTATTTTACAAAATGTAATTTCCGGAACATGACAATTATTTATAATGAGCATAGTTAGCAAGAACATAGTTATTCACAGTAATAAATATTTGTTTCGACAAAATCAAAGGAAATTTATGTCTGGCTATAACGTCAATTAAAATTATAATTTACAACGGGACAAATTCTGACAATCGAACACAGATGCTCCGTTTTAATTTATTTATCAACATATCGAACTGTCAATTTACAGTAATGATAATTTGAATTGAGTTGGTAGGCATTTACCTACACATGATGACAATTAGTACAACGTAAAATTACTTTGACTGGCTTTATTTTTATGGTAAATATTCATTTAGTCACACATTTGTTAATTATGTTAAAACTAACAATAACAAAAATACTCACAACAGATATTACTGGGACCTGAATACACCACATTTATTATACTAATGACACTTGTCCTAATTGGGGTTGAAATTACAGAAAGCAATGATTGACAGCTTGAGGAAATTTTTATTTTTATTTATTGATTTATTCACACCTCGAAGGATTTTACTTTATTTATTTATTTATACAGGTTTTGTATTTTTTTTATTTATTTGTAAGAAACAAACAGTTTTTACATAATATTCAATGGTAAATATAAATATACAAGTTAACTGAAGTCGCAGAAGCCACAGAAGTTTCTTATGCTAAAGTTCATTGGAAATGAAGTTTTGATATCTTAAAATAATTTTTGGTGTTAAAGGAAGGGAGAGGAAGAGGAATATAGGAAGAGGATAGGAGATGCTCCCGACACATTCCATACTCTCATATTAATAATCGATCGTAGGCATTACTTCATATCGATATTTCTTTAGGTTATTATCAAAAATGTCAATGCTGTAAAATTTTGTATTATATTGTGCACATATACGAGGAATCGGGGAATTTTTATAAGACGATTTCAGAACAGTCTAGTTATAAAAACTCACTCAGAAATAGGATACATTAATTTACATATATATATCTAAGTAAAGATTAAAATATAATAATATAACAAATAAAAATACTACATCATAAAAATATACGAAAAAGAAATAGTAGAAAAGTAAGAGAAAAACAAATAGAGACAAAATAGAAACAAATAGAGACAAAAGAGAAACAAATAGAGATAACAGAGAAACAAATAGAAACAAAAGAGAAACAAAGAGAAACGCAAGAAATACGTAATATAATCAGTGCAGCATATCTTTTTAACAATAGCGGAATATTTTTTCTAAATCCATATAAATTATTGACGAAAATGTCTACTTCAGCACACTTTAACTTATTATGTCAACACGTTTGGGTCAGAGGGCTAAAATAGGCGATATTATTTTTGAATGTATTCAGGTGAAACATGCTATGGCGTCTTAAATATTGGGAATTGCAAACATTTTTTTCAATATTGCTAAAACATAATTCAATATCAATATCAAATATTTTGTGTATACATATTAGATTATATGTGAACATTGTAATAGGAAAGTTGTTCAGGAGTACTATAATAAGTGTGTAAATAACATAATAGGGTGAGTATGAACAATATAAACAGGTACAATTCAATTTGTCGTAGAAAGTTCTGTTGTAAAAAGGAGTTAAATAATTATATTTAATAACAAGAGGAAAAAATAAATACTTAAGTTACTATAGAAGTAGTTACAGAGCAATATGTAGTAAATTTGTTGATATTTATACATATAAATAAACATGAACAGTTTGTTTTAAAGCATTATTGTATTTAGCTAATTTTTAATACGCCAGATTGGGTATTTTATAGAACATTAATACAGAGATAAAAGTTGCGCCTTAGGAACTATAAAAGATTTAATGATATATCGAAAGTTGTACAATGGAGTTTGTACAACTTGTATTATAGCAAAATAATAACGTAGTTAAAATAATGGTAAAAATTCGGGATTGCTGTTTACGCTTAATACGATTTTTTTGTAATTAAACCTTTTGATTCTCCATAAATACTACAAAAGGGAACTATCTGCATTTGGGAAATTTTATTTTTCAATTCAGTAAAATGAAAATTCGCTTTCGTTGCATGGGATGGCCGCCATTTTACAGAACACAGATTTTTTTAAAGATCTGTTACAAATATTCTAATCGACTAAATTGTAATTTGGCCACTGAGTGGTGGCGGTAAACATCGATTGAATTATACTTTATACCAAGTCTTCTTAGCCTCTGAATTTCAGAATTTTACACGTAATTATTAGTCGACTTTGAAACTTAAGGATATGTTGGCAAACAAGAGGTATTAGTAGCTAGCATTTTTATACTATATACCTTTCCTTTTGATTTCTACCTACAACATTATTGTTTCCCACCTACTTAATAAAGTATCTTTTAAAGAAGCTTAAGTAGCTTTTCTTTTCTTCTAGACACCCTTAAAAATATCTTAAACATCGAGTCAGTAATCACCGCATATTATGGATACGTATACTCAATGATAAAATACGGAATATTTTTTTGGGGAAACTCAGAAAACGCCAAAGATGTCATTATAATTACAAACTCTGATCACCGGGATTCATGTAGACCAATTTTTAAAAATCTCAAACTTCTGACAGTGAAGGACATATATATAATGGAGTTACGCCTGTTAGTTCGATCATCTCCAGAAAAGTTCCCACAAAAAAACTCATAAACACGCTACAAGGTTCACAGAAAACTTATTAATCCCAAAAGCAAACAAAACTATATTTCAAAAAGGACCACACTACATGGCCATTGAAGTATATAACAACCTTCCAAGTAGCATCAAACAAATAACCGAGATACTTATTTAAATCATCACTAAAAACATTTCTTTTAAACAAATGTCACTACACTTTAAATAAATACCTTACATAAATTAAATACCTCTGTTTTTTATTTATTTTGTATTCACATACATTTGTTAACATGTAATTGTTGGGTTATGTAATATAATGTGTATTTGTTGGGTTAGCTGGAAGAAATAGGATGTGACATATAAGCTATACCCTTTGTACTCTGTATTTTTGTGCAATAAATATTATTTTGAATTTTGAATTTTTATTTCTACCTCCTTATGCCGACTACAACGCTTGTGTATTTCAGTTGAAATTCAAAAGTCACCCCATCAACCTGTGTTTGATTACGGAGCCTCATGTCGACATTAAAAACCATTAAGTTCGCGAGTTTGTGGCTGTGAAAGTGAATACTATTTGAACAACGCAATTAAGAAAAGCGAAAGAAAAACAAAAACGATAAGTCGGCAATCCAGAATTCCAATCCTTTTTTATCCACTGTGCAACGGTATCTTGAATCCGTCGCCAACAAGAGGTTAAATTAATTTTTCAATGCTGTATGGTGGTCTTTTTCCAATGGCGATACTGAGAGTATAAGCCGTTCTAAATATCATAAAAAAACATTAATAATCATTATCCTACGTCCTGATTTACAAAATTTAAAATAATAATGTAAACACTGGACTAAAAAATAAAGGCGGTATTACTGTTTTTATAACCAAACAACGTCCTCCTTTGATATGCACGTCCACGATACGTGAGGGGCGCTTTGTGAACTTATCTGCCAGTTTTCTAATCAGTGGCGTTGTAAGCAACTTACGGGCCCTGTATTCAATCCAAACATTAAATATTTCATAGTTTCACCTCAGTTAGACAAGTTTAACTAACTGACATTTTTTCGTCATTGCGCTGAAAGTGGTAATCGGGTCAGGGGACTTCGAGGAATGTCCCAAGAACCTTAAAAAAGAGGATATTCATTCTACTGAGTACAGAAGTTGTCCAGCTCAACCTGCCGCTATTGAGTAAAATCCCCTAGATGTGATCTAGAAAGTTTTGTATTGAGACGCAGGTGAAGATGACGGACTACAATTTTTTTTATTTTTTATTATTTAATAAATTTTTACAAGTTACATTTTTAGACATTTTTTTTAACTACCATACTAGGCTAATGCCCGTGTTGTGGTAGTTATACATGAAATAATAATAACAATGACATAAAAGAACTAAAAAATACTTATAGTAACATAAGTATGTAAGTATAAATCATAATGAAGTAATAATAAAAATAACTCAGAAGAACTAAAAAAATACTATTTTATAGAAACATAAGAAAGAATTAGAGAAAAAAAAAACAAATTTAATGATAAATAAAACTAAAAACAAATATATTAAAATTAATAGTAAACTGAAAAATAAAGAAAAAGTATATGTATATTTAAAGAGATACAAATAAAAATTAAAAATATTAAACATTAAGATTAAAATATAAACATAATTAATATAGATTGTTTAATGCATATAATTGTTTGTGTGCAAGTTAATTATCTTAGGTATTATCCAAAGATATTAGAAGAACGAGATATGCTATGTTGGCCGCCGGACCGTAGCCGGAGTACTACCTAATTAGGGTACTTTGAACGCTATCGGGACGTGTACGCACAGAAATCTGTTCTATGTATTAGTGCGGATACCTTAGCGATGCCTTAGCGTAAGCGAAGGTGTGCAGTAGTATTGGTGAACAAAACCGGCGACACTCGGCAAAACAATTCCACTCAGTACATATTACACTCACTTCTAATATCTTTGGTATTATCTATAAGACAACATGTTTATGTTCAACACTTAATTTTAATTTTCGTGATATGAGACAAGTTGGAAAAGAATTTTTTAATTTTTTTTGTGTTAGGAACTCATATAATCTTTAAAGAAAGGTCGTCATTAATTTGTCATTAAATGTCATTAATTTTATGACGTAAGTGTTAATTTTATTATCTGTGATTTTGGACTGGGCTTACGAAATTATTATTTGTGCTCTTGTCTTAGCGATTTCATTTATTTTTGTGTGTGTGTTTTTTTCTTATATTATTAATATCATTTTGCTTTGTGCTTGCACTACGTAACATGATTAAGTTACCTAGGTTTGGTCGGTTGACTTATGAACTTTATATAAACATGATATCCGGGGGTATATAGTGCACTAACTTCGGGGGGTGATTCTACGTGATTTTAGAAGTTGAAAAGATAAATATCTTTTTTGGAATTCAAACGTCTTAGTGTATTTTTTTTGCAAAAAGATGGTAGTGTTTGTACGGGAAAATAAATATTCTTCAATGAAAAAATATTTTTGTTTGGAAAAAAAAGTTGGAATTTTATAAAAGTTCTTTATCTTTTCACCTCTCGAAGATTGTGTAGTATTGTGTACTTTACCTCTGGACACTATATGTATATATATACAGGATGTTAAGGGACATACTTGAATTACTTTAACCAGTGATTCCTGATATTATTTGTTAAAAAAAATGTTAAGAAATTTTGGTCTCCAGTGTCTTTTTTGATGTTTGTTTTTTTTTAAATATTTGACCCCCGGATTAAATATAAAGAATAAAAACCTAAACCCCCTTCATACCTCATTTTCCTTCCCATTACTTCAACAGAGGCATATTAAAAACATCAGGTAACACAACATAAGAGTTACCAATGGTGTCTAATCTATTTACAACAGAATTGTTGAAATTGAAACCGTAGTATAACTGTCACAATAATACTTGATTAAATGGAAGGAAAATTAATCAATATTATATGCTGCTGTATATTATTTTAAACGGATTTGATAGATACCGGTTGGGTATCGCTAATTTTTTAATCGACCTTTTAATCAAACCTTTCGAATCCTAAACCCCAGACAGACAAGTGAAAATGATTATTATTGTGTCGACTTACCACACGTAAGCCAAATTTCAGCTTATTACGGCCATGCAGAGACGCCCACAAGTCATTGGCATAATGAACCTATTTTTTATAAATTTGAAAGCAAGAAATGTATAAATTTTAAAGCAGGGTTCCGAAAATCGACTGCCCAGCTTAGTCCAGAAGTTGTTACGCCACAGTTCCAACCCCCCAGTGTGTATTTTGCAATAAGCGTCTGAAAATTGTGAAACTTCGGGCGTTTATTAAAATGGGATATACGAAAGCGAAGGTTGAATCTGCTTTGAGCCTTGTTCCCGAAACCTGATTTTATTAAAGCATTTTTTGTAAAGAATAACGGACTTGTTTGTCAGATTTTTGTTGTTGCTACGTGTGTTGATAATTTAAGGGAAAATGAAGAATTTATTTCTTTTAAAATTGCTTGGATAATTGGATATTTTTTTGGATAAGCGGGGATGAAGGAAGGATAGAGAAGGTTGCAAAAACATAGTTATTCAGATCTGGTCTTTAAACTTTTCAACTACGTGCAAATCAAAATGATTTTTTTTCCACTAATTTGAAATAGCTATGTGGAAAAAAGTTTAAAATTGTTTCAATATGAGTACCTGAAAATCAAAATCCAATTGTATCCAATCAAATTTTATTGATTCCGTTCCAGCATCGAGAAACAAAAGTCGTTAGTTATGACTATGACTAATGACCTGATGAACTAATAACTCTCTTTTTAGTGTCAAGGAGTAAACGCGAACTGCAAATGAATATTAATGTTAATATTACAATTCGAAATGGTCAATTTTTTTTTTGTATTTTTAACTTTTACGTATCCGTCTGACTTATCATTCTGGATATCTACAATTCGACCGTGTTCGGGAAATCGGTATAAAATCGTCGTTAGTCATGCCTATCGATCCGATCATGTAAAGTCATTGGAGAAGCAGTAGGTTTAAAATTAGTTAACTTAACATTTGAAAATTAAAATTTAAAATAGTGGACAGGATAGACATCTCTGGTCAGTTATTGTATAGATTTTGATCTGCAGTAAGTGAAAATGAAATTCAGTAATCTGTGCATTAAGCAGCTGGATTCATCATTATGTTGTTTGACAAAAGAGGGCACCACTATTCCTGTTTGGTCGATTTACGAATAAAAGATTTTAAATATTTTTGTCTCGAGAAAATTTACTGTTTTTTTTAATTACAATGTGTTATTTCAAATTTTATTCGAAATTCTACTCTCTTGAGAGCTTGTCGTGACAGATCATTATTTCATGGTGTAAATGCAAGTTTTATTGTGCTGATTGCCGTCCGCTGCCGAATTTGGAGATTAACCTTGAGCTTAAGGAATTGCTGCCAATCTCAATGCGAGTGATATATTCGGTGAGTTCTCTGTTTTATGTATTTGGTGGCTGGATGATAATTTGTTACGCTGCCTGCAGAGTGAATTTTTGTAATCAACCTTTTTTTTCATAGGGAATTATTTATTTCCTGATGTTCTGTGTGGCTTACAATCCTAGATTCTGTTCTAGACTGGCATCTTTGTAACGATTTTAATCCACACAAAGATAATCAAACTAACCTTCGTCATAACGGTTGACCAAACAAGACAACAACATTAATTTAAAAATTAATTGTTGGTATTTTCCGAGTGTTTAGGTCCGTACTATGCAGATATTTTAATAAGGTTTTCCACTCCAGTCCCGTCAAAGTCCCGCCCGGCTTCATATTAAACTCTCAGATTAGGTATCCCACGTCACAGGAATTTTAATTAATATTATTAGCTAAATACTCACACCACTGATGGGATTAACAGAAGTGTGTTGAAGGTTGTAGGCGTGTACATAGTAAGCAAAATTTGTACTTACTTTGGATGAAAATTATAAACAAAATTCTTATTTCAAAACAGTTTAATTTATCTGTCAAGGCCCTAGGGGTTAAAATGTATTATATATATCGGTTTTCATTTTTTTATTGTTTTGTTTATTCATTTTCATTCAAAACTGCTAAATTTATTATGTAGGCCTTACGAATGAATTAACAGGTTTTCTGATAAAATTTTAGGCAATTAATAATATATTGTCATGATGTCGGAACACTTGTTCATGAAAATCCAACTATTTTGAAAAATATTTCGTGACTAAAATGACATCAAATTTATTTAATAAATTATCAATCACCGTCTAGGTCTAGAATATTCCTCTTGGCGACAGTCAAAATTAAGCAATATCAATCACCGTCTACTAAGAAAACGCGAAACTTTCCATGTTCCTTTCCAAAGAACCATCTTAATCTTATCCCAATTTCTTGTGTGTGACTTCGAATTTGTCGACTATGTAATATCCACTGTAATGGAAGATTCCGGACGTATTTAGTTTGAAGTCGAAAATATTGTGTGGGAATCAGTCTGTGATTTTATTGTGCACTGTAATCAATATTTGACAGTCGGGGTAACCGTGTTAATAATTAGAACTGGAAAAGGATTCTGATTTATCCTATATTGTGGCCGTGAATGTCATTGCTAATCAAACGTATTAGTAACATGTTCACTTTTGTACAGTTTTCTTAACAGACTAGTCATGTATAAATAAATTGTTGCAATGCCACTGAACTTAGATACAGTGTCACACAGGGACAAGTGGTTGGTTAACAGGTAGTAGGGTGGAAGAACGCAGAAATATATGTTAAAGGGAGATGCATATAGTTGCGTCAGCAACTTGAACAAAACTTTATTGTCTTTGGTTTTTAACGTATCTAATGTTTTAATTTTACATATTCTTATACGCCGTTTTTGAATGGTTGGTATTTATTAGTTCTTAGTTCCCATGCCTGTTGTGTACTGTATAAATAAAATAAAAATATAATAACTGTGTTATGAGATATCTTTGTGCCATCAATAATAATTGTCTGTTGCTTCTGGTGAAGTCGTTCAAGCTTCTAGTTTTTTAAAAGTGTTTTTAGTGTCGAATATACAATCAATTTTGCTGGCTTGTCCTGTGGAGGTCCCGAGGAGTCAAAATGTTTTACGTAAATTAACGAAGTATTTTTTTTTCTTTCAAATCGAAAAGACATCACTAGGGATTTTGTATTCAGTGATCTACAGGCTTCCCAGCCGACGATGTATCAAATCCGATTTATCAATCCACCGCAAAACCTTCTGGGAAAATATTTAACATTTTAATTTTTGCCAAAAAATAATCTAGCTATTTAAAATCGGATAAATATCGGATGGAAGCACCAAAATGTGATTAGCCCACAGCCTACACTATAATATTTAAAATTACTTTTTATTTAATAATTGTTTTTGTGTTTAATTCTTAAAATTCTTTATTAAGTTCTGCTAGTAATTTTTTTTATTGTTGTGACAAATGTTTCGAGGTTCAAGGTTTTTTTACAAATAGAAAAAAGGGTCTTAAATTAAATTTACTTGAACAATTAGAAATCAATATATGACCCTAACTCAACATTAATTATTAAAGTAAGGAAAATTATTTTATCCTACTTCTCAGTATGTTGCAAAGACCTAAGCAATGTAACACATTTAACTCTTAACAGGCCAAGATGTCAAACAAAACGTTTGTACACAAGTAAGTCCTCCGACGACCCCGTGCATTTTTCTATCTTATGGGCTTTTACACTATATAAATACCGATTATTCAGTCAATTATTGATGGCAACTTATGAATTTGCGCAGAAATACGTAAAATACTAAAATTATATGTCAAGTATTTAAGCAAATGGTTCCATGATAACTCAACACGGTGATAATTCAACACACATTTAAAAAGTGATATAAAGTCATTAAAAACGATGAAATTTTTTTTTAACCTAACCTACTTAACCCAGTTAAAAAAGTTATTGTTTTATCACTTTCCATGACTTTATATAACTTTTTTTAAATGTGATGAATTATCATTTTGATGATTTATCCGGTCACCTAAGCAAATATAAGGAGGATAATAATTTTGAGTACTACCACTTGGCTGCGGGATAGTTCAATAAGCTAATTTAAAGTGAAATTGTAATGTAAAATTAAAACCTCAATTGGAGATGCCGTAGTCTCACTGTCTCCGGATTTTCATTTCGTCAAGATGCATTATTAAAACAAACGCGGTTTGCTCGAACACGTGTTCTGATATTATTACGAATTTACTAACATCAGGAATCGGTTTGCAGTGTAGTTTTCAACAGAATTACCAGTAATTTGAATAGATTTTTAATATATTATGAATACTCATTTTTCTCTGTGTTTGTTGAATCGTCATTGTGTTAAGTTATCCGTTCATTGAAATAATGTATGTTGCTATCCAATTTATCCATCCATTTAATAATACTGTGAAGCAATCTGTTATTTTAAAATTCATCTGCTTTGATGGGCATTTTCCATTGATTATTGAAATTTTAAAGCATTCGTGGAAAGAAATATCAAATTAATTACCATGGCAAGGAATTACACTTACCGAAATAAGCTACTTAAATTACACACAAATACTGGGATTGTACACGCCCAAAAACGAAGAATAATGAGTATTGTGAATATCTTCAAATTATTGATGATCCGATTGAAAACGGGATTGCAGACCAATTCCTGATAAACTTTTAGTGTATTCCTAATATGTTGAAACACTTATTCATACAAGTGCCTTCATAATATATAATGACGAAATGCGAATATATTAGGATTTTCATGAACACGTTTTCTGACATCGTTATAATTTATTCGTCATTTACTAAAAGCTTATCAGAAAACCTATTAATTCATATAATAAATTCTATTAATTCTATGAAATCGTTAACAAAAAAACTGATTCCCTTAGTTTCACTTGAAAATCTCACAAATCATCCCACTGTACTCTATTTATCCTTCATTATATATTTTTTTTCTTCCTTCCAAATACAATAATTTGTATGGATATTAATTTTGTAATTTTTTTTACTTTGTAACCTAGTTATATTATTTTTTTGCAAATGTAGGTACACTCCTTTTCCATCCACAAGCAAATGCTTTTAATGGAAATTTACATTGATGTATTATTAGTCTATGGAAGTGTAGTATAAATTAAAACAGTATGACTTGTAAACATTGTATATTTATTGTAAAAAACACAAATAATAAACAAATACAAATATATTAAGGTCTTCAATTCCGTTTTTAATCTGATTCTTAATAAATTAGCAATACTCGTGAAAATTTGATTTCTTCAATGGCATATATATATTATTATTATTGAAACATAAATAAATATAGTAGAACTTCTCCGTAATAAATATTTGCTGTACCGTATGTTGGAAAATGATGTTATTCAGTTTGGTATCAAATCTAAATTTAAGTTTTTACGGAGCTGATCCTTTGAATTCTGGGGAAACTACATTTGGTAGACAATAATTTACTGTTTTTAGAGTATATAAACACATTATCTGGTAAGACTTAACAATTTACAAAAATTTCATTTTTTCTAAAAACAAGTTTGGGGATCTGGTAAGGAGACAATTAAAGATGATAATTATGTTGTGATATAGAATTGCGCAGTTGGGAGATGACTGGGACCGATGAGGATGACACCAGGTGTAGACGGCGATGATGGCGGGTAGCCGAGTCGCAGACGGGCAAGGATGTCACAGGGTCTAGGCGCGTGAGGTCAGCGCTGGCCAGGAATGATAGCCGGGGCCCTGCGACACCTTTACCTTTATCTGCCGCTCATCAGCCAACAGGTCCACCGCACCTTCGGCTACCTCGTTCACACTGGAGTACACGGAAGATTCCACGTCTTCACCAGTGCTGAACAGATCCACGAGGCCGGTCTCCACTGACCCTCGCCTCGACCATTTCATCGCCGTCTACACCTGTTGCCATCCTCATCGGTCCAGTGTCATCTTCCAACTGCGCAATTCAACTGACTCAGAATAAACGCTGTAACACAACACAACTATCATCTTTCATTGTCTCCTCACCAGATCTCCAAACAAGTATGTCGTTACGAAAATAGAATCAGCTGGCGCACAACGAAAAGTTAAAATACATAACTTATTTTTATGACAAGTCATATTTAAGAATGACAAGAACGCATGTTTAACTCCTCCGCGTAATTTGTTCAGTTTTGGGAAGAAACAGTTAGTACCCGTAGAGTCAATTTGATCGCTTTTCGGAAAAGTTCATGAGGTCTCATGGAAATCGTTGTCTCCCTTACTGACTGATTACGTGACAAATTTTGTCCTGTCCCTATCGTGAATACAGTATCTGTACAGACTTTCTGATGATGTTTAATTTTGTAAAAGATAAGGTTTTAATAATTCTGGATACAGTCGCCATCTATGGATTGTTTGAATAGTTGATTATTAAAAATGGTGTGAATCTGTGCTAACATTTTAGAGCTCTAATTTGTCGATAAGCAGTTGCCTTTTTTTTCATTGTGTATATCAATCTGTCAATGGATTAGTATTTTTAATCTATAAAGGGCCTGTTTCCAGTAAAAAAAGTGTTCTTTCCTTCAGAAATTTATTACAGTAAACAGTGTTTATCTGTACAAGGGTCGGGGCCCGTTATCAATAAATTGTTATTGTCAACGTAGATATTAGAAAAGCATGTTTTGTGATACAAAATAAAAAAAAGTTAAATTACGACAAAAGTGTTTCCAGTAAAGTCCAAAACCAGAAAAATATACAGATGGTCCTGTACACAGTCATAGTTAGAAATAAGAACTAAACGGTGTTAGAAAGAAAAAACACCAAGCTTTATATTCAAATATAGAAGTTAACCACAAAATAATAAAAAATGTACACCTATCAAAGGTTCCGACTAAAATTTTTTTATTTATTTAAACGCCATAAAATGGCTTTTACAATACAGAGATAATCGAATTACAAGCGTACAGTGGTACACAGGATAATAATAGCAAAACATTACAGAACAATTAATGTGTACACAAAAACATTATTACAAGTGGTGCAGTTATTAATATAAGTGCAGTAAGACAATGCATATATACCAGTGTTACAATAGTAGAACTAATTTATACTAGGCTTGTATAAGACCTGTCATAAGTCGAAGTATGAGTTGTCTATGATAATAGTCAGTAGCTAATATAAAATAAATTCAATTAGAACGCTATAGTTAATGGAGGTTATTCTGTTTGAACAGAGTATTGAAGTAGAAAAAAAGTGAATTGTTAACAAAATATTATAATAGAGCAATAAGTAGGAGTTTATTGTTACCCACAAAATTAATTGTACTTGGAATAGATGGGCAGGCATCGCAACTTGGCATTAACAATTCAGGGCTGTCGGGGATTCAATGATACTCATGGATAAGAAATAATATTTTTTTAACAAAATAAAACCATTTTGTTAATGAGTTAATGATGAATGTAAGTAAGTCTAAAGTAATTGTGTTTGAAAGAGAGAGTACGAAAACAGTGTGCAATATAGTTGTGAATGAGGAATATTTGGAGCAGGTGGATGAGTTTGTGTATTTAGAAGCATGTTCTAGAGAGATGGGAAGGCTGACAGAGATATTTAAAGAAGGGTAAATGCAAGTAACTCCGTTCATGGAGGACTAAACGCAGTTTTACGCTAACAAAAAAATGTTCAAAGAAGCGAAGTTAGCAGTCCACAATGGAGTGCTTGTACCTACCCTGATGCAAATATGCAAAGAAAGGATGAAAGTAGATTGAATGCTGTTGAAATGAGATCCCTGAGGCGTATGTGTGATAAAATCATTTTTGATCGTGTGAGGAATGTGGAGATCCAGAAAATGAAGAGTGCAAAGCTGATATAAGCGTAATGAGTAAGATTAAGAAAGGGACGCTTAGATGGTTTGGGCATGTAGAGCGAATGAGCGAAGATAGGAGCGTAAGGAGGATATATGATGCAAATGCGAATGGTAGCAGAAGTCGGCGACGCCCGAATAAGACATGGCACGATCAAGTGAATCAGATACTCGAGTCGGGCCATGTCAAGAGCCAGACTAATAGAAGATTATGTATGAGACGATGTATGAATGTGAATGAGGCAAGGAGTGTGTGCCAAGACCGAGTTGTTTGGCGGTCTGTCCTCTCTGCCAATCCCTGCGGGGAAACGGGGTGATGGTTAGTTAGTTAGTTGATTATTTTTATATGAAACGACAAAAAAGTGAGATGTTTATATGAAAAAACGAAAGGCGAGCCATATTTAAAACTTTATGTGTTTTATTTAAAAAATTTAATATTGAACAAATTTAATGTGTATTTCTAATAAGTACATTTGAAAGTGTATTTAAACACCTTTTAAAAACATTTTAAGTTTTCGGATAAATTGAGAAATACCTATATTTTTTGGATTTTATTAATAAGATGAAATACACACACATTTTCTGACATTCTGACAGCATATATATGAAATATAATGGCCAATATTCCAGAGATCTGAAGGGTTAAGAATTAAAATAATAATAAGAAAAAATGAAAAAAAAAATTAATTTAAAATAAAAAACATATTTTAAAAAAGTACTTAATTTTTGGTCCCATGAAAGTAACGAAAATGTCACTAACGCCCTCTTGAATTAGGATCCCCATGATCGAGTGGGTGATACTGCGCCTACGCATCCAAATGTCGTGGGTTCCGAACCGCGATAAGGTATTCAGATATATAGAAGGCTGCCAACATCCTTCATTACACGCTTCGTATCTTTCGTTTGACTTCGAAGAAATTGAGAAATAATATTACTTAGTTGATATCAAAAATATCTTCAAATAACAAACATCATACTTGGAAAGCCATATTTTTTTACACGAAGGTGGTTTAATATAGTTTGGTTATATTTTTAATAATCACTACGACTGAGAATTTCTGTATGAAAAGTATTACACATTTCATATACACTGGTGAATCTATATTGCATAGGAAAATTATTTTAGACCTGGTTGTGTTACACAGAGTCATAAACAACTCATTTAACAGTCCTGCCATCGTTGCCACTATTAAATTCCATGTGCCGACAAGACAAAATATAACATTCTTCTGCAATACATACACAACCAACTATCAGACACACTCACTCACCAATAGGATGCATGATCTGGGCAACCAGTTTGGGGGTACTATTGATATATTTATTGACTCCATTTATAGAAATGCGTAATGTATACCAGCACTTTGTTGAATCCTTCAAATTAGAGTAGCGTTGTTAGGACGGGATGTTTCGGAGAATTTGAACAATTCATCAAATTTCAACGTTAATTTACGGGTTCTGTGAAAGTCCTATTCAAATTCTGTTATTATATTATTATAGGCTAGTTGCTTGACAAAACTGAAATAAAAACAGAACTTAAATATATCTTTCACAGAACTTGAAAACGAACGTTGAAATTTGATGAATTGTTCAAGTTCTCCGAAACAACCCATCCTTAATTTAGTTTTAGTGATTTGTCTTATATGCAGTATTGTTCTAGTTTCTATATACTCTAAATAATATTTGTCTTGCTCTTCATACTCTAAATAATATTTGTCTTAACTCTAACATTGACATTTTTTCGGATTCACTGCCCAAATCCAAACGTGGCATCATGTCAATAATTTAAAGAATTCAATGCGCATACATACACACACAAACACTCACACATACATTACACACGTCACACACACACCTATAAACTACACAAGTCACCTGGTAATTAAGGAATAAACATACCACTTAGCAGACATTACAAGGAAACATATCATAGGTACCCAACATGAAGTATCTTATTCCTGTTTATTGTTTCATCTCTGTCAATCATGTACTGTTTGTTTCTATAATATAAAATAAAATAAAAAATATTATTTTAAGTTACTCTTACATGTCCTACTAACATTGTTTCATATTCAGTTTACTGTAATATCATACTATAATTTTCGATAGTTCACTAGATATATTCTGTTTTTAAAATCCCGGCTGGGCGGAAAAACCAAATAACATTGCGTAGAGATCCCTTAATTTTTTTTTTCGAAAACATAAATATGTGAATATTTAAATATGTCGGGTTTTTTTGACACCCCTTTGGTTAAAACATTTAAACGCATTTTAAAAGATATTAACCCCCCAAGTAACCGTTTTTTTCACATTTCATTGAAAGAATTCTAACTTCAGACTGTATATTGTGTATCAGTGATTTTTAGTACAGTCGCACTTCAGGAAATTGATAAGCCTAAAATGTGAATTATAAAATAAAAATCCACGCATCTATTAAATTTTTACTTTTTATTAATTACACAGTCTAAAACATTAGTCCATAACTGTTACTCTGCAGAATATTGATTCTACTGGTGTTGATACAATAAAAATAATATTTTTCAGTGTTTTGCTAATGTAATATGTAGAATTTTGCTAATTATTCTTATTAAGTAAGTCAAAATATTACAGTAGAGCTTGCACAAAATCTGCCATTGCGGTACCACCTTTTTATTTACAAAACATCTGATAGTATTATTACGCTAGCGTCTGGACAATCTAGGCCCTCTGATTGGTCGAATTTAAATCGTATGTTTCGGGTAAATCCCGAATAGGGGGTCTGCAGGCAAAATTCGACCACTCTGCCCCTCTGGCGGTATAAGAACGAACCAAATCATTGGTGCGAATATTTAAATATGCAGCTAACAATACGCAAAATTACTTGACCATTAACAAGCGTTTAATAAGAAGATTTCTTCTGGAAGCTTATCACTTTGTGATGGCATTATTTATTTTATTAAAACATAAAAATCTTTGTTTACATCACTTAATTACATACAACCTCTACATGTTACATGAACGAAGTTCACCTCATCAGGAGTAAGTATACATTGAAGTCAAAAATTAAATATAGATTACAATTGGAAAGAAGAAGTGGAAGTAGGGGGTTGTAAGAGTGGGCGGAGTTTATCAGAATTAGGAATTACAATATCGTTAGACGGGAAAGACCAGTTGAGTGGGAAAATATTTAAAAGAGTGTTCATTTTTTTTTTTTGCTTTTTGCTTAATTGAATAAAAAATAAAATAAAATATTTACTCGAAAACAAAAGCTCAAATAAAAAAAATACTCCACAAAATTGACTTCAAACGTAGTGTAGATTCTTGTCGGTCTCCGCGGTCGAAGGGTTAGGCTTTCAAATCCCGGCGTATATAAGAATTTTTTTATTATAGTGCCACGGAGGAAGAAATCAAGCACCTACAGTTTTTAAATGTACTAGGCGGTCCAACTTTTCAACAAAATCCCGAAAGAAATGAATTATTGAGATTAAAAATATAAGTCATTTAAAAAAAAAAATACATAATATGTCCACCTCAAACATTGTTGTTTTGTTTGTGATTTAATATGTTTAAATTTAAAATACATAAAGATATATTATTTAACTCAAATTATGTTTATTTTCATATAAATATAAATATGTTTCTAATATTATTAGCCCTGGCCAAACTGAAATTTTCCGAAAATCTTCGTAGAAAAAATCGAATTTTCGGAAAAAAAAAAAATAGTTTTCAGTTACAACAATATCAGTAATATCGAATTTTTCAATAGCACTCTATCATACTAAAAAGTCACGAGCCGCCACTGCGCATGACGATGTGAGGTAACTAAAAATTAATAAAAAAATAAAATAAAAAAACAAAATTATAAAAATAATATGTCTTATGTTTGTGCACGTTCCAGAGTGGAATATACTCAGTACTCACAGACTCAACTGTTCACAACTGTTCGGAATAAGTGAGACTATGCATCCCCAGTTAAGGTATGTGGTGAGATTGAAGTTAATGGGACGGGGAAGGAGATGAGGGAGTACTGGGCTATTCAGATCTGGGCACCAAACACGGCTAAAGCCATTTCAAGCAAAGTTTCAATTCTGAATGGTGGTCTTACACCAGGGCGATACTGAGAGAATACTGTTATGTCATTCTAAAGTTTCTGTTCATGTCATATTTTCTGATGTCATTGTAAATATTTATTATTGTTTTTTGTATATTGATACCGTTGTTACTAAATAAATAATTTAGCCGAGTTTTCTACCAAATATTTTTTTGTTTATTTATTTATACGCGTTAAGTTATCGAGAGGAGGGTGAAATACCCCCTATATCATAACACTCCCCCTCCCCACCAACCGAAATAGGACTTTATTTATGACACGAAACTATCATAAACGCAGAAGAATTTTTTAAATGTATTTTTACCTGTCTGAAAATATGTAAATATTGATAAAAAATCAAAACGTTGAAAATTTTTTTTAACTTTCCGTATGGACTGGAGTCAACCGCGCTAACAACTGCGCTAAATACCGACCGGGTAATTTCATCCAATCCAAAGTCGATAGAATGTAAAGTCATCGACAACGAGTCTATCTGCCGAATTTAAGCTCGATCGGATGTAGAAAAGTGAGTTATTTTCCCTTTCCAATATTTGCATTCATTACTGAAAAGTGAAATACAAAAAGATGTATTTAAAAATAAAGATTAATTTCTGAGTGAGAGTGAGAATTATTGCAAATATCCGCGATGATCAAAGTCACCCTATATTAGTATATTTACAATTAATATTACAAAAAGTCTTCGCTTTTGTTTATTTGCCTTTGCGGTTCGGCAGTTCTTTTTTTAAATAACAGAGGGCACCACTTCTGTTTACAACAGTCTAAGCTCTACAGTCATTAAGATAGTAATATTAAAAAAATATTATTTTTATCTTATTTAAATAGTGGGTACCCAAGTCTTCAATTTAAAGATCACGACCGAATCCTCTCTGATGATATTTACCAGACGGTATGAAATTCGATATTCTTACAAGAGTACAGAGTCCTGTAGGACTTAAAAATCATTTCAAAGTCGTCCTGCTGAACATATAAATCCTTTTCCTGGGTTCGGTATCTCCCCGGCAGATGCCTCTGTCATCACAGGGTCGGATGTACGATGGAAGCGGGGGAACGTAGAACTAGGGCGCTAAATCCTGTGGGCTAACAGGGCCATATCGGAATATAACGCAACATTTTTATTTCGTACCTAAGACTTCAACTTCAAGACCACGAACCAACAATCCCCCATTAAATTGGACAAAAATGAAAGTATCTAGAAATGTGAAAGAGAATAGGTAAAAGTATTTTCAAATTTGTAGAAGTCGAATTATATTCTTTCTTCTTCTTCTTATATTATATATTGTGGTCGCACTCCTCCGAAAGGGCTTGACCAATTTTTCTGAATTTTTTTAGGTATGAGAATAGGTTGTTAAGTCTATTTCATACCGCAAGGTGATAAGAGTGCCCCTATCCAGAAAACAAATTCTACTTATTTTGACAAAATATTTTTTTAGTAATTTTTTTATTTGGCATAAAAAAATACATAAAACCCCAAATTTTCACCCTCCTACTCCCACCCTCCCATTTTTTAATCGCGATTTTAGTATTTTTTAATGAACAAATTATGAACAAATTTAACCGTCGTTCAAATTCAAAACAGAACGAAATTATTTATGTTGTTGAATGACAGATGGCGCTACACACATGCACAAGTCATTCACGAGAAGCGTCGCGTCATTTTGACATTTCATTCGGCATTTATTATGTATCACAACGCAGTGCATTCATTATTTTATATTTGACAGCCAAAATATTGATAACAAATAATTTATATGGCAAAACAACGTTTGCTGGGTCAGCTAGTAAACCTATATAAATGAAACTTCACTTTGAAAGTTCATAACTTGGTCAGTTTGGAGATATCGAAAAACTAATATTAATCTTGTAAATATCTCTTTACGTATATCACATATTCTGGTAAAAATAGTAAAAAATGGGAGACGACTTCAATAAATCGCTTGTATAAATATCTCTTAATCGTTGAAGAAGTAGATAACATTAATAAATCTAAACTAAACGTGAAACAGAACAATACACAGAAAATAAAAAGGGTAACGGTCGCAACTGGGAATCAAACCCAGTATCTTGGCAATTCTGTCGTTATTTTTGTCTCTCTCATATTCAAAACTCAAAAAAATTAAAAATTAAACTCATCTAATTTTTCACATAATTTTGCCTGCTATCTTTTTGAATAATTTCTGTAGAATTTATTATTTTTATCCTAAAAATTGTTTCTCCTATTAGACTCCTATTGACCGTTTCAACATGTGTAGAATTAGTATTTATTTGACGGGTAAAAAACGATTCTAATCAAATTGGATATTGTAACGGGATTATTAAATAAATGCACCATTTTAACGGTGAACACTAACTATTTATTTATTTATTAACGCCCTTCTTCGGGGCTTTTACATGAGAATATTAAGAAATATACATTATTTATTGTACATAACTGAATTGCTTCAATAACAACATTTTTTATTTGTTTAAAGATAAATTGAAGATGTCCACTGACTTGGTATAATTTTTACCCTCCATCAGTACAGTGGGCAAAGTGGAATACATATGGTAGTTAGTCCCAGAATTTCTAGTATTACGTTGTGAAATCCGGAAGCTTATCAATTCTAGCAATACCGGACTATCAACTAAATCATTTAGAATTTATATAGAAATACCAAGTCAGCAAAAATTCTTCTGTCTGACAATTTAAGCATATTCATTTAATTCAACAGAGTGTTTTAGTTCAACATAATTGCTGGAATACCCATTTTAAAATTTATATATCGTAAGAATTTGTTTTGTATTCTTTCAACAGCTTGTACATGTATATTATAATGTGGGTTCTAGAGAGGAGAATTGTACTCAAGTTGACTTCTTACATAGGAAAAAAATTAACAATTTAATACACTTTATATTGTTAAAGTTTCTGGTTGGCCTAGTTATGTTTGATGTGTACTTATGGTAGTTCGACAATAGTAAGACTGTGTAATTGACCATTACAACCATTTTATTGGTTACCTGGGGAACAGGTTACACCTGTATTGTTTACCAAAGGGGTTTCAATGAGTATTTTTTCTCGCTGACGGTTAATTGTACTACGAAAGTCGACGGTTTACTGAGTATTGCTTGGGTCGGACCAGCCAGAGGTGGCTGAAGTTAAGTAACTCAACTTTCTTAAGCAAAAACATGATCTTTTATCGTTCATCATAGCTGTGACATTCATTCAATGGATCATATCTGTAAGCCTGAGCAGCGAGGTGATTTGAAAAATGTGATGTATGGTAAAAAGTTGTAAGAAAGTTTACTCCAGAGTCCGATAGATGTCGCTAGAGTGTAGCAATTGCCTGTGGGGTATCATTGTCAGACTTCAACAGAGAATTACCAACCCTCGGGTAATGAACAGTGTAGCTAAATTCAGACTTATTTATTGTACGTAAATAAACGCAATTATTTTAAAGAACCTTTTACTTTATCAAGAGTTTCCAACACACTAAATCTGCAAGTAAAGGCAGAGATATAACAAAAAAACTAACAAATAGCATTAGTAAGAGACGAAGCGATGCGGGAATGAGAAAGTATTTGAGATCGAAGAATCTGCACAATAATTAGAAGGTTTTTGTATCATTATTTATAATGAAAAACTAATGTTTACAAGAAAGGGTATTTATGCATGAAACAAAGGAAAATAAATTACTATAATCAATACTTAGTTATTAGTCTGAAACATGCACGCAAATTCATAAAAAAATACGAGAAAATCTAAGTGGCGCCGACGGGAATCGAACCCGCAGCCTTCTGATTGCAGGTCAGCTGCGCTTACCATTACGCTACGTCGGCTTATTTTAAACCCGCCAAATAATTCTATACATACTATTATTTTTATTCAATAGTTATTGCTTATTACATTTTTTCATCTGAAAACAACCAACTTTATGTTTGTAGGAAAGGCATTGTTAAATACTAAATCTCATACTTGGTGTCTTGGTGTCGAGACTTATTATATCTTATTTTTTTAATGATAAACTAATGTTTATAAGACAAGGTTTTATGCATAGCACAAAGGATAACAAATAATTATAAGCAATAGTTAGTCGCCTGAAATACTAATACAAATTGAAAATAACCACTGTAACCACTGAGCTATGTCGGCTTATTTCCAACCCGCCACATGAATCAATATGTACTAGTACCTCAGTCAACAATTACTGCTTATTATATTTTTTCACCTGTAAACAACCAACTTTATTTTTGTAGGAAAGGCTTTGTTAGTGCTAAATTTCTCACTAGATGGCGTCGAGACATATTATATCTTCATTTATTGATGAAATATTTTTGACTTGTCAAAGATTATTATTTTTTAACCGGATATCAGAAGGCACGGGTTCAATTCCCATTGGCGGCATTTATTTTTTCTTGGATGATTTTTAAATTCGTGTAGGTGTTTCATTTTTAGTCTTAGTTCCGGCCCTGCTAACCCGGAAAAGGGTGGTAGGTGGGGTGGAGGTGGGGTGGTGGTGGGAGGGGGAGGAATAAATAAAGCATTTCCGGCTGCTGTACATGAACACTTTGCGGCCATGGGAAATAGTTCCTGCTTCACAGTAAAGGAAGGTTGTCGGAGTTTCTGCCAGAAAATGCGGTCGAATTTACTTGTCTGCTTTTGAGAGAATTGCGACGAATCAAATTTCGTTGCGAAATAATTGTTTTGTTGGAATAATGATTATTCGTAATATGGGGTGAATAGGCATTTAAACATTGTCGTGCAAATTATGGTAAGGGTTTTTTTATAATTGTAACATAAAACATTCAAATGATGAAATAGAAATGGACACAGTAAAGAAGAATGATTTTAATTGACACTTGAGTCTTTACAGACGAAGGTGACTTAAGAATCCTTTTTTCACCGATCGAAAAAAAGTCCTGTTTTAACTCGACCGTTTATCATTTTGTCTGTCTGTAATTTTTTTGTACGTACCGTTTCCATTTCAATATGGTGATTTCCGTTTTAACGGTTCAGTAAAAGATTAATTTTTAAAATGTAGATCGTCGTGCTCATTTGGAATTGTTTCAAAATTATGGTACTCCGTTGGCCGACCTTTCTTGGTCGAGGGGTAAGGCTTTCGGGGGTTCGTCGGGGGTTCAAATCCCGGCGTGCGCAAGTAAATTTTATTTGATTGAATTGTAATATTACACATTTCTTTAAAATAATATACGGTATATTTGTGGCACGTTCTAGAATGGAAGATACTCTCAGTATCGCCCTGATGTAAGACCATCATTAAGAATTGAAATGTTGCTTGAAATGGCTTTGGTCATGTTTGAAGGCCAGACCTGAATAGCCAGGTACTTCCCTTATCTCCTTTTACCGTCAGCTTGACAATTATATTCAACATCCTAAATGGTAGTGTAGACAGCCTTGATTTAATTAACCTCATTGAATTTCATGTATCCATTAGAGCTACTCGTTCTAAAACCCTGTTTAATTGTAACAATTCTAAGACTGAACAATTCAAACACTCGCTTGTACCTAGATTACATGAAGTTAGTAATAGGTACGCAGATGTAGTGGATCTGTTTAACTGCACATAAGCTAGGTACAAAAAGGCTATACTAGCATATCTTCTAAATCATTATTAATTAAACCTAAGTCTACTCGTTCTTGTAAATAATATTTTTTATGTACTTGTATCTCCTTCTAGAGCTTGTATTAATCTTATATTTTCTGTCGTCATTTATGATCAAATGCCACAGTTTATTGTTATTTTCGTTTAAATTATTACTAGTGTTTGATTATGCTTGTTTTCTGTGACATGTTATTGATGTGTATGGTACATTTATACCGTTGATATTAAAAAATAAAATAAATACATAAAATAATTTCCGATGTTATAATAATTAGTCAGAGATGTAGTTAACATTTCTTGGAAATGGTATCGCAAGGGGGAATGGAAAAATGTATTTATAAAGGATCCGAAAAAAAAAAACAAAAAACGTTGGGTAAACATCATAATTTTCAGTCGAATATTTTTCTTTCACATTGTTTTATATTCGGCATACATAAATAATAAAAACATATTTCTTTTCAAGTAATTCCTCTCTCCGACCACCGAAGACATTAAACGACAGAAGTTTGTTACGTTCGACTCAGTGTGACCCAAGATTTAAAAAAAATTTCACGCACTTTAAACATTTTCATATGTATAAATTCGGTTTTGTTTGTTTTTTACACAACTGGGCACGCGACCGTAGATTGCCAACGAATAAACAACAATAGTTCACGACGTCTAAACCCGCTCATCACTAGCACTATATATAGCACTAGCACATTGATACAATCTTTTTATAAGTGTACAATTAAAATTAAATTTTGACGCAGCTATTAAATATATAAAATCATACACATATACAAAGTAGTTTTATAATTTGAAATAATATCTGATAATAAAAAATATAAGCCAGCACGGAGGAACCTCTTTTGAAAATCCTTGCTGATGGTGTAAATATTATCAGTTAGGCGAGGTCAGAAAAAAAAATTTATAAAAAAAAAAATTGTAAAAATTTCAGCTATTAAAAATCTGATTTTTATCGAAATTTTGAGTTTGAAAAATTTGTAACTTTCGAAGTAAAAACAATTTATCTTGCAAAAAGTTAGTTTAACCCTTTAAGTAAACGTATTTTTATAAGCATCCGATTACTAAGCATACCTTCGGCACATCGATAAAAGTTTTATCCAAAATGTCGGTTATCATTTCTGTCACAATTCCAGGCACGTTAGCGACAGCTAAATAATCTGTTCCGTAGTTCGTCGACAGCAATTTTATCGATAATGTCGATAATATCTATATAACTATATCGATAAAAATCGCATTTAGTCGATGTCATCATCAATTGCATGTACCCGAAGAAAAATGAGAATTACTGATTTAATAATAATAATAATTTATATATAAAGATGCAAAAGTCGGTCATTTTGAATACATGTAGGATAACAAAAGATTTTTTAAATATTTATGTTGAGGGATCAGTAGGATTTATAGGCCCTGTTAGAAGTTCTACCGAGCCGAACCCTCTGATATGAAAATATCTGGAGACGGTGAATTTTTTTTCCCATTTGATATCTGGTGATTTGACATGTTGTTGTTCTTGTATTGTTTTGTATTTATTTTACTTATATAATGCACTTACATAGTGTTGATTGACTAGCTGATCATTTGTGGAAAAGTGAGTGGAAGGGTTAAGTTTTTCCTTTGGGGAAGACTTAACCCGGACAACTAAATCGGAAGTTTAAAAAAAAAAAAAAAAAAAAAAATACTTGGATAACTTGTATAGCGCCGTTTTTGTGCAAAAACACCTCAAGGGCGCTATTACAAATGTCTTCAAATTTTTGGTAAATCGGGTAAAAACGGGACTGCAGGCCGCTTTTAGTAAATTCTCAATAATATCAGAACATGTTTTCATTAAAATCCGAAAATGATGTTTATGAACAGCTTGACTAAACATTGGTATTTTACTAAAAGTTTATCAATATACTTTTTTATTCATTCGTTAATAGCTTTTTTTTAGCTTTTCTACAACATTTTTATCGATAATGTCCGTAATATCGTAATAATTATATCAATAATAATCGCATTTTGTCGATTTCATTATCAATTTCATGTACCTACGTGGAGAAAAATTAGAGTTACTGGTTTATTTAAAAATTTTGATGTATCGGTTAAAAACGGGACTGCAGGCCGCTTTTATTAAATTCGTAATAATATAGGAACACGTTTTCACGCAAATGCGAAAATGATGTTTATGAACAGCTTGACTGAACATTGGTATGTTACTAAAAGTTTATCAATATACCTATTCATTCATTCGTTAATGGCCTGCAATCCCGTTTTTAACTTGAAGTTAATTTGAAGAGATTCATAAAACATTTTATCGGTAAGTTTTCTACGTATATGTCAACAATCTTAGTCGCGCTTGGGAACGATTAAAGTTACTGACATTATCAACAATTTTTCTTTTATCGATCTGCTTGGCCCTAAACTGGCGTTCGTTCGTTGCGAGATATGCAGTCATACTCGGGAATGTAGATAAATAACCGACATTATAATTGGACCTGATAATCATTTTCATTGATATGAAAGAGACACAGGAGTCGAAAAGCTTTTAGTCAATTGCATCATCACATTTCTTTCGACAAATCAACAAATATGTATTTATTATTCACGCCTTGAAAGCTTTTACGTGTATACGTGTTATAGGTAAGTTGTTGGAGTACAAAAATAATTATACAGTAAGGGACATAATAAACTGAGTTTAAACCTTATAAGTAGGTACAATACAAGTTATCAAGGTGTGTTCTATTGTACAATGGAGTTCAATAATCAATATATATTATAAAAGTGTATATTGTGTACTCAGAAACGAGTTCCGGTACGATCAAGGGAGTTTTATGGTGTGGTAGCCCTCTATCCTCCATCCATGAAGAAGGTTCCCGTTTTCACTTGAAGGGCGTGCTTTTGAAGATATAAGGGCTGGAAGTTTCATCCAGAACATTCGAGAGTATTCAAGAGCATTCCACAACATTCCAGATCATCCCGGAACATTCTGGAATGTTCGGGAACATCCCGGAACATCCGAGATCAAAATTAACTAAAAACGGGATTACAGGCCGTTTCCTAATATTTTAAATAAAAATATATCATATTTTTTGTATTAAGCAAACCTTTATTACTCCAGATTGGCTGTTTTACAGAACATGGCTAAATTAAACAGCGATAAAAGATACACATGAATAAGTATGGATTGATTCTGACTGAAGAAGAATGGATTCTGATTGAAGTGTATTATTATAGTAATATAAAAATGTAGTTATAGTAATTTTGTAATATAATTAGATTTTGGATCACTATACAGAGCAGTCAGTGGTTACGATTACACTTCTATGTATTTCATATTCAGTGCTACCGCCTTTGTAAGCTCACCCTATTCTTAGTATATAGTAAGACGCTGTAGGTATGTAGAACCATATAATGTTTTCACATTTCACTGCCCATAAAATCAATTATTTGTATTTTAATAATGTGTTTTCATTCGACAACTGTTTTTTTACAAAACTCTTTGATCGCTGTCTAGTAACTAAATATGGCTAAAAACATTTCAAGCAAAGATTTATTATGGTGGTGTTTTAAGGGTAAACGTTACGTACGTTGTATTCTACGCGTTTATAGATGGCGTTAATTTAATTGTTTTATCAAAACACTTATTGGAAGTAAGGCTTTAAAATATTACGATGAATTATTTGTTTGCGGCCGTACGTGCGCAAAATGAATATGAATAAATAGTTTTCTTTGTATAAAAATTCAATTCTTTCAAGAAAGGTATACAAATAGAATATTGTAACTGTGATTCAAGGCGATATTCTATTTTACGCAAGTATTAAATGTTTCTATGCTGGAACTGGAGTCGAAAACTCTAACGAACTCGCCAAACGCTGATCGTGTAGGACTGACATTTATTTCGTAAGTTAGCCGCTGTAATAACATCCGATTTTTGAGAAATGCGTGAAGGTCCGCGTGTGCGTATGTCATTAACACCAAAATTAGATAGAATGCATTTTCATCGACAACGAGTCTATTAGCCGAGTTTCAGCTAGGTCAGATGTCGGGAAGTGGGTTTATTTCTGTTTCCAAGATTTGCATTCATACATTCATTACAGAAAATAAAAGTGAAATTCAATTTTTTTTTAATATCGCACAAGAGTCCCAACGGTTCCTAACCGTCTTGAGCCAGTGATACTATGGCATCTCCAAGTGGGGTAAGTTGTGAGGCTGAAAGAAGTGGGAAGGAGAAGGAGATAGAGAAGAGGATGGTGAGAGTGTCTGGCTGTTAAGATCTGGTCATTTCAACCCATTTCAAGCAACATTTAAATTCTGAATAGTGGTCTTACACCAGGGCGATACTGAGTATGTTATTTTTAAGGCGATACACTACGTAGTAATGCACTACGATGCACTACGTTTGAAAATTTGGTCGCTTAGAAATGTTTCAGATGCTTTAAATAAATACCGTGATTATAATAGGTACATCTTGGCCTTTGAAATAATCGAGTATTTTTTACGTAAGTCTTTTTATAAGCCCAGAAAAAAATAATTTATAAGGCCTATGAAAACTGCTTTAAAGTTCAAAATTTCCTACTTACGAACCCATTTTCGGTTATAGTTTTATTGTATAATGTGTCAAAGTAAGTCATTTATAAAATGATCGTAAAACATTTAAATATTTATGCCTGAACATCCACAAAATAAAATAAAAGGCACTTTTTGGCCATGTTTTTTTCTTGCCTAAATCAAAACAGCTGGATGGTGTTAAGCGGGAATTTAAGCCTTATCGCCATCTACGTAAGGAGTGTTATTGATGGCGGCTCGATTCAAAATATTACACGACGTAATGCATCGCCTTAATGAATAAATTGTGATATAACACAAATTTATCAAATAAAATTTACTTGCGCACGCCAGGATTGGCACCCGCGACCTCCGGCATGCTAGTCGAGAGCCTTACCTCTCGAGGACACGGATGCCAATGTATTAAATGCATTTAAAAATTATTTATTATGTGTATTTAAAGATGGGTAAATAAAATTGTACGGAAAATAAATATATTTTCGCTATCGTTTTCGAAGCTTTAACTTCTGTTTTAGTCCACTAAATGCCTTATAACGAACGTCTTTAACATTTTCGTAATTTACTGAACTAAGATGGTTTTTAGCATGCCAATGTCGGTGCTGGCAATTTATCAAAGGTCTATGCAAAGTTCCAAATTCAGATAATGAAAATGGAGGGTGGTTTTTACTTTCAAACATTTCGCCTTTATTATTCTTGGCATATTGCCCATTCAAAATAATTTTGATAAAAGGCGAAAGTAGAAAACACATATATTTTAGCGAAGTCATGTTACTGCTTACTTACTCAACTTATAAACACATTTTATAATGTTTTTATAGACCATCTTTATAATGTATTTATAGAAAATTATTATAATGTATTTAAAGAAAAATTTTATGTGTTTATAATGTATGTATAGACAATTTTTATAATGTATTTATGGACAATTATTATAATGTATTTATATGCAATTTTTATTATGTATTTAAAAAAAAATATTATGTATTTATAGACAAATTTTATAATGTATTTATAGACAAGTTTTATAATGTATTTATAAACAATCTTCATAATGTACCTATTTAAAAAAAAATTATAATGAATTTATGGACAATTTTTATTATGTAATTTATAAAAAAATTTAAATGTATTTAAAGACAAAATTTATAATGTATTTATAGACAAGTTTTTCAATGTATTTATAGGCACATTTTATAATGCATTAATTTATAGACACATTTTATAATGTATTTATAGTCAATTTAAATAAGGTATTTATAGACAAGTTTCATAACGTATTTAAAAAAATCTACACATTCGTATTTAACAGTGTTATGAAATTTATGACACTGATCAATAAAATAATGACATTCATAGTTTTAAACAAAATAAAAAAGGAAAACGCGTATCAGTATAATGTTAACAGTTCTGATAAAGTGCATCTATTTAAATATTGCCAGATAATATTATTAATTCTGAATTTGAAATATAAGATCGACAAAAATGAGGTATAATAATTATTTTCCAATGATCGAGTGGTTAGAGGCGTTGTCCCGGTAAGGCAGAGATGACAATTGAGACCTTTGCCTTTTTTTTTTTTTCTGTGTCGTTCTGTCATCTCCTTCAATGATGCTCTTTAATTTAACTCGTGAAAATATGTTGTTGAAGGTTGTTCCGCTAAAGGCGGAAGTGAATTAGGGTTCTTCCCGCTCGACTTAACGCCCGCGTGAATAAGGTTGTATGTCAGAAAGGTTCAGAGGTCTGACGCATGTATACGAGTATATATAGCCAAGGAGTATTGATTCATTGTTTGTGAATTTAATTTCAAAGCTTTGCAAAAGCAGCCCTGCAAATAATACTTACTGAAATATCAAATATTTTTAGCTAAACACTGAAAGTAACATTATTAAGTAGATTATTTGGTACTATAAAATATTTCACACTTGCCGTGGGAAAACTTTACACACTTTCCGATTTTTTTTTAAATGTAAATAGTTGTGTGGCTGGAGATAGTGGACAGGGGAAAGAGATGGCAAAGAGGAAAGTGGGGAGTACCTAGCTATTCAGATTTGGTCACCAAACACATCTAAAGCCATTCTAGAACATTTTTCTAAACAATTTGTTTGTAACCTAGAAATTGTCTCTAAACGAATATTTTGTATTTTTCTGTGTGTTGTTCTGTTTCATGTTTCGTTTAGATTTATTATTAATATCTTCTTCTTCAATAATAATTAGCTAATTTGTATAGCGCCGTTTTCGTGAAAAATCACCTCAAGGACGCTGTACAAATATATTTATTAAATAATTATTATTAAAAGAAAATTTATTCCGATAAAAATTTAAATACAATATTACTATTTTAACAATATTAATCATAGAAAAATCGTATGGCTTAAAAAACATATTATTGATTTATGCATAGATCTTCATCAATTTATGCTGATTCTTAATATATAAATGTTAGTATGTATAATGACACGTAAAATTAATAAAACATAACTTAAAAAATAACCCGAATGAAACCATGAGGCACTCAAACGCCCTATGATTGGTTGACAGGTCCTGACAGCACTTTTGTTTTTAATGTGTTTATTCAGTTTTTTTATTTGTACATTATTTTCTCTTACTTAGATCCTACAAAACTGATCAATCAGTTATTGTAAAAATTTACATAATTAACCTCATGGGTTGGCAGGCTGCGTGCACTACTGCGGCTTACAAATTATTTCAAAATAATTCATGTTTTTTGTAAATCTATTTAAATTGATATTTGTTGATTTTTTACCAACCTAAGCGGGATTGACTTTACGGTTAACACAAAAAACGAGATACTTATTTTCTACCGATTTATAACAAGTTTTTCGTTAACTCTTTAAGTTTTTAAGTTACAAAAAAAAATATGTTATTACAATTGTAATGCTGAAACGTCAATTATATGATATTCCCTCGATAGAAAAAAATCGCAAAGTTAGCTCCGAAAATTATTAAAAACATGTTTTTTTCTGTTATTAAGAACGGTTAGTTTCGGAGAATTTGAACAATTCATCAAATTTCAACGTTCATTTTCGGGGTCTGTGAAAGTTCTATTCAAGTTCTGTTATTACATCATTATAGGCTATTTGCTTTAGAGAACTGAAATAATGGCAGAACTTAAAAAAACCTTTCACAAACCTTTCAACTTGAAAATTAACTGTGAAATTTGATGAATTGTTCATATTCTCCGAAACAACCTGTCCTTAATATTTTATAGTCATGAGTAAAATCACAGTGTATCTTTAAATGCAATTAAAGCATTTATCTTGAGATTTTTGTTCTATTTCAAATGTGTCGGGTTTTCGCTTAATTATTATCGTTTTTAAATATTAGCGCGCTCCCTCTAACATTCGTATTTAAATATCTCCATTTCAAACCATCTCTTAACTTTCATCTGTTTTCTTTCAACGCTTACTACGAGGCCTTAATGACTTAATCAGATTTCAATCCTTTTGACGGGCTTTGAAAAATGCAAACAACTCTCAAATACTGACCTTATGATACATAAATACAGGGTGTTAAGTTACGTAGTTGACTTATTTTAATTAGTGATTCCTGGCGTTATTTGGAGTAAAAAATACATATAAATGAAATTTTGGAATCGTTGACATTTTTTTTTTAGTTTTGAAAAAAAAAAATTAAAGAACACAAAAAAATCACCGGTTTCCAAAATATCGTTTACATTTTTACCAGTTTAAATATGTCAAGTACGTCTCTTAACACCCTGTATGCAATATAAGATTCAATTCAATGTACCTACGCGTTTAACACGCTCTTCTGTCCTGTTCAGGGTGGATCAATGCAAAACGAACTCTAAGCAGAATTCTTTCCTGAACAGAATATGCAATAATTACAATAGCGTATTATCCAAGGTTGATATTTTCAGTTGCAAACTCACCAACTACAAGAGGTCCATAAAAGAATATTTCTCTGATGGTTTGTGAATAATGTTGTGTCTCTATTGTTTATATTTCTTTTATGACCGGTCGGTGGCCGAGTTGACATCGCGTTTGGGTCCCACCCAGGCGTAGTGTGTTCAATTCCTCGGCTGGCTAAGTCCTCCATCACAACACAAGCAACATTTTCAGCTTACTGTGTTAGTAGTAGGAGATTTTCAAATATTGTCAGGTTATTCGTAACCAGGGAATGTTTATCTTTCTTTAAAAAAAAAAAATATGATTTGATTTATATCTACAACCTCTCTCCATGGCTATAAATGTTTTGTTTTGTAAAATTTTCGTTTTATATACTCTTTTGTTTTGTATAAATTTTTGATTTCATATTGCTTTCTTACAAATTTAATTTACAGTATAGGTAAAGTCACAAGGAGGAAATTCATAATTGGTTTTATTTTGGCTATATAATACTCATGTACCTACAAACTGAAATAAATGTAAACTGTCTATTTCCCGAATATTAATAAATAATATACAGAGTGTCCGCTAAATGGTGGATAACCTTTCAACTGTGGAAGGAAGAACTCAAGATACTCGTAGTTCCGAAAATTGGATTTCCTGTTTTATAAAAATGGTACTCGTGGAAATTGGATTTTTAGTTATTTTTTTTTAAATACTAAGCTCACTCTCTTTGATGCCATGGTCAAAATATTAAGAACAAATTTTAATCTATTTTTGTAATATCATTTTTTTAATAATAATAATGCTACCAGAAATACTTTACAATTATTGTTGTAGTTTTTTTTGAGGTGTAAAATTTGTAATGAAAACCTGCACGGAGAAAACTTACTGATATTGACAAAAATTGGACACAAAACAACAGAGATAATGTCAATTCAAGACAGGAACAATGTTTCGATGGAGATCATAACTGTGTTCATCGATTTAGTATATTATGTATTGTTGAAGTTGTGGGACATTATATCTTAATATGTTAAAAAAAATCACCTGTCACTGTGTTCGTATATGTCAATCTCCGTAACTGCCCAACTGATTTTAATTAAATTTTGTGAATATGTATGGCTGGTTCCAGCTTGAAATAAAGGATAGTTTTGGAACCGATAGGTAGCGCGATAATAGTCGAGTTAAATTCTAACTGGTTATAATCTTAATGTCTTAATAATCTGAAAATAAAAAAATAAATTACTTAATACAAAATATAAATGGAAACTACTACAAAAAATATTTTTTCAATAGAAATGTATAAACGCGTAAAGTAAACAACTTTTAAAATATACAGTTTTATAGCTAAGATTATCTGTGACAGTTTCAGTTGTTTAACTTTTTTGCTTTCTTATAAAATTATTTACAAAATAAGTAAAAACCAGTTTTTTGCTTGAAATCGAAAGTTTCTAGACTCCGTTTGTCAAGCGATTTGAATGCCAATTACCTACAATATAAGGTATACCAAGAATATCCACAATTTGGCTTGTAGCTTCCTCTTAAGAGATGTTTAAATGGTAGAAAGAAGTCGGGGACTCACTATGAATACTTAACGCAATTGCTCTGCACCGTATTGAGATACGGAGTCGAATTAAGGCGATGCACTACGTCGTGTAATATTTAAAATTGAGCCGCTATCAATAACAACCCTTACATAGATGGCGATAAGGTTTAAATTCCCGCTTAACACCATCCGCCTGTTTTGATTTATGCAAGAAAAAAACATGGCCAAAAAGTGCCTTTTATTTTATTTTGTGGATGTTCAGGCATAAATGTTAAATATTTTTCGATCATTTTATAAATAACTTAATTCGCCACATTATACAATAAAATCATAACCGAAAATGGGTTCGTAAGTAGGAGATTTTGAACTTTAAAGCAGTTTTCATAGGCCTTATACATTATTTTTTTCTGGGGTAACAAAAAGACTTATCTAAAAAATACTCGATTAGTTTAAAGGCCAAGATGTATTCTACTCGCAGTATTTAATTAAAGCATCTAAAACATTTCTAGGTGACCAAATTTTCAAACCAAAAACACATGATTTTGCATTACTACGTATGGCATCGCCTTAACAGAAAAAAAAACCGAGATACGTATGACGTCACGCGTTAGCTTTAAGCCCCGCATACTTAATTTTTACCGATTTATAACAAGCTTCTCGTTAACTCTTTAAGTTTTTAAGTACCAAAAAAATATATATTATTACATTTGTTATAAATGCATTTGTAATAAAAATATTATCAAAATAGCTTTCGGATTATTAGAGTTTTTGTTAATTTTTAACTGCTCTAAAAGATTCAGTTTACGGCCTTTATTTTGTACGTGTAATAATTTCTAACATTTTACTCAGAAATCAATTAAGAAATCAGTAATTGAAATTAAAATACCTATCTAGAAATAATATAAATGTATCGTCTGTAAGTGGGCTACCCACAGTTTGATAATGCCTTCAAAGGGCGAAACAGCTGTCACGCGTAATAATAATTACACAGCAGAACTTGTTTAAAAAATAAACTGTTTTTATAAACCCAATAACAATATTATTGAATATATAGAAAATAAAAATTAAAATGGAGTTCTACAAATTAAACTTGATAACAATAAATAAAGTATCATTGTGGTATACAGTAGTGAATGATGGAAAATATCGGAGGCACCTGAGAAAAACATTAGCAATAGCGTATAATAGCATTGAGAGGGATCTATTAGTGTATTTTTATATATTAATTTTCCAGTTGGGATACCAATAGGAGTTGGAGTAAGACAGGACAAAACATTCTGACGTAGACTCAAAGTCTGCCTCATGTATTATTCGTCGCTCGGGTCATTGTGAAACTGTGAAGGGTTGCCTGTCCTCACCTACCCCCTAACTCCCCCTAGCTCAGCCCACCCCCACCGTATCGATCCCTTCACCTGTTGCGCATGTCTCTCCCCCCACCCCCCTGTCATCCAACCCCAAGTGGAGGGTCACCCTGGAAGCGGGAGGGCTGAAGGGCCACCCTTACTCCTACCTCCTACCACTCGAACACAGAGTCTAAAAAGACACCCTAGTGAACCACTTGCATGATTTTTGATTTTCTCAATCATTTCGTTAAGAATTTTTTTCTATTTTAAAAGCCGCTTAATTTATTAAACACATTTTTTAAGGGCCATTAAAGTAGTGATTCTTAATCTTATTTGGATCATGCCCACTTCAATACTCGCCATTTTTTTGTTTTTTCGACATTTTTCGTTTCTGACTAAAATTGCCATAAAATTTTTAATTAAAAGTCCAGACATGTTGCAACATATTAAAAAATTAAACAATGCCTAAAGTAATCTTCAATACAACAATAAAGATAAATGTGCCAAGCGCTGATCACACAAATGGCCAGTTTCAATAAAGTAATAGCCGACTTGTGTTGTTGAGATTTTAAAACGTTTTTTTCTGTGAACATAGTTAAATATATGGCGCGTAATTTTAAATACGAATAATACATACTTATACAAGGCAAAAATCCTGAGAATCAACTAGAACTTCAACACGCATTCTGTTTATTGTTTATTTTTTATTGCGGTAGTTTTGCTATCTTTTCTTGACACGTCCACAACACACTTATAACTTAATCTCTTCAGTGATGTATGTGATTTTTATTCATTTGAAATTTGAATGTAAGATGCTCGTTTCCCGAAACTGAGAAAGAGTTGGCCACCCTAACCCCAAACTCTCCAAAACTTGAGAGTGGGACGGACACCCTAATCCCTCAGCCCCGAGAACGGGACTGACCTACTCGAAAAACGGGATAAGTGAATATGGGATCCTGGAGATGGGATTGCAGCTTTTGAACCCTATAGTAATTGAACTCTTGCTGTGGTTAGGTTGAGGATTTGGATACGCACAGACCCAACCGTGTTTGGGGTAGTGCGTTGCCCAGGTACTGGGTTAGATGCCACTGACAAATTATAAGTATGTTATGGACGTGTCTTAATTTTCTGGTGAAATTGATTAAGAGTTTTCTACTATCGACAATCTTTCTTAAACAGATAATCAATTGTGGTAACGCTCACATATGTACATACATGCGACCACTGTACTGAGATTATATTGTTGTTCATTGTCCTAGCTTCCTCCATTCCCTCCACCTTTTCTGTGCACATTGTGCAATCAGTCTGTTACAATAACCCACGCTGTTCATATAAACCGCTCACGCGCTGTTCGTCGTGAACAGCTTTACCTACATACAATAACCCGCGCACTTTTAGTGCAAACCCGCTTTGTGTTCAGTGCCACCGCTGTGATACCTGAGGAGGATAGACAGGAAGAAAACGGGTGCCTTTTTTCTATTGGTAAGTCCTTCCTTATCCATACAGCATGTTATTGTCTTATGTGCAGTGATAATTACACTAATATTCAAGGTCCTTCGACAAACATATTTTACACTCCTTAAAAACATACCATAACACCTTTTACACACCAAATTGCATTAGCCTGTTAGGCGACTAAGACCTAGCATTTCTTATATTATGTAAAAAAGGAAATACAGTCAATTTAAAATAAAATAAATAATGAAAGTTCACCTTCTAACTTAAATTAACGATTTTTTTACAATGTCGATTTCATAGTCAAAATAATTTTCAATGTAGTCATTTTTCAATACCTGCCAAAACGGGCGAAATCTAACGGAGTACGCGTGACATCATACGTACCTCGGTATTTTCCGTTAACAGTATAGATATATAAGGGCTAGTTGTTTCACAGATCGTCCCATTTGACTGTAATCAGTGATCAGTCGCTGACTAAGCCATGAATATAAAGGTCATTTATTGAACGCAGAAAGGAGTATAAGGAAAATATATGACGAAAATGTGAATGTTAGAAGAAGTTGGGGACGCCTGAGGAAGACACAGCATGATCAAGTGAATCAGATACTTTAGTCGGGTCATTAGAATCCAAAGGCTTATCAATGTAAGCAATTCTGGACTATCAAATGTATCTTTTAGAATTTTATATAAAAATACGGAGTCAGAGATAAATTTTTCTGTCCGACAATTTCAACAAAAGTTTAACAAAAATGCTGGAATACCCATTTTAAAACTTAGAAAGCATAAAAATTTGTTTCGTATTCTTTTAATGGCTTCTACATAAATATTGTAATGTGGGTTTCAGACGGAAAAATTGTACCGATGTTTATTTCTAACGAGGGCAAAATATAACAGTTTATTACAAATTATATCGTTGAAATTGTACCCATTTCGATTTTTAGCAAGGGCAAAATATAACAGTTTATTAGACATTATATTGTTGAAATTGTACCAATGTTGATTTCTAACAAGGGCAAAATATAACAGTTTATTACACATTATATTGCGAAAATTTTTAGTTAATCTCTACTTGTAAATACCAACAATAGTAAGAACTTGTTTGGTTAGTAATAACAATCTCATAGCATTTATATAGCGCAATTTAGTGTAATTTCACTTCAAGTGTGCTTTACTTTTAACAAACTTATAAACGGAAATTTAGTATTTAGTGGTCATGTTCTTAAAATTATTCCTACAGTGTGCCTTACCCAATAGAGAACATTAAATATACAGTTTATACAAAGCGATGACAAAACAAATAATATCAATAACAGCAGAACAGGACGATAAAAAACTAAAACAGGAGACAGTTTGTGCTCAGAAATAGGAATCTTCTGAGCAGACATTTAAAAAGGTACAATAAGGAGGCAACCGAAACCATACAATTACCGGAAGTTTTAGAGTATGGCCATAGACATATGAATATTATCCTATGTCTGTGAGTATGGCTTATTATAAAATATTGAAAAGAAGTTAAGATTTTTTTAAATAATTTTGTTTTTAAAAATTCTGGAGATTACGAGCTGAGAGAAGTCTATTCCAGATGAGCGGGCCTGTTACACTAAAAGAGCGATCATAGTAAACGGCTCGCTTTGACCGAGAAAGTTCAATTAGGCGATTACTAAAATCTGTCTGGTTAACAGATAAAAGATTTCATTGAAAATTGATGCCCAAGTCTTTAATCTGTGTTAATAAATTGAATACAATGCTCTTATTAAAGACCATTGGATTCAATTAATCAAATGCAGACAGGTCAAAAATCGTCGGTTAACGGTGGGCGTTCAAAACTCAAAAAATTCAAATTGACGCTGATGTAAAATTGGATGGTTGGTCAAACAATTGACCCTCAAACAAGGTGTTACAGAATACACGAATAGCAATATTCACATACTCTTTACAGGTGTTGCGTACTAATATCTTGAAAACGTTCAGATTTGTTAGAAAATCTGTCAAGAATGACAGAATTAAATGCATGAAAGATTTGTGAATTTGTACAATCGAATAAATACAAAGCTTTTTTCTTTTAAAGGGTGAAAGGTTTAGAAATTTGTTGATGCATGAAAAACAAATTTATGTTGAAAGAGCTTCTGGTAAGTAACTGTTATATCTGTCTTAATATGCAGATTTTGGTGTTGGGAACTCTTTGTAAAAAGTAAAATTTTCTACTTACAATTGCGTTTATTTACTTTTATTTTGAGGGTTGGTAATTCTCTCGTTCGAGAAGCTTGTTCCCTGTCAATATCATCTCACAAGTACTTGTTACACTCTCGTGACATCTGACGGACTCTGGAGTAAGCTTTATGAGTAGCGCCATCTATTGCTTAAATACTCAACTTATTACCATACATCACAGTAACACTACGGAAAATTCTACTAAATGTCAATGACTTGCCTGCCTGCTTAAATAGGTCAAAACTTAGCAACAATAATTAATAATACATGTTAAATTATAGCGTACAGTCATACAAGAGAGAAAAACACAAGAAGTGCACTGTGGGCGTGTTTCGTGATGCAAATATTTGTCATATTGAGGCTTGGTGACCGGGTATCTCATCAAATGACAGTTCTTTTTTTAATGCATATTTTATTTAGTTATAAAATTTTACATATTTTCCGTAATTAATTCTTTTCTAGGACTACTATAATATTATTTACTACTTACATACTAAAATTTGGACTTTACAACATTGAGACATAATCCACGAAAAATTGCAAGACTTTTAGCTTCCTTAACAATTAACGGAAGTTCATTGAACATTTTAAAACCTTTATAATAAATATTTATTTATTTAAACGCCATAAAATGGCTTTTACAATAGAGTGATTACAGAACAAGTAATGCGTACACAAAAATATTGTTGCAAGTGATACAGTTGTTAATAGAAGTGCAGTTAAACAATACATAATTAAAAGAAATATCTACTAGTGTAAAAATAGTTGAATGAATACTAGGTTTGTATAAGACCTGACATAAATCGAGGTATGAGGTGTTTATGATAATTAAGTAATTAATATAAAGTAAATTCTATTAAGGCCTAGAATGTTATAATAACAGAGAATATTTTATTTGAACAGAATATTAATATGTATATGAGTATTATAATAGAGTAGTTGGTAGTGAGTTTATTGTTGCCTTCAAAATTAATTCTACTTGTTATATTATATTATTTTGTTTTGTGTTCCCGATAAATTTGTTTTGGGAAACCTAAAATCGTTGCAGTTTCTCGTAGGATATAAATGAACTGTTCTATTAATTCTAACATTCTTTTTACAAATAATCAGGTAACATTTTATTTTTTGACTAAACTAATTCTTTGCCACACACTTAAAATATTGAGTTGACGTTGCATGGTTTTTATCCTGTTGTACCTGCTACAAAACAGTATTGACCTCATGCATCTGTTCTGGATTATTTCCATGATCTTAATTTGGGTTTTGTTACTCAGAAAGATTAAACTTGTGCAGTAATTCAGATGGGATGCTACAGTGGTATTGTAGACCAATATCCTTGTTTTAATATCCAATTTTCCCTTTATCTTAAGAAATTAACCTTTTTCGCAATTTTTTTATTTAAAATTTCAAAGTTGGTGTTAAATTTTAACTTGTAATCGATTATGATTCCCAAGCATTTAATTTATTTTACTTCTTCAATATTTTGTTTAATTTTAAGTTCAACACACCTACAAAAAGTGATAGGTAAGAAATAAAGTGATATAAATTAAACAAAAACTAGGTTAAATAGGTTTTTAGCCTAGTTTTTGTTTCATCACTTTGAATGACTCTATATATCTTTTTAAATGTGTGTTTAATCGTCATTTTGATGAAATATCATGGAACCTTGAGGCTTAAGCAACCGCATTCCAAATATTTGCCTATATATTTCACTTCACTTTAAGATTTTTTAAGTTCCTACTACTGCGGTTTACAAATTATTTCAAAATAATTCATGTTTTTTGGAAATCTTACTAAATATTTAAATTGATATTTGTTGATATTGACCTGAGTGGGATTGACTTTACTGTTAACAGAAAAAAACGAGATACGTATGACGTCACGCGTCAGATTTAAAAACCCGAATACTTAATTTTTACCGATTTATAACAAGTTTCTCGTTAACTCTTTAAGTTTTCAAGTTCCAAAAAAAATAATATTATTTTTGGAAAAAAATTCTATGCTGAAATTGTAATTATATGAAATTTGCTTGACGGAAAAATTTCGCAAATTATGCGAATTATTTAGTAATTTATTTTACTATAATTATTTGACACACATTTTGTTCTGAAATTTAACGTGTTACAATTAAGAAAACAATCACAGTGCATCTTTAAATGCAACTTTTATTACTCTATTTTTAACATATCGTCGAGTTTTCTCATAACTCGCCTCACTGGGCTGGCCTATGTGGAAGCAGTCATTTTTGCTGATTATTTCAATGTTTAGGTTTTTCATAACACGTCTCACTAGGCTAGCTTATGTTGGAGCAGTCATGTAGCTTATAACTTTTAAATACCACTTTAAATATACAATTATAACAAAATACGTTTACAAATTTATAATTTCTTATTTTTATAAGCAATAATTATCCGTCTGTAATGTTTGTGCTATGCATATAAACATTATAAACAAACTTGTCTTATGAACATTAGTTTTTCATTAAAAATTATAAAAAACGTTCACTGATTCAGTGGTTTGGTTAAATCAATCATTTCGAATTAGGGTGAGTGCACCGGTAAATGTCCTAGCATTACTTGTGATCAAAGTGAGGAGATTATAAGTATTATCTTTGATTTTTTTTTCGTGAATAACATTTTTATGCACTCTAGAGAAGAATTTTGAAAATTCTTTTTGAAAGGTACCCAATAGAATAATAATAATAATGATTTATTGTCTTCTTTTTTAGTTTTATTTTCTTAGTTTCCAGTGAGGACATCATTATCTCTTTTATTAGTAGCATATAGAGATAATGATGTCCTCACTGGGATCTCCCGTGCTGAGGATTTCATTTACATATTATAATTTAATTATAAGAATATTAATATTACAACAAAGTAACATATGAATTTAATTAAAAAACATATATCATGTAGTGTAATTTTTTTAAATAATTTTAAAATAAGTAAGATAGTGTTTTTCTGTATAGTTCAGTTTGGTAGATTCGGTTTTAGTCTGTGTTTGATATCAGTATATTTTCTATTTCAGATCTCCCTATATTAAGTATCCAGCATTTTATTTGGGATTTAAATGTTATAGCTCAGCTACACTACTCGCGAAGTTGATCGAAGTTGACCGAATACGATAGTGTGGGCACGAACTTCACTTCGCTTCGGGCAACTTCGCTTCGCTTCGCCCGACTTCCGATTGTTGTCGGTAAATGCGCCCGAGTCAAAGGACTCGAAGCGTTACTCGCGAAGTTGCACGAGTGTGTGGGCACGCACTTCGAACTTCGGCTAACTTCGTCGAGGACTTCGTCGAAGCGTCGAAGCGAGTAGTGTAGCGGCCGCTTTATAATGTATTTTATTGTAGAGTTTAATACTTATATCTTATACACGGTGTCCGGAAACTCGTAGTACAAGCGGGAAACTGGAGAATCTACACCACATGGGGAACCCAAAAAAACATAAAGTTTTTTGATTTGAGCATTTTCAAAAAAAAAAAAAAAAAACCAAAAAAAATATTTTTCGGCTATTTTAGGGTTAAAGTTTTTTCTGGTGTTCAGGGTTGAATAACAGATGTTTTAACCCTGCAGAGCAGAAATATTTTATGATTACACCGGGTTAAATGAAGGGTGATTTCAAAATAATGCTTCAAATCCGAGTTTCTTCATTTGTTTTACTTTCAAATAGGTTTAATTAGTTGGGTACTTTGATCTTCAGTAATAATTTATAAGAATTTGATTAAAAAAAAAAAAAAAAAAAAAAATCAACTTCAAACTCGATTTACTCGATAACGAAAGCTCAAATAAAAAAAAAAATATACTACAAAATCGACTCCAAATGTGATGTAGATTCACCAGTTTCCCGCTTGTACTACGAGTTTCCGGACACCCTGTATTTCCGCGTGTGTATGCATGATTTCCACCAAAAGTCTACTGTAAATGCATTGCCATCAACAACGAGTCTATCTGCCGATCAGCTCGGTAGTGGGTTAATTTCCACTTCCACAATCGACATTCATTCAAATAGGTGAATTCAAAAAAAGTGTTGTGGTTCAAATGTTGAAAATTGATCAAAGTCCCCCGATTCCCTGTACCTTATAATTTATTAATTTTAAATTGCACACGCCAGGGTTCGAATCCGCGACCTTATGATCTTTAGTAAATGGCGTCACAACTGAACGGTTAAGTGATAAAAATCTGATCACAATATATGTTGGTACCTCTCACCGCGTATATTTTTCAAACTTAGTACTACCCCTTCAGAGCGTAAAAGAAAAACACTTTTTACGGCACAACTTATCACTCTACCCTCGGCTTTATCAAGATTTACCTGTCGTAATCTACCTTAACCCGTGGGTAAAACCACCCCAGACCATTCCTTTAAGACCTTCAACCCTTTGATATAAAATACGCGAGATCCACCCGAGTCATTTCCCTAATTTGGTCAGTTGCCAATAATTTACTGACTACTTCGTGAAAGTGCGTAATCGTAAGATGTATTAAATAACCTTCTAATATTAATAATACTTTCAACTTCTGAAATTTCCCATACATTCTGTTGGTAACATGCCACACATTCTGATGGCAACGTGCTACACTAACGCCTCCTAGCGGCGTGAGTTGTACGCCATACATTCTGATAGCATCAAATCAATTCAATATTCTACACTAGCGCCTCTGGCGGCAGGCGTTGTTGATATTGCCACTATTTCACTTGAGCTGGACGTATTTTTAATATTATAGGGTATTTGGTTAAATTTGACTAATCGGAAACACATATCTGATTTTTATTTACATGGGATACCTACAATAAAAAAGGTAGAAGCCAAAAATGGTTGAAGATAATATTGCTAATTCTGAATTTGAAATATGAGATGACTCTCCCCGAGTGAGAGGAGTTCTCTCAGTAAGACAGAGATTCTGGGCTCGATTCCCAGTCAAGACAGTTACCTTTTTATCTTTCTATGTCTTGTTCTAGTTCATGTTTCGTTTAGATTTATTAGTACTGTCGTCTTCTTCAATGAAATGTTACATTGATGAGTATAACCCTCAAAAGTTATTCAAATAATATTGAAAAATATAAATATTTTAGTAAAACACCTTTTGCATCCAATCCTAGGGAACACTTCCTCGCAAATAGACTAGTGGAAGCATGGAAAAAACTTCCACAACATGTCTTCGATATTGTAAAGGTTTGTTCTATGCTTCCAATAGAGTAGTGTAAGCATAGAACAAACTTCCACAACATGTCATCGATGTTGTAAAGGTTTGTTCCATGTTTCGAATAGAGTAGTGGAAGCATGGAACAAACTTCCACAACATGTCATCGAAAGTGTAAAGGTTTGTTCCATGCTTTCAATAGAGTAGTGTAAACATGGAACAAACTTACTCAACATGTCATGATGTTGTAAAGGTTTGTTTCATGCTTCCAATAGAGTAGTGGAAGCATGGAACAAACTTCCACAACATATCATCGATGTTTTTACAGATTTGTTCCATGCTTCTAATAGAGTAAACTTACACATGTCATCGATGTTGCAAAGGTTTGTTCCATGCTTCCAATACAGTAGTGGAAACATGGAACAAACTTACATAACATGTCATCGATGTTGTAAAGGTTTGTTCCATGCTTCCAATAGAGTAGTGCAAACATGGAACAAACTTCCACAACATGTCATCGATGCTACGAATTGCTATATAATAAGTAGGCCCCGTGTAAGGCGCCATTGCTGTATAATTAGTGATGTATGGTTTTGAATACAAGTCGATCGACATTACTTCGGACGATACCGACTCTCACTCAAGCGGGGGTCAGCTAACATCTTCTGCTACATCATTCAGAGCGAGAAAGGGGTTCAGTAATGAGAAAAGAGTTTTCAAATTTATATAAATAATTATTTTTTTCCTCAGAGCCTCAGTGGAGATACTTTTAAAAAAATGTTAAAATTTTTTGGGAAGGTAAAAAATTCGTTATCGAAGGCTCGGGGGACACTTCACCTAGTAGAATCTCTTTCAACGTATTTGACGTCTTACTTTTGACAGAGTTTTATATTTTATGCGGAGGAATATAAGATTGTGGAGGTTTTGAAATTTGATGATATTATGCATCTTTAAACCCCCGAGAGTATTTACCATGGTGAATATAAAATAAAATAAAAATTGTGGTTTTTGCTGCAGAGCTTCTAGACTTGGTTGGATGCTTTCAGTCTTGTGGGACTATTGCAACCCCTTTTGGAGTATATTGTTAAGCTTGTGATAATATACTAACGCAGACCTGTGGAAAATCACGGGATATTATGGTTGTAGGATTTGTGAAGCTGAAAAGCAGGTATTTATAAAAAAAAATCAACCCTTAAAAACAATATTTTTTATTATAATGTTTTAATTTTGTTTGGCTGGAGATTGAACTGCTTAGGAATTGTAGTCGACAGCACTAACAGTCAGTTCCAATTTTTAAAAATAAAACTAAAATTTAAAACAAAATTCGAGAATTTATTGAACAAGTGTTACAGACGCACAAACGAAATTAATATTTTTGATTCTATTATTACAATATAGTCGATGAGATATGCAAATATGGTTAGAGGGAGCGCGCTAATATCTATTAAAAAAATGATAATAATTAAGCGAAAATGGTGAAAATATTTAATAAACACGACTCGTTTGAAATAGAGAAAAAAATTCTCAACGAATGCTTAAGTTGCATTTAAAGATATACCTACTGTGATTTTTTTTCATACCTAAATTAAATAAAAGAAAAAAAAAACGTGTTTCATTTTCTTTACTTAGCGATGTTTTTCTATCGAGGGATTTTCATATAATTACCGTTTAGGTTACATAAATGTATAATATTATTCAAAAAATACTATATGTTTTTGTAGAAACTTAAAAATTAAAAGTGTTAAAGAGAAATATGTTATACATTGGCAGAAATTCGGAATGCGAGGATTTAACCGGACAAAGTTTTTTTTTAAATTTTGCACATTACTTGTATCTTATGATTTATATTACTCTTCCTTTAGAAGTATTTTCATATACAGGGTTTTCCAATAAGAGGTGTTATTTTGAATAGCCCGCTATTTCGGTTGTTGTTACTTTTGAAGCTGTCATTTTTTAACATTTGACAAGTAGAAACTACGCCATTAATAAAAATGTAACAATACATGCTTCAATAATGCACTGAAATTATTAAAATTCACTTGCGTGAATCAAATGCAAATCATCTTGCGTGATGAGGCCCATTTCCACCTCGATGGCTTCGTCAACAAGCAAAATTGTCGCATCTGGGGCTCGGAAAACCTAAGAGTTATTATTGAAAAGCCTCTCTATCTTCAACGTGTGACTGTTTGGTGTGGTTTATGGTCCGGCGGAGACATTGGACCTTACTTTTTCGAAAATGAGGCTGGAGCAACAGTTACGGTGAATGGATTGCGCTATCGAGAGATGATTAATGATTTTTTATGGCCGGAATTAGATGGTATTAATCTGGACAACGTTTACTTTCAACAAGACGGCGCTACGTGCCACACAAGCAACGAAACCATTGATCTTTTACGATTGAATATCAAAATAACACCTCTTATTGGAAAACCCTGTATTATAAGTTATGATTATATCGTAATCATTATAATGGAATTTTAAGACAAAAATATTTCGAATTAAGAATACAAAAATTATTATCGAGGATAAATAGAATATCATCGGATTTTCTGTATGATTTTCAGGCGGGAGTAGGGAAGCAGTTTTTTTGTTAATCATTTCTATAAATAAAATTGATAGAGATTAACAATACTTGTATTTTATCATTAACTTGCTGACTTGTACCCGGCGTTACTAAGGATTATCCTTAGAAGATACATTTATCATAGCGGACTTTTCTGTAGGCCTTTTAAGATGTAAAATTCCTCTGTACACATAGACATATGAATATTACTAGACCTGCCCTAAGTGATTAAAAGCGTATTATCCCCACTCCCCATACCGGTTCCATTGGAACCGGCTGTGCTCGCGTATGGCCTCAAGTGAAATTTGAAAACGTGACGTCATCATTCTTGTGCGAACTATGGTCGAGGCATCATCGGTTCATTTTACGAAATAACACGGCAAAATGTTGACTTGTGCTATGAAAACTTGTAAAAATAGATGTGAAAAAGAGAATAAACCCAATTGTCGTATTACATTCCATATATAAGCATTATTTTACTTTATTTTAAGCATATTCACATCGTATAATATAGATCAGTTTTAGAAACATATACTATCACATCGAGAAACGTCTGGACGCGAAACACAAAGCTGGTTGGTTGTCGGGAAGTAAATTATGAACATTTATAAAAGTGTCTTAACTAAATACTTAAACGAAATATTCGACTCTGAAAATAGAACCGAATTTGGACTTCGCAAATTTGTTCATAACGTGGCGAGTAATTTGCGCTCCCATGTAAAAATGTCTATTCATTCAAAAGCAGGTTTTACTTTTAAGAAGTAAATGGTGATATTATAATGCGAGATGCCTATTTACTGTCAGATTGATTTATTGACGAATCACAGTCAGCCTTACTCCCTTCGTTCTTCAACAGTTGATTTTACCCCTCGCCATTATCTTCTCGTCTATTAATTCCTATGTCTGTGGATGTACATTATTTTGATGTATCTCATAAGGTTTGGAAAGATCTGTTTGAGAAAGTTCAGAAGAAATTCTTGATATTTCTCTACACGAAGAACTATGGCTACTACCCGTGGCTCTATCCTACAAACTTTCTTTTGGGTATGTTCAGAATGAAGCATCTACTGGTCAGAAGGCATGAACACATTGCTACACATTTCTTCAGACTGATTCCTGAATGGGTTGAAAACTCGCTCATCATGGAGAGCATTCAATTCTATGTTCCCGATTGTTATCTCTGTCACCGACAGCATAGACTATTCTATCTACCAGCCTGCCGGACTAACTTGCCAATGGTCATGCGCTGGGGAGAGCAATATTACTGTTGAACAAAATCAATTTTGATATCGAAATGTTTGGCATCAATGAAGCTTGCCTTTAAAAAGCAAGCTCTATTATTACTATTAAAGTTAATATTACCCACTGTTTACATTTATGTAAGAATAATGATCAAATTTATTTAAAAATGCATTAAAATGAAGAATTTTTTACAGTTTTTAAAATGAATAAACTGATTTGAATTGAAGCACCCGAAAATATATTTTTACGACATGTTTATAAAACATCGACTTTTCTCTGTAAATATAATATGCAAGATTTATATGTATAAACCTTCCGGAATAAATTCTCTAAATGCTAGTAAAAATTCCATCAAAATCCAATGCGTAGTTTAGAAGAACTAAGTGCACAAAAAGACAGATGCGGATAGCGATTTTATTTTATAATATTTAGAGATGCTTTTGATTTGTTATTGTTATTTAACATACGTTTTCCTTGGTGAGTAATAATGGCAAAAGATGTTTAATTTGGTCCTTGCAAATATATCTTTAAGGGTAGTACAATCTTCATTCGTGGAATAGTATTTATCTTTTTCTTATAATTTGAATAATTATTAATTTTTTCACAAAGAAGTCATTAACGGAATTTGAACAATTCATCAAATTTCGAAGTTGATTTTCAAGTTCTGTGAAGGTTCTATTCAAGTTATATTAATATATATTATTATATTATATTATTATACGGTTTAATAGTATCTGTACGACATAAGCAAGCTCTATACAAATTGACTACTCAACAACCAAATAATAAAAATTTATCCATAATACCTCCAATCACCCTATCTCACATAAACATTCCTCCTTTCACAGCATGATCCACCGGCTAGTCACCATCCCATTATCTAATAATAATTTTTCTAACGAACTCCTTACAATAAAACAAATAGCTAATAACAACGGTTATCAATCTGATCTTATTGATAAAATCCTTTCAAAAAAACTTCGCCGAATCGCAACAAATAAATTTCTATATAATGCTCTACCAACTATTAATAATAATAATTTAACTACCCAATGGCGTAGAATTTTGTTCATAAGTAAATTCTCTTCCCTTTGCACATCTAAACTTCCATCAGAAATTAGGCCGGCCTTCTATACTAATAATAACTTAGCCAAATTTTTAAATAATTGTAAAGATAAAGAAGATACGTTTAGCCACTCTGGGATCTACAAACTTAATTGCAACGATTGCCCGGCAATATAGATTGGTAAAACCGCGCGTAATGTAAATATTCGAGTAAAAGAACATATCAGGTGTTTAAAAAATACCGGTTTTTCAGAATTCGCTGAACACCTAATTAACACTAATCATACATTTAATAGAACGACAGGAGTTCAAATACTACATAAAAATAAAATAGGAATACGTCTCAATAATCTAGAATCATTGGAAATCTCAAAAGCAAGTAAAAATAAAAATAATTACCCAATTTTAAACAAACAGATAGAACTCACTAAAAGCCCTATTTTAAAGATGTTTCCTTTCTCCCTGGGTAATCCCCACCCCTCCCCGACCCCACTACCTACTCCGCTGCCCTGATGCTCTCTCCCTCACATTTATATACTTTCTCTTTCTTTATTGTTTACTTAATAATCTTCCTCTGTATTATATTTTAGTTTATATTTGTACTGTCCTGATGAAGGTTGAGTTCAACCGAAACCGGTCGACGTCTATAAATGTAATAAAGTGGTTTAAAACAAAGATATTTTTTCATTTGTGTAATAATGTCAAGCCACAAAGTGTTTGCTTCCTTCGATAATTTAATAAAAATTTACTCAATCATTTTAAATCATATAAAAACAAACTTTCTTATATTATAAAACATACAAAAGAAAGTTATTATACACATAAGTTGGATCAGGCTAAAAATGATAGTAAAAGAGTATGGACGGTGATAAATGAAATAATTGACAAAAAAATACAGGAATAATGAAATCAGTGCTATTAATCATGATAACTCGAAAACATGTTGTAAAGAAAACCCATCAAAAGCTGCAAATATATTTAACACCTATTTTGCAAACGTAGGGAAAAATCTAGCCAATCTTATTCACATTGACCCTAATATAACATCTCCAGACTGTAATATTGATGCTGAAAAAAAAATGGCAACATCTGAAATCACTACAGAGGACGAAATAGTTTCTATTATAACTGATATGAAAGGAGGTTCTGCTCCGGGCTTTGATGCAATTACAGTTGATATTTTAAAAAACATTAAAAAACTAATTTCCAAACCATTAATGCATATAATAAATACAAGTTTTCAAAGCGGAGTATTCCCATCAGTTTACAAACAAACTACCATTACTCCGATATTTAAATCAGGTAATCCAGAAGAAGTAAACAATTACCGACCCATATCATTCATCTCAAATATAGCAAAAATTTTTGAAAACAATATTTAAAAAAAGATTTTTTTTTTATAGTGAATACCTCACAAGAGTCCCAACTGCTCCCGTCTGGAGCCAGTGAGACTATGGCATCCCCAATTGGGGGATGTTGTGAGGCTGAAGGTAAGTGGGGAAGGGAAAGAGGAAGGTGGGGAAGTACCTGGCTATTCAGATCTAGTCACTAAACACGGCTAAAGCCATTTGGAGCAACGTTTCAATTCTGAATGGTGGTCTTACACCAGGGCGATACTGGTAGTATCTTCCACTCTGGAACGTGCCGCAAATATACTATATATTATTTTAATTAATTAATTGTGAAATAACACAAATTAATCAAATAAAATTTATTTGCGCACGCCGAGTTCGAACCCGCGACCTTCGGAATGGCAGTCCAATGCGTTACCACTGGACTATGCCGGCCGTCGAATGAGCCAATTTATAAAATGCAATGGTATAATTAATGAAAACCAGTTCGGTTTTATGTAAGGGAGAAGCACACAGGATGCAATTGCAAAATTGAGTAGCCTAGTATATAATTCTTTAGATAAATCATTAAAATGCCTTGGAATTTTCATAGATCCCAAAAAAGCATTTGATAGCATATCACATGACAAACTTATAAGTAAATTAAGAAACATTGGATTAAATGGTACAGCTCTAGAATGGGTAAAAAGTTACCTTTCCAAACGACTTTAAGTCGTAAAAATTAACAATGTGTTTAGCTTGCCAAAAACGAGTCAATTCGGCATACCACAAGGTACAGTTCTGGGTCCGTTACTGTTTATCATCTATGTTAATGACATATTCATACAAAAACTAAACGGGAAAATAATATCGTATGCTGATGACACTGTCATAATAATCGAAGGTACGGATTGGAATACTGTTAATAATTTGGCAATGCTGATATTAATATACTGAAAATTTGGTTCGATAAAAATCTTCTCTCCTTAAACACAGAAAAAACAAAATTTATCCCATTTTCAATCAATAAATTTAAATCAGAACCAGAGTTAAACATTATAATACACCAACACAAACGTGGCAGAACTAACTACAATCAAACTTGTCCTATCCTTAGTCCAACATCCAAAATCAAATATCTTGGTGTATATATAGATCAATATTTTAAATGGAAAACACATATTAAAAAATTACCTTAAACTATTATAAGTCCAAAATACGTTCACTACTTACATCTAGAATTAATATTGTTTAAATCTTGTTTTATTTCTTAATAATTTATTTACCTTAATACTAACATGTACATAATTGAACTAGAATTCCCTCACCAAACACAAGAACATTGTCTCTTTATGGTGAGGAAAGGCTACTTTAATTTATATTGTTTTATATCTTGTTTATATCTTGTATACTTATCTATGTAAAAAAATATTTTTTTCAAATATTAAATAAAAAATTTAAAAAAATCATTATTGACTAGGGGCTTCACAAAACTCAAAATAATAACAGAATAAAACCCTCACAGAACTTAAAAATCAAATTTTATGAACTGTTCAAATTCTGTGAAATAACCTGTCCTTAATGTAGGACTTATATTATATTAGCGCGCTCCTTCTAACATTCGTATTAACATATCTTCCTTTCAAAACATCTTTGAACGCTTACTACGGGGCCTTAATCGTAGGTTAAGTACACCCTTTTTTCCTGACCAGAGTTACGACTAGCTTGAGAATATTAGAATTCCTCGTAGTATCAACATTCTAGAGGCAAAATGATGCTTGTGGAATTACGGAGAGATCAACCAACAAGGGATTTAACCCGTGACTATATTTGATCACATTTTCGTAAAAAAAAACGTAAAAAAGCTAAAATCGTCCAACTTATTAAAAAAAAATACAGTGTGTTTCAAGCCTACGCACGATGGAAGTGAAACTTTTATTATTCTTCTCTCTCTCTTTTCATTTCATTCTCTATTTTTTTCTGTCTATTGACATATTTATAAGTAGCATATGATAAAAAAAATTAAAAGTTATAAAAATATGATTCGAACCCGGGTCCTGCAAAACGAGTGTCGGACGCTCTGCCTCTAGACCGCGAGGAGAGATATTTCGCGCGACGCGGCGTTATCGGCCTTGATTAGTAATTTTAATGATTCAAAATAAAAATAATTAATCAAAATACCAAGCGACTCTACCGGCTCGATTTGTAAGCTATATTTCGACCAAAATATCATATAGGTACCGTAAATTAAAGTAAAGGTAAATTAACAAATTTATGTAATTTTTTACTACATTATTACAAATCGTTGATAAATAAAAATAATTAATCAAAATACCGAGCGACTCTACCGGCTCGATTTGTAAGCTATATTTCGACCAAAATATCATATAGGTACCTTTAAGTAAATAAAATTTATCTAATTTTTTACTACATTATTACAAATCGTTGATAAAAAAAATTAAAAGTTATAAAAATATGGGATTCGAACCCGGGTCCTGCATAACGAGTGTCGAACGCTCTGCCTCTAGACCGCGGTTATTACGTATTCGACCAAAATATCATATAGTAAAAATATCTAAAAGTCGCAGCACGAGAGCATTTTATCACTTTTAAAAAAAATTATTATTAAAAAAATCACAAAAAGAAAAAAAAATTAGTTAAAGCGGGGATCGAACCTCGGTTCTTCACGACAACAATCGGGCGCTCTGCCTCTAGACCGCGAAGCTGAGTTTGGAGAGTGACCTATAGTAAGTATATAATATTGGCTAGGCTAGCGAAATGATCACGGTTTTTCATGACGGTCATAAGTTGGTTTTACTCCGGTCCTCGAAATTGCATAATTGCATAAGAAGTTTCACTTCAAAAATTTTTAATTTAAAAAAAAAATTTAAAAGAAAATATTCATAACATTTTCATAGAGAGACGTCATCTTATTTTTCTTAAAGAGCTTTCTGACTTAATGAGACGAAATACAAAGATATATCAGACATCCCTCAGTTTTTAAGATATTTGCAAATCCTTGGTGTGTCTTACCTGCCCGATTATTTGTTCGAGGAATTTCTGCTTTCTTATTAGAGAAATCTTTTTATAAGTCAATTAAAAATGTATGTATGTAGCTCCTTGTTGTTTGTATTTCTAGCAATCCTATGACAATGGAGGCGGGTGACAGCTCGTTATTTCTGTCTTTATCAGAATCGAAATGTCCTCCTTTACGTTATTATTATTATTTTCGTAAAAATAATAATGTCCGATACAACAAATAAATAATAACCGAGATTCAACCATTGGATTTATTGTCGAAGAAGTGAGCTCTAATATTTGAGATTTTGACTGCCAGTAATATTATGGTGGTCCTCTTTCTTTTGCAAGCGTTTCCGATAAAGCTACAATGTCCAACATCAGGACAAATATGTAGTTTATTGTTTAGTGTATGTTTATGTTTATGTTTGCATAAATGATAACTATTTTAGGGCCGGTAATTGAGTAAAATTATTGTGGATTTCTGTGTTTAATTTTGGCGTAGCCGTTCTCCGTAAGTAAGTACACACGGAGAAAAATAACGAATAATGAAAATTGCTTTATTATTTATAATCTCTTCTAATCTATTCGTATTGCAGACCATTAACGAATTACATTATAGGTTTCCGTACGTATTATCATGATGTAAGAACGCGTGTTCACAAAATCCTAATAATAAAGGGTTTTCCAATAAGAGGTGTTATTTTATATACATAAACACACACTTGCCACAAACTACACATCATTTCTTATCACTTATCACTTTCTTATCACTTTTTTTTATTTTATTATGTATATAAATTAAAAATGACAGCTTCAAAAGTAACATCTACCAAAACAGCGGGCTATTCAAAATAACACCTCTTATTGGAAAACCCTTTATTTCCACATTTCGTCATTGAATATTATCAAGGTGAGAATGCAGGTGCATGAACCCGTGTTCCGATATGTTAGGAATTTACAAAGAGATTTTTAATAAATTAGCAATACTCGTTTTTCTACTAAGCCTAACCCCGTTGTCGCTATTAATATTATTTATTTTTAAGGATTTAAACTGCGTTAATAATTTGGCGTGCTCTATGCGTTTTGAGTCTTCTCATGACTTCAGAAACAAATTCAAAGTAATGACCGGTTTCAATGAAGTGCTCGGGAAATTCCGATTTGTCCGGATGGCCGAGTTTGCGTGCACGAAAGTGTTCTGAGATGCTATTGAAAATGATCCGTTCTGTCTGGCCTGACCATCTTAATTAAAACCACAGCCAAATTAAATTTGGATCTGAGGTGGAAAACCAAGATTAATCCCTTCCTTTTCTAGACTTTGAGGTGATGCGAAACTAAGATGATAATCTAGAGCACACCCTGTAGAGAAAAACAAACCGTACGAATCAATAGTGTTGCCATTTTAAATATTGCAGCACTCTATTATTGTAAAACATTTTTCACAGAGACTTCACTATTTTAATTGATCTCCATCTTTTGAGTGATAATTATCCCCAAGAAATAGTGTTCGAGATTTTAAAACCATTGAATATTATAAATTTATTCTACGAGGTTAATCGAAGATATTATATGCAAGCCATTCTTCTTCTTCTGGGTTTGCAAGTTATTCTAGGGCCTCAGACGTCGCCATGTGAACCTCACCAATCCCGCCGGTTAATGAATGGAGCGGGCATTCATTGACCACATGTTCGGTTGTCTGCACCGCACCACATTCACACATCGCCGACTCTTTAAGGCCCCATCTGTGCATCATGTGGGCACAGCGGCTATGGGAGCACCTTAACCTTTTGATGGCCGACCAGGTTTTGCGAGGCAATGAGAACCCAGCCTGTCTCTCGGTGGGGTTCTGTATAAGGTGGGCATTTCCCGAGCCATTAAAATGTTGACATGGTGTCAGTGGATGTTGATTTGATTTCCGCAAAATGGTTCAGATCTACGACGGTACTACGCTCACAGTGCCATCTGATTCAGATGCGAATTGGGGATATAAATGTATTGAATCAACTCTATTCTAAAACAACACTCCTTTACATTCATGAATACAAAACACAAGAAATAACAAACTAACACGTGTATTAGAAACACGAGATCTCAAGGTCAAAAACATATCCAACAAGCAACTACAACATACAACATTCAGGCAAAAAAGCTTCCTATACCACGGTACTAAACTCTACAGCAAAATCCTACTCTCATTTAAAACTCACAACAATATTAAGTATAACATTTAAATCTCAAATGAAAACCTGGATACAAAATATAGGGCGATCACAAATGGAAAATATACTGACATCAAATACAGTTTGAAATCGAAAGCACTCAACTACATTAAAAAAACACCACGTAATAATATTTTAATAATTTTAACAGAAAAAATCGTTACATATTATAATTACTTCAACTATACAAGTAAATTTTAATGATATTTAAATGAAATCCTCAGCACGGGAGATATCATTATCTCTATTTGTTACAAAAAAATAATTGAAACATTTATTATTATTAATTGAACTCACTATTGAGATAAACCACGTACTTACACGATGTTCAAAGCTATTGGTACAATCGGGAATGATAGGAATTAGAAATTAAGGATTAAACATATTTCAAAATTAAATAAAATCGAAACCAAAAACAAACAAAAAAAAGTATTTTTAATTTTCCAACATCCGATCGACCTGAAAGACTGATTATTGATGACAATGCATTCTATCCACTTTTGGTGGCACTCACACATACACAATCACACACGTGAACGTTCTGAAATTTTATGACCTCCTCAGATCTTCTTCTCCTTCCTTTCCTTAAATTAACACAACCTCACAGCATCCCCAAAGATGGCATTGCCGCTATCTTCGGGACCTCTGTGTGCGCTAAACCTCAATGTTAATTTGGTCGATAATGTGGAGGGCCGTTACCCGGCCCTGACTTCCATCATAAACTGAATTTCACCGGAATTACGTCCATTCTATCTAATAATAATTCTCAAATTAAACAGAGGTCATTAACTCGCCGACAACTCCGTAAAATTATTATTACGCTGATCGTTCAATATTCCGGAATGAATACTCCAACTGAATAGATAGAGTCAGTGAATAAAAAAATTCTAGAAATGCAATTTATTCCCATTTGAAAAAAAAAAACATTTTTCTCTTTATTTAGCTCTATATTAGCTGAAGTTCCCGACGTTGTGCAGGATTTACACAGATTTTTATCGAAATTAAATGTATACAATGATGACAAATACGCCTGGTGACATTTTTAAGTACTTAGAATAATAAGTTCTGTGAATTTCACTTTATTTGCGTTCCAGCCAATATCGAATTTGGTGTTCCACAGGGAAGTACTTTAGGACCGATATTGTTTAGTATTTATATCAATGATCTTTGTAACAGTAACCTTGCCGATCATATCATCACTTTTGCTGATGATACGGTCTTAATATTTGAGGCGAAAAACTGGTTCGAAACGCATAGAAAAGCCGAAATTGGGATAAACAATGTTAAACATTGGCTAGATAATAATCTCCTTACTCTCAACACGGAAAAGATAAAATTTATACGTTTTAGTGCAACTCAAGCGGGACAACCCAAGGAAATGAATGCCCGCTCCATTCATTAACCGGCGGGATTGGTGAGGTTCACATGGCGACGTCTGAGGCCCTAGAATAACTTGCAAACCCAGAAGAAGAAGAATGGCTTGCATATAATATCTTCGATTAACCTCGTAGAATAAATTTATAATATTCAATGGTTTTAAAATCTCGAACACTATTTCTTGGGGATAATTATCACTCAAAAGATGGAGATCAATTAAAATAGTGAAGTCTCTGTGAAAAATGTTTTACAATAATAGAGTGCTGCAATATTTAAAATGGCAACACTATTGATTCGTACGGTTTGTTTTTCTCTACAGGGTGTGCTCTAGATTATCATCTTAGTTTCGCATCACCTCGAAGTCTAGAAAAGGAAGGGATTAATCTTGGTTTTCCACCTCAGATCCAAATTTAATTTGGCTGTGGTTTTAATTAAGATGGTCAGGCCAGACAGAACGGATCATTTTCAATAGCATCTCAGAACACTTTCGTGCACGCAAACTCGGCCATCCGGACAAATCGGAATTTCCCGAGCACTTCATTGAAACCGGTCATTACTTTGAATTTGTTTCTGAAGTCATGAGAAGACTCAAAACGCATAGAGCACGCCAAATTATTAACGCAGTTTAAATCCTTAAAAATAAATAATATTAATAGCGACAACGGGGTTAGGCTTAGTAGAAAAACGAGTATTGCTAATTTATTAAAAATCTCTTTGTAAATTCCTAACATATCGGAACACGGGTTCATGCACCTGCATTCTCACCTTGATAATATTCAATGACGAAATGTGGAAATAAAGGGTTTTCCAATAAGAGGTGTTATTTTGAATAGCCCGCTGTTTTGGTAGATGTTACTTTTGAAGCTGTCATTTTTAATTTATATACATAATAAAATAAAAAAAAGTGATAAGAAAGTGATAAGTGATAAGAAATGATGTGTAGTTTGTGGCAAGTGTGTGTTTATGTATATAAAATAACACCTCTTATTGGAAAACCCTTTATTATTAGGATTTTGTGAACACGCGTTCTTACATCATGATAATACGTACGGAAACCTATAATGTAATTCGTTAATGGTCTGCAATACGAATAGATTAGAAGAGATTATAAATAATAAAGCAATTTTCATTATTCGTTATTTTTCTCCGTGTGTACTTACTTACGGAGAACGGCTACGCCAAAATTAAACACAGAAATCCACAATAATTTTACTCAATTACCGGCCCTAAAATAGTTATCATTTATGCAAACATAAACATAAACATACACTAAACAATAAACTACATATTTGTCCTGATGTTGGACATTGTAGCTTTATCGGAAACGTTAGCAAAAGAAAGAGGACCGCCATAATATTACTGGCAGTCAATATCTCAAATATTAGAGCTCACTTCTTCGACAATAAATCCAACTATATTATAAACTTATAATCTACCCTTCCCATTTTTTCTACCTTACAACTCCTGTGGTGATCTGTCTTTTTATTACTACTATCTGGCTGTTATTTACTTTACCGGTTTTGTTTTATATTAAGTACTAAATTATAATATGAACTAAACTTGTCAATTTGACTGGCCTAAAACAGGATCTATTCCTAGTTGGCTAGTCAAAGTTTCCGCATGTTTTATTGTATGATTTTTATGTGAAATAAATTTATTATTATTATTTTATTTTTTTTGAATGAATGAATTCTAATTATGGAAGTGAAAATTAACCCATTTTCTGACATCCAATTGGGCTGAAACTCCGCAGATAGACTTGTTGTCGTAGGAGGCAATCACGCACTCACACGCGGACATATTCTATATGTCAATATCTCTGAAATTTGATGACATTACAGCATTTACTACCAAGTGCCATAAAGGAAGCCTCAAGTCTTCGGTAAAACATGTTCTATATATATTTTTAAAAAATTATGAATTGTATAACTCACAAATATTATTGTCACCTTAACATGAGTTAAATGCATTTTTCAAACTCTATTTCTTAAACCGGGGTAACTGTTTTTATTATGTATAGTTATTTTTCCTTATAATTTATATGATTCTATTTGTTATTTTACTATGTATTTTATATTTTTTTTATTACTATTGCTTACATCTAAATAAAACTTCAAAAACAAATTTAATGTACGCAATAAATGTCGGTTTTATGCAATCGAGAATTGGCTCAGTTGGTAGAGTTTTCGACTCCATTTCCTTTGTAGGAAGGTTCAATCTTCAGTCAAAAAAAAAGAAAATATACGTTTCAAAAAATTTATAATTTTAAATTTAAAAAAAACTTTATTTTTTACGGATTGAATCGCCCAAATTCAGTATATAATGGATATTAGATTAGATTTAATTCAAAATTTAAAATGATTTAATTTTTGGTATTATGGTTATCATCAGGGCAGATGTGTGCTGATGGACAGAAACGTTGGCTAAATAAGGAGGTAGTGCAACGCGGCATAATATCCCAAAAAAATAAATCACTCTAATTCATATCTGACAAATTATTAAATGTTGAAAAAAATATATATATTTATACTAAGAAAAAAACATTGTGTCGCCGGAGATGAAAAATTTTATGTACATTTTTTATTCCAAATATTGTCAGGAATCATTGGTTAAAGTAAGTCAAGTAGGTACCTTAACACCCTTTACAAGTAGATGCATAGATAGTAAGCCAGACAAAGCTTTACTGCGACAGTACTAAAGGTTAAATATTTGCCATAGATGTCTAACAATGTAACACGCCCTGATTACAGTCTCGAACTGAACTTCAAAATGGATCGCCTTGCTTACGAGTATTCACTTGAGAGCAACTTCATTATTAATCCCTCACTTGTTGAATTTTAGTTAAAGGTCGAACTAAACTCTCTTGTTGTCTGGGCACCTTATTAACTGGGACATTTACACGCACAACAGAACATGAATAGGCCGTACATAACTAATTTAATACGCAACTAGGTAGGCAGGAATAATTCTTTAATAACTTCGTCTTGGCAAACGTTCCTTGAGGTTTAACACAGATGATCGATTTATATGTCATCAATGATCAGTTAGCGATATTTGCAAGCACGGTCAGAATATTATTTGGTTGACAAAATCCGTTACTTTTAGCGCGGCTTACAAGGTGTCGGATAAACTGTCAATATGCACAACTTTTTGAATAATTTCGATCGCTATGCAAAATATCTGGCTTTTCAATAAATAGGAGTGAACTAGATAAGCTCTTAGAATTGAAAGAATTCGTATAATCGATCCGTAGATTGAATTACTTCACCTAAGACGCGATCAATTGATTCCGTTTCAGCTTCAAGAAACAAAAGTTTTTAGATTAATAATAATTGCCTGAAACACAAATATAAATTGAAAACAATCTTCTGAAAGAAAAATTGAACCTGGAGCCTTCTGATTGCCGGTCAGGTGCACGGAACCATTGAGCTACGTCGGCTTATTTTTAACCGCCAAATAATTCAATAAATACTAGTGTTTCATTCAACAATTATTCCTTTTTGACTTTTTCATGGCTTATAATAATTTGTTTTGCATAAAGCCCTGTCTTGTAAAAAAACTTTTACTGTAATAAAAAAAAATCATAAAAGTTCTTAATTATGGCTAATGACATCGTGAACTAAATAACTTTGTTTTTGGCGTTAGTTAAAAGTTTATTTCAATTCAATTTATTAGTATTTTTGAGTCTGAGGTTTAGGAATATCAATTAATGGAGATACACCAGAGTTACCAGTGTATATCGATTCTGATTTATTGCATTATTAAGATCGGTCAAGGTATCGATTCTCCAATCCAGGCCGCTCGCAATCACCGTCGAAATTACTTGCATTGGTCGACATTCTTATTCTTGAGTCTCTTCGAAGCTACATAAATACATACGCCAAACGTAAGAAGTCAATCCACTCGAACAACGAGTGCTTCGAACTAGTGTCAAAATGTAGGAATAAGTTTCCTCTGTAAGAATACATCGTTCTGCCGACAAAGTATTGAGGAGAACCCTGTGGCAGACGCGATTATTCGAACAAATAAACGTTTTCTCCTGTATCAGTACAAAAATAAATAATTATTTAAGACAATATTAGCAATATACACAATAATATTATTTTTATTGGCAACTATCTTTATGTATGATCGCAAGATTCAACCCGAACCAAATGCAATCTAGACAGCATCTTTTAGATAAACCTATCTAATTTTTCTTATTTTTTTTATGTGCGACCTCTATTGACTTTTTTGAAGGTCTTGGATGAATATTTAATTTTTGGCATAACTTTATTGAGTAATACCTCAAATTGTAATATTGACATTAATAATTGTCTTCAATAATTAAATATTACAATTTGAGGTATTACTCAATAAAGTTATTACAAAAATTAAATAAACAAAAATAAATAGTCTAAACCTAAATCAATACAATCACGGATTGCCGAAAATATAAGGTTGGCAGAACGATTCGTAAAGGGGGAAGTCATACCTATATTTTGATCTAGGTTTCATTCGAGTGGCCGACGAGATATTTGACTGCCTCTGAAGGTATCAAGTGCGTGGAGGATGATCTAAAAGATCACCTGGCAATAATAATAAAAATAAGGGAGCACTGTCAATTTGATAGTGCTGCCTCCCTTAACACGAGAATTTCTCAATTAGGGAGGTTTTGTTACCACTAATATTATATATTATATATAAATTGGTTAATTATGTATTATATGTATATTGGTTAGTAAATAAATAAATAATAAACAAAATGGGCCCTAAATGAGAGCCTTGTGGCACTCCACTTGTGGCTATAAATGTGTAAGAATTTGTGCCATTTATTTTCACACTAAGACTTTTTTTGGACAAATAACTAATAAAAATATTTGTCTAATTTATATAGCTCCGTTTTCGTGAAAAATCACCTCAAAGGCGACATCTTATCCGCTACCTCAATGAAACAAAATCCAAAATCTGAGAAAAGGTTCCATCTTTACGAATGTATCGTTTTGCTGATCTAACATTTGCGGTGAACCTGATAATTCATTGTATAAGTTGACGGTATTAGTGAGGAGGAAGCCTTTTTTCACTTCAATAATCGCGTCTGCCGGAGGGTTCTCCTCAATATTTTGTCGGCAAAACGATATTTTCGTAAAGAGGAAACTTGTACCTGATTTTTTGAATCGGTTACATTGGAGTGAAGAGATCTTCAAAGTCATTGCTTGGACTAATAGAAGTTTTCGCTTAACAAAAGGAGCTGAGAATAGAGATTCTTCATAGGCAAGTACCTAATATTCAATTTATTGACTGACTCTATGAACGCCCACAAACTGTGACCACCGTCTACCACTGGTAAAATATGTAACAAGGCAATGATCTATTGACAAATAAATGTTTCATTATTATTTACTAGATGTTAAAACAGAGGTTCCCAAAGTGGTCTATATCGATCCCCCCAGGGGTCGATATCGACTTGCTGGGGAGAGATTCAAATGGGGGTACATACGAGCGGACCCCCATTTACCTCAAGTCAACATTTAGGAGTGCCGTAAATGACACAATAGACCTAACACAAATATAATAGAATTTGATATTTGTATTTTTATATTTTGTAAAGTTGTTGATTGAGGTATATAAATAGAGTCTACATTCCTTTTCTCGTCAGAATTAATATATTCAAGCAAAACATTGCACATTGGAAGCCGCGAATTTTTCTATTTCCCCAACTTGTTTTTGAAAAACGTCCAGGGTAATAATGTCGTTCAACATATAAATGCACTTCACACAGACTTCAAAACTAAGTTTGAGGACATTTTGACTATGGAAATGGAAGGTTGAAGTATCGTATATCATGTGACAAGAAGAACTGACCAGAAAAAGCACTGACAAAGAACTTAAGGGGCAGTTCTTTAGGGCCAGCTACATAAAGAAATTCCCGTTGCTTATCCTGCTTCATTTTCATTTGGTGTAATACCTCACAAAGGTGCCCCTGTCTACATAGTATAAAGACATTGGAACTATACCGCCACCCGGTTGTTGGACAGGCAAGGGAAGGGAATCTTTTTACGAAAAAAATAAATGATTATCACATGGGAGGTTAATAATTTTAGGAAAATTCAATATTCGGCAGGCAGGGGATCTACGGAAAAAAAGTGAAAAAGTTTGGGAACCTCTGTGTTACATCACGAAACCCAAATCATGGGTGACATGGTACCACGGGCATTTGGAACTCTTGTATGGTAATCGAATTGTAAAAGAACTTTAATCTCTCACATTGCTTATTCTAACTCAACCCGTCTCAGAATAGACGTTGTCTGGTGAGGCGGGTAGCAAAATTAAATTATGTGAGAATTAAAATAAACGCTTGGCTGTTATTTAATGTGAATTTCGCCGAAGAGTCCCAACAGCCCGGATATTCATAATTACGCGCGTTATCCATTGGGAAAGGAACGAAGCAACCGCAAGCGCATAACGAACTGTGATAGGTTTTCAAAAGCATTTAAAATGTCAAAAAAGCTTAATTTACTGACAGTGAAACGAATACGGATGATAAACGCGATGATATTTATACATAAAATAATAAACAACCTGTTTTAAAAATACTTTTCAAAGAAAATTGTAGACAAAAAGTACATTCACAAACGTAACACAAGGACGTGCAATGTACAAATAATTCAAATGCATTTTTTAAACTCAGCATTTCCTCTGTCTGTAAATTTGTTTGTTCGTTCCATTTCCGGATCGAGATGGTGGCCGTGTTGGATACTGCCTATTTACCTTTTATTTTATAAATTTGGCAAATTTATGGTGCCTACCTACATGCCAAAAGAAAGTTTGAAAAAATAATTGTAATTGAGATAGTGACGTTTCTTTGAACAAATCCCAAAATTCTTTTTTTTTACTATTTCAGATAAAATTTTGGTTTTCATTTATTTGATCAGAGAAAATGACAAATATACCTTTTTGGACGCGAGGTCAACTCTTCACAGAAGAGCTGAAACTCGGCAGATAGTCTCGTTATCGGATAGAATGCATTCTATCAACTTGGTGGCAATCACACACACACACACATATACGAATTTCTCTGAAATCGGATGACATACAGCTCTTAATATACGAAATAAATATCGGTCCTATCCGATCTGTATTTGGCGAGGCTTATAAAGTTGTCGAATTCAGTTCCCGGGTAGGAAAGTTTGTTCCTCAGTTTTTTAGTTTATTTAAAATAAGACTATGAATTGATTGGTTGTTTTTAAATGAAGTACTTACATATTAATAATACGATAAATTTATTTACAATTAAAATTGAATGGAAATGAATGCATTAGTTGATTATTATTGTGAATTTGTTGTCACAACCACTTGTCGATATTCCCCGGTCAATTCAACGTTACTATTTATTTTACACTAAATGACTAGTCGACGATTGACAACTTATCAAATTCTTTTTTGATATAATAAAAATAATGTATTTTATTTGTTTGTAATATGGCAATATAATAATACGCTCGCATTCATCAAATAATCACATTGTTTTGACAGATATTCAATTACATTGGCAGAAGAAACATAAATACAGAATGTTCAGTCAAAGTAAATTATGTTAGTGCAATACGCACTGAACAGATATTACCTAGAAGTGTGATTATTTTTTAACCTTATCTTATGTTAACCACCTTACGTAAGCTGTCTTATGTTAACTGTCTTATACTAACAGTCTCATGTTAACTGTCTTATGTAAACTATATTATCTTAACAATATGACGGCCGGCATAGTCCAGTGGTAACGCATTGGACTGCCATTCCGAAGGTCGCGGGTTCGAACCCGGCGTGCGCAAATAAAAATTTTATTTGATTAATTTGTGTTATTTCACAATTAATTAATTAAAATATAATATATAGTATATTTGCGGCACGTTCCAGAGTGGAAGATACTACCAGTATCGCCCTGGTGTAAGACCACCATTCAGAATTGAAACGTTGCTCCAAATGGCTTTAGCCGTGTTTAGTGACTAGATCTGAATAGCCAGGTACTTCCTCACCTTCCTCTTTCCCTTCCCCACTTACCTTCAGCCTCACAACATCTCCCAATTGGGGATGCCATAGTGTCACTGGCTCCAGACGGGAGCAGTTGGGACTCTTGTGAGGTATTCACTATAAAAAATAAAAATAAAAAAAATGTCTTATGTTAACCGCTTATAATAATTTACTCATGTTCGCTGTTTTAACTGTCTTTGGTTACCTGTCTTATGTCAACAATGTGTTTTATTTCAACTGTCTTATGTTGACAATATGTTTTATTTTAACTGTCTTATGTTGACGATATGTTTTATTTTAACTGTCTTATGTTGACAATATGTTTTATTTTAACTACCTTATTTTAACGATTTGTCTTATTTTAGCTGTCTTATATGAATTGTTTTATGTTAGCTGTCTTGTGTTAACTGTCTTACATTAACTATCTGATGTTAAATGTTTTATGTTAACGATATATTAACTATGTTAGCTGTTATATTAACTACCTTATGTTAACTGTCTTACATAAACTAACTTATGTTAGCTGTCTTAAGTTAACTATCTCATGTTAACTGTCTTACATTAACTATCTTATGTTAACTGTCTTACATATACTATATTATGTAAACTGTCTTACATACACTATCTTATGTTAACTGTCTTACATATACTATCTTATGTTAACTCTCTTACATATACTATCTTATGTTAACTCTCTTACATATACTATCTTATGTTAACTCTCTTACATATACTATCTTATGTTAACTGTCTTATGTTAACAACATGTGCTATGCTAACTGGCAATTTAATTTTATGTTTCAAATCGGTATAGATTACACTTCTTCAGATTATTTATAAAATTCAGTTTTAATAGTTTGAAGCAAAACCTGCTAAACTGCAAAAGCAGTTTAGCAGGTTTAAATTATAAATAAAAAAATTGGAGAAGTGGGAATTTAAGGCCACATGTTTTTGGTTGTTAGTGAAAAAGTAAAAAAAAATTATATTTTAACGTTTTTTAATTAAATTCTCTATGTCATGTAGTTTTCCCCATTTCCCGCTTCTTTCTACCACTAGTTTTACCTTGTATATAAATTTGTGTTCCTTCTCTGTACATTATATTGAAACGATTACCTAGAACATCCTCGAAGGGTGAAAGTCAGAAACATTAAACTATAAAATATAGCATTTTGTAATTTAAACGACGGGAATTTTAATATTCCTCCCCATAAGCAGTAGGTCGATAAAAGGGTCCAGCAAAAGCACTCTTCCATCATGGGTCTAGTTTTAGTGTACTTCAAGTAGACTTGGTTAGACGGGTCATATTTCACTTTAGTTTTCCAGTCATCTCTCACAGTCCCAGGGGAACATTATTTATCTAATAGTAAAGTCCTCCGAGCGTAAAGTGGTTTTACATTACATCTAGTAGTAAAATATTCTCAAATAATAGCTACTGAATATCCATACACTTTATTTGAATTGAAGTTGCGAAAAAGTTTAATATTAAGGCCCCGCAGTAATCGTTCATAGATGGTTTGATAGGAAGATATGAAAGTAAGAATGTTAGAAGAAGCGCGCTAATATTAAAAAACGATAATTAGTAGGCGAAAATATTAAATAAAACACGACACGGGTATGCAATGGTAGAAAAATGGTATCCAATGAGATCAAATTGAATATATAGTTATATCCATCTTCATCAAGAAGCTTCCACACTCCGTTCAATCTCATAATATAGTAAAGGTAGAAAAGGGGTATGCAATGACACCAAATTTAATATATAGTTATTTCTATCTTCTCCATCTTCATCAAAAAGCGTCCACACTCCGTTCAACCTCATAATATAGCCAAGGTAGAAAAGGGGTATGCAATGACACCAAATTTAAGATATAGTTATTTCTATCTTCTCCATCTTCATCAAGAAGCGTCTACACTCCGTTCAACCTCATAATATAGCCAAGGTAGAAAAGGGGTATGCAATGACACCAAATTTAAGATATAGTTATTTCTATCTTCTCCATCTTCATCAAGAAGCGTCTACACTCCGTTCAACCTCATAATATAGCCAAGGTAGAAAAGGGGTATGCAATGACACCAAATTTAAGATATAGTTATTTCTATCTTCTCCATCTTCACCAAGAAGCGTCCACACTCCGTTCAACCTCATAATATAGCCAAGGTAGAAAAGGGGTATGCAATGACACCAAATTTAAGATATAGTTATTTCTATCTTCTCCATCTTCATCAAAAAGCGTCCACACTCCGTTCAACCTCATAATATAGCCAAGGTAGAAAAGGGGTATGCAATGACACCAAATTTAAGATATAGTTATTTCTATCTTCTCCATCTTCATCAAAAAGCGTCCACACTCCGTTCAACCTCATAATATAGCCAAGGTAGAAAAGGGGTATGCAATGACACCAAATTTAAGATATAGTTATTTCTATCTTCTCCATCTTCATCAAGAAGCGTCCACACTCCGTTCAACCTCATAATATAGCCAAGGTAGAAAAGGGGTATGCAATGACACCTAAATGAAAATCTAATTATTTCCATCTTCTCCATCTACTCCTCAAACGACCAAATTGAATATCTAATTTTTTCCATCTTCCCCATCTACTCCTCCAAACTTCCTTCAACTTCATAATATACTCAAGATAGAAAAGGGGTATGCAATAGTAGAAAAGGGGTATGCCAAAAGACCAAATTGAATACCTAGTTATTTTCAACTTAATATAACCAAGGTAGAACAGGGGTATACAATGGTAGAAAATAGGTATGCAATGAAACCAAATTGAATATCTAATTATTTCTATCTTTCCCATCTCCTCCTCCACACTCCCTTCAACCTCATAATTTCCCCAAGGTAGAAAAGGGGTATGCAATGAGACCATATTGAATATCTAATTATTTCTATCTTTCCCATCTCCTCCTCCACACTCCCTTCAACCTCATAATATCCCCAAGGTAGAAAAGTGGTATGCAATGGTAGAAAAAGGGTATGCAATGTGACCAAATTGAATATCTAGTTATTTTCACCTTCCCCATCTCCTCCTCCACACTCCCTTCAACCTCATAATATCCCCAAGGTAGAAAAAGGGTATGCAATGGTAGAAAAGGGGTATGCAATGGTAGAAAAGGGGTATGCAATGGTAGAAAATAGGTATGCATTGAAACCAAATTGAATATCTAGTTATTACCATCTTCCCATTTCCTCCTCCAAACTCTCTTCAACCTCATAATATACCCAAGACTGGGAATGCAATAGTCCCACTGGTTTCAGCTGGGACTTAGCGCGATAAACACATAATAAAAATTGCTAAATCCATTACGAAACATTGCAGTCCACTCTTATTAACCTGCCGCTCACTCGGTGAGACCGGCCATTAGCAAATTAATTGAAATAGTGTTTTATTTCTTTTCAATAATTGCAGACTCCAATAAATGTATTGAACTGTCAACATGGCGGAACTAAGTCTACGGCATCTGCTCTAAAAAAAAAAAAAAATTCTTGTCATCATCGTATTTATGTGATCAATTTGTTAAAATCTCTCAGTTACAAAATATAAAACTTAAATATGTTTATTCATTCCACTCGAACAACGAGTGGTTCATACACAATCAAAACTCCGTTGCAATTATAAGCTTAGTAAGTAGGTATTTAAATTCCTACCTACTTATAAATGAATTATATTTTATGTAATACTTCAATTTGGGAGGCGGGTTTGTGTACCGCAACCCAGAGAACCATTTATTGAATAACCAGCACCTCAGCCATAAGTCACCCCAACTGGTTCGCCACGTTTGGTGATTTAGTCCGTCACTCCTGGGGACTCTGATCCCTAGATTCTTGTCCAACCCTCATAACTTTTACCTTCCCAGAACTTCTTCTCCATCCTTTCTTTATAAAAAAACCTTCCATGCAGCATTTCAAAATATGACATAGGCCCTTAAGGCCTCTTGTGTGGGTTAATGTAAAAAAAGTCGCGTGAAAAATGACGCAATATTATTATTGTAGGATTTATTAAGTTAAAATTATTTATTAAAAAAATATTTGCCTCAGGATCATACTCTTTCAAAAGACGATCATTAGTATACTTGAAAAATTACGTCATCTGTCATAAATTTAAACAAAGAGAAAACACCATTCATAATTAGATTTATTAATAATCAATAAAATCATTTTAGTACATACTGTATCAAATCGCTGAATCGTTCCCACAATCAGTTCCAATTTTGTAAATCAAAGTAAATCCCAGTTCTAGCGGTCGATGAACCAGAGTCACAAAGAAACACACCACTGATTTTTTTAATTTTCAAATTAGGAATTATGAAATTTGTCCACAGAAACGACACTATCTCAGTGACAATTCTTTTTTCAAACATTCTTTAGACAGATTGGTCTGTGTAAAAACCAACCATACAATATTGAAAAATATCGAATAAGAAATTCAAAATTAACAAGCCGATTTTATATTTGAAACATCTATTAACGGCCACCATATTGAGCAGAAATCAGAACGTACAAAAAAATTTCATTCAAGAACATCGGTCGAGTTAAAACAGGACTTCGCTAGGAACGCATTACTTGAATAGGAATTTGTATATACAAGACCGGGGATTTTCTGAGCGATGCAATTCTATAAGGAGATTTTTGTGCAGCCCGGAGATTTTTCCGAAAGGTTTTTTTGCTTCTTAAGATACCCTTATATAATATTTAACTCAATAAATAACGAATAGTTACTATTATGTTCTATATTCCTTGCAAAATCAGTGTAAAATATTGTTACCGTGCGGGAAGAAAGAAGGGAGGTGTGGCGGCTGTCGATGTTGCCCGAATCCTTCCGGCCGTGAACAAACTCAACGAGTCGCCGATAACCAGTTACACAGGTTACCGGCGAGCCAACTTCAAGTGGTACTTGATATTTTTTAACATCAAGCCAATTTACACGACTACTGATTATAAAGGTTATAACATTGGTTTCTTTGTCTTTTCAAGTACGACTTATACAATATCTCATGTAGGCATTTTAAGGTTATAGCACTTGTAACAGACTGGAGCACGTGGTTTCTCACAGCGGACAATGAACCGATGTAAGTGGCCCATACTTCGAACGCCAATGTTGACTCTATCTAAATACCTCAATGACAGTTACCTACACATTGAGCAAACAACCGAAGACGGTTATTAGTTATTCAAACATCATATTTGATCGTTCGTTGATTCGTTTTATATTATAATTTTTCAATTTGATTTGATTCTCCATTTCAATTTCTTGCCACTAAAATTCTTAGATATATAAATTTCTGTCGAGTCAAGACTCGCTTTGCTTGGTTTCTTATTTTCTGCTGCTTCAAAAGACCGAATCGAATTATTTTTATAAAATAAAATTAAAATAATGACACCCAGGCGTAGTGTGTTCAATTCCTCGGCTGGCTAAGTCCTCCATCACAAAATAAACTACATTTTACGCTCACTGTGATGGTAGTAGGAGATTTTATTCCCAAAGATGACATAGGTCTTGAGGAAAATATTTGGCCTCCTGTGTGAGTTTAAGAAACTGCCTGCAATCCCGTTACTAACCGGATTACCAAAAATTGAAGAGATTTTAAATAAATTAGAAACAATCGTTTTTCTCCGTAAATTACATAATTAGGGTATCAATGTAACGATGTATGATTTTGAATGAAGCAAGGAGTGTGTGCCATGACAAAATTGTGTGGTGTTTCATCCTCTCTGCCTGCCAGGGCAGGAAATGGCTGTATGGTTAGTTTATCTAATTTAACCTAACCTTACCTAACGCAACATTACGTAATGAAGAAAATTCGTCTTTGCAGAGAAAAGTTAATTTTAGCCGCGGAATCAATGTTGAAATTGGGTCAGGTAGGATTAACTGAGGAAACTTAAATCCCTGATGAGCTTTTGTCTGATCGGAGGATTATCATGATAAATTATAGTTTTAATTTATTTGATTTTACGCCCAGCTGGGCTTTTGGATAGATTATCAGAATTGAGAATATAATATTACATAACAAATAAAACTTTTTTAAAGCTAGTAGTAAGATAAAATGGATAAACTAAATAAATATTATTAAAACATGTGACTGCAACATAAATTAAAATAGAAATAAAACAAACAAATAAAGTATGATTTATAGGATTCAGCAACTCGAAAGGACTTGAAATCAATCAAAGTTCTGCAAAGGGAGCCAAGCATTTTTAAAACCATGCGATGCACTACGTAGTAATTTAAAATCATGTGTTTTTGGTTTGAAAATTTGGTCGCCTAGAATTGTTTCAGATGATTTAATTAAATACTGCGAGTAGAATACATCCTGGCCTTTAAAATGATAGAGTATTTTTTAGATAAGTCTTTTTATAAGCCCAGAAAAAAATAATGTATAGGCCTATGAAAACTGCTTTAAACTTTAAAATCTCCTACTTACGAACCTATTTTTGCTTATGTTTTTTATTGTATAATTTGGCAAGTTATGTTATTTATAAAATGATCGGAAAACATTTAAATATTTGTGCCTGAACATCCACAAAATAAAATAAAAGGCACTTTTTGGACATGTTTTTTTCTTGCATAAATCAAAACAGGTGGATGGTGTGAAGCGGGAATTTAAGCCTTATCGCCATCTACGTATGGTGTGTTATCGATAGCGGCTCGATTCAAAATATTACACGACGTAGTGCATCACCTTCTAGTTTTCATTAAATATTACACTCAAGTCACGAATTTGTGACACTGGTGTTAATTTATTATTATTTAAAACCCCTGTTTGGCGGTTCAAATTTAGCAAATATCTCAAAAACAAATAATGTAATATTTAATTATTCAAGACAGTATTAGCAATTCTTAAATGAAAATTTGAAACAGAAAAATCTGAAAAAGATACGGTCACATCTAGGACTTGATTCCAAAACCTTGGTCTTGCCAGGGCACCGCTCTACCAACTGATCTAATGTGACCCTATCTCTTTCGGTCATATTTAACTGTATCACATTTCAAATAAGAACTACATACATTATTTCCATTTTCTCTGGCTGCTATGTTTTCGTATGGTAACAAGATTCTCTCAAACTAAATGCAACCTAGACAGTGTCTTAGATAAATATATCCTATTTTTATTATAATGTGTGACAGCTGATTTTTCTGTTTAAAATTTTCGTTAAAGAATCGCTAAAATTGTCTTAAATAATCAAATATTACAATTTGAGGTTTTACTCGTTAATTTATTTCAAAAATAAATATAATATTTGTTTATTTATTAATTCACGCCTTGAAGGTTTTTACATGTGTACATTGTAATTGGTAAGATGTTCAGGGGTACAATAATGGTATATATGATATGTACATAACATATTTAGCTGAGTAGATTTATTGTAACATGTATTCCCAATCTATTTATTGTACCGTATATTCCCAATCTATATGTATCGTAGCATGTATTCCCAATCTCTGTTTACTGTACCATGTATTCCCAATCTAATATTTATTGCAATATGTATTCCCAATCTACTATTTATTTCACCATGTATTCCCAATCTACTATTTATTGCACCATATATTCCCAATCTACTATTTATGGAACTATGTATTCCCAATCTACTATTTATTGTACCATGTATTCCCAATCTACTATTTATTGTACCATATATTCCCAATCTACAATTTTTCCATCTTGCATTGTGGATTATTATGGTTTTTGTGATATTATGCTCATTTAGATGTTATTTGTTTAAAAAAAAATAATAAACATGTAAAAGCCCAGACGGGCGTGATATTCAAAGTAAATAAATCTAAATATATATAAAAATGAATGATTCTTTGTTTGTCCCCTACAGACTCTAAAACTACCTACTGTTCTTATTAGTGTCTGGAGTGTAAACAGAGTGGTTTGAATAGTAGAAAAGGTTGAGGATGCCCGAGGAAGACTTTATAGGCATTATCTCTGCGCTGGAATGAGATAGGGAGTCGAATAAAAGACGATATAATGCAATTTTTCTAATAGTAACAATGTGGTATACAGTGGTGAATGGTGAAAGTCGGAGACGCCCGTTGAAGACATGGCACGATCAATCGAAACAAAAACCTTTTCAATTATTTAGGATAATATAATTTCCACCTTAAAAATTGACCCAGTTTTCAGATACACTAGAAATCGCAACGTCAAAGCTTTTCTCCGAACCATTCACAAACCACAAGCAACGCCAGGTATATATCAGATAGTAAATAAATAGAATTCAAAATGCGTCGCCAGTTAGAAAACCAACTTTTTATACTCAAGTAAGTTGTTTAGTTCTCAAATGGCCACCACTAATTTAAACAGATATGCATTCATTATTTATGTCCATTTGTGTAAGAAAACAATTACATTGCATTACTCTTTTAGTCTTCTGGGAAACAACTCATGTAGGTTTGTTTTCGAGTAAATAAATTAAAGTTAGTTCAGGATTACACGCGATGGAGTTCGCAGATCGAAACATGTCCGAACATAAAATATTGATGTTTTGTACATATAGTATCGGTCGGCAGGAGCGCATATCCATATATTTAAGGAATTTTGTGTTTAGGTATATAATCAGTTACATAATATGAAATTTAATCACGTTTCTACAACTCGGTCTTGAGTTTACCTCTTTTAAGATGGGCATGTTTAATACCTAGGTTCCCTCCTTTCTTTCGTCAATAAAACCCCTCACGCAGCACCCCCAAAGATGACAGGCCACGAGGGAAATAATTTTTCTCATTATTAATTGCGTTTTTGTGAGAAATAACGTTTAATTTACAGTCGAAAATGATGTCCAGGTCATTAATTTTTTCTACAGAGGTAAGGGTTGAGTTACCAAGTTCATGTGCATAAATAATTGGTGGACTAATTTCGTAAAATCTCTTTGAATGACATTTATTTATATTATAAGTATATTATAATTTTATTGAGAGTACATCAATTATTTATTCTGCTCAAGTTATTTTGTAGACAGATACAAAGTTTACATACAGTAAACATAAATTTGGGCCTAAATGAGACCCTTGTGGTACACTACTTGTACCATAAGTTGTTTGGAAAGGAATGAAATAATTTTTACTAGGTATTATTCGAGATTTTCACGTCCAAAAGTATTGTAGCGATTTATTTAAGGGGTATTATGCCGTTTTGCGCTACCTCCTTCTTTAGCCAACGTTTCGGACAGCATTGCAGTGTCCATCATCAGGGCAGATGTGTAATTTGAACGATGTAAAATTACACATCAAAAATTACAGATTTTACATCGTTCAAATTACACATCTGCCCTGATGATGGACACTGCAATGCTGTCCGAAACGTTGGCTAAAGAAGGAAATAGCGCAACATGGCATAATACCCCAAAAACAAATCAATGTAATGATTTTTACTAGTAGAACTCTATCAGTTGAACATTTGGCTGTCATCAGTTGTTTTGTTTTGCTCTATCTAAAATTATTTTTTTACCATTCTTTTTTGTTTTCTGGCAAAAAAAAAGTGTAGTGTGTTGTGCCTTGAGGTTTCTTCTCCCTCCTGATCTTCCAGGAGTCACTTTTCGCTGCTGATTTCCAGATATTTATAAACTTTTTTTACTTCTGTCATTTTCCATACTATTATTGTAGTTGTTTACTGTTGTGAATAATGGAGGAAGATTTCCCTCCTGGACCCCCTACAAAGCCCCCAGATCCCTCTCCAGACCCCCCAGACGGGGAAAATGGAGAAATTTCTGACAGTGATTCTGTCATTTTGACTTTTACCAAAAAAAGGAAATTTACTCCTTCTTCCCCAATAAAACTTGACTCTCTTTCGACTTCACAGTCCCCACCAGCACTTTCTCAACTTCCTCCAACAAACTTTTATTCTCCTCATTCCCGTGGCCCATTCATAGTATACGCCAAAAAAACTGAGCAAGGAAAAACCATCCACCCTCTTGAATTTGGCAAATTGCTATCAAATAGCAAGAATCTTTCAATCAAGCCTGGAGGTGTAAAAGCCGAGGGTCGCTTCCGAATCTCCGTCTAATTCCTTTCAGGGTCAGCTGCCAACAGTTTCATCAAAAATATCTTCATTTCATCTAATTCAAAGTTCAAGGCAAATATCCCTACTTTCAATGTCACTCGCATGGGCCTGGTCAGAGGTATCTCGACCGATCTGTCCATCAAAGAAATTCTGTCTTCACTTTCAACCCCCCAACACATTGGCAATCCCATTAAAGCCAGGAGGCTAAATTACAAGGACTCCTCTGAGGGTATAATTACCTGGAAGCCCTCCCAATCTGTAGTTATCACCTTTGAAGGTCAATCTCTTCCCTCCCATATATATTTATTCTTCAACTCATTACCAGTTGAAATGTATACTTATCCCACCACTCAATGTTTCAATTGCTGCCGTTTTGGTCATACCAAAGCTGCATGCAGATCTCAACCCAGATGTTTTAAATGTGGAGAAAACCACGCAGCTGACCAATGTCTTTCTTCCTCCTCACCCAAATGTTTTAACTGCTCAGGCTCACATACAGCTATCAACACTTCTTGCCCAGAACAATCTCGCCAAAAAAATATTAAAATTTCTATGGCCTCTAAGAACTTGTCTTTTCTGCAGGCTTCTAAACTATTCCCGCCTGTCAAAAAATCATTTGCTGAGGCTTTATCCAGCAACTCCTCATCCAACCCTTTTCCCTCTTCTACAACAACTTCTTCTCGTTCAACTAAATTCACATACAAAAACGCTATCTCTAAACCGGCTCCTGGATACGATCAGCAACAACACAACTCACTGCTCTTAAATCCCAATGGTTCATCTCTTTCAAATGCCACAAATGGGTGTGCAAATAATTATAATCCGTCCTCAATGAACTCTCTAAAGCTTTCTGAAAAACTCTCCCAAGACAATTCTTCATTTATCCAAACTCTCATTATGCTTCTAACTGACCTTATTTCTTCTCAAACTAATCTACCGTCCAACGCTGCTACTATTATTTCCACATTAAAATCATTTATTCAAAATGACTCTTCAAGATTTCAAAATACTTCAGTGGAATAGCCGAAGTGCTATTTCTAACAAATCTGATCTCCTTAACCTATTAAATTCCAACTTTATTTCGTTGGCTGCTATCTCGGAGACTTGGTTTACTCCATCCACCCACTTTTACGTGGGAGGGTATTCCTGTCTCCGCGACGACCGCCCGGAAGGTTCGGGCGGCGGTGCTGCCCTTTTTATTAAGAAATCCATATCATTTTCCCCAATAAATAATATCAAATCCCCCAATGCTGACTTCCAAATGGTTGCAGCTAAAATAAAGGATACATCCTTTATTTCAGTCTATCTTCCCCCAACAGCCCACTTCAATAAACAAATTTCGTTGCAAATTGTAAGTCAACTAAGCCCTCCTTTCTTTATATTAGGCGATTTTAATGCCCATTCCCCCGTCTGGGGTTCTGCTTTCTCCGACCGAGATGGTCGAAGTGTGATGGATTTCCTAGATCAATCCAACCTTTTCCTTTTGAATGACGGATCTCCTACTAGGATCTCTCGCCCCAGCACAAACCCCAGTGCAGTGGATCTCTCGATATGTTCTACTAGTCTGGGTTCTCTCTCCTCTTGGGTGGTGTCCCCCGACCCTTGCTCCAGTGATCATTTCCCGATCACCATTACTTATCAAACTTCTTTCCAATCGGACAAGTCTCATATTTCGACAAAGATTAAAACGAAACACACCAAATGGGATGAATTTAACTCTCATATGGACAAGTTCCTACTAAATTTACCCGCCACCGATATATTTTCCGTCAAAGATGATTATAATAACTTCAAATCAATGCTCATCACTGCAATAAAGAAATCAAATCCTCCCCCTAAAACTAAATATCTTTTAAAAAAACTCCCTCCAACTCCCTGGTGGGATGAGGAATGTTCCAAAGTAGTAAGAATTCGGAAAGCTAAATCTCTTTCCTATCGTCACATTATGACTATGGAGAACTATCTTATATACAAAAACGCTGAATCCAATGCCAAAAGGGTATTGAGGTCAAAAAAAAGATCTGGGTGGTACAACTTCTGCAGTTCAGTATCTCCGAACACTCCAATTTCGGAAGTTTGGTCTATGATCCGAAGATTTCGATCCTCCTTCAGTTCACCATCTCCTCGAGCGTCTCATTCTAAATGGATAGATGAATTCTTGGACAAAATTGCCCCCCCTTCTGTACCTAACTTAGATGAAATAACGCCAATCTATAATACTCCTATGTCTAATCATTGGCTAGACTCTCCATTCACCTTAATTGAGCTAAAAAATTGTTTATCAATAGTCAAGGACTCATCTCCAGGCAGAGATGGTATACCCTACAGCATAATCAAAAATAGTAATGATAATGTTCTAAACCACTTCTTAAGCATCTTAAACAAAATCTTCCAGACTGGTATAATGCCTGATGACTGGAGTTCTCAAATAATCATCCCTATTTTAAAAACAAACAAATCACCAAATTCTGGATCCAACTACAGGCCAATCGCTCTTTCATCCACCCTCAGTAAACTTTATGAAAAATTAATTAAAAACCGATTAGAATTTTTTGTCGAGAGTAAACAGCTTCTCTCTCCATCTCAATTTGGATTTAGGAAAAAAAAATCCACTCAAGATAACCTTGCCATCATCAGCACTGATATTAATTTATCAATTTCTAAACAGGAAGTTTGTCTTGCCGTCTTTATAGATATAGAAGGCGCCTTTGACAATGTTTCAATCCCAATCCTGAAAAAAAAACTTCTAGGCCTTGGCCTTCCCCCCATGTTTGTTCAATCTATTATTAATCTATTTCTAGATAGAAAAATTTTCATTGAACTTCCAGATATTTTTCCTCAAAGTAGGTCTGTTTGGAAGGGTTTACCACAAGGCGATGTATTGTCCCCCTTACTGTATAATATATACACATATGATATGCATGTCACTATTCCCCCCCATGTCAAAGTTATTGAGTTCGAAGATGACATAGCTTTCTTCTTATCATCCAAAATCATCCCTCTCGCCGTCAAATATCTTAACGAAGCCATGAATGCCCTTTGCACATGGCTCACCTTAAATGGTTTTGAACTTTCAATCCAAAAGACTCAGTGTGTCACCTTCTCAAACCGCCATAAAAACCCCCCCCGTTCAAATTTTATTTAAAAATTCTCCAATCCCCAACGCTTCTGAAGTAAAATTTTTGGGAGTAACATTTGATAAGAAACTTAAATGGTCTTCCCATATTAATAATTTAGTTACTAAATGCGAAAAAAATTTAAATATCATCAGATCATTATCTGGAGTTTGGTGGGGAGCTCACCCTACTTGCATTAAGTTGCTTTACAACGCACTTATTCGAAGCCATCTCGATTATGCCTGCCCACTTTTCAGTACTGCCTCAAAAAATGTACTTGATAAATTGGACGAAATACAATCTAAATCTTTGCGAATTATAACTGGAGCGATGCAATCGTCACCCATCAATTCCCTTCAAGTAGAATGTTCTGATCCTCCTCTTTATTTAAGGCGTCAACTATTTGCTGACAAATTTGTTCTTAAATGTTTAAATTCTAAATGTCATCAGGTTATCCCCAGCGTCTCGTTGTTCATTGACTCAACCCATTCATCTACAATCAGAGCTTCAACTAAACCTCTTCCTGACATCTGTAAAAAATTTAAGTCTCTCTCAGAGCTTCACATCATCCAAAATGATCTACTTCCCTTATACAAATTAAAATATAGTCACGTCACCATCCCCAACAATAATAGAAGGGATCGGAATCCTTAAAAGTCATTCCAATCTCCCGGCCCGAACTGTCAATAATATGTTCAATGACATTATTTCATCTAAATGGCCCAACTTTTCTCTTTTATTTACTGATGTATCCAAATCTCCCGACTCTCCTAACTGTGGTATAGGTATTAACGTTTACCACAATAATTCTAATGACAGAATATTTCATTCAATTTCAAATCAATTTTCAATATTTTCAGCCGAGTGCATTGCAATAATAGAATCTCTCAAATATATAATCAAAAATAATTTTGAACATTCCCTCGTTCTCTCTGACTCTCTCAGTTCCCTCCAAAAACTTAAATCCAGTCCTCTTCTTCATCCTGATGATCACTTTGTATGCCTTATTCGAGAGATGATAGCCTCCATTCAAAGCGCTGGTAAAACTGTAACTCTGATTTGGATTCCTGGACATGTTGGTATCATGGGTAATGATATTGCGGATGCCTTGGCAAAACAAGGAGCGTCCAACCCTGTTGTTACCCTCGTAAACCACATTCCCCTATCTGACATTTTTTCCATCATCAAAGATAGATCCCGCAATGTTTGGTCGGAGTATTGGCACATTGCTAGTCAATCCAAGGGAGCCTGCTATGCCTCAATACAAAGGACTATTCCATCAAAACCGTGGTTTCAGCAATTCTCTCATTTTTCCAAAAAAGAAATTTCTTCACTCATTCGAATGAGGATCGGACATTGTTCCGTTCCTTCCCATCTTTTTAAAATTCACGTCGTTGACTCCTCAGATTGTACATTCTGTGGTCTAGAAGTGGGAACTTTAGATCACATATTTTTTGGCTGTCCCTCTCTAAACAAATATCCTCTCTTCTATCAAGCCTTATCTAAAATTGCCTCCCCTCCATTCAACATCTCATCTCTTCTAAGTCTGAACTCGACTCCAATTTTCATTATAATTTTGAAATTTGCCCATTTAAATAAAATTAATATTTAAATTCACCTTTCATTTCTCAATAATTTTAAATGATGGCCAAGAACACCCTTGAAGGGTGAAAGCCAGAAATAATGTTAAAAAAAAACTCTATCGGTTAGATAGCTTGCGAACCAGTCTAAAAGTTTTCCATCGATACCGAGCCTACATAGTTTAACGAGGAGAATTTTATGACAAACTTTGTCAAATGCCTTAATAAAGTCCGTAGGTATATATGGAATCGACTTGAGTTCTATTAGCTAATGCGTTCGATATATAGTTTTCATATAGTGAGAGATTTGTCAAAGTTGATCTGCCCGACAATAATCCATGTTTATTTGGAACAATGAGTTGGTTAATATAAGAGGAAATTTTATTTCATACAAAATGATGCAAACACGAGAGGGAAAACTTACTGACATAAAATCTTGCTAATTTATTAGAAATCTAGTCAAATTATTTGTTTCCCTGTTGAAAATGACGAACGAATTTGTATCAGGATGTCGGAATGCGTGTTCTTTAAAATACTAATATTTAAAAATTTCATCATTATATAATAACAGGATAAGCGCATGAACACGTGTTCCAATATATTAAGAAACAACTAATAGTTTGTAAGGAAGCGGAATGTTATCACGTTTTTAACAGGATTTCAATAAAATAGTGATACTCATTTTACTCCGTGCGGCAGAGAATGTTGTTGGCGAAATGCGTTCATCACCTATCTAAATTTTTGCTTTATGACTCCACTAATTATTCCTCTACAGAAATTGATTGAAGTCCACAGGGCAACTCTAACCCCAGATCCGCAGATACGTAAACCTAAGTTAGTAGTTGTTCCCATCTGATTATCGATTCTCCAATCCGTTGGCAATCTCTGTCGAAGGTAGAAACATTGGTCGACAATCTTATTCTTGACTCTCGTCGAAGGTACATAATTCCATACGCCAAACGTCAAAAGTCATTCCGAGTGGGTCAAACCTCTCGTTGTTCGAGTGGAATGACTTCATCGAGAATCGAAGACCTGATCCTCTGATCGTACGAAAGAAAAAGACACTTCTATGCATTACCTGTTCAGTGAATTTCAGCGTGTCTACCACCCCAATAAAGGAGACACTAACTTTACTTTAACACTGGATGTAGGTAATTTACTTTATCGTTATGCGGTACTTGTAGTGGTAGCATTCCTAGTGTACGCTATTTCTTGGCAGATAAGCAGCCATAAACACGATGAGTAAACTTGTACAGGGTGTTCGACGGAAAAGTGTACAAACTTCTGGAGGTGATTCTACACGATAGTACAAGTAAAAAATAATCGAAAACTTTTTTAGAAATTTAAACGTTTTAACGAAGTTTTTAGATACAAAAATTGAGTTGTTGAATAGAGAAAATTATATGTTTATATGGAAAAATAAAACAAATGAATTTCGGAAAAAAGTTGTTAGAATATTTGCGGTATGTTCCAGATTGGTAGATACTCCCAGTATCGCCCTGGTCAAATACAATGACATCCCCAACTAGGCGTGTTTTAGGAGGGAAGGATATATTTGGTTGGACAGGGTTCTAAGTTCACTTTATCCTTTTCTGAGATATGAGGTTCAAATTATTCATATTCCAGTTTAAATCAGGACTGCATGCCATGAATAAATTGACAGGTTCATAAAATTTGTAATATTTTCGCATTTCGTCATTGTGTATTATCCAGGTCAAACGCAGGTGCATAAAAACGCGTTCCGACATATTATAAGTGTAAGTACTAAAACTTTATCAGGAAACGGAACGCTATCCCAATTTTAACAGGTTAATAATTCAGTGGGCATGGCAAAAATTAACTTAAGTTGAATTCGAAACAATCTCAACTAACTAAGATAAGTTAATTAAATAAAATTTTATTGTGTTTTCGTTCGATCAATTTTACATTCGAATAATCCTTCAATATTATCGTGGTGCGAAGCAATTCCAGTATTTCAAGCTTTGGCTGTGTTTGCAGACCTTATCTAAATATCTTCATCTCCCCCATCTTATTCATTCCACACTCCATTCATCCTTACTACATAACCCAATTGGGTACACCAAAGCCCGACTGGCTCTATACAGTCCGGATCAGTTTGGACACTTGTATTCGCAAAAAACGTTAATTTAATTACAAAATGTTTGGCAAAAGTCATGATGATTATTTTTTTAACACTGATTTGAACTCAATTACTTACATCGACCCTCGCGGACAATCTGTCAACAGTCCGAAAATAATAAATATACTCCAATAAGAGGTGTTATTTTGAATAGCCCGCTATTTCGGTAGATGTTCCTTTTGAAGCTGTCATTTTTTGACATTTGACAAGTAAAAACTACGTCATTAATAAAAATGGAACGATACACGCTTCAACAACGCATTGAAATTATTATAATTCACTTGAGTGAATCAAATGCAAATCATCTTGAGTGATGAGGCCCGTTTCCACCTCGGTGGCTTCGTCAACAAGCAAAATTGTCGCATCTGGGGCTCGGAAAACCCAAGCATTATTGTTGAAAAGCCTCTCTATCCTCAACGTGTGACTGTTTGGTGCTGTTTATGGTCTGGCGGATTCATTGTACCTTACTTTTTAGAAAATGAGGGTGGAGCAACAGTTACGGTGAATGGATCGCTATCGAGAGATGATTAATGATTTTTTATGGCTGGAATTAGATGGTATTGATCTGGACAACATTCACTTTCAATAAGACGGTGCTACGTGCCACACAAGCAACAAAACCATTGACCTTTTACGATTGAATATCAAAATAAACACCTCTTATTGGAATACCCTGTATTATCTCTTATAAGTACTGCCAACCCGGGCCTAGAATTCTAAAGCAATGTTGCATAATCTTGCATCATCCAACAAAAATATGAGGGCATGAGTTTCATTGTCTTTGTCTTATTTTATCGGACTATTATTATGCACTTATTCTTTCCTTCAAATACATGTATTTGAATTTTGTGAATTAATGATTGAATGAAATGGAATCGTGGAAGTTGAAATTAACCCACTTCCCGCAATCCGATCGAGCTGAAACTCGGCAGATAGACTCGTTGTCGATGTCAATGCATTTTATCAACTCATGCACACACGCGCGCACGCATACGTTGTTTCTGAACGCGCATTGACGAGCAGTGGCATCTCTTGATCTATATTAGAAGCTTTTATTCACAAGTCCATACGATTCGCTGGTTCAATTTAAAGAATGTCCCCGGCTTTGGCATCTTCTGTCTCTGTGCGCAATAGAATAAACGAGATGTCACTATGTCTCTCGTCTGAGTACAAATTAGGTACCGAAGAAAGAGTAGCTCATGGCCGTGAGGAAGACAGTACGATGTTGTCGATGACAGTATTATATGTTTTAAAGAGATAGTGACATCATATGTCAGTTTTTCATTTTACACGCTTGTCGTGTTTGAAACAATAATTTATTTTCAATTGGACAGTATCGATGTAGAATGAAGCTGAAGAATGAAACAAAACAAAAAATCGTAAAAGATCATTTTCAAATATTATAATATACATATAATAATAATTTCAAATGACCTACCACGCCTGTATCCCTAGAGCTGCCTCTGGTCTGTTATAATTTTTGAATTATTATCTGTAATTTATTGAAGTATCAGCTCAAAGTTTCTTTCCTCTGTAACATTAAGATAAGTCTTTCATTGATTTCTTCCAAACTTCTGATAAAGAATTTGATGAATTTTTTCGCTAAATTGGACTAATTTATTTTATTCCTGTGGAAATTGTATATCTACACTTAATAAATCAACGATTTTATTAATGATTTTATTGCAGCCCACATTTTTCCAGATCTTACTTTTCCATCCCAATTAAAGTTGTGATTTTTTTTGAGTTTACAGTTATTCCAATCTTTATAGCTCTTTGTAAAAATTTTAGATCCCTTTTACCTGAATAATTGTTAATGTGAATATCGCAAAAGAGTCAAAACTCTCCGGAGCTTATGAGACCATGACTCCCCCAATTGTAGTATGCTGGAGGCTGAAGGTTAGGAGGAGGGAAAAAGAGGAAATACTGTCAATTCAGATCTGGTATACCATATACATCGGCTAATACTATTTCAATCAACGTCTGAATAGTGATCTTTCATCAGGGCTTTACTGAAAGTATCTACCATGGATACCCTGCATTAAAAAATCCCTTCCTAAGCTCTTCCCTTAAACCGCCTTAATACGCGACGTAGCCAAAAAGTTGGCGATTACATTTTTTTTGTTTTTTATTTTTATTTTTTATTAGGAGACGGTTGACGTATGGTTCCCGTGAGCACTTAAACCATATGCCTTTTGTGCTATCTCCCATTTTATCTCATTCCTAGTAATCCGGTCCTTTTAATAAAATTCAACAGGGTTGTCATTAGATATGTGGCTATGTCTAATGGTTCTACAATATGTCTTCCCAGGTATCTGAGCCTTGATCCCAACGGAGCGGGACATTGGCACCAAAGGTGAATTGGAGTCTCTTCATCCTCATCACCTTTCCTGCATCTGTTGGGGTTTTCCAATACCAACAACTGCATATGTCTCCTGAGATGGCAGTGTCCCGTTAGTAGTCCTACCAGTTCCCTCAGTGAGTTTCTGTCCATATTGAATAGTTGTCTTGTTCGCCTTGGGTCTGGTCCGTTTATGAGTACTTTGGATTGCCTCATTCCAGGTTCCCTTTCCCATTCCTCCCAGTGACTTTGACTTAAAGAGTTACAAATTGTTTATTTTTGTTATATAGACCTCACTTGGTATTAAACTTGTTTTGAGGTCTACAATTACTATTATTTTTTTACATTATTCTATGGTGATTTGAACCTCTTACATCAAAATACAAAGGGTAGATCATAAGGTGTTGCTTCTGTTAGTTGTGTTGTGTTTATTTTCATCTTTATGTTGTGATTGATTTTTATCAAATCTCTTCTTGTATGCTTGATCCAGTTTTTTTATTTGTTTAATGCTAGATTGTTTATTTAGTGTTTTGTTTACGACCATAATAATATTACACAGTTTTGGTCGCAAGTAGTGCTGTGTCCTTTGTCCAAAAGTAGTGGTGAGTAAATTTTGTAATTATGTATGTACGTAATTGAAAGACCGTTGATTATAAATGTTTGTATATGAATTACTCTTCCACGAAGGAGAAAATATGTTGCTAGGAAAAGGAGAAAAGACTTGCAAATTATTTGGAGCAACATTTTCTGCTTCATCCAGTTAATCTTATTTTTTTTTAAATTTCAAAGTTAAGTTTTAATGGATGCATTTTTTAAATTTTATTTCAACCACCATGCTAGGGACGTAGAGATGTAGGGGTGTAGAGATGTAGGGGTGTAGAGATGTAGGGGTGTAGAGATTTAGGGGTGTAGAGATGTAGGGGTGTAGAGATGTAGGGGTGTAGAGATTTAGGGGTGTAGAGATGTAGGGGTGTAGAGATTTAGAGGTGTAGATATGTAGGGGTGTAGAGATGTAGGGGTGTAGAGATGAAGGGGTGTAGAGTTGTAGGGATGCCCCTGTGATACTGCGGGTGAAGTTTACAGTTCATATTAATTCATAATATGCATAATAATAATTTCCCCGCAGGGGTATGCAGAGAAGACGGACCGCCAAACAACTCGATCTTGGCACACACTTCTTGCCTCATTCACATTCATACATCTTCTCATACATACTCTTCTATTATTCTAACTCTTGGAGAATGTATGGATATTGTGATTGAAATGTATTGCAGTTATAAGGAACCATCAAGGCGAAGTTTAATGCTAAATCACTATTTCGATTAATCTTTATAACGAATTTATGTACATAATAAATACCAAAAAATATGCTTCAGATAAATTGAAAGTTTTTCTATCGCTTCGCTTGAGTAGAATACAAATAAAAATAATAAATTTCTCAATAAAAAATATAATTGTAAACTACTAAAAAAAATAATTTCTCAATAGTAATGTATGAACGCGTAAAGGAAACAACTTTAAAAAAATACAGTATTATAGCTAAGATTATCTGTGACAGTTTCACTTGATTAACTTTTTTGCTTTCTTATAAAATTACTTACAAAATAAATAAAAACCAGTTTTGTGCTTGAAATCGAACGTTTCTAGACTCCGTTTGTCAAGCGATTTTAATGCCTATTACCTACAATATAAGCTATACCAAAAATATACACATTTTTTGCTTGTAGCTTCTTCTCAAATTATTTGTGTTTTGATAGTGTTAATTTGAGTTGAGTTTTGGGATATCAAGGAAAAGGTTGAAGGTTTTAGGAGCTAGGTATGTTAATTGTCTTTATATAAAGTTTAGGTACATTGTAGTATCGTTTGGTTATATTTCTTAAGGTGTGAGAGTGTTTTTTATTGCATTTGTACAAGAAATGTGTTAAAAGCATTTATTTTAAATGGAGTCGACGTATATTTAAGATTGATATTGAGTCGAATTGAGGAATATCTTGTCGGTCACTTGTTGATAGAGAAAGTACAAAAGAAGTTTCTGAGATATTAATATCTTAGAGACTTCGGATATTATCCCTGGTTATATCCATCAGCCTTTTTGTCCGGCATTCTGGGTATTAACAGCCTCACCGATAGAAGGAAAACTGCTTTGCTGACAACAGCATATAAACTTCTAAACGGTAACAATTGTATTCCCGATATTATAGAAAAATTGAGTTTTATGTCCCCGACAATTACACAAGAGCGCGCAGGCACAGAACCTTTGTGTTCCAAAATGCAGAACTAACTTACCATTAGTAATGCTGCTCGGAAAAATGATTCTGTTACTAAATTACCTGTCCCCTGATATAGATATTTTCCAATTAAATATTCAACAGTTCAAATACGCGATTATTACTTCTTCTTCTTTATGTGCCGTATCAGGTCCCCCCGACGTTGGCAATCACTCTAGAAAATGTCTCTTTGTCTTGCGCTGCCCGCAATAGCTCCTCCACACTTCTAATGCCGGTCCACTCTCGTATATTTCGCAGCCAAGACATTTGTCTCCTACCAGGCCCTCTGCGACCCTCTATCTTGCCTTTCAATATTAACTGGAGCAAGTGATACTTCTCTCCTCAAATTACATGACCCAGATATGAAATTTTCCTGATTTTTATTAATCTAAGCCGATTTTATTACTTAAGAAAATAAAATAAAATGTATATTTATTATTGGTTATGTATAACTGTAATTGTGAATTTAAAATAGAATAAATAAATAACACGTATTACCATTTGTTGTGATTTTTGCAGAGGATCAAATCTTCATTTGCGAAAAAGTGGCTTAGTAAAAAAACGTAAATACGCGAAGCACTCACATAAAACATAATTGTGTTGTACAAACGGCGTAAGCAAACAGTATTTATTGAGGGTATTAATGTTACGTAAGGACATAGTTGTATATTACACGTATAAACACGCTATTTAATATTTAATTCGATAATGTGGTATTCACATGGTGTGGTTGGATTAAAATTAACGACATTGCTGTAAGTAGAGTTGAAATGTTTATCTTATAGTACTAAGAAATTTTGTAAGACGAGATTATCTAAGTATCTAAAGTGTTTACGGGTAAATCAATTAGAGAAAAGCTTACTTAACCATAGAATCTTAGTAGCAGCTTACAACATGCTTTACAGCTCCCTTCTAACAGCCCTTTCTTCCTTAACCCGCCTCACAATGTCTCCCATCCGGCTGACGAAATAAATGGTTCGCTTTTCTGTATACTATTAACCCACTTCACGACATCCGATCGAGTTGAAACTCAGCAGATATATGGGGAAGTCCCCCAGTGGCGGACACGAAATAAGGTTTTTAAAAAAAAAAAAAAAACACTTCGAGAAAAATCACTTTCTTTATGAAATAATTAACTCAACTAAGTATAAAATCAAAATAAATCAATAAAAATGAAATTTATGCATAAACTATTTTATAAAACTAAATTAAAATTTTGGGATAAATAATGTAATTCTTGCAAATGGCACCTACTACCGGACGGACTTAAGTTCGAACCCCCAGCCCCGAACACTTTCAATTTCTTTATAAAATTGTTAATAACATGTTTGACTCCCCTGAACTCCTTAGGCTGATTGACTTTCATGTGCCCAGTAGAACGGTTCGTCAGAAGGTACCTTACCATTGTAACATTGCAGGTACGAAAGCAGAAATAAATTCGGTAATGAACCGACTGCACAGTGCAGGGAATAAATATAACATGAACACCAACGGTACTGAATGTCTGTCAGCCTATAAAAACATTGTTATTAAATCTGTATGTCTATCTTGATTTTTTTGAGATTCATTGTTAATCTGTATGTCTATCTTGAGCTTTGTAATGTTTATAATTTTCAATGTATCTAAAGTTATAGAAATTTGCATCCTATAGTTTACTCTGTTTGTTGTTTTTAAGTTGATATTTTTATACTCGGTACATTTTTAATTGTTTTATCTCTTCTACTCTCTGATTATATCAAATGTATTATAATTGTATCATATGTAAAAGCCCTAATTGGGCGTATACAAACAAATAAATAAATAAATAAATAAAACAATCTGAATCGATCACATATGTAGGCATCTGCACATTCAAGGATGTCTGCACGTGCTTCGTGTGCCCACCCATTGCAGCTAGAGAACTGTATCAAGTCTTCGTTGTGGTCTTCTAATCAAACTACGCAAGTCGTTTTTTCTGTGTCATGTTCAGGTATTGGAGTTTATGGTTTCTTTTTCCATTTTTTCTTTTGACCATCAAGCCCTTGGTTTGTTTTCCCTTATCGGCCATTGTAGTTTTGAACAATTATTATAAAAAAGTGTACATACTTGTTCTTTGTCCAGTGTTAAGGGACACCTTTATGTCCGTTACTAAGGGACAAGGAATCGCCAAAATTACGTGTTTAGTATCAAAACTGGTTTGGAAATCAGCAAAAACTTTCACAATCTACAAATAATAATGGAATAATAATCTTTATTAATAATAACCATAAACAATTACACATTAAAACTTAGCAGTAACACTAACTTGGATCTTAAGTGACACATCGTTTTCCCGCCAAAAACAGCAATCGCCATCTCTGGCCAGCCGTGTCCCGTGACCCTTGTTATTGTTGCGCCCCACGGCACCCCTGTCGCCATCTTTGAATCGCACGCGTTGTAACTTGCCGAGATAGTACGAGTGTCCGGCGCTAGGTGCCGTCCGGCGTTACGGGACTTCCCCCTACTCGTCTTTGGGGACAATGCATTCATTCAACTTTTGGTGGCAATCACGTATACAAGCGCGGACATATTCGTATAAAAAATGACGGTTCTACCTGCTGGGCATCTGGCAAGGATGGTAGGGCGATTAGTGATAATCTGGCTTGTAAATAGCACAGACCATCAAGGAATATTTTAATTCCCTATGAAAAAAAATGGATTGATTATTGAATTCACTCTGCAGGAGAAGACAACTTATAAACCAGCCACCAAAAACATAAAAACAGAAAGACTCGCCAGAGAATACCACTTGCAATTTAGTTCTTCTCCTTGATCTTCAAATTCGGCGGCAGACGGCAAATCAGCACTATAATATATTTGCATTCGCACTAGGAGATTATAATATGTCAACCAGCTCTCAAGAGAGTAGAATTATTAATAATGATGAATCAGCACATTGTAATAATACGCACTGCCTCATTATTGTGACAAAAAAATATTTTAATAATTTTTGTCTTAAATAGACCTCTTTTGACAAATGATACAATCCGGATGAATCCAACTGATCAATGCAAAGGTGACTGGAATTTGTCATCACTCACCTGCAGAGCAAAATCTATCCAAACTGACCAGAGATGTCTCTTTCGTCCATTATTTTTAATTCATATTTTAAAAATTAATTCACACTAATTTTAAATCGACTGCTTCTCCAGCGATTGACTCCCGTCCCTGGGAAGGAAGATTTAATCTTCAGCTAAATAAATAAAATTAAAGGATATTTCAAAATAAGTACCTAGTAGTTTTTTTATTATTGATACAATCACATTATGTTATATTTTCAAACATTGCCCGTGCTGTACGTGAACTTTATATTTATCATTTACCTACTTTACATCAAAACTAAATAATGGATTGGTAAGCCTTAGTGAAATTCAAAAAATTTTTAACGAAATACATTTTTTTTTAATATTTTTGTTTCATGGAATTGTAAAAACAATATTTCTCCATAATTAAGACTAAAATCAGAATCAGTAAATATTGGAAGTTTGAAAATAGACTCTTCCACGTAATTATCAAATAGTGAGTGGTTTTTGTGCCAAAGGCCGCCCGTGGCAAATGTGATTTATACCGTTCCTTAATATAATCTGGGTGCTATTGTACCGAAGGTAATCTCCTATCCAGGTCACAGCCGTTTATAAGCGGCGTCTATTTAACCACTGAATAGACAAACATATAGAAGTGGGTTAAGATAAATAACACCTGGACAACTACTTATAATGTTGCCTGTTGTATGCTGATGATGCGGTGCTGATTGCTAATAGTATGGATGATCTGCAGTCTCTCGTGTCTAGGATGAACGAAGTATGCATGAAGAATGAGTTAATGATGAATGTAAGTAAGTCTAAAGTAATGGTGTTTGAAAGAGAGAGTACGAAAGTAGTATGCACTATAGTTGTGAATGAGGAATACTTGGAGCAGGTGGATGAGTTTGTGTATTATGAAGCATCTTTACGAGAGATGGGAAGGCTGACAGAGATATTGAAAGAAGAGTAAATGCAGGTAACTCCATTAATGGAGGACTGAACGCAGTTGGCGCTAACAACAACTTGTCCAAAGAAGCGTAGTCGTGTTGTACCGAGTGCTGGTACCTACCCTGATGTATGGAAGTGAGTCATGGAACTGGCAAAGAAAGGATGAAAGTAGATTGAATGCTGTTGAAATGTGATGTAGTAAAACCATGTATGATCGTGTGAGGAATGTGGAGATCCGAGGTCGATCAAAGAGTGCAAGTTTGATGTAAGCGTAATGAGTAAGATCAAGAAAGGGACGCTTAGGTGGTTTGGGCATGTAGAGCGAATGAGCGAAGAAAGGACGGGACGGGAAGTCGGGGACGCCCGAAGAAGACATGGCACAACCAAGTGAATCAGATACTTGAGTCGGGCCATGTCAAGAGTCAGAATAATAGAAGAGTACTTATGAGACGATGTATGAATTTGAATGAGGCAAGGAGTGTGTGCCAATACCGAGTTGTTCGGCGGTCCGTCCTCTCTGATGCTTAGTTAGTTAGATAGTTAAATGAAAATAGATACTTCAGAAACACACTTTTGTCACACCCAACGGAAACTTACGCTCTTCAAGTCAGGCCAATCTGCGCTGTCCAGATCAGCGTGGGACGTATGAAAGAAAAAAGGCAGTGGAAGGCCAATGAGTTGAATTGATCTTTAAGTTTATGCTTGTCTTTGTTGGTCGAATTTAGAGGTAAACATCTGTACCAACGCGCTACTAGAATAATACGAGCAACAGTTTACAGTAAGAGCCCCGCAGCATTGCATGGAAACTTCGGGACTCGCAACGAAAGCGGGCCAGTCTACCTGCGACTTCTAGAATTCTCCTGGCGGCTCTACCAAGTGCCTCGCCTATATAAATCTGTGACGCGCCACAGTCTAGTCTATCAAATCATATTAGTCTAGTATGCGTAAACTTGATGATGATCAACATCATTATCAAGTTGACGCCCGACACATCCCGTCGTAGTGTGACCATAAAGCATCCCATTGAATACCAACCCTCGCCTTCGCATCCACACCCCATGCTCTACGCGTTATTTATTCATTTTTTTTTTTGGGAAATCGACAGTTTACATTTAATCAGTTTGTACTTTAAGTTTGTAATTTAAGTGTTATTTAATAAAATAAAACAAATTACGGATTTCCTCCTTGTGACTTTATTTACAAAACATTACATTTGTAGCCATGGAGAGAGGTTGTAGATATAAATCAAATCATAATAGAGATACAAACAATAGAGACATAAACATTATTCACAAACCATCAAAGAAATATTCTTCTATGGACCTCTTGTATTTGGTAAGTTCGCAACTGAAAATATCAACCTTAGATAATACGCTATTGTAATTATTGCATAATCTACTCCGACAAGAATTCTGCTTAGATTTCTTTTTGCATTGATCCACCCTGAACAGGACACAAGAGCGTGCTGAACGCGCAGGTACATTGAATGGAATCTTGTTTAGCAACTCTGGGCATTGAATATTATTGTTAACTACTTTATACAGGAATAGTGCATCCTTATGATGCCTCCGTACACTCAGTGAATCAATTTTAAAGTATGAAGCTGCCTCTGCATATATATATATATAGATGCAGAGGCAGCTTCATACTTATGTATCTGCATATATATATATAGAGATGTGCAAAATGGGTACCCAAAACCATTTGAAATGCAAAATGGAAATGGGTCAAAACTTTTCCATTTGAAAATGCAAAATGCAAAAAGGTTTTTAGAAAAGCATTTCAAATGCAAAATGCAAAATACCTATTTTCAAAATGCATTGAAAATGCAAAATGGTTTCTCAGGTCAAACAATTAAAATAATTATAGAATTTTTAAACAATTTTGTCATTTAATAATGGACATCAATGGGTAAAATAATGGACAATCAATGGGTGCAAAATGGTACCCATTTTGCACATCTCTGTTTTTTTATATAATTAGTATACTAGAATAAATATTAAATAAAGTATTATAAATATTAATAAAGTTAATCTATCATCTTCATTACTATAAGTATATACCGTTTGAGAATGAACCATTTGATTTTTTTTTGTTGCAATTGCAAAGTTTGTACATGATTTAGATATAAAGTATAAATTCATTTTTTACAGATTCATTAGGGTGTCCTGTTCTGAGGTGGCCAGTAGTTTTTAAACTTTTTTGTATTTAGTTTCGAGTTATCTTTACATCGTCTTCATAATGTTTGTAAGTTGGGTGACCGGATAAATCATCAAAATGATAATTCATCACATTTTTAAAAAGTTACATAAAGTCATCGAAAGTGATGAAACAAAAACTTTATTAACTGGGTTAAGTAGGTTAGGTTAGGTTTAAGAAAAATTTTCATCGTTTCTAATGACTGTATATCACTTTTTAAAAGGTGTGTTGAATTGTCACTTTGTTGAGTTATCATGGAACCGTAAGTTAAATATCAATTTATTGTCTCTGCCATGTTTTTACTTTTGTTTTAAAACGTTTTGTTTAGTTTGATACGGTAGAACGGTTCCATGATAAATCATCAAAAAGTGATATAAAGTAATTAGAAACGATGAAAATAAAAATTAACCTAACCTAACCTCACCTACTTAACCCAGTTAAAAAAGTTTTTATTCATCACTTTCCATAATTTTATATAACTTTTTAAAGATGTGATGAATTATCATTTTGATGATTTATCCGGTCACCGGTAGAACATTGCATAATTTAACATTTCTCTGTCCAAAATATGTAATCAAACTGGGAGTAACCAGTATATTTTGGCTTATTGCTCTGGTTGAGTATTTATGTTGGGCAGTGGAGTATTTAGAAATATATATTTTTTATTTAAAAAAAAAAGTTAAATAAAGTATTGAGTAAGTTTGTTGGCGAAAGTTGTTTGTGTCTTTTTTACATCCTTGTTTAAATATTGGTATTACAATAGCTTTTACGAGAGCTGTGTGGTAAATGCTCATAGTTATAGATAGATTGACTAGGTATGTTGAAGGAACGATATGTTATTTACAGTGATGTATAATTAAATCCTGAAATAAAAACTAAACAAAACGAAAACAAAAATAATTTAAAAAATAAAAAAGACTAAAATTTCATAACATAAAATAAAAATAAAAACTACAAGTAACACACAAAAACCAATATAAAACACACATCACTCACAAACACACAAGATTATTTTTGAATGTGTTATTTTCTCTTTAAATGTGTTATCTAGATTACATTTTTATATTATAAAATGAAGGTAAGGTAAGCCACGGGTAAGCCACCCAGTGAGGCCAACATTACTGGATAACTCTGAAATGTAAAAAATATTGTAACAAAATAAAATTTTAAAAAGATAAGATTTTTTTATTTCATCAGTTGTGATTTGTTTAAACTCAAGCCTGAAAACTGAAAGAAGTCTTGTATGCGGTCATTTAAATCCATTAGGGCTAATGGCATTACAATGATTGGGACTTATGACGAAAGTTCTTCAAATATTATAAATTGTGGTGAAAATTTAAATGAAATTACCTTGTAGTGTTAAAAAGTATAATATGAAGACTGCCAACACTTATAAAAGTTAAAATTTCAATTTATTCTTAGCCGTTTGACGTTTGACGTTCATGAATGTCAATGCATAGAAAGATCTGCCAGTGAAACGATTTCTTATTTATTTCGTGTCAATATCGATTTGGCTTTTGACAGCGCGATCGTGCTCGGGATATCGACACATAATCTAGACCCTCCGGTCGTTTGGTCGCATCGTGCTTTCCCACAGCAAAGAACTTCAACATTCCACAAATAGAAATACATGACGATAACATGGCCGAAGGTTAAATTGGCGAGAGATTTAAAGTTGATAGGAATTAAGTATTGTCGTGGTGTAGCGGGCGTAGGTTGTATCGCCCTCCCCGTTTCCGGTTCAAACGATCCGGTTCAACTTAACAGGATTAACTCGGTCTTTTCGACAGGGGCGGACTAACTAATTACGGCCTATATATTTAACACTATATGGTCGGGCATTTTACCGCCAAACTGGGAGCGAAGCGAGCGTGTTTTTTTAAATTTTAGCGCCAAAATTAGACTTTCCGCAAAATATTCATATCTTATGATCTATTTGATATTTTTCGAAGAAACTTTCAGTGTTTTACTTTAAAGGAATTTTTCTATTTATTTACGTAGCAATGTATGTGTAATTCCTTTTTTTATGAACAAAAACTTTCTACTTTCTTGGGAATTATGGAAAAAACAGTATTTCACAATTGAAATTACATATCGAAATTTATTCATAAAAAGTTACAAGATTATTTAGAAATTTTCAATACATATAAAAAAAACTATAACCTAATAGTGCATCAATGTGTGATAGCGTTCGAAACACTTTCCTTTATGCAGGGGCACATTGCAAAACTTGCACATGTACCGCGTTCCATTGCGTAGTTTGTGAGCGGAACATACGCGACAACGATTTTTTTAATTTTGTGTTTCAAACTCATTGTATTGACAGGTAGATAGATCGGGTACCGCCGACAATATAAAACACATGACCCCGCACCAATTTAGAACCCCTTGTTTACAAGATTCCCGCTCCTTACCGCTTTGCGCAACAAAACGAGTAAACTCGTCTCCCGCGTCTTACTGTAAAAAGGCGTGTGACGAGTTTTCTCGTTTTCCGCAAAGAATGTGTTGATAATACCACCAATTCAACACGCTTTTAAAACGGCTATTTCTAATCATTTAAACTTATACGATGTAATATTTGTTGAAAACGTGAGAACTATTTTTACGAGATGAACGAAAAGTTGCTTGAAATGACTTTATTTGTGTTTAGTGTCTTGTTCTAATTAGTCAGCCACTTCTCTATCTTCTTATTCTAAATTATTTACACTTATCTAAGATCAGCAAGTATTTTAATTTTATTATTGTAACAGCTGTTCTGGCATCAAAGTCTATTATCAAATTGTAAATAGGCCACATCGAGATGGCGTATTTATATGAATTTATTTACCGCAGCTATATTTTCCTTTTTATGATGTTTAAAATGATTTATTACCATTTTCCGTAAAACCCGATTTACTTAGAAAATCAATATTAGATATTTTACATAACATTGTGGAATAACCTCAGTTTTAAACGCCAAAAGCACTATTAAATTTAATTTTGAGAATATTTTTTAAAACACGATAAAAAGCGATGACAGATAAATATTCTTTCTTCTGTGCGACAGTAACCATTAAAATCTATTTTCTCCGTTTAATAATGGTGGTGGATTTGTCTTAATTATTTTATAATGAAATTGAAGACCTTTTTGATTGATTTTATTTTAACCCCCCCACCCCATTGCCCCCCAAGTAGGTTCGAAACCCTCCTCCTTAGGGTCGCACCCCCTCCAAGCGAATTCTATAGCTATGTCCTTGGGGATAGCATAGTCCTACTGACTCCTCGTCTAGACAATTAGGAGTAGTTGGTTGGGACTCTCACGATATCACTAAAAACGACGAGTTCATGTTAGGCATGTACAAGAAAGTATAAATATGGATATTGACATGGAGAATAAGAAATTAAATAGAAAGGTTAGCGCGTAACATGGTTACTTTACACGAAAATACGACACGAAATATGGACACGAAATAAGGTTTTTAAAAAAAAAAAAAAAACACTTCGAGAAAAATCACTTTCTTTATGAAATAATTAACTCAACTAAGTATAAAATCAAAATAAATCAATAAAAATGAAATTTATGCATAAACTATTTTATAAAACTAAATTAAAATTTTGGGATAAATAATGTAATTCTTGCAAATGGCACCTACTACCGGACGGACTTAAGTTCGAACCCCCAGCCCCGAACACTTTCAATTTCTTTATAAAATTGTTAATAACATGTTTGACTCCCCTGAACTCCTTAGGCTGATTGACTTTCATGTGCCCAGTAGAACGGTTCGTCAGAAGGTACCTTACCATTGTAACATTGCAGGTACGAAAGCAGAAATAAATTCGGTAATGAACCGACTGCACAGTGCAGGGAATAAATATAACATGAACACCAACGGTACTGAATGTCTGTCAGCCTATAAAAACATTGTTATTAAATCTGTATGTCTATCTTGATTTTTTTGAGATTCATTGTTAATCTGTATGTCTATCTTGAGCTTTGTAATGTTTATAATTTTCAATGTATCTAAAGTTATAGAAATTTGCATCCTATAGTTTACTCTGTTTGTTGTTTTTAAGTTGATATTTTTATACTCGGTACATTTTTAATTGTTTTATCTCTTCTACTCTCTGATTATATCAAATGTATTATAATTGTATCATATGTAAAAGCCCTAATTGGGCGTATACAAACAAATAAATAAATAAATAAATAAAACAATCTGAATCGATCACATATGTAGGCATCTGCACATTCAAGGATGTCTGCACGTGCTTCGTGTGCCCACCCATTGCAGCTAGAGAACTGTATCAAGTCTTCGTTGTGGTCTTCTAATCAAACTACGCAAGTCGTTTTTTCTGTGTCATGTTCAGGTATTGGAGTTTATGGTTTCTTTTTCCATTTTTTCTTTTGACCATCAAGCCCTTGGTTTGTTTTCCCTTATCGGCCATTGTAGTTTTGAACAATTATTATAAAAAAGTGTACATACTTGTTCTTTGTCCAGTGTTAAGGGACACCTTTATGTCCGTTACTAAGGGACAAGGAATCGCCAAAATTACGTGTTTAGTATCAAAACTGGTTTGGAAATCAGCAAAAACTTTCACAATCTACAAATAATAATGGAATAATAATCTTTATTAATAATAACCATAAACAATTACACATTAAAACTTAGCAGTAACACTAACTTGGATCTTAAGTGACACATCGTTTTCCCGCCAAAAACAGCAATCGCCATCTCTGGCCAGCCGTGTCCCGTGACCCTTGTTATTGTTGCGCCCCACGGCACCCCTGTCGCCATCTTTGAATCGCACGCGTTGTAACTTGCCGAGATAGTACGAGTGTCCGGCGCTAGGTGCCGTCCGGCGTTACGGGACTTCCCCCTACTCGTCTTTGGGGACAATGCATTCATTCAACTTTTGGTGGCAATCACGTATACAAGCGCGGACATATTCGTATAAAAAATGACGGTTCTACCTGCTGGGCATCTGGCAAGGATGGTAGGGCGATTAGTGATAATCTGGCTTGTAAATAGCACAGACCATCAAGGAATATTTTAATTCCCTATGAAAAAAAATGGATTGATTATTGAATTCACTCTGCAGGAGAAGACAACTTATAAACCAGCCACCAAAAACATAAAAACAGAAAGACTCGCCAGAGAATACCACTTGCAATTTAGTTCTTCTCCTTGATCTTCAAATTCGGCGGCAGACGGCAAATCAGCACTATAATATATTTGCATTCGCACTAGGAGATTATAATATGTCAACCAGCTCTCAAGAGAGTAGAATTATTAATAATGATGAATCAGCACATTGTAATAATACGCACTGCCTCATTATTGTGACAAAAAAATATTTTAATAATTTTTGTCTTAAATAGACCTCTTTTGACAAATGATACAATCCGGATGAATCCAACTGATCAATGCAAAGGTGACTGGAATTTGTCATCACTCACCTGCAGAGCAAAATCTATCCAAACTGACCAGAGATGTCTCTTTCGTCCATTATTTTTAATTCATATTTTAAAAATTAATTCACACTAATTTTAAATCGACTGCTTCTCCAGCGATTGACTCCCGTCCCTGGGAAGGAAGATTTAATCTTCAGCTAAATAAATAAAATTAAAGGATATTTCAAAATAAGTACCTAGTAGTTTTTTTATTATTGATACAATCACATTATGTTATATTTTCAAACATTGCCCGTGCTGTACGTGAACTTTATATTTATCATTTACCTACTTTACATCAAAACTAAATAATGGATTGGTAAGCCTTAGTGAAATTCAAAAAATTTTTAACGAAATACATTTTTTTTTAATATTTTTGTTTCATGGAATTGTAAAAACAATATTTCTCCATAATTAAGACTAAAATCAGAATCAGTAAATATTGGAAGTTTGAAAATAGACTCTTCCACGTAATTATCAAATAGTGAGTGGTTTTTGTGCCAAAGGCCGCCCGTGGCAAATGTGATTTATACCGTTCCTTAATATAATCTGGGTGCTATTGTACCGAAGGTAATCTCCTATCCAGGTCACAGCCGTTTATAAGCGGCGTCTATTTAACCACTGAATAGACAAACATATAGAAGTGGGTTAAGATAAATAACACCTGGACAACTACTTATAATGTTGCCTGTTGTATGCTGATGATGCGGTGCTGATTGCTAATAGTATGGATGATCTGCAGTCTCTCGTGTCTAGGATGAACGAAGTATGCATGAAGAATGAGTTAATGATGAATGTAAGTAAGTCTAAAGTAATGGTGTTTGAAAGAGAGAGTACGAAAGTAGTATGCACTATAGTTGTGAATGAGGAATACTTGGAGCAGGTGGATGAGTTTGTGTATTATGAAGCATCTTTACGAGAGATGGGAAGGCTGACAGAGATATTGAAAGAAGAGTAAATGCAGGTAACTCCATTAATGGAGGACTGAACGCAGTTGGCGCTAACAACAACTTGTCCAAAGAAGCGTAGTCGTGTTGTACCGAGTGCTGGTACCTACCCTGATGTATGGAAGTGAGTCATGGAACTGGCAAAGAAAGGATGAAAGTAGATTGAATGCTGTTGAAATGTGATGTAGTAAAACCATGTATGATCGTGTGAGGAATGTGGAGATCCGAGGTCGATCAAAGAGTGCAAGTTTGATGTAAGCGTAATGAGTAAGATCAAGAAAGGGACGCTTAGGTGGTTTGGGCATGTAGAGCGAATGAGCGAAGAAAGGACGGGACGGGAAGTCGGGGACGCCCGAAGAAGACATGGCACAACCAAGTGAATCAGATACTTGAGTCGGGCCATGTCAAGAGTCAGAATAATAGAAGAGTACTTATGAGACGATGTATGAATTTGAATGAGGCAAGGAGTGTGTGCCAATACCGAGTTGTTCGGCGGTCCGTCCTCTCTGATGCTTAGTTAGTTAGATAGTTAAATGAAAATAGATACTTCAGAAACACACTTTTGTCACACCCAACGGAAACTTACGCTCTTCAAGTCAGGCCAATCTGCGCTGTCCAGATCAGCGTGGGACGTATGAAAGAAAAAAGGCAGTGGAAGGCCAATGAGTTGAATTGATCTTTAAGTTTATGCTTGTCTTTGTTGGTCGAATTTAGAGGTAAACATCTGTACCAACGCGCTACTAGAATAATACGAGCAACAGTTTACAGTAAGAGCCCCGCAGCATTGCATGGAAACTTCGGGACTCGCAACGAAAGCGGGCCAGTCTACCTGCGACTTCTAGAATTCTCCTGGCGGCTCTACCAAGTGCCTCGCCTATATAAATCTGTGACGCGCCACAGTCTAGTCTATCAAATCATATTAGTCTAGTATGCGTAAACTTGATGATGATCAACATCATTATCAAGTTGACGCCCGACACATCCCGTCGTAGTGTGACCATAAAGCATCCCATTGAATACCAACCCTCGCCTTCGCATCCACACCCCATGCTCTACGCGTTATTTATTCATTTTTTTTTTTGGGAAATCGACAGTTTACATTTAATCAGTTTGTACTTTAAGTTTGTAATTTAAGTGTTATTTAATAAAATAAAACAAATTACGGATTTCCTCCTTGTGACTTTATTTACAAAACATTACATTTGTAGCCATGGAGAGAGGTTGTAGATATAAATCAAATCATAATAGAGATACAAACAATAGAGACATAAACATTATTCACAAACCATCAAAGAAATATTCTTCTATGGACCTCTTGTATTTGGTAAGTTCGCAACTGAAAATATCAACCTTAGATAATACGCTATTGTAATTATTGCATAATCTACTCCGACAAGAATTCTGCTTAGATTTCTTTTTGCATTGATCCACCCTGAACAGGACACAAGAGCGTGCTGAACGCGCAGGTACATTGAATGGAATCTTGTTTAGCAACTCTGGGCATTGAATATTATTGTTAACTACTTTATACAGGAATAGTGCATCCTTATGATGCCTCCGTACACTCAGTGAATCAATTTTAAAGTATGAAGCTGCCTCTGCATATATATATATATAGATGCAGAGGCAGCTTCATACTTATGTATCTGCATATATATATATAGAGATGTGCAAAATGGGTACCCAAAACCATTTGAAATGCAAAATGGAAATGGGTCAAAACTTTTCCATTTGAAAATGCAAAATGCAAAAAGGTTTTTAGAAAAGCATTTCAAATGCAAAATGCAAAATACCTATTTTCAAAATGCATTGAAAATGCAAAATGGTTTCTCAGGTCAAACAATTAAAATAATTATAGAATTTTTAAACAATTTTGTCATTTAATAATGGACATCAATGGGTAAAATAATGGACAATCAATGGGTGCAAAATGGTACCCATTTTGCACATCTCTGTTTTTTTATATAATTAGTATACTAGAATAAATATTAAATAAAGTATTATAAATATTAATAAAGTTAATCTATCATCTTCATTACTATAAGTATATACCGTTTGAGAATGAACCATTTGATTTTTTTTTGTTGCAATTGCAAAGTTTGTACATGATTTAGATATAAAGTATAAATTCATTTTTTACAGATTCATTAGGGTGTCCTGTTCTGAGGTGGCCAGTAGTTTTTAAACTTTTTTGTATTTAGTTTCGAGTTATCTTTACATCGTCTTCATAATGTTTGTAAGTTGGGTGACCGGATAAATCATCAAAATGATAATTCATCACATTTTTAAAAAGTTACATAAAGTCATCGAAAGTGATGAAACAAAAACTTTATTAACTGGGTTAAGTAGGTTAGGTTAGGTTTAAGAAAAATTTTCATCGTTTCTAATGACTGTATATCACTTTTTAAAAGGTGTGTTGAATTGTCACTTTGTTGAGTTATCATGGAACCGTAAGTTAAATATCAATTTATTGTCTCTGCCATGTTTTTACTTTTGTTTTAAAACGTTTTGTTTAGTTTGATACGGTAGAACGGTTCCATGATAAATCATCAAAAAGTGATATAAAGTAATTAGAAACGATGAAAATAAAAATTAACCTAACCTAACCTCACCTACTTAACCCAGTTAAAAAAGTTTTTATTCATCACTTTCCATAATTTTATATAACTTTTTAAAGATGTGATGAATTATCATTTTGATGATTTATCCGGTCACCGGTAGAACATTGCATAATTTAACATTTCTCTGTCCAAAATATGTAATCAAACTGGGAGTAACCAGTATATTTTGGCTTATTGCTCTGGTTGAGTATTTATGTTGGGCAGTGGAGTATTTAGAAATATATATTTTTTATTTAAAAAAAAAAGTTAAATAAAGTATTGAGTAAGTTTGTTGGCGAAAGTTGTTTGTGTCTTTTTTACATCCTTGTTTAAATATTGGTATTACAATAGCTTTTACGAGAGCTGTGTGGTAAATGCTCATAGTTATAGATAGATTGACTAGGTATGTTGAAGGAACGATATGTTATTTACAGTGATGTATAATTAAATCCTGAAATAAAAACTAAACAAAACGAAAACAAAAATAATTTAAAAAATAAAAAAGACTAAAATTTCATAACATAAAATAAAAATAAAAACTACAAGTAACACACAAAAACCAATATAAAACACACATCACTCACAAACACACAAGATTATTTTTGAATGTGTTATTTTCTCTTTAAATGTGTTATCTAGATTACATTTTTATATTATAAAATGAAGGTAAGGTAAGCCACGGGTAAGCCACCCAGTGAGGCCAACATTACTGGATAACTCTGAAATGTAAAAAATATTGTAACAAAATAAAATTTTAAAAAGATAAGATTTTTTTATTTCATCAGTTGTGATTTGTTTAAACTCAAGCCTGAAAACTGAAAGAAGTCTTGTATGCGGTCATTTAAATCCATTAGGGCTAATGGCATTACAATGATTGGGACTTATGACGAAAGTTCTTCAAATATTATAAATTGTGGTGAAAATTTAAATGAAATTACCTTGTAGTGTTAAAAAGTATAATATGAAGACTGCCAACACTTATAAAAGTTAAAATTTCAATTTATTCTTAGCCGTTTGACGTTTGACGTTCATGAATGTCAATGCATAGAAAGATCTGCCAGTGAAACGATTTCTTATTTATTTCGTGTCAATATCGATTTGGCTTTTGACAGCGCGATCGTGCTCGGGATATCGACACATAATCTAGACCCTCCGGTCGTTTGGTCGCATCGTGCTTTCCCACAGCAAAGAACTTCAACATTCCACAAATAGAAATACATGACGATAACATGGCCGAAGGTTAAATTGGCGAGAGATTTAAAGTTGATAGGAATTAAGTATTGTCGTGGTGTAGCGGGCGTAGGTTGTATCGCCCTCCCCGTTTCCGGTTCAAACGATCCGGTTCAACTTAACAGGATTAACTCGGTCTTTTCGACAGGGGCGGACTAACTAATTACGGCCTATATATTTAACACTATATGGTCGGGCATTTTACCGCCAAACTGGGAGCGAAGCGAGCGTGTTTTTTTAAATTTTAGCGCCAAAATTAGACTTTCCGCAAAATATTCATATCTTATGATCTATTTGATATTTTTCGAAGAAACTTTCAGTGTTTTACTTTAAAGGAATTTTTCTATTTATTTACGTAGCAATGTATGTGTAATTCCTTTTTTTATGAACAAAAACTTTCTACTTTCTTGGGAATTATGGAAAAAACAGTATTTCACAATTGAAATTACATATCGAAATTTATTCATAAAAAGTTACAAGATTATTTAGAAATTTTCAATACATATAAAAAAAACTATAACCTAATAGTGCATCAATGTGTGATAGCGTTCGAAACACTTTCCTTTATGCAGGGGCACATTGCAAAACTTGCACATGTACCGCGTTCCATTGCGTAGTTTGTGAGCGGAACATACGCGACAACGATTTTTTTAATTTTGTGTTTCAAACTCATTGTATTGACAGGTAGATAGATCGGGTACCGCCGACAATATAAAACACATGACCCCGCACCAATTTAGAACCCCTTGTTTACAAGATTCCCGCTCCTTACCGCTTTGCGCAACAAAACGAGTAAACTCGTCTCCCGCGTCTTACTGTAAAAAGGCGTGTGACGAGTTTTCTCGTTTTCCGCAAAGAATGTGTTGATAATACCACCAATTCAACACGCTTTTAAAACGGCTATTTCTAATCATTTAAACTTATACGATGTAATATTTGTTGAAAACGTGAGAACTATTTTTACGAGATGAACGAAAAGTTGCTTGAAATGACTTTATTTGTGTTTAGTGTCTTGTTCTAATTAGTCAGCCACTTCTCTATCTTCTTATTCTAAATTATTTACACTTATCTAAGATCAGCAAGTATTTTAATTTTATTATTGTAACAGCTGTTCTGGCATCAAAGTCTATTATCAAATTGTAAATAGGCCACATCGAGATGGCGTATTTATATGAATTTATTTACCGCAGCTATATTTTCCTTTTTATGATGTTTAAAATGATTTATTACCATTTTCCGTAAAACCCGATTTACTTAGAAAATCAATATTAGATATTTTACATAACATTGTGGAATAACCTCAGTTTTAAACGCCAAAAGCACTATTAAATTTAATTTTGAGAATATTTTTTAAAACACGATAAAAAGCGATGACAGATAAATATTCTTTCTTCTGTGCGACAGTAACCATTAAAATCTATTTTCTCCGTTTAATAATGGTGGTGGATTTGTCTTAATTATTTTATAATGAAATTGAAGACCTTTTTGATTGATTTTATTTTAACCCCCCCACCCCATTGCCCCCCAAGTAGGTTCGAAACCCTCCTCCTTAGGGTCGCACCCCCTCCAAGCGAATTCTATAGCTATGTCCTTGGGGATAGCATAGTCCTACTGACTCCTCGTCTAGACAATTAGGAGTAGTTGGTTGGGACTCTCACGATATCACTAAAAACGACGAGTTCATGTTAGGCATGTACAAGAAAGTATAAATATGGATATTGACATGGAGAATAAGAAATTAAATAGAAAGGTTAGCGCGTAACATGGTTACTTTAACCCTTGGGATACGACCAACTACAACTGAATTTTTAGCAGTAAAGGTATAATAACAAACTGCCACTTAGTATCAAACAATTCAAAACAAAAAATAACTTCATTAAATCTTGGCGGAACTACCGGATAAAGAACTTACTAGCATATTTAAAACATCAATTTCAGTGCCGGCAACCCGGGCGTTTATTTATTATTAGTTATGTACATACATGATTTTTCTCCTTACCCTCCTCACTAGACAAAGTCTGTTCTGAGGCTGGTAACTAACAATTTCTAATAACATAAAAACAAATAAGTGGTAAAAAAAATATATATATATATATTATAGTAAAAATAATAATAATAAAATAAGAGGAAAATCAGAATTTAAGAACAGAGTAGAAAAAAGAAAATATATAATTTTAGATACTAAGAATATTACTTATCTCTCTTCTTTCTTTGACATTCAACCAGTTTAAAAATCTTTTGAATACCCAATTCAAATTATTAGATGCGACGTAGGTCTTTGTTTGGGCTACAAACTTATTGAATATATGTGGTGCCAAGTAAGATTCATGTTTTTTTGCAAAATTTGATTTGATATATGGTACTTGTAATTGATTGTGTGTGTTTGCTCTTGTGTTTTGCGAGTGAGTTGTGAAGTGTGGTGATATTTTTATGCAGTTTTTGTAGATGATCTTCTTTATGAATAGTTTATTTATGTCTAATAGGTTATTGTTGATCATTAGCTGTTCTGTCGGATGTAGATAAGGCTTTCTAAACATAATTCTGATTATTGTTTTATGATTAATTTTAAGTGATTTGAGATGGGTCTCTGCTGCTGCTCCCCATACTGAAATACCATACATAAGAATACTTTGACAGAGTGCAAAATATATATTTTTTAGCTGAGGTAGTGACATAATGTTTCGAATTGTTTTGAAGATGTAAGAGAGTTTCCGTATTTTTTTTTGTAATTAGGTTGATTTGGAGATCCCATTTTAAGTTATTGTCAACAGTTAAACCGAGATATTTAATATTTTGCGCATAATCAATTTTGTCACAAACACAGCGTGAGTTAGTTAATGAGGTAACTGTGCAGGGGTGAAGATGAAGTTGTGGGCGACTATCTGGCTGACCAGCTAATGTTTTACTGAAAGTTAAGTATTTAGTTTTAGAAATATTTAGTGTCAGTAGATTATTTATTAGCCATCTATTTACTTCAGTCATCCCTGTTTCCGTGTGTTTGAAGACGTTTTCCCATGATTGGGCGTTGAATAAAATTACAGTGTCATCTGCATAACTGATTACTTTGTACTCTATGTTCCCTAGGCTTATCTCAGTTAGACTGTTAATGTAGATGAGAAACAGTATGGGACCCAAGACGCTGCCTTGGGGTACTCCATACCTGTTGCCTACTTTGTCACTTTCTTGATTATTTATTTTTACAATTTGTTGTCTATTTTCAATGTAGCTAATGAACCATTTTAGTGGTGGACCTGTTATGCCAATGTTTTTGAGTTTTTGTTGGAGTAATTTGTGTGAGATGGTGTCGAAAGCTTTTGCTAGGTCTAAGAACACTCCTAACACCTTTGAACCGCCATCTAGGTTTTTCACTATGTAGGTGGTTAGTTCCGATAAGGCGTCTTCTGTTCCCATTTTCGCTCGAAACCCGAATTGACGGGTGGAGATCAGTTTGTGTTTATCAAGGTATGCGAGCAGTCTTTTTTTCATAGTTTTTTCTAGTAGTTTCGATAGCGAATTTAGCAGAGTGATTGGTCTGTAATTTAAGATCAGCGTTTTGTCTCCCGATTTATGTATTGGAGTAATACAACCTATTTTTAGGTGATCGGGGACAATGCCGAGGCTGAAACTTTGGTTGAAAATATGTTGAAGTGGTATAAGTATATGTTCTCGGAGACTAATCAGTATATGATTGGAGAGGTTATCTGGGCCCATAGCGCAATTTGTTTTGAGAGAAATAATTAAATCCGAGATTTCCTTTGTACTTATTTTGTGAGCATAAAACGAATGATTTGGTTGTATGGTAGAGGATAGTTTGGTTAAAGAGTCTTCTGTTGTGCCGTTTTTTAGAAGAATTTTTTCAGCCAAGTTAGATCCGACTTTTGCAAATTGGGAATTAATAAAATTAGCTATTTTACCAGGTTCATTTTTTGTAAGGGTTTTGTTTCCATTTATTAACAGTACTTTGATCTTCGAGTCTTTTTTCGGATTGGAGAAAGTAATATCTTTGACGATTTTCCAGATTTTTTTGGGATAATTTTTGGCGGATTTTATTTCATCGTCGTAGAAGTTTCTGGAAAACCTTACCCAAAACATGAAGTCGAACCATAGAAGTCTCTGAAAACTTCCAAAACCTAGTCCCCCTCAACATAGGATCACCTAGTGAGGAGGACTACGTATATAATCAATCTATTATACATATGTATGAACATACATATTCTTGTAAAAAAAAAACAATATATGTATATATATAGCTATGAAATAAAATAAAAATTACAGTTCAGTGAAATCATGACTAACTTCAGGTTTTTAGAAGTTTTGAACGTATTTCAATATTGGGTATGATTTGAGATTTTCACAGCCAAAAGTATTGTAGTGATTTGTTTTTGGGGTACTATGCCGTGTTGAGCTACCTCCTTCTTTAGACAGCATTGCAGTGTCCATCATCAGGGCAGATCAGTGTAATCTAAGTTTGACGTGAAATGTGTGTTTATGTATGAAGATGCGATACCGTGTTGCCAGCTCCAACCCTCTAAGAGCTGACATTAACGTATAATTTTAAAGTGATTTTTTGCGTTTAGTTCTGGTGTAGCCGTCAATTACCGGATACCAAGAACTACTGAGCTTAGCTCCATCGTGACTATTAATATTTACGGGGTTTTAATGAATTTCAATATTGTCCATGAAAACTCAAAAGTAAAACTTTGACATTGAAGATGCCTGTCAATTATTTCAAATATAATTTTCAATATAATATTTGGCTTTGAGATATTCACAAAATATTAGCCGTCTTCTAAGGGTTAATCACGCAAGTAAACATGCCATAGCAGCGATTCAATTTAACCACTCAACAGGACCCACTCTGAAACGAGGTTCATATATGTTTTTTATCATCTGATAGTATTATTACGCTAGCGTCTGGACGATCTAGGCCCTCTGATTGGTCGAATTCAAATCGCATGTTTCGGGTAAACCCCGAATAGGGGGTCTGCAGGCAAAATTCGACCATTCTACCCTGTGGCGGTATAAGAACGAACCAAATGACTGGCGCGAATATTTAAATATGCAGCTAACAATACGCAAAATTACTTGACCATTAACAAGCGTTTAATAAGAAGATTTCTTCTGGAAGCTTATCACTTTGTGATGGCATTATTTATTTTATTAAAACATAAATAACTTTATTTACATCACTTAATTACATACAACCTCATATAATAAGATGATGTAAACAAAGTTATTTGTATTTTAATGAAATAAAGTTTAATAAGATTACATTATTTTATCTATTTCCTTTGTATATCAATGCATATGTACGCAATAAAATGTAAAATTATATTTATTTATTTATTGGTCGAGATTTTTTGGTATAGCGCCGCTTTTGTGAGATGTGAGCACCTTAGGGGCGCTATATTGTAATTATCTATTTACAATATATACTCACCCTCTCTAAGTGAATGACGTAATAACTACCTATTAAATGTAACTGTCGTTAGTATCACTTTAACTGGGCGAAGCTGAACCCGCGGAGCGTGTTTTTAACTACTAGTTGTTCTTGAATGTACATTGTCCATAATATGTGAATTTTCAGATGCCAATCCGGCCCTCTGGTTAGTTAAACTGATTTAGTTTATGGTAGGCTATAAATAGCAACTCCGGTGAATAATTATGCCACATACCATGGGGATAAAATCAGCAAATCAATTAGTTGGCTCACCTGGAATTACTGTTTCTTTCCATCTATTAATTCAAAGCAATTGTAAATCACCGAATAGGTAATCTATTAGAAGTGTATTGTGGATGTATTCGTACGTCCGAATTAAGCTCAAATTCTCCTTACTTCAGATAATTAAGTTTATTGGCCTGTCGTAGAGTCTTATTACTAAACTCTACAACAAAATGTGACTCTCAGTCAAAACTCACTTCAATATTGTAAGATTTAAATCTCAAATGAAAAGCTGGATACAAAATATAGGGAGATCAGAAATAGAAAATATATCAACACCAAATGCAGACTAAACATTGAGTGCAAAGTTGAGAAGATAATTCTAAAAAATGTTAATAAAGACACAGAAAATGAAAAGATAACGGTCTCAACTGGTAATCGAACTCAGGATCTCTATCTTACCGGGACAACCTCTTTATCCACTCGACCATTAAGACCTGATTATTATACGTCATATTTGTCGATTTTATATGATTTATACATTGTATAACCTTCAAAGGTTAAATAAAAGTTGTTCCAATAAAAATGGAATATTCATTTAAGCTTTTAGAAAAATTCAATAGGCATCGCATATAAATAAAAATAGGATACGTTTATCCGACACACTATTAAGTTACAAACCAATTCTTCAGAATTTTGTGATCATTCAAAAATATAGATGCCAAAAATATGTGAAAAAAATTAATTAAATAGATTTTTTTTTCAAGTAGTTTGTCAAACAGGATTTTTATTACAACATTTTACAGATTACAACTTAGACCTTAATTTATACAATAACAATAAACTTACACATTAAATCGCCTAATACAAATTATTTCTACCTAGTAGCCATGTTTTCAGCAAATATCTGACTCTATTTGGAAATTCGCATTTCTTAATATTACCAGGTAGTATAATATATATTTTTGGCACATTATACTCAAGGGTTCGCTGTCCGTATTTATTATTATGTTTAGGTATAAGTATGCCTTCATTCTTTGTGAACCTAGTATTGTGCCCATGTTCAACTTTCCTCTTATATTCAGAGTCAGATATGTGCTGAATCAATATTTTATACCACAATAAGGCCAGCACCGGCAAAACTGTTAAATTTTGATACAAAAGTGAAACGTTTCGTCTCTGAATTAGAACTAATTAATAAAAAAATATTCTAATAGTCTCTAAATAGTATGAAATAAATTCGCTATCCGCGTCTGTCTGTTTGTGAGCTTAGTTCTTCTTCATATTACGTTTATAAAAGTAGAAAAAAGTCGTAGTTTCGGGCGCTAACATTGCTAACGCTGGCTAAACCTTGTGAGATACATCAAAATTATGTAGTACGGAATTATAGATCTTTAAAAATCCTACAAAAAAGTTCAAGGTAGTATATGTCTATCTCCTCAGAAAACCCCCAACAACGCCGGGTAAATGTCAGGTAGTATTATTAATTGTAATTTAATAAGTAAATAATTTGTTTTAAATAAAAAAAAAACAAGATCAATTAGTTTTTCTAGTTCACACTTCATTTAAATTATGTATGTTCAATTTTCTGTTAATTTTATTTCTTAATTTTTGTTTAGACGCCTACAATCCTAGCAAACTTTCAAAGATTTTCAAATCTATGGAAATCTCTCCCCAAATTTACTATTGTTCGTTTATTGTGTATTGCTCCCTTCATCAAAAGTTTGGTTTACTCACAATGAGTTACGCACAATGGGAAGATTAATCGTACAGCATCAAGTAGCGGCAGAGGATAGGTAGAATCCCTACACGGCTTCCCTCTCCGCTCTTGGAATTGGAAAACGTTTTCAAAGGGAAGAAAATAATTACTTTGTGTTTTGTACTAGAGACGATAAAGAACGGATCAGCTGGCATTATGAAAGATTTATCTGAAAGAAATATTTAATAACTTGCTTGCAGCAGATTTGAAATATCATTGAAGTTTCCCCAGAATGCTACAGAATACTGGTATAGTCAATTTACTGACGCCACGAGGTCTGTCAATACTTTATAAGACAAAATGCGTTATTAAGGCGATGCGATACGTAGTAATGCAAAATCGTGTGTTTTTGGTTTGAAACTTTGGTCGCCTAGAAATTTTTCAGATGCTTTCATTAAATACTGCGAGTAGAATATATCTTAGCCTTTGAAATAATCGAGTATTTTTTAGATAAGTCTTTTATAAGCCCAGAAAAAAAATGTAAAGGCCTGTGAAAACTGCTTTAAAGTTCAAAATCTCGTACTTACGAACCCATTTTCGGTTGTGGTTTTATTGTATAATGTGGCAAATTAAGTTATTTATAAAATGATCGAAAAAAAAATTAAATATTTATGGCTGAACATCCACAAAATAAAATAAAAGGCACTTTTAGTAATGTATTTTTCTTGCATAAATCAAAACAGGCGATGGTGTTAAGCGGGAATTTAAACCTTATCGCCATCTACGTAAGGATTGTTATTGATAGCGGCTCAATTTAAAATATTACATGATGTAGTGCATCGCCTTAACAATTTATGGTTAGTTAGCGATATTCCGACTGACGATAGATTAATTTTGGCACGGCCTCCATCGTATCAGATAAGCTTCGATTAACTGTCAATACACACATATTTGTGGAGTTCGTTGGAGTTGAACTAAAGAAGCTCTTAGAATTGAAAGAAAAAGCGAGTTGAATCCGTTCTGACCAATGATGCTGCATTGGTTCGGCCTTGCAGAAACGTAATTTGTTCATATAATAAGTTCTAAATAAAGACCTCATTAACTAATTAACTCAAATTAACTAAGGACGGGTTGTTTCAAAGAATTTGAAAAATTCATCAAATTTCAAAGTTGATTTTCAAGTTCTGTGAAGGTTCTATTCAAGTTCTTTTATCATTTCAGTTTTGTTTAACAACTGATCAATAATGATATAGTAACAGAACTTGAATAGAACCTTCACAGAACTTGCAAATCAGCTTTGAAAGTTGATGAATTGTTCAAATTTGAGTTATTGTTCAAAATAACTCAAATTTTGTCAATTCATTAATATTTTTAGGCAGCTATTTGAAGTTTGTCGTTGAAGACGTATATCGATTATTTTATTTATTGCATTATCAATATCGGTCTAGCTATCAATAGCGCGACCGTGCTCGGGAAATCGGTATAAAATCATCTGTAGTTACGCCTAGTTAACGATTTGATTGTGCCCCCCTGGGTCCCAGAGAGTCCAGAGAAATTGATTTTATGTTCAGGAAAGAACTCCTATGTTTTGAAATGATTGATTAATATCACCAGAAGCGAGAAGTACTTTTAGCTAGGTTATAATGTTCCCTGTCAAAATGTCAACAATTAAAATGTTCCCAGTTAAAATGCCCCTAGTAAAAATGTTCAAAGTTAAAATGTTCCTTGCCAAAATGTTCCCAGTAAAACTGTTTCTTGCCAAAATGTTCCCAGGTAAAATTTTCCCAGTAAAAATGTTCCAAGTTAAAAAGTTCCTTTGCAAAATGTTCCCAGTAAAAATGTTCATTGCCAAAATGTTCCCAATAAGAAACACGTAAAATGATATTACATTGTCATAACATCATGCCCTAACCCAACTTAACATTACTGACTGTGTGACATTATCACTAGCCACAATACAACCTTAAAACCTTATCGCAAAAGTCGTTGTAATCTGCAGGTATCTGGTGTAGAAATCTGCGAAAAAAAATCATTTTTCTAACAATAATGTCTTGTCCTATAAGGAGTATTCATTGAGGGTTTACCATCAAATGACATAAGACGTGTCACCGAGTAAAAACGAGTACAATTTTCGCATCCTATGATAATTTCATTCTTAGGATGAGAAATAAAAAACTTTATATGTTTTCATGGTAAAGATAAAAATGTCCACATATCATAAGATATCTTGTGTTTTGCAGATACGTCGCATCAATTATTTTAGTTTAAAATGCTTGTGCTTGCTATGAGATCAAAGATTGGGTACTTTCGAAAGATTTACCTACCTACGTCAAGCGAAAGTACACTATCAAAGATTGGATACTTTCTAAAGATTTACCTACCTCCGTCAAGCTGAAGTATCCTATCATAGATTGGGTACTTTCGAAAGATTTACCTACTTACTTCATGCGAAAGTACCTTTTCAAAGATCGTGTTTTCAAAGGGTCTACTTTCCAAGGTCAAATTAAAGAATGCTTTCAAAGATCGGGTACTTTCGAAATCTCCACCTGCCTACGTCAAACGAACGTACCCTATCAAACATCGGGTACTTTCGAAAGGTCTACTTACACAAGTCAAAAGAAAATACCCCATCAAAGATCGGGTAATATGTATCGAAAGACAATTTAGTTATTGTCCATGTTTTGAAAACATTTGGTCACTGGAGACCACACTTTAGTAATAGGCAATAAAAATCGACAAACACAACCTGTCCTAAGAAAACTTTTTCAATTCTTTAGAATTATATTATTTCCACCTTCAAAATAGACCCAGTTTTTAGGTACACTAGAATTCAAAACTTCAAGAACTCCAAATCAATTCAATAAACATCAGTTAATTATTTATAAAGTACAATTAGCAGACTGTCAAAATGGAAAGATGGCCACAAACGCATACATGGTCTTTTATACCCCGTTCGCGTTGTATATTTATCAGACATACGTTCATTATTATTCCATTGTCTCCGACCTACGTTCATTACAGTTAGAACTCGTATATTCCTTCAGACCTTTACCATATTTACCATTTTACTTCTTAAAAATGTTGTCAGAATGTCGGAAAATTTGTGTGTATTTTCTTCTTATGGATAAAATCAAAATATGTAGGGTATTTTTGAACGTATCCGAAAACTAAAAACTAATTTTAAAGTTGACAAAATAAGCTTTTAAATTGCATGATTAAAAATTAACATAATTTTTTAAATATTTAAATTTTTAAATCAAACATTTAAAAGTTATAAAAATATTTTTTCGTCCAAACAATGATCTAAAATTACTGAAAACGAAAAAATAAACGTTTTAGGTACTAGAAATATGTATGAAAAACATTATGGCCACGTCACTTTTTATTGTTTCATATGAAAATATTTAGTAAAAATATTCACAAAATTTCATAAATTTTCTGAAAAAGCCTGAAAAGTTATACATGTAAGTGAGTACACAAATTAGCCTGAAAAGTTATTCATGTTAGTAAGTACACAAATTAGTTACATACTATATTATTACATACTTCATTAAAGTTAAATCTTAACTGAACTGTAAATCTGTACGGCAGTTTGCTCAAGTAATTAATTAATCTCAGTTGATTAAATGTCGATTTCCAAGAAGAGACTTTGCTTCCCAGAATTCGAGTTCACCAACTGAGGATATAAGTTACTTTCAGCAATTAGTATCGTATTACTTGCTAAATAAGTACAGATTTACGAAAATTATGCCTAGCCGCGAAATTATCGTTTTGGAAAATGGCAAGATAAAAAAAATATTGAATTTATGTTCGAAAAGCTAGTTACACGGAAAAAGGAGTATTGCTGAATTATTAAAAACTTTAAAAAAATTACTGGCATAATTATTAGCCTGAAACTCCAACACTAATTGAAATATCTCCCGAGAAAAATAAATACAGCCGACGGGAATTGAACCCGCAGCATTCTGATTTCCAGTTAGCTGCTTTACCTTTAAGCTACGTCGGCTTTTTGCCCTTAAGCGTTTTGGAATCATATATGAGCAGGCGTCCATATTTTATAAAAGTCTTAAAAAAATTTCTATCAAGCGGAAATAGGTTATTTTTGACGTTAGAAAGAAAAATAGTAAATTCTTTCCAGTTTTACTCAAATATTTAAATAAAATCCTAAAAAATAAACAAAACTAATAATTCATATTTCGCATCGCTATCGTAATAATGGATTTAACTTCAAAAACTATTTTTTTATTATATGAACGAGATCAAAGTAAGGATACAGTTTTCTTTTCTCTAAATAAAACGAATGTTTCGAAATATCGAGTTATCTCAATTTTTGTACAATTGGAGTATAAAATTAATTAAAAATGTAATGTTTGACAATATTCTTAACGTTTAATATTAAAATTTTACTATTTTAAAAAAGTTATGTTTATTTTATATGCGTACAGCAGAAAGATATTTTAATCATTTGTGTAAAATATTTTTTGTTTATTAAAAAATAATATTCATTAGGACTTTCAGAAATTTCGTTTCAGTAAAAAAAAATTTTTTAAAGTTCAATGGATATGAATATGGAAAAAGACACAGAACAAAATAAAATGGTTGTGATCATAAACATCCAAATTTGAATGTATATTTGTGTCCTATATACTCAAAAACTACTGTCGATTTCACTATCGAGCCGTTTACTATGATCGCTCTTTTAGTGTAACAGGCCCGCTCATCTGGAATAGACTTCCCTCAGCTCTTACTAATCTCCAGAATTTGGCAGAATTTAAACGGGCTTTAAAAACAAAATTATTTTAAAAATCTTACCATTTATAAATCTTAACTTCTTTTCGATATTTTATAATAAGCCATATTCTAAAACTTCCGGTGATTGTTTGGTTTCGGTTGTCTCCTTATTGTACCTTTTTAAAATGTCTGCTCAGAAAATTCTCATTTCTGTGCACAAACTGCCTCCTGTTTTAAATTATGTTTTTAGTATTAATATTCTCGTTTTGTCCTGTCCTGCTGTTATTGTTATTCTACGTTTTGTCATCACTTGGTATAAACAGTATATTTAGTGTTATAATATTAGATCTGTATTGGGTAAGTCAGACTGTAGGAATAATTTTAAGAACATGACCACTAATACAATATTACCTTTTTTTGTTTGTTATAGTTAAGAGCACTTGAAGTGAAATGTCACTAAACTGCACTATATAAATGCTATGTTATTATTATTAACCAGTTCAAAATTTGTTTTTATTAGTATTAGGAGTGTTTCAATAGTGGTTTGAATTTTATAAAAAGTCGAGGACGACTGAACTCTGCACTGGCATGATGTACGGAGTCGAATATTTCTACAGTGACACTGTGGATTTCACAATACAACATGAAGTGAATTATAGAAAAGTCGGGAACGACTGAACTCTGCACTGACATTATGTACGGAGTCGAATGTTTCTACAGTGACACTGTGGATTTCACAATACAACATGAAGTGAATTATAGAAAAGTCGGGAACGACTGAACTCTGCACTGACATTATGTACGGAGTCGAATGTTTCTACAGTGACACTGTGGATTTCACAATACAACATGAAGTGAATTATAGAAAAGTCGGGAACGACTGAACTCTGCACTGGCATGATGTACGGAGTCGAATGTTTCTACAGTGACACTGTGGATTTCACAATACAACATGAAGTGAATTATAGAAAAGTCGGGAACGACTGAACTCTGCACTGACATTATGTACGGAGTCGAATGTTTCTACAGTGATACTGTGGATTTCACAATACAACATGAAGTGAATTATAGAAAAGTCGGGAACGACTGAACTCTGCACTGGCATGATGTACGGAGTCGAATGTTTCTACAGTGACACTGTGGATTTCACAATACAACATGAAGTGAATTATAGAAAAGTCGGGAACGACTGAACTCTGCACTGACATTATGTACGGAGTCGAATGTTTCTACAGTGACACTGTGGATTTCACAATACAACATGAAGTGAATTATAGAAAAGTCGGGAACGACTGAACTCTGCACTGGCATGATGTACGGAGTCGAATGTTTCTACAGTGACACTGTGGATTTCACAATACAATATAAAGCGAATGGTACAAAAGTCGGGAACACCAGAGGAGGACATGGCATTATGAAATGTATCAAATACTTATATGTAATAAAATGTGGAGTGCGGGATGAACGAAGGAAGGGGTGTTAGGAGAATGTACTACGTGGAAGTGAATCGTGGAATCAATAGAGGACTCCGATATTTTTTTTTAATTATTTATAATAATATTATCTCCACCTGTTCGAGCAAATATACCGATGAACATTTTCAACAATTATTTCCTACCTTCCCGTCCTTGTAACCCTGTCACAGGAGATGAAAGGTTCACCGATAAAGTTTTTACACCGCCCTTTAAGGTTTCACTCCGAGTGTATTGCAATTTTGGCGTGGAGTTTCTTTACGTGCTGGCCGAAAGTGGAACATTGAGGACACCAGGACCAAGGTAGGACTTTCAATATTCTAGTAGCATCCTCTTATAGATCCCTTTCGTTTCCCTTTCGCTATACAATATTGTAAATATATCCGGTTATTTCCAAGAGCTATCGAAACACCACCTTTAAAATGTAGTTTTTCGGTACACCAGAATTCATCAACTCTAAACCTTAAGATTAGATTATTGATTAAGTTCATTGAATATGAAATTGGAAAATGACACAAAACCAAAAAAATATTGCGACAATAGACATCCAAATGAATTATTATTTAATTTTTTTAGTAATGGTCTGGACTCGAATGAGCTTACTAATTTAATAAAAAATAATTTACTGTCAAAATTAGAACACACGTAGAAAATACGTTAGAAAAAAATCCGCATTTCCCTGTATATGTGCGACATATAACAAAAGTTTCACAATATAGACATTCTTAACAAAAAACTTTACAAATATTGAAAAGAAGTAACGCGTACTACTAAAAATTAATTCGTGAGTATGGTATGTATTAGAAGCATATCCTATCCTCATCCTTTATTCCTCATCTTTTCCCCTTTAACTACTAATTGGTTTTAAGTAAAAATGAATATCTAAGCAGCATTAGCATTAGAAACTTTCTTAGCTCAACTTTACCCTGTAAATCAATATAAATTCGCAATTCAGATTTGGATATTGGCACAAGCAAACAAGAGATGCAACTGATGCAATAGTGGAGAGTGGCGAATGCTATTTTTTTATTACAGCGAACATTTTACATAGAAAATATGATAGAGAATATATGGGTAGTAAATTGTATTTCTTAGTCCTCCTCACTAGGGTGATCTGTGCTGAGGCGGACTTAAGTTATTCATTTCTGATTTATTAGTTTTCTTTGTCGTTTTTAATGTTTTTTCAGAGCTTTTTCATTGATCTCTGTCAGCCAGATTTTTATTCTTGATTTGTAATAATCAAACTTTTCTATTCACTTTATATCTGGAAAAGGGATTTTGTGGAATTTCGTCACAAAATAAATGTATTTTCTTTGTCTTAAAGTGGTTTTATGAATATGTTTTATGTCATTGTGATTTGATTTAGTGTGATAAATACGCGGTATTGTAGAGGATATTATTTTTAGGTAACAGCGTCTGTGGCGTTTTCTGTTAGTGGCGTTAGAAAGACCATCATTCAGAATCGAAACCTTGCTTGAAATGACTTTAGGCATGTTTGGTGATGAGTTCTGAATATCCAGATACTTTTCAACTTTCTTTTAACACGTCTCATTCCCTTCCCACTCCTTCCAGATAGTTGGGAGCTGTTGTTACAATGCTATATTCACATCAGATTAAAAATATCAATATGAATAACAGTTCTATGACAACTAAACATAGTGACAAATCAACACACACACCTTTGAAAAGTGATACAAAATCATCAAAAGCGATGAAAACTATAAACCTAACTGCAGTATCGAGCAACACTGAACAGGCGGATCGGAACCGCTCGGAAAAGCCGAGCGCTTCCGATCCAGTCGCGTAAACAACGAGCGCTGCGCGGAGCCGCGCCAGACGGAAATTTACCCTGCTAGCGAGCACACGTTACCAAACTAAGATTGTACAGCTCGGTTGTAACAGCATTTTATCGTAATAAATCTGAATACGAACCATCATAGTTTCAATCACACAACGAACCTTGCGGCTAAGTAAAAAGTGTAGTAAAATACAAAACAAAAAAACACTAAAACACTAACCTAACCTATTTATGAGAAAACTGAGCAGTGACCCTATGATAGAATACCCTCTGTTGGCGGCTCGTCCACAAATAGCGGACGCGTTGATTAGTGTTTTGTCTCCAGCACTGCGAAGGGTTGATCTAGCCAGAATCGATTCATGCCGTTCCTGATTGGCAAGATTACGACAGCTCGCAAAGTGCTCCCATGTTTGCTCTCCACCTTCTCATTAGAATATTAAATTTAATTGTTAAAAAGGTTGCAAATAAACTTTAAGTAACTTTATAAGCGTTCTTATTTGATATGATATCACAATAAACACTCATAAAATTGTGAACCCTACGTGATTTAACCTGCATAAGGCGAAGCTTGATGCCAAATCACTATTTTGATTAATCTTTATAACGAATTGGTGTACATTATGAATACCAAAAAATATGTTTTAGATAAATTGAAGGTTTTCCTATCGTTTCGATTGAGTAGAATACAAATAAATAAATAAAAAATCTCAATAAAAAATATAAATGTAAACTGCTAAAAAATATATTTTTTAATATAAATGTATGAACGCGTAAAGGAAAAAAAATACAGTATTATAGCTAAGCTTATCTGTGACAGTTTCATTTGATTAACTTTTTTGCTTTCTTATAAAATTATTTACAAAATAAATAAAAACCAGTTTTTTGCTTGAAATTTTGCTTGCGATTTTAATGCCTATTACCTATGATATAAGGTATACCAAGAATAAACACATTTTTGGCTTGTAGCTTCCTCTAAACATATTTTTATGAATTTAAAATCTGTTGTTTTGTCACTGTATTGTGTTGTCTGGTAACAAAAAATAACATCTTTAAGAAAACACCAAAGGTAAAAAATGTATTGATCTTTCAACGTTTGCGTTCTGCGATTCCCAGAAATAATTTCGATGTCTTTCTGTCCTAATTTATTTCGTTCATTTTTATCTTTCTCTGAGAGCCCACGTTTTAAATCTAAAGGCGGGGACAGACTTATAATATGTATTATATATTTGTTTCATTTTTTTAACTCCAACTAAGTTAAATTTTTTATTTCAATAGTGGTAATATCATCCTATTTCTCACTACTGAGTCCCAAAAGAAAAGCATAATAATCCAATAATTATTATTTTGGATACAATTTGAGATTATCACGGCCAAAAGTATTATCGGGATTAATGTTTAGGTTATCACACCTCTTTCCTTAGCCAAGGTTTCGAGTAGCGAATGATCTGTAATAATCTGTAATCTATCCTTCAGATGGAGACTGTAACGGTGTCCGGAACGTTGGCTAAGAAGGAAACAGCGCAACATGGCATAATAACACAAAAATGAATCACAATAGCATTTACTTCAGTTTTCTCAATATTTTAAGTGAAGACAGAAAGTTCTGGGAAGGAAAAACGTATGAGGGGTGGGTAAAAATCTGGGAGTCGGTGTGCCCAGTAGTGACGGACGTATAAATCCATCCCTTACACAGCGGTGCAAGGCAATGGGGCAAGATAATGCGGCTGGTTAGGTCAAAGTGTCTCCCATGAACCTGGGCACCCCTGCAGACTCGAACCACTTGGGGTTCCCAAACACCCACCTCCAGAATTATACACGGAGAAATAGTATTACTGATTTATTAACATCCGGTTTATTAGAATAAAAACAGGATTGCATTCAGTTTCCTATTAAATCTGAAATATTACATACCGGAACACAATGACAAAATGCGAAAATTTTAGAATTTTTAAGAACACATGCTCTAACGTCGCGAAAACATATTTGTATTTTTCTGAAAGTTTATTAAGAAACCTACCAATTCATTCGTAAAATTCGTTTTTTAACCGGATTACGAATAATTTGCAAAGAACGAAATATGCTTCTGGTTGAAATCTTCACTTCTGAAACTGAACATACATAAAATAATTATAATAATTTCCAAACATCCACCTTTCATCGTAAAGATTTTGTGGCTCATTGCAATGTGCTAAGGAAAACATTAAGATGGATGGAACGCTCTCCAGTGCTATCATTACTCATTTATGCGGGGGTAAAACATGCACCCCGTCAAAGTTAAGATTGAGGTCAAAGTTGTACCAGCAGATGAAGTCTTTAAAGCACTGAACAAATAATCACTAGAGCATCGTTTCTCAATCCTTTTGTGTCGCGACCCTCTCAAAAGCCAAAAAAAGTTACTTTTGAAGTCTGTGTGAAGTGCATTTAAATGTTGAATGTCATTATTACCCTGGACGTTTTTCAAAAACAAGTTGGGGAACTAGGAAAATTCGCGGCTTCCAATGTGCAATTTTTTGGTTCAATGCAAAGATATTACTAATATCTTTGGTTCAATGTATTAATTCTGACGAGAAAAGGAACGTAGACTCTATTTGTATAGCTCAATTAACAACTTTACGAAATATAAAAATACAAATATCAAATAAGTAATTTCTCAGTCTATTATTTTATTTATTTTTTATTTTTTTATTATAAAAGTACATTTTTGTTTATTTGTTACAATAAATGATCAAATATTTCAAGACCCCTCTTCCATAGAAGCATTAGCTTGTGGCTGGAAGAGGAGTGTACATTGTTTTATTACAGCAAACAAGTAATTAAAAATAAAATGATTTGAAATCTTTATCGGGACCCCGGACCCCCCCCCCGGCCGGCGGTCGTATCTATGACTCTCTTAAATGGGGGTCAGCTCGTATGTACCCCCATTTGAAACTCGTGGAATTCCAAATTTTTTTCTCGCTGACATAGACCCCCAGCAAGCCGGTATCAACCACTTGGGGTCCATATAGACCACTTTGGGAACCTCTGGTATAAACAATAATGTCTTTAAAAAACTTAATTTACTACAACTCTCAGATCGAAGAATATCTATGTTCAAAATTGTAAATGGTAGTGTAGACAGCCTTGATTTAATTAACCTCATTGAATTCCATTTACCCATAAGAGCTTCTCGTTATAAAACCCTGTTTAATTGTAAAAATCCCAAGACTGAGCATTTCAAACATTCGCTTGTACCTAGATAACATGAAGTTAGTAATAGGTACGCAGATGTAGCGGATCTGTTTAACTGCACAGAAGCTAGGTACAATAAGGCTATACTATCATATCTTCTAAATCATTACTAATATAACGAAAGTCTACTCATAGTTGTTGGTAATATTTTGAATGCATTTGTATTTTGCCATTACTTATTAGTTTTTTTTCTATAGATAGAACAAACATTAATGTTCTTCTTTTTTTAAATCAGTTTATTATATATATTTATTTTCTATTTTACTGTTTTCAGTCTTACTGGTTTTGCAACAAACATGAATAATTAAATGCGTATATGAATGTACAATGTACATACTTACTTTATACTTGAAACTTTTCTTTATTTACAATATTATTTTATTTGGATTTTAAATTAATCTTAGTATTAGCATTTAATTTTATCTTTTGTGTATTTAGTTATGCTAGTATCCATGTATTATGTTACACTTACATACATAAACTGTCAATTTACTCTGTAAAAGCCCGATAGGGCAAATGAATAATAAATAAAACTAAAACTAAAACTAAAACTTACGTCTTACCAAATAATTTGAATTGGGTGTTCAAAAGATTTGTAAACTGGTTGATTGTAAAAGAAAGAACAGATATTAAAAATATTCTAAACATCTAATGCATTTTACAAACCATACTGCACACAAATTCTAACAAAATTACAAAATTTTACAATTAATTATAATACGAAATACATAATTTTTACCACACTTATTTTTCTATTTTTATATTACTCATTTTTTTACTACTATTTTTCTTACTATTTTTATTTTACTATTTTTTACTAAGCATTTGGTTTATATATAAATTGTTAATTACCAGCCTCAGAACAGACTTTGTCTAGTGAGGAGGGTAATGAAAAAAAACATCTGTACAGAACCAACTTTAAATAAACGCCCGGGTTGCCGGCACTGAAACTGAATAAATAAATCTCCTTCTAGTATTAATTTTATACTATCTGTTGTCATTTTATGATGAAATGTCACAGTTTATTGTTATTCTGTGACATGAATTATGGTGTTTTGTACATTTATACCGTTGATATTCAATAAATAAATAACTGGTCACTTTTGTTGCACAATAATTGCACTTATATATTACTGGAGCTTTTTGCAGTCTTCGAATGACCTTACTCTCAAGAAGAGTTTAATGTCGTCAGCGAAAAGTAAGAAAATGGACGATTTTGATTTTTTTTCTAATGTTGTTTATACAAATTAAAAACAATAATGGTACTGAATTGGATCCCTGTGGCACAACAGAGTTTGTAGAGTATGCGCTAGATTGTTCCATTTCGTTCAAATAATCAACTTTTTCGAGCTTACTTAGGACCGCTAAGTGAACCTTGTCGAAAGCTTTCAAAGTCATGGTATGATGTTCTTGACGTTATTAAATTTGCAGAAGTTTATTGGCCACGTCTAAATCTATATTCTTGTGGCGGTCTATCCGCTCGGCCTACCTCTCTAGATTTTGATTTTGAAGTCGAAATAATCGTATATTTTTTTATTATTTCGTTTATGTTTTGAACATTTTTATAATAAATTTTGTTCCTGAAAATGTGTTAAATAATATTATGCTCTTTCGTTCGTTTGTTTTCGTTTATCTCAGTGTCAAAGAACACAATAATTCGGTCAACAAAACTGAGCGAGTGAAAAGTAACATAGAATCTGTTGGCAAGCTAATTAGGTTAGAAGTTCTCCCCCCAAACCTCCCCCTGACACCTTCTACTCAGCACCACCCTTATTCTGTACAGCTACTGCTATCTACCCTTCTCCACTTCCCTTCCCTTTCACCAACGACTCGCACAAGTTTACCGGTTATTAAGTAATCTCAATTAATCCGGTATTGCGAAAACTTCTTTGCTTTTTGCGCAGGGGTGGATTTAAACCTTCGTCAGAAAACACCCAGTGATGTGGGTAATGTAACACATGAAATTAAATTATGAAGAAAATTAATTATCGTTCCTACACATATTTTCTTTTTTTTGTTGTTGTATGAAACTGTAAAAAATATATTTCAGTAATGAATTTATAAAAAATTAAATCCTGGAACAGCTGTCATAGAAATCGGTTTGTCTCCCTTATTGCCATAGTTAAAGATATCCACTAAACGGTATTAGAAAGAGAAAAGACCAAGCTTTATATTCAAATACAGAAATTAACCAAAGAATAATTTAAATATACAGCTTTATGAATCCAAAATTTTCGACTGTAATTTAAGAAAAGAAACTTTGTCAAGATTTTTTTTACAATAATTTGAATCAACAAAAAAGTTAGGTACGTAGCAGTAATGTTCATATTACAAAAATTATAATAAAATAATTTTGTTTTTGATACAATTTTATTGAATATATTTTTAAAATATAAAACCAACCGGTTTCAGTTCACCTTGAATCTTCGTCAGGGTTATATAAAAAACATATTCAATTAACTACCGAGTTACAGTGTATTTCCAGGTAAGGGTAACCGGATAAATCATCACACCTTTAAAAAGTTATATTAAGTCATGGAAAGTGATGAAACAAAAACTTTATTAACTGGGTTAAGTAGGTTAGGTCAGGTTAGATTAGGTTAAAAAAAATTCATCGTTTCTAATGACTTTATATCACTTTTTAAAAGTGCGTTGAATTGTCGCTGTGTTGAGTTATCATGGAACCGTTTTATAAATTTAGAATTCTTTTAAAATTATGGACGTTCCGAGTCAAAATGTAATGGTAAGTTTTTTTCAAAAATGATTTACGATTTTCACGGCCAAAAGTATTTGGTTATTTGTTTTTGCATTTCACCATAATCTCAAATAACACATCTGCCCTGATGATGGACACTGCAATGCTGTCCAAAGCGTTGGCTAAAGAAGGAGTTAGCGCAACACGGCATAACACCCCAAAAACAAATAACCAAAAAAAAAAAAAAAAGTTAGTTTTTTGTTAACATTTTCATCTTTGATATTAAAAAAATATTTTTTATAAAGATCAATGTTGTTTTCAAATGCAAATATTTCAAAGATAATTTAATCTAGTTTCTAAAATAGTATTTTTTTTAACGACAACTTCAAAAATAAGTAATATGTAGCACATTTTCAATACCTAAACTAACCATCACGCCGTTTCGTCGCAGGGGTAGGCAGAGAGGACGGACCGCTAAACAACTCGGTCTTGGCACACACTCCTTGCCTCATTCACATTCATACATCGTCTCATACATACTCTTCTATTATTCTGACTCTTGACATGGCCCGACTCGAGTATCTGATTCACTTGATCGTGCCATGTCTTCCTCGGGCGTCCCCGACTTCTGCCACCATTCACATTTTCATCGTATATTCTCCTTACACTCCTTTCTTCGCTCATTCGCTCTACATTCCCAAACTATCTAAGCGTCCCTTTCTTGATCTTACTCATTACGCTTACATCATCCTTGCACTCTTTGCGGATCTCCACATTCCTCACACGATCCACGTTTTACCACACATACGCCTCAGGGACCTCATTTCAACAGCATTCAATCTACTTTCATCCTTTCTTTGCCAGTTCCATGCCTCACTTCCATACATCAGGGTAGGTACCAGCACTCCATTGTGGACTGCTAACTTCAGTTCTTTGGACAATTTTTTGTTAGCGCCAATACCTCGGGAGTTAAAATTTTTTTATACATATAAGCTCCATACAAAAGGCCCTAGGGTAAACCATTTCCCTCGTGGACTACATCTTCTTTGGGGATGTTGTGTGAAGGGTCCTTTTTAAGGAAATAAAGTTGAGGAAATTCTGTAAAGGATTCAGGGGGTAACAGTATGAGGGGTCAGTGAATCCAGGAGTGACGAACGTATGCATCGATTTCTCCCTCTACTCCCACTGCTGGGCGATGGGTCGATAGAGTCCTGTTGGAGAAATTAAAGAATCTCCTTAAATCAGTGTCCCCCAATCCGTCCTACCATGCAGTAAGTGAGCAAACGCATCCGCTGCCAGGATCTAGACAAACCTCATCCCATTAACCCGTGAAAACGTAGCAGACCACTTGAGGTGATCTATGGCAGAAGTGTTGGTTATCCAACCCATGGTATCCATTTCCGCCTCAAAAGTTGAGAATTGAATGTTAACTTAACCCTTTCAGCACCGATATTTTATTTTCACATAGACCATACATTAAACTTGATTATCAGTAAGGAAAAAAATCTATCACAAAAACAATTTTTAAAAATATCGATTTACAGTGTTACATGCATAATATAAATAAATATGCAAATTTATTTATTCAAAAAACATGATTAATTCACAAATCTGTTTCTGAAAAAATAAGAAAATACACAGATTTAGGAAATGAGATTAAAAGAATTTGGCATTCTCAGACTATAAAAATATTACCATTTGTTATTTCGGCTACTGGCATTATACCTAGCTCTCTCATTCAAAATTTAGGCGTATTAGATCTGTCAAAGAATTTATATATAAAAATGCGAAAATCCGTCATTTTAAATACATGTAGAATTACGAAATACTTTTTGTAATATTTATGTTGAGGGATCAGTAGGATTTATAGTTACAGTTAGAAGTTCTACCGAGCCGAACCCTCAGATATGAAAATATCTGGAGTCGGTGAATTATTTTCCAATTTGATCTGTGGTGAGTTGACGTGTTGTACTTGTATTGTTTTGTATTTATTATGCTTATATAGTGCACTTGCATAATGTGGATCGACTAGACGATCATTTGTGGAAAAGTGTGTGGAAGCGTTTAGTTTTACCTGTAGAAAAGATTTAACCCGGACATAAAGTCGCAAAAGAATATATATAGGTATAGTAGCTAAAACAGAATCTGTCATTATATTTACAGTATCTGTTGCTGGAATAAATAAGAATGTAAAGCCACAAATGTAAGCACTGCAGCAGTTCATTTTGAGTTTGCAACAAACACATTCTACTGTTAACTAAATAAGTGTTACGAAGTATCTGTGGTGGATTATCAGCCAGAATCATAGGGTGACCATACTCACAATAAAAAGGGAGATAGTTTGGAATGAATTGAATTAAAATGGATAAGTATTAATAAGTAAATAATAGTACTAAATAGGGTAGTGCGTATCAATCTCTGTCACATTTTATCGAGGATAACGCCAATTCGATTTTTGAAATTAGAACAATCCCGTTAACCCTTAAATGCATACTGTTGCAAAACTGCAACATACCGTTCAAACCACCTTTAACTCTTTGGTGTATACTTAATGCATGCCGTTTTAGAATTATCAAGTTCACAGTAATATATTTTATCGAGTGGCATCACCTTTTTTTTCTTTCGCGAATGTCAAATGTCACTTTTTCTTTAACAAAGTGAAGATTCTCGAAAATTGGTTGGAGGTTAGAATTACAGTTTTGTTTTGCTGTTATTATTTTGATTTTCTTAGGTAAGTAGATACAATAATACAATACTTATATGTAATAACTCGTATTTTTCCGGTACACTTATTAGTTTTGAGAATTTTTTTTAGGTTTTTTATTTTTTTTCATACGTAAATTGTTATTATTTGTTATTATCATATTATTTTTTATTAAATACATGGTGTTGTAAATCTGCATCAATTTTTTTTAATCAAATATCATTAAAAAATTTAAAAAAAAAAATTCTTTATATTTCCTTGCATATGCATGTAAATATCTACAAAATATATTTTTTTCCAGAAAAATTAATAAATCATACATTTAAGGGTTAAATGTAGATTAATAATTAATATGAAGATTTTGACCGCTGTGCTTGACGGTTGATCACAATTTGAGCAAAAGCTGAAACTGGCTAATTGAAATTTAGCTACGACCATCCAAATTCCAGATGATTTGATCAACTTTGAAATTTACCAACCAAATGTTAGAATTGTTAAAGAAATTGAAAGACAAAATTCAATTAGTATAGTCCTGTTTAGCCTGATTTAGATAACATCCAAATTTCAAAAAAATTGAAAATGGCGTTGATTGTCGATTTGATCAACGTTGAAATTTCTCAACCAAATGTTAGATTTTTTAAAGAAATTTAAAGACAAAATTAAATTGGTAAAGTCCTGTTCAGTCTGATTTAGCTAGGATCATCCAAATGTCAAAAAATTGAAAATGGCTTTGATTATCGATTTGATCAACGTTAAAATTTGTCAACCTAATGTTAGATTACTTAAAGAAATTGAAAGACAAAATAAAATTAGTAAAGTCCTTTTTAGTCTGATTTTTCTCGGACATTACATTTTACATTTGGGGCACAACCTACGTTACAAACTGACATATTGTCTCTGTCAGATGATGTAAGTACTGCCATCTATGGAAATATCTTATAACTATATTTATTTTATAATAATTACTTAGATCTACACAATACACTGACATCTGGTGGGCGGATCGAAACTAAACAAAATAACAACACTACAATATGATTGAATTTGTAATAATTTTGTAAATTGATTAGACCAAAGATATTAGAAGAACGAGATATGCTATGTTGGCCGCCGTACCGTAGGCGGAGTACTACCTAATAAGGGTACTTTGAACGGTATCGGGACGTGTACGCACAGAAATCTGTTCTATGTATTAGTGCGGATACCTTAGCGTAAGCGAAGGTGTGCAGTAGTATTGGTGAACAAAACCGGCGACACTCGGCAAAACAATTCCACACAGTATGAACTGCTCATAGCACATCTCGTTCTTCTAATATCTTTGGATTAGACTATTAAATTATGATAGATAAATTTACACAAACCCTTGAAATCTTTTTCAGAAATATATTCAATATTTTAATCATAATCTGCTTTAAAAAACCTCCGCCCTGTGCACAGATCTTCCCAGTTTCCTCCCAATCCGGCCCTGCCCAGCTACGGGTGTATTATTAACATGACTCTGCGTGGAAAGAGAGTTATTGGCTAAACGAGATTACTGCGAAAAGTTCCAAGTCGAGAAATTTCCCAACTCAGAGAAAATTTCCCATGAGTTCTTGATACAGTCGAAAGCTAGCCAATTTCACACTTTTGGTAATTAAGGTGTTCTGATATTGAATTTCGTTGATTTGTAATACATCTATACAAATTTCAATTTCGTTTTTTTGGTAATGAATGAATTCAAATCGAGCTGAAACTCAGCAGGTAGACTCGTCGCGGAAGCGTCAGGAGAGTGAGAGAAATCAACACTGAGGTATTTTACAGAAAAACGGCGCTAAACAAATTATTCAAATATCATTATAATTATTGAAGAAGAAGGTAATACTAACAAATATAAACAAAAAATAAAACAGAACAATACACAGAAAAAAAAGATAACGATCTTAACTGGGAATCAAATCCAGTATAAACTTACCGGGACAATGTCTTTGACCACACGACCATTGGAACCTAATTATTATACGTCATGTTATTATTATTATTATTACGGATATTGTTTGTTCACCAAAAACACCGGAATAAAAAAACTATTGTACTTTTTCCGAGAAGGACAACATTATAAAAGCATTCTAATAAAATTGCAAACGGAAATAGCGTAAATGCTATAATCCTTAAATATATATATTTAAGGATTTTTTGTGCCTTCCAGTATTGGAGGACGGTAATATTATTTATTTATTTGTTAAGACATACACAGTACAATAAGATACAGTTAGATATTTTTAGTTATTACATAGTTGTAGTACCTATTACGTATGTCCATAAAATATCATTACGTAATTTCGCCTGAGATTGTTATAAAAGGAAGGAAGTGTGTGGATAGATAATAATAAATGAATTGAAAACAAGAATTATAATAAGCTCACTAATTGTAATTGACTGTTAATACATAGAAGTTTTGAAAAATGATGTGAAAATATTTTTGAAATATGTCATGCTAAGAAATTTAATAAGTTAGTTTTGTATGTTAGGAAGGAATCATGAAAGATGTCTAAATGTAGTAATTTTTCGTAATGGGTGTATGTTGTGATTGCGCGAGTAATTACTGAGTTGTTTGCTGCATTGGTATTGTTGGCTTCAATATGAAATAGTGTAGTGTGCCTGGTACGCCTCGTTGGAACATTTAAACCATGACGGATAGCAATTCGGGACTATCTATTTTATTATTTAGCAGATTATGTAGAAACAACAGGTCTGACAATGTGCGTCTTTTTGTAAAGTTAACATATTATTTGAAGTTTTGTTGTATTTCTTGAGTAAATGTTTCCAAAATTTATTCTGTATACTTTCTGCTAAATCTATGTATACCTTATATTGAGGATTCCATATTGTGGAAGCATACTCCAGTGGACTTCTGACCAATGAACAAAACAACATTTCTAGAGTCTTTTCTTTTTCTAAATCAGATGTAAATTTCTGCTTTGGGATGGGAGAAGAAGTTAGGGGTGGTATTCAGAAAACTAACATTAACAGTGACCTTTCTCCTATTTTAAAATTCAAGTGTGCAAAATTTTATCAATTTCTGAATAAAACTAGATTTTTTTTTAAATAAACCCACTCTTAGGGCGGCTTGCACCATAAGTTAAATTTGGTTTAAATATCATTTTAAACACATTATATGATTTAAGTCGACTTGGCGTCTTGCACCACAAAGTTTAATTCGTTAAATGCGTTTAAAGAACTGTCAAAGTTAAATACCCAAAATGGGCTGTTTAACGGAGTTAAACGTGTTTAGCCCTACTCATAAAGCAGTAATGTCAAACTTTTTTAGTTTATCCCTTCGATTTCTGATTGTGGTTAAAATCTATCTCATTTTAATTTGTATTCACAATGAACATTTGGGATTTGTTTTCTCACGATGATTGAGAAATTATAAAATTATGGAAATTATAAATAAATTATACTTATATATATAAGTAGACCGTTTATAGTTAGAGAAGTAAACACAAGAATAAATTTATTTGAAACACTCAGTGCCAGGAAGTTTCAAAGAAGATTTCGTCTCAATAAAGAAACGACATCATTATTAGTGCAAGAAATTGAACCTCAGTTAAAATTCAACACGAATAAATACATCAGCGAGGTGCTCGTAACTTGGAGCTAACACTCCTTATCGAGGAGTACTTTGCAAGGTTGTAAACTTCTAATCATACCTCATTCTTATAATACTTTAAAACAATATAATATGTAAAAGAAATAAAAAAACAAAATTACTCGGATAATTGTTTTATTTTTAATTCCAACAACAGAAGCTCTTTTTGTCTTATTTCATCATTATGTCCATTTGTTTTAACTTTTTCTTCATAAAATAAATGAACACACTATTAAACCAGACACACAATCACAAAATATTTTGACACTTCAAGTAAAATGAAACATCGTAGCTGTTTTATTTACGCGTTAATGGCGGTAATCACGCGGTAACTGTTTTACCGACGCGTTAATGACGTTTAACTAAAATCGCCACCCAACTGCGTGGTGCAGGACGCAACTAAACGCATTTAAGTTAAATGTATTTAGGATCTTAAATATTTTTAGTTAAATAAAATTTAAGATTAAATTTGCGATAGTTGGTGCAAGTCGCCCTTAATTACGTTATAAAGATTTACCTATTGATTTTTATAAAAATTTACTGATGAAAATTCTTAAAATATTCAAAATGAAATCTACATATCTCGGTTTGTTTTTCAATTTTTTCTCGATTGTATGCTGCTGTAATGTCTTTGAATTAAAAAAGAAATGCATATACGTCCGCGAGTGTATGCGTGATTGGCACCATTAACAAAATTTATAATCATTGATAACGAGTCTGTCTGCCGAGTTTCAGCGTGATTGGATGTCAGGAAGTGGGTTAATTTCCATTTCAGATATTCCACTTCATTCATTAATTCATTCAATCATTCATTCATTCGTTCATTCATTTATTAATTCATACATTCATTAATCGATTAATTAATTCATTCATTCATTCATCCATTATCAATTCATTCATTTATTTATTCATCAATTTATTCATCCATTCATTCTATCATTTATTCATTCGCTATATATTCTTTCATTCATTCATTATATATTCATCCATTCAATAAAAACACTTCATATATATATATATATATCAAAAAACATCTTACTTATTTTAAAATTATTAAAAAATATATATATATATATATATATATTGCATGATATTTGTTCATAATTAAATTTATTTGTAACTTTGATGTAATATTAATTATCTTATAATTAAATTATACATAATATGCAAATGAAATCCTCAGCACGGGAGATCCCAGTGAGGATATCATTATATCTATTTGTTACACAAAAAAAAGATAATAAAACACTTATTATTATTATTATTATTATTCATCCATTCATCCATCCATACATTTATTTTTTCATTCATCCATTCATATATCTATATCTATCATTCTATCATTCATTTATTTATTCATTCTATCATTCATTGATTAATTCATTCTATCATTCATTTATTGGCCATTAAATAATTCATTAATTTTTTCATTTATCCATTAATTAATTCGTTCATTCATTCGTTCCATCATTCTTTCATTAGCCATTTATTCATTCATTCATTAATTCATCCATTCATTCATTCGTCTATCCATGCATTAATTCACTCATTCATCCATTCATTCATTCATTAATTAACTCATTCATTCGTGTATTCATTAATACATTATTATATCATCCATTCATTCATTATCCATTCATTCATTCATTCGTACATTCATTCGTACGTTCATTTATTCATTCATTCAATCAAGAAAAAAAAATCAAAATCAAATAGATGTATTTGAAAAAAAAACATTTATTACCCCTGAAATGAATTTCATAAAGACATAATAACAGTACTATAACAAATTATATCTACGATAAGCATTAATTAATCCCATCATATCTACGTGGTTTAATCTGCCTGTTTACAAAAGGTCTTAACATGTTTTTCTTATGGTATCAAAAGCTTGCATGAACATTTAATACTTATGTTAGTGCGGTATATTTCGTTTAATTTATTCCAAGATTTGCGCTTCGAATTTCTGTTCATATGAAAGCTGAATATTTCAAAGATTAATTTAATGAATATATTTTAAAAACTTTTTTTATGTTTGTATCAAAACTTTTTAAAATCTTTTAACCAAATTGTTGGGGTTTCTTTGCATAAATTTTAATGTAACTTTGTCGTCAAATGTCCAATCAAACTGCCAATCAAATGCTCAATCAAACGGTTAACAATCCGTTGTCGAAGGGTAAGGCTCTCGACTAGTAACTTGGAGGTCGCGGGTCTCAATTTGAATTACTTTACAATTAATTCATCAAAATAATATATAGTCTACTTGCAGCACGTACCAGAGTGGAAGATACTCTCAGTATCGCACTGACTCCCATTCAGAATTTAAACGTTGGTTGAAATGGCTTTGGCTGTGTTTGGTGACTAGATATGAATACCGAGGTACATACGGCCCCACAACACACCCCAATTGGGAGTGCTATAGTCCTACTGGTTCCAGATGGCAGGAAACCAAGGACGCCTTGCGTAAGTCATTGTATCTCTATATATATTGGTATCTGATTCACTTGGCCATGCCATTTCTTCTTCAGGCGTCCCCGACTTCTGCTACCATTCACATTTGCATCAAATATTCTCCTTACACTCTTCGCTCATTCGCTCTACATGCCCAAACCATCTAAGCGTCCCTTTCTTGATCTACATCAGCCTTGCACTCTTTGCGGATCTCCACATTTTTCACACGATCATAAGTACCTATAGACAATAATATTACAATAAGCGGTGATTAAAATATCATGAAATAGGTTATTATTTCATTTATGTATATAACAAAAACTTTATAACTAACAAATTTATGTACATTTTACAAATTCATACAACATAGTAACACAAGCATGTCAAAATAACAACAAAAAAAATTAAAAATGGGTTTTTAAAAAAATATTTCGTTATTGATAACATTAAATAGGCTATCAACATTGTTTCAAATTTATAAAATTTACTTCAATTTTATCTAATTGTAAACCTTCATATTATAAAATGAAGGCATCAGCACGGGCAAGCCACCCAGTGAGGCCAACATTACTGGAAAACTTTGAAATGTAAAAAAATATTGTACCAAATAAAATAAAAATAAAAAACCCATTGTATTTGTGTGTAAAATAATTTGTTTCCAAAATGTGGATGGCAATACCAGAATAATTGTTATTATTCAAACACACTTGGGTGCGGAATTCAATTCAATTTGGGATGCGGGTATGAGTACCGCTGCCCCGGGAACCATTTATTGGATAACCAAGATCTCTGCCAAAGGTTACTATGGTTCGCTATGTTTTCTGACTCATCAGAGGTGCCTGCGTTCATGGGGAGAGGTTTGTACGGGTCTTGAAGACGGATGCGTCTGTTTATTATTATCTTATTAATGTTTGAGACAAAGTTTAAATATAAATGAAGCCAGGAGTATGTTTCAAGACACAGTTGTGTGGCTGTCTATCTTATCTGCGTAACTCTGCGGAGAAAGAGCTCGATGGTTAGTTTTAAATGCTCGTTTTAATTGATCGCGTCAAATAATTATAAATATTCTACCTAATTTTCTCAGGAATTAAATGAAGCTCCGAACAGTATTTTCCGAATCAATTATTATTTTTCTTTGTTCGAGAAAATCCATTGTGTCGAGGAGCAGGCTGTTCGGGGAAAAAGATTATGCGATTCGCTGAAATTCGTGGTGGCTCCTTTGAAACCGAATATAGGCAAAATACACAGCACTGAAATTCATCGATTTCGAGCTGTGACATTCAAAACACGAGATTGCTAGATTGATAGCATCTAACCTAACCTAACGTAAACTAACCTAACCTGAACCTAACCTAGCGTAACTTCACGCAAATGTGAGTGTGCGCTTTACAACGATGTTGAACTATGGTATTTTATTTTATTTTATTTTATATTATAGAAACAAGTACATGATTTACATAGATGAAACAATATACAGGAATAAGATACTTCATGTTGTGTTCCTATGATATGTCATATATTCGCCCGCACCTGGAACACTGTACACCGATCTGGACTCCTTTATACCAAGCCCATATCGAAAGAATAGAAAGGAATCAAAAAAAAAAATTTAACACATAAATTATAAACTAAACTTACACTTCTCAAATTATACCGAATCCATTAAATTTCATAATTTTAACTCTCTCCAAACACGACGTCTAATTTTTGATCAAATCTTATTATTTAAAATCCTAAATAATAGTCTGGACTCACAAGAACTTACCAATTTAATAAATTTTCATATTCCGTCTAGATCAACCCGACAATCTGATTTATTTTATCCATTTTCGTGTAGAACAAACATTCGAAAAAATTAATACACAATATAATAAACAATTTTACAGCATTGACATTTTCGGTAATAACCTAAAGAAATATCGATATGAAGTAATGCGTACGATCGATTTTTAATATGAGAGTATGGAATGTATCGGCAGCATCTCCTATCCTCTTCCTATTTTCCTCTTCTTCTCACCTTCCTTTAACACCAAATTAATTTTAAGAAACTAAAACTTCATTTCTAATGCACTTTAACATAAGAAACTTCTGTGGCTTGACTTCAGTTAACTTGTATATTTATATCTATCATTGTATATTATATAAAAGCTGTTTTTTTCTTACAAAATAAATAAATAAATAAATATGTTTCCTTGTAATGTCTGCTAAGTGGTATGTTTATTCCTTAATTACCAGGTGAGTTGTGTAGTTTATAGGTGTGTGTGTGTGACGTGTGTAATGTATGTGTGAGTGTTTGTGTGTGTGTGTGTCTGTATGTATGCGCATTGAATTCTTTAAATTATTGACATGATGCCACGTTTGAATTTGGGCAGTGAATCCGAAAAAATGTACGTATAAATACGTACATTGGTAGCTCGTGTAAAGCATAGTATAAAACCGTTTTTAGTCACATTTTTTAAGTAACTTTTGTTCAAATTTGATATGAGAGCATGATCTAAATAGGTTTATACATAAACCGACAAAATAAAAGTGTTTTATGCATATACCTTTCGACTCCTGGACTCCAGGCAGACAATCAAATTAAATATCTGTTCAAGAAAGTTTGATCATTTTCATCGGAAGTAAGGGAGATTTTCTTTTACTTTTATTCATGCCTACAAAAACATCAATGTTTTAAATCTTTACTAAAACAGCAGTAAACCTACATGTTAAAGTAGCGAAACTGTAGAACGGTAACTTCCATTGAAAATTTAGTATTGCTAAAATATTAAAAATCTTTCAAAAAAAGCAAACACATTATGATTTAAAAATATGTTCTTTATTAATTGACACATGAGTTAAACAGTGATATAGGAATAACAGTCTTAGATTAAAATGGAATAGGTTTAAGACTAAACAATTTAGAAGCCTTGGAAATAAAAAAATCTGTAAATTCGAAGGTTGAAATCATTAATAACCAATTAAATTTGTCAGCCTCTTTTTTAGTATGTTCCCCATTACTTCACTTATACCAAGTTCTCCTCTCCCACCACTCTCCGACAACTGACGCTCTGTCTCACTCTAGAATACTGTCGCTGTCTTCTTTTTTGATAATATGTGTACTTCTGTATTTAATTTCATAATTTTTATAATTGTCCTGATGATGGTGCGGAGGTACCGAAACCGGTAGAAAGTAAAATTTATCAATAAAGTGACGTAAAACCAAGTATTTTTATTTCATTTTATTAAAAATCTCTTCAAATAATTGGTAATCGAATTAAAAACGAGTTTGCAGACCGATATTTTTAATAAATTCCTAATATATCGGAACACGTGAACATTGCTAATATATAGAGTGACGAAATGCAAAAATATTTGGACATTGTGATGATGCATTCGTATTTTAATAAAAGTTTTATAAGGAAACCTATCAATTCGTTCGTTAACAGCCTGCAATCCATTTTGAAGAGATTCTTAATAAATTAGCAACATTCACATTTTTTTAAATGTGCTCAACTTTTCTATCTGAATGATTTATGGTTATAGTTGTTTTTTCTGATTTTATGTCCGGGTTAAATCTTCCCCATAGGAAAAACTGAACCCTTCCACAAATGATCATCTAGTCAATCAACATTATGCAAGTGCAATAATGCAAATAAGCAAAATAAATACAAAACAACACAAGACCATCACGTCAACTCACCAGAGATCAAATGGGAAAATAATTCACCGACTCCAGATATTTTCATATCAGAGGGTTCGACTCGGTAGAACTCCTAACAGGGCCTATAAATCCTACTGATCCCTCAACATAAATATTTAAAAAATCTTTCGTTATTCTACATGTATTCAAAATGACCGACTTTTGCATCTTTATAAATAAATTTTTTGATAGATCTAATACGCCTAAATTTTTAATGAGAGAGCTAGGTATAATGCCAGTAGCCGAAATAAGAAATGGTAATATTTTTATGGTTTGAGAATGCCAAATTCTTTTTATCTCATTTCTTAGATCTGTGTATTTTCTTATTTTTTCTTTAACAGATTTGGAATATTACAGGAATTTGGAATATGTATAAATTGTATTGTTAACTTTATTAGTTGTATTGTAAATTTATTTGAACTAGCAGAGTCGTTCAGACTTTTAATTACGGCGCTTTTCATTGTTTCTTATTTAGGTCATTACATTTATCAGTAGCTCTAATTAACCAATTTGGTTCCTGATCAACCCACCTAGCGTATTTTAAATCAGAGAGGTGTTTGTAACACTATACAAAGAGCGACCAGAGCACTCCCCGCGGCCATTTAGTGAACTAATCATCCCCCGCCGGGAATCAAACCAAAGCCTTCATTATGCCGCGAAGGTAGTTCCACATAATTGATTTATGGCTTGGCTTCACCTAAAATGCGTAATGCGTTGGGTTTGTGATTTAATACCCTTAAAATGTAAGAAATTCTTCAAACTTAAAATAGGTTAACCTTTAGTGTGCTTGGTGTAGCTGATACTATTTTCGTAATAACTTATTTGTTTTCTGCAAAATTGTATATTTTTTAATTGTACCATCTTACAAGATGATGTGTTAATTAATTAATGTATTTCACATTATAGAAACAAATAGTACATCGGTTGCAGTGATCAAACAATTTACAGAAAGATAATAAATATTTCACTGTTTGTACCTTTGATATGTTTTCTTGTGATGTCTCATATGTGGTATTTATATTGAGTCATTACTGAGTGACGTGTGTAGAGTATAGGTGTGTATGTATGTGTAGTATTTATGTATATGTATGCGCATTAAACAGTTTATATCATTGACACGATGCTTCTTTTAAATTTTGGCAATGAATCCAGAAAAAATGTCGATGTTATAGTTTAGACAAATATTATTGCGTGTGTGATGAGCAGAATTTATTAGGGAATTAGATGCTGCATTTTTTTGTCACAAAACTTGTAGAATAGCGCTGAATTAATTAAGGACAAATTCGGTACAGTCGAATGTTATTGTCAAAATTTGATGTATAAATATAACTGAACATGATTTTAAGCTTAATCCGTAAACAAAATGAAAAAGTTTTTTTGTTTTAAACCACTTTCTTTTATTATATACGTCGACCGGTTTTGGTTTTTTAAAACCTTCTTCGGAACAATAATTTTTTTTGTATTAGGCAATTCACCCTAAAAAGAGTGCAATGCATAAAAAATCTTGTCTTAAAACATTAAAAACATCAAAAATAATAATTAATATTTGACAAGTTCTAGTATTTTCACCGAAAAATGTAGACAATTTGTCTCGACGCCATCTAGTGAGAGAGTTAGTACTTACAATGCCTTTCTCATATTAAATAAAGTTGTTTGTTTCAGGTGAAAAAATGTAACAAGCAGTAGTTGTTGAATGAAACACTAGTATATTTTGAATTATTTCGCGGATAAGAGATAAGCCGCCATAGCTCAGTGGTCAGAGCTGTCGACCGGAAATCGAAAGGACACGGGTTCAAATCCCGTTGGCGTCATGTATCTTTTATCAGGAGATTTTTCAATGTGGATGAGTGTTTCAGGCTAATAATTATTGCTTATAAAAAATAATTGTTACCCTTTGTGCTATGCATAAAAAATCTTGTCTTAAAACATTAGTTTACCAAAAATAATAAAAAAAACTTTTTCTTTTTGTATAATGTCAAGTCACAGAGTGTTTGCTTTCTTTGATAATTTAATCCGTAAAATATTCCTCCTCGTGTACCCTTCAAAATTGAATATGACAAATATCAAATCCTGATCCAGGAGAAATATCTTGGGCTGTGCATTGATAAACACTTAACATTTAAACAGCATATTCAAGATATTAAAGATGAGCCCTTAATTAGCGTATTTAGCCGTAAAAAATGTACTACATCATCGTGTAAATATTTATTATATTAAAAATAAAAATGGACATGATTTATTCTCTCTAATGTTTTAAAAAATATTATACATTGTTGACAAATGAAAATATTGTATGATATTCTCCTGCTAAATAAGGGTTGTTTTTTCTTGCAAATAAATACAGTACTAAATGTTTTTAAAATACGAAAATTATGACATTCGAGACGGAATTTGCGACGCGCTTTTTTACAGAAAACAATATAGTACATTTTATAAGCTATTAAATTTGCCGGCTTGTCCAAAATATTTAAGTAATATCAAATTATATTCAGTATTATACTGTGTGGGAAATTAAAAAAAAAAAAACCATTTTAATATAAAAATATATTATTAAAAAATGACTGTTATTCTTACCTTGGCCTTGTTTGTAGTTCAGAACAAATAACACTTTAAATTTATTTCACTTCGTTTTAGAAAAAAGTTTTATTCTGTAAAATAAATAATTAAATTAATATTTTTATTATTTAAAAATCACTCTTAATAATAAATGTAATTTCTTGAAATAATAATTTTTATCGCGTTTAACCAATTCTAAAATAACATTTAAAACTCAAAACACGACACATCTCTAAAAAGACAGATCAGATTTAAGTTAAATCTTTCGGGTAGTAAATGTTCGAAAGCATCTGTTTGGCTATTCGTTCCTCAACATCCAAACCTTCCACTTGCTTATCTCTTTCCCTTCTCCACATCATCTCCGACAGTTGGGAAAAGTTGTTATATTGTAAGGAGAATAAGGATAAAGGCAAGAGAATAATTGAGAAATTCTAATCTATTAAGATCTAGTCATTAAACTTTCGTGAGGGCGTTATTTAGAGTAACACTCTCTGATAAGGAAATCTACTTTCTATTTTTTTAATCTCATTTTTCATAACATTCAACAGGGTAAAATGCAATTTTTTTAAAAAGGTACAAGTTTAACACTTGTTGCCAAAGAAGCCTACTTGATTTTTAATACAAAAATAAATAATATTTATAAGCAAATTTCAAAAATTTGATCTTATAAAATTGCATAAAACAATAATAAAAAATATTATTTTAAAAAATAAAGACAATTAAACACACTTTTTTTATCTACATTCAAACAAACTACCACAATATTAGCACAAAAACTGTCAATAAAAAAACACTTGAAATATAAATTGATAAGCATTAAAATTACCAACGGAATATTTTTTTATTCTACCCGGATAGCAGAACATGTAACGCATAACGGTATGAAATATTAGGCAGCCGATTCAACAGGTAATATATTGTTAGTTGCTCGCTAAGGGTAGTTTTACTAAGGCTCCCGCGACGAGGCGGGTGGGTGAAGCGAGACTGGGAACTGACTGAGGCTTTCAGGCACCGTCTGGCTAAAGGATACAGCCTTAAAAGCGGAGCCTCTCAAAGCGTGGGGTGGTTACAACGAAAAACAAATATAAATTATTCTGAAAAAGGATTCACTTTATGGTTTATCATAATAATTATGTGAATAAATACATTTTTTTGCTGAGCAGTGAGACCTGTTTTAACTCCACCATTTTGCATTAAACCTGTATGTAAAGAAAATTACATACGTTTCCGGTTAACGATGACGTCCGTTCAAATGGCTAGAATATTATTAAATACATCTATTTGAAGTTACGATACGGCAAATACGGCTAGAATATTAATAAATACATCTATTTGAAGTTACGATACGGCAAATACGGCTAGAATATTATTAAATACATCTATTTGAAGTTACGATACGGATGGAATATTAATAAATACATCTATTTAAAGTTACGATACGGCAAATACGGCTAGAATATTATTAAATACATCTATTTGAAGTTCAGATACGGCAAATACGGCTAGAATATTATACATCTATTTGAAGTTCAATTTTTTTTCGTTAATGAATGAACGAATCTCGGAAGTGAAAATCAACTCACTTCCCGATATCCGATCGAGCTTAAGTTTGGCACATAGTCTCGTTGTCGATGACAATGCATTATTTCAACTTTTGGTGCCAATCGCGGACATATACGCATTTCTCAGAAATTGGATGACATTAAAGTAGTTAGCAGTTCCTAAGTCAAACCAAAAAATATATTTTTTGTTTAAACTAATGAGTTAGAAAAGACAAGTCAAACCAAAAAAAAACTAGCTACTAGCCCGCCCAAGAGATGGCGCGACTTGGTCTAAAATTGAAAATCGATGAATCATAAAAATTTTAAACCCTTAGAATCTTTGTCCGATTGTACGGAATTATAAAGCAATCTTGATCATTGATACGCAAACTTGTCCCTAAACACCCTAAAGTGTCACTCGATTACGTTTACAAGAATTAAAATTATAAATAATAAAAAGGAAAACACTTTGTTTAAAGTCACTTTATTGAAATTTTTAAAGTCTACCGGTTTCGGTACCTCCGTACCATCATCAGGACTGTTATAAAAATACTAACAAATACAGAATAATACACATATATATAAACAAATAGTTGAGAGAGAAAGAGATAAAAAACAGAGAGAGACAGTATCAGTTGCGGGAGGGAAGTGGGGGTGGGGAGTTAGGGATAACAGGAAACATATTTATTATAGGGCTGAATGTTAAATTTAATTGATTATTGATGATTTCAGCCTTTGAATTGACTGATTTCTTTATTTCCAACGCTTCCAAATTATTAAGTCGTAAACCTATCTCATTTTTGTGTAGGACTTTAATACCCGTGTCACGGTTAAAAGTATGATCTTTATTAATTAGATGTTCTGCAAATTCTGAAAATCCCGAACTGGTTAGACATCTTAGGTGTTCTTTTATTCTAGTTTCTACATTGCGTGATGTTTGCACTATGTAGAATGCTGGGCAATCATTACAACTAATTTTATATACGCCCGAGTGGCTAAGAACATCTTCTTTATCTTTGGCATTAACGAAATATTTTCCTAGATTATTATTATAAGATATTTAGTATATATAGTAGATAAGATTATTTAGTAGATAAGATTATTAGTATAATACGCTGGTTTAATTTCTGGTGGGAATTTAATTGTACATGTAGAGGAAAGGTTATTAATATACAAAATTCATTCGGTTATTAATTTAATAATTTCAATAAAGTGACTTTAAACAAAGTATTTTCCTTTTTATTATTTAAAATGTCAAGTCACAATGTGTTTGCTTCTTTTGAAAAATTAATTAAAATTATCTATTCTTGGCAATAGACTTACAATCTAGTTTTTGATTCATCACTTTTCATGACTTTTGTATAATTTTTTGTAGGTGTTTTGAACTGTCTTTGATGAGATACCCGGTCACCCATTATCAGATCTGAGAAATAGTAGAATAGATGGTCCAGAATTGTTATCTGTCATTGTTTTAAATATTCCGATGAGGCGTACCAGGCATACTACGCTTTTTCATATAGAAGCCAACAACACTAATGCAGCAAATAACTCACCAATCACAACATATACCCAATACGAAAAATTTCTAAACCTGGATATTTTTCATAATTCTTTTCTAATGTATAAAACTAATTTATTAAAATTTTTGGAGCAATAAATCATTTAAAAACTATTTTAACTTAACTTTCAAAAACTAATAATCGATTACAATTCGTGAGCTCCTTATACTAATGGATTTTGTTCTAAAAATCTTCCAATCTCTACACACATTTTTACTATTTAGTATTCTTTGTAATATTAATAAGTTTTTGTGAAAAATCACCTCAAGGGCGATGTACAATTTATTACGGATTAAAGGCCTAATCTTATCTTATTATCATTTGCAAACAGACACAAAAAACCTTACTTACCTGGCTGTTCACTTCAGATAAACACACTTTTATTAAAATAAAGTTTACGACTTTCAACACTGGACATTGATTTTACGTTTGCTATTTTACCCTCCATTACTAATTGTTTTTATATTTGCTATTTTACCCTCCACTACTAATTGATTTTTAATTTGCTATTTTTTTACCCTCCATTACTTTTGATTTTTAATTTGATATTTTACCCTCCATTACTAATTGATTTTGTATTTGCTATTTTACCCTCCATTACAAATTTTTTTAATATTTGCTATTTTACCCTCCATTACTAATTCACTTTATATTTGCTATTTTACCCTCCATTACTAATTGACTTTATATTTGCTATTTTACCTTTCATTACTAATTGATTTTATATTTGCTATTTTACCCTTCATAACTAATTGATTTTACATTTGCTATTTTACCCTCCATTACTAATTGACTTGACATTTGCTATTTTACCCTCCATTATTAGTGATTTTACATTTTTAATGGAGGGTGCTAAGTATATTTAATTTTTATTTTAGATTGGTGACCAGAGTATGGTTTATTTAAGACTGGATAACACATTAGAACTGGAGAATTTTAATGAAGTGACCTTAAAAAACTTACAAGAAATATTAACATTTTTTGACTGTGACTGTCTAAAAAGGTGATTTTTAGGTTAAGTTCTGAATTCTGCCGAGTCTATGATCATTCATCGTGTGGCAGTCCATTCAGAACTATAGTTCCTGACACTCCGAAAGCACGCTCACCGAACTGAGTATCTGGTGTGCGCTTTAGTTCCTTCAACCTTCCGATAGCTGATGAAGCTGCTGTCCTAAGGGTTGACTATTTTGAATTAGCAAATTAAATTTTTTTTTTTTTTTTTATAGTGAATACCTCACAAGAGTCCCAACTGCTCCCGTCTGGAGCCAGTGAGACTATGGCATCCCCAATTGGGGGATGTTGTGAGGCTGAAGGTAAGTGGGGAAGGGAAAGAGGAAGGTGGGGAAGTACCTGGCTATTCAGATCTAGTCACTAAACACGGCTAAAGCCATTTGGAGCAACGTTTCAATTCTGAATGGTGGTCTTACACCAGGGCGATACTGGTAGTATCTTCCACTCTGGAACGTGCCGCAAATATACTATATATTATTTTAATGTACTAATGTCCAAATAAATTGTTAAAAAAGATCTTTTAATACAGGTTGATTTTTTCAACATTATGGTAGGTACCTATACTATTAAAATCTAGGCAAAAGCCCAGTTGGGCGTAAAATCAAATGAATAAGTACTGCTCCTTTATTAAATTTTAAATCATGTTTTAAATTTTCTTTTATTTTTACTTGAATAAAAAAAAATGTCAATTTTTTTAAGAATATTTTTTTTTGCTAACCAAATAGAGACGATCACAAATTCAACAATTACTAATTACAATTTAAACAAAATAAATTCACATTTAAAATTAATCAATCGTATTTTTCGCATTATCAGTTCGAATTTTGAATAAAATTGACATAAATTCGAAGCGAATTTGAGTTCATTGAACGTGAATAATTTCACATACATATGTCGAATTAGTTAATACAATAGGGATGACGGCCTCCAAGGTCGAGAGGTAAGGCTCTCGACTAGCATGCTGTAGGTGGCAGGTTCAAATCCCGGCGTGCGCAAGTAAATTTTATTTCATTAATTTGTGTTACATCACAATATACTCATTTAAAATAATATATAGTATACTTGCGGCATGTTCCAGAGTGGAAGATACTCTGAGTCTCATCCTGATGTAAGAACACCATCCAGGATTGAAACGTTGGCTTTGTTCGTGTTTGGTTTCCCTGCTTTACTCTTCCTCTTCCTTCCACACTACCTTCAGCCTCCCAATTGTGGTTGCTATAGTCTCACTGGCTCCAGATGGTTGAGAGCAGTTGAAAGTTGGAGGTTTTGTTGGGCACATTCAACAGATGTCATAAAACGTTGCTGCCCACAGTTTAAGAGCCGTTGAAAAGGTCCAGACCTGCGCACTAGGCATTTCAGAGCCAGGGACGTGAAAATATAACATCCCTCTCCCATATAATCCTCTTTATAATGTTCTACTGGCCTACTCTCATAATTATATACCGTTTTACTGTTCTATTATTCTAGTTGAATCTTGTGTATATTCCTGACAAACTAAATATTACTTTTTTTGTAAAAAAAGTTGTTTTAAATGTTTGTGGCTTTCGCCTTTCAGGGGTGTTCTATGCCATCATTTAAAATTATGGAGAGAGGGAAGGTGAATTTAATTTTGTTTAAATGGGTAAATTTCAAAATTATATGGAAGATTCGAATTCACACTTGCAAGAGATGAATAAGTCTCGATAGAAGAGAGGATATTTGTTTAGAGAGGGACAATTAAAAATTATGTGATCTAAAGTTTCAACTTCTACACCACAGCATTGACGGCCCCCGTGGTCGAGGTGTAAGACTCTCGACTAGAAAGCTGTATGTAGGTCGTGGGTTCAAATCCCGGCTTGCGCAGGTTAATTTTATTTAATTAATTTGTGTTATTTAAAATAATATATAGTTTATTTGCGGCACGTTCCAGGGTGGAACGTAAGAGTAACAGGGTGGAAGATACTGTCAGTATCACCCTGGTGTAAGACCACCATTCAGAATTGAACCATTGCTCAAAATGGTTTTTTTTTTTAATTTCAACAGTAAAGTACTATTAATTTTTTTTTTACATATAAACAAAATTTTTTTACGAGTTGAATATTGAAACGGTATTTCAAAACTTTAGTATCTTATTTGTATAAATATTTGTTGAATTATGTGACAATATGAACAATAACTAACTCGGTAGGTTCATGACAAGGTAAAGTCCTCGACTACGAATTCGGAAGTCGGGGAAGTGCGCAAAATATCTTATGAAAATTTGTTATTTCAGAATTTTAAAAAATCGGTCGCTGGGGGTTTTTTATGATAATTTTTAGGTTTTTTATGTGATGTAGATTCACCAGTTTCCCGATTGTACTACGTGTTTCTGGACACCGTGTATAAATTATGTTATTTGACATAAAATCATTTATAGTACCGTTCAGTGGTAGATACTCACAGTACCGCCTTTGTTAAAGACCACCATTCAGAGTCAAAACGTTGCTTGAAATGGTTTTAGCCGTGTTTGGTGACCAGATCTGAATAGCCACTTCCCAAAATTTCTTCATCTCCTTCCCTTCACCATACCCTTCAGCCTTACAATATACCCCATTTTTAGAAGTCAAAGAATCCGTCGGCTTCACCCTTTTGGGAGCAGTTGTGCCTCTTGTGCTGCAATTCACATTAAAAAAATAATATGTATGCATATTATCACCTTTGGACTCCTAGGCTCAAATAGACAAATAGACTCAGATCGAAAAATATACTTAGATAGACAAATATACTCAGATAGACACAGATAGTCAAATAGACTCAGATAGACAAATAGACTTACATAGACAAATATACTCGGATAGACAAAAAGACACAGATATACAAATAGACTCATATAGACAAATAGACTTACATAGACAAATATACTCGGATAGACAAATATACTCGGATAGACAAATATACTCGGATAGACAAATAGACACAGATATACAAATAGAGTCAGATAGACAAATAGACTTACATAGACAAATATACTCTGATAGACAAATATACTCAGATAGACACAGATATACAAATAGACTCAGATAGACAAATAGACTTACATAGACAAATATACTCGGATAGACAAATAGACACAGATATTAGAATTGACTCAGATCTATCAACATTATAAGATAGAAGAGATATATCCCACAAAAATTTTTTATTAAAAATTATCCACAATGCTGTTGACAGCGACTAACTTCTAGAAAATGTTCATTTCCACTGTCTAGTTCGAAACAAACGGTCAAACAAACAATTCCACATCCCACACTCAAAACTGACTACACACATCATTCGTTTTTCAGAAGGACATGCACTAAATACAATTTTTTTTTCCATTTGTCCTTAGTTTAGTTAACTTAATGAATATTGGAGGAAATTAAATCCGATTGTTAATTACGTACCCTCTCCCTCTGCTTTGTTTAAGATATATCAGTTATTTTCATTAAGGCGATGCAATACGTACTAATGCAAAATCATGTGTTTTTGGTTTGAAAATTTGGTCGCCTAGAAACGTTTCAGATGCTTTAATTAAATACTGCGAGTAGAATACATCTTGGCCTTTAAATTTGTCGAGTATTTTTTAGATAAGTCTTTTTATAAGCCCAGAAAAAAATTATGTATAAGGCCTATGAAAACTGCTTTAAAGTTCAAAATCTCCTACTTACGAACTCATTTTCAGTTATAATTTTATTGTATAATGTGGCAAATTAAGTTATTTATAAAATGATCCGAAAAAATTAAATATTTATGACTGAACATCCACAAAATAAAATAAAAGGCACTTTTTGGCCATGTTTTTTTCTTGCATAAATCAAAACTGCCAGATGGTGTTAAGCGGGAATTTAAACCTTATCGCCATTTACGTAAGGGCTGTTATTGATAGCGGCTCGACTTAAAATGTGTGCATCGCATTGAGGTCTTTTTATGTTTTTCTGTTTATTTATGTTATTTTATGTATGTAACAGGAATTTTATCTAGAAAATTCACTGGTTTATGCAACATGTAAAATTTAATTATTTACATAAAATTGAAAAGCTTTATATTTCCCAAATACACTAAAATAAAATAAAATAAAAATAGACTCAGATAGACTAATAGACTCAGATAGGCAAATAGACTAAGATAGACTAATAGACTCGGATAGGCAAATAGACTAAGATAGACAAATAAACTCAGATAGACAAATCGACTCCACATAGACAAATAAAATTGACTGTCTATTAAATGTTTTTATTTACATTAACCTCACTCAAGGAGGCCCTGAAGAAATTAATTTCCCTCTGAGTTAATGTCATTTTTGGCGATGCTGTGTGGAGGGTCTTTTTGTTGAAAGGAAGGAGTCAACCTGCACGGAGAAAAATGTCTGATTTATTGAAATTCTGTTAAAAACGTGATTGCAATCCATTTCGTGATAAAACATGAATCCATTCAGAATATATCGGAACACGTGTGCATGCAGGTGTTCTTTTTCTGATAAGTATAATGACGAAATGCGACAATATTTGTATGTATATGAACATATGCTCATAACACAAGGAAATCTGTCAATACCAAAAGTCCCATTTTTAACATAAATACGAATAATTTTACCTGATTTTGAATAAATTAGCAATACTTTATATCAGTAAGTTTTCTCCGTGTGGTTCTTGAAGAAACCCATGTCGTAGAAGGGACGAAACAAAGAGGCTGACAAATCGTTCCACAGCCGAGGTTTTGAACCACGAATCGTAGAAACGACCCGTTCTCATGTGACAAGTATCAACTGTGTAAAAATGTTGGGCACGCGTTTGGCGTTTTTTCCAACTGTGCACCGGTGCCGAAGAAATCAAGGAAATTCTTTCATATCTAGAAGCATCTTCCATTGAAATACCGGCAGAACAAGGATTTGATCAAGTAATGTTCGAATAACATTAAAATCCCAAAAATGAACTCCAATCACATTCAAAACACCTACCTCTATCTAGGAATTACTTATTTAAACAACCTTCCTTTAAATATAAAACACCTACCTCTATCTAAGAATTACTTATTTGAACAACCTTCATTAAAATATAAAATACCTACCTCTATCTAGGGATTTCTTATTTTACCAACCTTCCCGTAACGTAAATATACAACACCTACCTCTATTTAGGAATTACTTATTTGAACAACCTTCCTTTAAATATAAAACACCACCCTCTATCTAGGAATTACTTATTTGAACAACCTTCCTTTAAATATAAAACACCACCCTCTATCTAGGAATTACTTATTTGAACAACCTTCCTTTAAATATAAAACACCACCCTCTATCTAGGAATTACTTATTTGAACAACCTTCCTTTAAATATAAAACACCACCCTCTATCTAGGAATTACTTATTTGAACAACCTTCCTTTAAATATAAAACACCACCCTCTATCTAGGAATTACTTATTTGAACAACCTTCCTTTAAATATAAAACACCACCCTCTATCTAGGAATTACTTATTTGAACAACCTTCCTTTAAATATAAAACACCACCCTCTATCTAGGAATTACTTATTTGAACAACCTTCCTTTAAATATAAAACACCACCCTCTATCTAGGAATTACTTATTTGAACAACCTTCCTTTAAATATAAAACACCACCCTCTATCTAGGAATTACTTATTTGAACAACCTTCCTTTAAATATAAAACACCACCCTCTATCTAGGAATTACTTATTTGAACAACCTTCCTTTAAATATAAAACACCACCCTCTATCTAGGAATTACTTATTTTAACAACCTTCCTTTAAATATAAAACACCTACCTCTATCTAAGAATTACTTATTTGTACAACCTTCATTAAAATATAAAATACCTACCTCTATCTAGGGATTTCTTATTTTACCAACCTTCCCGTAACGTAAATATACAACACCTACCTCTATTTAGGAATTACTTATTTGAACAACCTTCCTTTAAATATACAACACCTACCTATATCTAGGAATTACTTATTTGAACAACCTTCATTAAATATACAACACCTACCTCTATCTAGGAATCACTTATTTTAACAACCTTCCTTTAAATATAAAAATTATCGAAAATATTCCACGGATTGTAGATTCATTTAAAAAATTACATTAAACCACTATACGAGTTCATATCTGTTATTATTATTTTTAAATCTTTTTTTCTGTTATATCCAAATTGTGCGTTCTTCTATTCTATATATATATATATATATTAGGGCGTCCCAAAAAAATTAAAGTTGTTATTTTTCAACGCATACCCTCTAATTTTGTTTCAATAATGGCAAAACACCTATAAATAAAATTTCGTTTACTTTGGACAACTGCAACCCGTGCCGACTTGCATCGAAACATGTTACTTGTACATTAAGACGCCCGCCAGCAAACGTGTCGATGAGCTAGTAGTAACTTGCTTTTTTGTTAGTAAATGAATATCACTCATTCAGGCAAGATGTCGTCAGATTTACGCAGTTCTAAAAAAAGTATATTTTTAATAGGAGTCGTAAAACACCAAATATCGGGTTCTAAACTGCCATCTAATGGACAAGTTCTTGAAGTTTTGTTCTACAATATCCGGAAAGTGAAATTAACTGTCAATATATACCAAATATAGTCATAGTTGGTATTAAAAGCTGTGTTTGAAGTGAAAATCAGTCAAGTGACTACAAGCCCTGACATCCCACTCTTCAAAAAGTTTCGAGATAACTGGAAAAATGTTGATCCCGATTAAATTCAGTGCTACAGAGAAAATCTCACATTGCACCTAACCTTCGGAAATCGAAGATTTGCTTGACTTTTATCGTACTGCACTGACAACAAAAATACTTGGAGATGACTATTGAGAGTTGTTAGAGATCTCTGTATAGTTTTAGGAGGAGATACATCGAGAAAATTTAAGATTCGGCCCCCAGGTGCTCGATGGATGTCAAAGGCGCTTTATTCCTTGAAAATATCATTAATTTATGCGTAATTTAAAATTTCCGGTATGGATCCGGCGGAACTTTTAGACGTTTGCTTGTTCATAGTAACATCCTATGTGTTATAGCAGTTAAAGCACCTTAACAGGACTTGTGCTTTTTGAAATCGATGAAGGCTTACGAAAAAATTGATGAAAACATCTCAATGGCAGCTTAATTTCTGTTCAATAATAATTTTTATCGCTGTTTGACGACGCTGTGGTTCAAACAACTAAAATAAAAATGCTCGAAAATTGTTATTTTAAATAATTTATCAACCCATGACAAACGTTACATCCCATCGACGGAAGATTTTGATGGTACATTGTATGGTAAGTTTATTAAGTAGTTACAATTATGTTTTGCATTGAGGTTTTTGTTCATATCAAAATTTAGTGAATTTTGTTTCAGAGAAAAATATTAAGACTTCATTTCAGTCAAAAGCAAGTATTTGTTTGATTGTCTGAAAACAGATGCTAGTTTTCTTAACGAATTCCCTACGATGTGGTCAAATAATGCTTCGTATCAAGAAGCCAGAAAGAAGCAGTCGTCGCTGAGGGTAGTGAATGATATAGCTGAAAGAGCTGTTAAGTTAATGCAGATTTTCATGGCTTAATCTCACGGTCGAAGAGGAACAAAAACAATTTTTGTTACGATGCGTTCAGGAACACCGGAAGAAATTTTTTTGAAGAAAAATCAAGGAGAAAATTTAATCAATAAACCATTTTTAAATATAAAATACTACATAATTGAACATTTGTGCATTTTTTAATTTTATTTATCCTACAAAAATGAAAGTTGAAAATCGTTCCATATTAACTCTGTACCATATGTTTGGCATCAAGTCGGCACGGGTTGCCGGTGTGTAATCAAAATAATATTTATTATATGAGTTATTGGGATCAAATAAAATAAAATAAGAGGGTATGCATATTTAAATTCAAGAAAAAAAAAATCTTTCTTATGTCCTGGGACACCCTATTATATATATATAACCTATATAAAATGTTGATCCCGATTAAATTCAGTGCTACAGAAAAAATCTCACATTGCACCTAACCGCTTCCTATATATATATATATATATATATATATATAATTGTTGTATGTGTTTGAAATAGAATATATATTTATATATTCAACCAGCTTCACTAAAAAAGATAATACTAAAATGTGTTGGATTGATTCGAGAACAGCTACAGTATCCAGGGATACCAACTGATTATTTCAACCAAGTTTCACTAAAAACGATACTACTAAATTTCTTTTGAATTGTCTGATAACAGCCACATCTTATATACATGCAGTAAGAGATTAGAATGGTTCATAAATTTATTACATATCATTTATGTTGATATCGATTTTCGTATTATCATTTAGTTCTTGATTCAGTAGAAAATCCATATTATCAGAATAATAATATATTATAAAAATGAAATTTCAACAAACATATTATATTGATAAGATATAATGATTCTCACAATCTTGTCTGTGTGATGTTCGATGATACAAATTATCTAATCTACTGCAGTGTTTCCAAAAAGGTGGGTCGCTAGGGGGCCATGAAAGTGGGATAAAAAAAATGAACAACCGTCTAGACTCTAGAGCCATTGAGTCTGTGGCATTCCCAGTCGGGTTATGTTGTGAGGCTGAAGGTATTGGGGAGGGAAAGGAAGTGGGGAAGAAAAGTGTGATGAAAATCCTGGGTACACCAAACATGGCCAAAGCTATATCAAGCATCGTTTCAATTTGTAAAAGAACTAAAATCTTTTGTTAGAAATCTTGACAGAAACAATTTTACTTTTTCCATTTTGACAGGTGACATTAATATAAATATTAATGATAACAATATAAATGTAAATTGTCAAAATGAGTATCTAGATTGTTTATCAAGCTCTGGATATACGTCATATATTAGCTCACCAACTAGAGTAACCTTAAGTAACTCTGCATGTTTAGACCACATATTTGTCAAGTCGCACAAGGCGACCAATATTATCTCTTCAATTCTTGAAACTAATATCACAGATCATTACCCGACCTTTTATGGACACCATTTCAAAAATACACCTCTAAACCAAAATTCTGTTACTCTAGAAAAAGTAGACATTGATTATAAAACTCTAAACTCTTTACTTCAGTCAGAAAACTGGGAAAATGTAATATCAATAGAAAATCCACATTTAGCATTAGAGAATTTCTATAATACTCTTAGAGAGTATATTCTAAAAAGTGAAAGTAAAATAGTTGTCACTAACAGAAAATATAAAAAAATTAAACCTTGGATTACAGTTGGATTAATTATATCAATTAAACAAAGGGATAAATTATATAGAGAAATGATAAAATATCAAATGGATTGCCAAAATAATAATCTCAGAACAATGCCTTATCTGAAAACAAAATATCTAATGTACCGAAACTTACTAAATAGACTGATACGAAACTGCAAAAAGAAATACTATTGTGAACAAATTGAAAATGCTAAAAATAATACTAAAAAAACTTGGAATATTATAAATGAAATTGCCAACAAAAAAATTATGTCTTCAAATATTGTAAATGAGGTTAAAATAAATAATGAAATAATAACTAACAAATCGACCATTGCAGAATGTTTTAATAACTTCTTTACAAATATAGTAGACGAGGTACTTCAATCTTTCGGCATTAATGTTAATCATGATTATATGGAGACATCTCCTCAATTAGACTCTAATAACGATTCAATTAACTCAATAGAATATTTTTCTCCTATTACATTTAATGAAATTGAAAAATATATTGATAACCTAAAACCATCCAACTCTAAGGGAAATGATGGCCTATCATGTGATACATTAAAAAAAATAAAACAACATGTATTAACGCCATTACAACATATTTTTAATATATGCCTCAAAGATGGTCATTTTCCAGAACAGTTTAAAATCTCCACTATAATACCTATTCATAAATCTGGGGATACGCATAAATTAGACAATTACAGACCAATATCCCTTGTTTCAAACCTATCAAAAATATTCGAAAAATGCATCAAATTTAGAGTCATTGAACACTTAGAAAAATATAAAATTCTATCGAAAAACCAATACGGCTTTCGTAAAGATCTAAGCACTGAGGATGCCATATATGAATTGACAAAAAATATTTATACATCTATCGATAAAAAAAAGAAATGTCTTGCCATATTCCTAGATTTAAGAAAAGCTTTCGACACCATTAATCATAATTTACTCATTAAAAAAATAACTCAACTGGGCTTCAAAAAACACACACTAAAATTACTATCAAACTATCTTAAAGACAGAACACAAAAAACAAAAATTGGGAATAATTATAGTTCAGAAACACAGATAAAAAACGGAGTTCAGCAGGGAACTGTTCTTGGCCCGATTTTATTCTTAATTTATATTAATGATTTATGTAATTTTGTAATCCCTGGTAAAATTGTTTCTTACGCCGATGACACGGCAATAATAGTGGATGGTAATAATTGGACAGAAACTTTTTCGAATGCAACTGTATGTATTTCACTTGTTTCAAAATGGTTAAAATACAACAAACTTGTCTTAAACTACAGCAAAACATTTTACTTACCTTTTTATAAAAACATCAAAAACAAACCAAAAGACAACCTTAAAATTAGAATCCATAATACAACTTGCAATCAAGAAATGTGCTTCCTGTGCAACGAACTCGCTAATGTCAAAAATATAAAATATTTAGGAGTATCAATAGATATTAATCTTAATTGGAAATCTCATATTAATCAAACCACTTCAAAACTAAGATATCTAACCTACATATTTTATAGACTCAAGGAAATTTTAAACGCTGAAAAATTGAAAATGATCTACTTCTCCCTGGTGCAATCTGCAATCACTTATGGCATAATAGGATGGGGTGGTGCACCTGATACATTTATTAAGCCTCTACAAATAATTCAAAAGCACATAATTAAAGTCATATATAACAAAAATAAAACATTTTCGACCGACCTATTATACAAGGAATCTAAATTATTTAACATTCGTAAATTATTTATATTACAAACTATGAAATATCTATTTAAAAACAAAAACAATTTCAAAATAAATGAAAACAGAATGAGCAAAAGAACAAATAATATATTTTACACCCCCCAAACCAATACTAAATTAATGCAGACGCATAGCAGTTTCATTGGTCCTCGTACATTTAACCTTCTACCACTACAAACTCAAATGATAAATAAAAAGATAGAATATATTAAAGAGGTAAAATTATGGCTGATTGACGCAGATATTGAAACGCTTTTACTATAAATTTATTTATCCTTTCTACAACTCACTTGCTGAAACTTTATAAATTATTGTACATAATGTTTTTCTCTTTACTTTTTATAATAACTATAAACAAAAAAACCTTTTTCTACTAATGTATATTATACTTTAGGTACTTGAAATATAGTAATCGTTTTATATTACCCACACTCAGGCAGTCAGTGCCTTAGTGGGTTTTCATTTCTTTTGTAAACTATTTGGTATTATATATTATGTTATTTTATACTATCTATTAATATGTATAATATGTGTAAAGAAATGAAAATAAATAAAGAAATAAAAAAAAAATAAAAAAATTCTGATTGGTGGTCTTACACCGGGGCGATACTGAGAGTATCTTCCACTCTGGAACGTGCCGCAAATATACTATATTTATATTTTAATTTAGTAATTTGTGTAATTACACAAATTAATCAAATGAGATTTAAACCAGCGACCTCCAGCTTGCTAGTCGAGAGGCTTACCCCTTGACCGTGGAGGCCGACGAATTTCCAGTGTTCAAACCTTATTTTTCTATCAACAAAATTTTGAGTGGGTAGGTAACGGAGTACAAGTTTAAGATAAACCGGGACTGGTTTAGGAAACGCTGATCTTATCTAATTGAAATTCAATTCCATGAAAAGATAACATATTTGAATTTTTCCGATAAAATATATATTTTTGGACACAACACAAAGTTCGGCGATGCCCTTCGATTGTATAAATTAAAAACGTAACGAATATGGCTAACCAAAACTACCGGTAATTTGTGTCAGTGTAACTTGTGTTGTGTTGTGCGCTTGGCAGTGCAAGGCAGCAGCAATAGTAGGCAGTGTAGTGTAGTGTGATTGTAAACTGTGACTAACAATGGAAACAGATGAGACGAATCAGTGTCCAATCAAGAGAGCAGACTTATGGGGGCTCTTATTGAAGGGTACCTCTGATGGTGCAGCTGTTATTGTTCCTCGCTGGTGTTCATTGAAGCAGATAGATAAAAGATACAATGACGTGCATTGCGCCATTCGCTCCAGCAACGTGAAGCTTCTCGGCAAACTCCTCAATCCATCGATAAGCCCTGAACTCTTGGAGCGACTTGTCTCAGAATCTTACGAGGAGTTACTCTTGAACAATGTCCTTGTGTCAGGAGAAATGCATCTGTTCGTCCAATGCACGTTGCTTGATCTACGTTTCTTCTCCAAAAGCGACGAAGCGCTTCCTGATACTTTCTTCTCTAATAATAATATCCAAGAACGCATCCAAATGCTTGTGGAAAATATTGCCCAAATTAAAACTTATGAAGAAGTAGACAGTCACTTTTTATACACGGCCAAGCTTATTGCTCAGAATATCCACATTCTGAAACAACAACTGAAGTCCACGTACGATATTTTGCCCTGGGAAGAAATAGAGTTCTGCTTGGTGAGCTTTGTATCAGCCCGCATTAAGCGACAAGAATTGAATATATTTTATGTGTCCGTACTGAAGAAAGAGAGGTTATTGAAGGAACTGGACACGTTTGCCTCTGCCCTGCAAAAGTTAGAGGAACACATCAGGTCTACAAAAATAAAGACGCTTCGGAAACCGACGAGTGAAACCCGCGAGTATGTTGCCGCTAACATCAGCAGTACATACCCAGACTTGTACGCTGTCTATTGGGAGGTGAGAGACATATCCTCGCTCCATATCATGAAGACATATCTAGACGCGGCCTTGCTGGCAGACTCTGCTACTAGACCTGGACAGTTGACTATCAAGAGAGCCCTCCAGGTGACGGGAGAACATCTGAAGAACACATTGGACAGCCCCAAGCTCTCCCCAGCCGTGAGTAATCTTCTCCTCCTCTCTGCACCCAAAGAAACCAGGAGAATCCTGATAGACTTACGGAACTCTCTATGCCATCCACACATAGAGTTAAAAGACTCTGAACAATATTCAAATATTCAAAATGACATAAAAAAGATAGCATCTATTATAACTGAAATAACGTACTTTAACAAATTGGATAAAATAAAGCATATGCTTATCAAGTTCATCAATAGTAAGAGTGAAGATGAAATTGACGAAATCGCAAATATGTATAAAAATGTGCAATTAGATGGAGATGTCCAAGAAACAAATAAAATGACAAAATACCAACAGAATATTGAAGAACTTATTAAAAACGTTAAAAATCAAACATCATGTGAGAAGGAACTGTCTGCTGAAATAAAATATATTCTCGACCAAACAAAATTTCAATATCATTTAACAATCGTACACTATTACATTTTTTATTTTATATTCACTTTTAGGGACATTGACCACGGTGCCAAAAGTGACTTAAGGATCTTAGCTAGTCTAGTATTAGAAAACTTTCCACCACAAACAAATCGATTAGAATTTGAAAAACACAGGGTAGCGCTAGGTAGCCTATTATCCGAATTTTATGACAGTGTAAATACGAGAATTGACCAGGAGATTGCTGACGAAATAAAAATTGCGATAGCTAAAATAAATTACCCTCGATCAAACATGGATATTAATTGTATCGAAGATTATAGTAGAAAATGTATCGATGATTATTATAGTAGACGGTCAAAAAAAAAAAAAAAAACCAGATAAAAATTGAAGAACCACTCAATCTGAATTTAACTGAACTGGAGAGCATCATAGGAGCTGGTGGAATGAGTTCTCAAGTATATGAACCTAATATGTTATCACTCAAAGATAAGATTGAAAATAAATTTGCAGTAGAAGCCCTTGTGCTGGATATCATAAATCTATTAGACAGCTCGAATGATGAGCTGTACCTAGATGTTACAGTGCCTCTGTTGAACGGCAAATGTTTGCGCAACCACTTAGCTCACAGAAACGCCTTGGTAGAAATTATGCCAACCGATAATTGGTCTGCCGTGCTATTAAATGCCATAAAACTGAATAAAAGCAAAAACCTTTTACCGAATTGTAAGATCGGGAATATTGTAAAACACAACATCAATCAATTGAGACAGAGATATGAGCGGGGCTTATCTATTCTTCACTATCAGAAGGAAATGTGGCGGTCTCTGCTTGACGGGAACTTTGAGAATTTTACAATAGCAATCGCGGGAGGAGCTGATATATATTCAAGAATGGAAAATTTGTCTTGTACGCTGCACTACGCTGCGCGGGGACCCAATGTTGAGACTGTCATATTTTTGACTAAACAGAAAGGGATTGGCACTGAAGTGAGAGATATCAACGGTCAAACTGCCCTGCACGTAGCTGCAGCCTTCGGAAGAGATGTCACTTTAAAATTCTTAGTGGTAGAAATGGAAAATGAAATTGATCAAGTTGATCATCGTGGAAAGACACCGTTACATCTGGCTTCCCAAAATGGTCACATTATAACTGTTTTAACATTGCTTTTACTGAAAGCCAAAACAACTGTAAAAGATAGTCGTGAATATTCTCCTTTGAATTATGCTGTGCAGGGAAATCATTTAGAAGTGGTCAAAATCCTCTTGGAGAAAGAAGCTACAGTGAATGAAAATACAATTACCAAAAGTTTTAGTCCCCTTCACATAGCCGCGAGATTCGGTCATGTAAGAATGGTGCGTTACTTGCTGCTGCATGAAGCTGATGTCAATGCTCAGAATCACGATGGCACCTTCCCACTACAACTGGCAGCAGGCAATGGGCATCTTGAGATTGTCAACATTCTGCTAGAGAAAGGAGCTCATGTGAACTTCAGAGACTACCGTGGAAAATCTGCATTAGTAGGCGCAGTGCAAAGAAGTCATGAAGAGATCGTCAAGACCCTCTTGGAAAAGGGTGCTTTTGCTGATAACGGAGATTACAATAATAATATCACCCCCCTTCACAAAGCTGTTCATGCAGGCAATATAGTTATCGTACAGCAACTGTTGCAATACAACGTCAATGTTAATGCTAAAAGTAAGGTTGGCATGGAAAGATTTCTATTTGCGATTAGTTGTGGAAATGCGGATCTAGTTGACCTTCTATTGCAAAAGGGCGAACTGAAAAATTCCAAAAATAGCGAGAACATTACGGCATTACATATAGCTGCTTACTTTGGCAGTACTTCAATTGTAGAAACTTTAATAAATAAATGTCAGATGGACCTTCATATCCAAAGTGAGTGTAAATCCACTCCGTTGCATCTGGCCGCACAAGAAGGTCACCTACCAGTGGTAAACATTTTACTTGAGAAAGGAGCCAATGTTAATTCTGTACAAAATAAAGGTTACACGGCTCTGCATCTCAGTGCCAGAAATGGTCATGATGAAATTTCAGAGGCTTTGATTAAGAAAGGAGCTGAAGTGAACTGTAAAGATGAAAGACAAAATACACCATTGCATGTTGCTGCTACTAAAACTTGCAATGAGAAAACTATCTTAATATTGCTAAAGCATCCCGATGTTAAAATTAATGAGATGGGAGAGATGAACAGAACGGCGCTGCATTTTGCGTCTTTAGCCGGTGATGGTCCAATGATAGAAGTATTGCTCCAGAAAAGGGCTGATGTTAATGCTAAAGATATAAACGGTACCACCGCATTGCACCTGGCTGTCGAAGGGAATCACGGGGCTGCTGTTGAGATCCTGTTAGACGATAAGTACAAAGCTGAAGTTAACCTGTTAGATAATAACAGTAATTCCGCCTTATGTAGCGCAGCAAGAAATAACAATAAGGAGCTGTTGAACAAATTGATTGAAAAAGGAGCGGATATTAATTTTGGTGGAGGTAAACCTTTGTTAACCGCAATTAGAGCAGGGCATAGACTTATGGTTGATGCTTTGCTGAAGGAAAACATCATTATTAAAGATCAAACCGGCTTAAACTTCTTATATGTGGCTGCTCTAAGTGGTGATGGGGTAATAGCCACGGCATTGATAGAGAAAGGTATTAAAGTTGCAGATTGCATACAATACCCTTTGCCCTTATTCATTGCAATACAGAATGGGCATACGAAGTTTGTCGAAGTTTTGCTTGAAAAAGGTGCCGACCTCAACCCCACGGATCTAAACGTCTTGCCGCTGCATTACGCAATTCAAATGAACAAGCCAGATATTGTGAAAATATTACTGTCCTCGGGAGCTAACTCTAATATCAGAGATTCAAATAATAGAACACCGTTAGAGCTGGCAGTTATTAATGGTCAAAAGAAAAATACTTTAATACTGTTGCAACAAGAAGGTGTTATGATTGATGAAAGTAATAATGACGAGGAATGGACGTTACTGCATTTCGCGGCTAAAGCGGGTAATCTTGAAATAACAAAACTCTTGGTAGACCAAGGAGCTGACCGTCATAAGAAAGACAAAAAAGGTTTTGAACCAATATCTATAGCCACTCAACACGGCCACCAAAACTTATTTACCTTCTTCTTGGAGTGTGAAATGAGCATTGATGGTAGACTCAATACCGTGATGCATTGTATGGTGGAAAAAGGAGAGCTAGCTACAGCTAAATACTTGGTAGAGAATATGTTAATTTATATTAATTCCCCTTGTGGTAACGGCGTCATGCCTATTCACTATTTAGCCCTGTTTGAACACGTGGTCAAGTTATTATTGCATAGCGGTGCAGTGTATGATGCAACGAACAAATCTAACGAAACCTCGTCAGATTTGGCTAAAAGTAGAGAAATTAAAGAAGTGTTCGAGGGAATACGAAAACTCTTCGAGGCTCTCAAACAGAAAGATGCCACTATGGTTAACGACTTGGCACATTATTTAGATTTACAAAGTTCTGAAAATGAAACACTTTTACACATCGCTTCCTCGAAGGGCTTTCAGGAAGCTTGTGACATGTTGTTGGAAAACAAAGCCAATCCCAATGTTGTTGAAAGATGCGGCAATACTCCGCTACATTACGCAGCCAAATATTCTCATCCAGGGATAGTAGAATCTTTGCTGAAAAACGGCGCAGCGCACAACTTCAAATCTGAAAATACAAAGACTCCGTTAGACTTTGCTACTCATGAAGATATCAAATCCTTACTGAAAATAGTTGCACTCTGTTTCCAAAAAATACGATCCCGTGATGTTTCAGTAATGAAAGATATAAACAATATAACTAATGTGGAAATCATAAAAGCGGTGATGAAGACTTGCGACACCGATGGTAACACGCTTGTGGTTGTTGCTATGAAAAATAATTTCCTCTGCATAGAAGAGTTAAAGCGGGTTTCACAGCCCAATGTTCTTAGCAACTCATTAAAGGCGTATGAATATATAAAGTGTGAAAGATTTCCACAAGCCCTGGAAATTTTAAAACAGTTGCTTGATGAAAGAATTGAAATATTGGGAGAGGATAATCCAGGAACGCTGGACATTCATTTCAGAATAGCGGAAATATTATTGTTACAAAATAAATATTCCGAAGCCATACCCATGTTGGAACATATCTCCAAGAAGAGATTGGAAAAAATGGGTCCTGACCACCTAGACTCCACAGAGGCCAGGCGTATGTTGGCTTTCCTTTTATATAAATCTGGAAGGATGGAAGAGGCGTGGAAAATTCTCCAGGAACTTATGACGAGGCAACAGAAAGTACTAGGCGAGGGGCATGAGCTACTAATGCTAACTAAATCCCAAGCAGGGGATGTGCTCAGGGGCCTAGGGAAGCATAAAGAGGCCTTGTGTTTGTTAAAGCCAATTTACAAAAGTTATAAAAAAAAATTGGGTGCCCACCACCCTCAAACCCTTTTTCACCAAAATAACATTGCCAAGGTTTTGTTTAGTCAAGGGAAGCTCCATGACGCTTTAGCTATGTTTAAAAACGTTTACGAAGCCAGCGAACTAATTTTAGGACGAAATGATTCTATAACTATCGATTCCAGGTTTTTGATGGCAATAACTCTTATAAACCTAAACAAATTCGATGAAGCAATGCAAGTTCTTAAAGAAATATTAGCTCTTCAAAAGAATAAACTAGAAATCAATAGCAACAACATTGATAAAACTGAATTCCTTATGATGTATGTGTATGAAAAACAGAATAACATTGACGATTTATTGATGGTTCAAGAGGTGAGGTCGGTTGCGAGGAATGCCATATCTGATCCCAACCAACCAATTGATATCCCTTTGCCAGATAGAGAATACGATAAATTTAAAAAACAAATCAAATCAAAAATGAATACGGACATCGTGTATTTTCTTCCTTCTGATGCTAATTTTCTAACAGCAGCCAAAGAAGGAAATAGAAACGAAGTTGCTAGATTAATGAAGACTGGATCAGACGTAAACACTGTGGATAGCGAGGGTAGAACGGCGCTACACTTTGCCGCCAAAGTGAAAGTTATAAAGCTGCTACTGGACCGCGGAGCCGACGCTACAGCCGTATCACAGAATGGGAACACCCCCCTTCACCTAGCTACATCCCGAACTTGTGAACAAACAGTCCGTCTCTTGTTGCAGAACGTAAAGAAGTCCAAACCCAAAGCTTACCATAGGTTTATCAATGCTAAAACTGTGGTGGAAGGTTCCACAGCTCTGCACATTGCCTCTGAGAAGGGAGCCATCGAAATCGTATATTGCCTGTTGGCGCATGGTGCGTGCTACAATAGTCGAGACGCAAGCAACAGAACGCCTTTGCAATGTTCGGACAGTTCTTCTGTCACCCAACTGCTGCGTTTAGCCAAGAAACTGTTTGAGATGGCGAGGCGGGGAGGCACTGCGCTTCCTCAGGGAGATGAGAGGCATTTATCGGCGATAGTGAACTCTAGAGATACAGAACATAAGACTCCCCTGCAGCTGGCCGTAGTTAATGGCCACACTGCCACTGCCAGACTTTTACAAAAACACTGGATTAGTCTACGACAGAGCAAACCTAACTGCCCATGGCTCATAGGGTATATAGTGTCTCTTTGGCGCTTTGCATCTCTGTATTGGAATTTTTGTTTAGTTATTTTTTTTTTATTTCTTATGTTAACAAGTGATAGAGTTGTTTTCGGTACATAAATAAACTTACAATAAATACTGATTTATGTTTAAATTAAGGTAAATTAAAATTAATAGTCTGGATTATGGAAAGCAAAATATGTGTAAAAAAACATAGAAATATACAAATATAAGTAAATTTTAAAGTGTAGTTATAGTGTGATAATTTTCTAAACGAAGTTTAAAGTTTGAAATGAAAAGTTACTAAGTGAAGTTTTAAAGTTGATCAACTAAAATTGAAATATCTGAACAGCGGGTTCAGATATTTCAATTACCTATATGTCAGACTTAATGTGTTGTTTATGTTTGGTATATTTCAGTCATTATATATATATATATCATTCCAGCAAAAGAAGACAGAAAATAAAGGGCCTCTCGAGTGACGTAATTATAAATTTTAATTTGTGAATCAGCATACGTCTCAACTTGGATTAATTTATGGTTCAAGATGGACTTGTAATTTCCAGATATCTAATTTAATGGGGTCAAAGAACTATATAACACAATTTGCTGAAATTTTAGGTATTTTGCTTTCCATCTATTACCTTAATTTAATCATAAATCTTAAATCATACATAAAAAATTGTTGTGTGAAAAAATTGTTTGAGCCAATCTTTCTTTATTCTTGAATTTATCCAATATTTTTGTTGTTGACTTATGCTAATTATGTTAATTCACATTTGACAAAGTTGTCAAATGGCCATTCAGCCCCATTTTGTTTTTTGACATTTGAAAAGCCCTCGCTAAATGCCGATTCTAGGTGCTTATCAGCTTTTTATCAAGTTTTTTTTTGTATTATAGCTGTTCGCGCATAACGCAAAGAAATTATAATTATGTTATTACCTACATCCTATTGTTCCCACCTTGCCATCGGGATATAGGGATTTGTCTGACCGGCGCACGCTAGTACAATTTCTACCACCTACCGATACGCGTCTCGGGTCACATTTCATTGGACATTTCTTTCGTGGTCGATACCTAGTGACGGAAATAGATTAATACTGTGTGAGATTGGTGCCATCACGGAAGCTGTAAGGAGATACCAGTACAAGGTAGGACTTTCCTTTAATTCTGGTGGCATCCTCAAATTCCCATTCCCGTTATTTTTCCCATATCGATCAATTTGCACCCGACACAGACGCTTAAGTTTTTTTAAGAGCTATCGAAACATTGGTCTTCAGCCGGATAAGATTTGCGTAGAAATTGTATTCAAATAGTAAATGGTTCAATAATCGTACGATTAAAAGATTATTTCAAGTAGTTATTATTTCTTACCGCGCGCCGCGGTTGCATTTCATAGGTGGGTAGTAATTTCAGTACATATTTCAAAATGGACAAGAATGAATCCAAGATTGGTTCTTTAAAGTTAAAAAGGCAAAGATTATTTGGGCGTATACAAGCCGCATATGATCTTATTAAAGATTTAAGTATAAGTTCAAAGTTATGTCAATTTAAGGCTAGAATGGAAAAAATCGAGTCGACATATGAGGAATTTCAAAGCATACAATGCGAACTGGCGGACTTGGTTTCACTTCCCGAATTTGAGTCAAAAAATGATATTTTGGAAGTTTCCCGTGTTTTTGATGAATTGTACTTCGAGGTCACGTCGGCGCGTGACACTCTCGAGGCGAATAAGAATGGTCATAATGACTCATCCGGCGAGGAATTGCAGCGCCCGGGTCGAAGTTTTCTGGCACCAGAAATAAAAATACCATCGTTCAGTGGCCACATTAGAGATTGGCCTCCGTTTTTTAATTTATTTAGGAGTCTCGTTCACGAAAATACAGTTCTCACTAATATTGAAAAATTTCACTACCTACTAAGTTCTTTGAAGGGCACAGCATTATCCCTGGTTAAAACAATTCCAATAATACGAGAAAACTATGAATTAGCCTGGGAAACATTATTAAATCAATTTTCGGAGTCGAGAGCATTATTTATACACTATGCAAACTCTATTTTAAATTGCGATTTCACTAGCAATGTGGAGATATTAAATGGTTTACGTGAAAATCTTTCCGGTCTATACGAACTAAAACGACACAAATTATTCGAGGAATTTATTTGCCATTTTGTTTTACAAAAAATAGATTTGAATACGCGGCGGTCCTTTGAATCTAGGATTGATAAAGATGAAATTCCGAATGTCGAAAAATTAATTGATTTCTTGGCAACGCAAAACCGCGTAAATATGCTTTCAGATTTAAAAGAAAATCGTAAGTCTAAACGGGTTTTATTTGTTAAAAACGATTACACGAAGAAAATTATTTGCAATCATTGCAAAGCCGATCACCACATTACAAAATGTAAAATATTTCTTGGATTACAAGTAGACAGTAGGAGGGACTTCGTCAAAAGAGAAAGATTATGTTTCAATTGTTTAAATCCACATCTAATTAAAAATTGCCGATCTAAATTTCAATGTAGAAGTTGTAACAAGTCACACAATACCCTTTTACATAGTGACGAAAGGTCACCTTCACCGAACCGCGATTCTGAAAACAATAATTTAGCAAACTGTAATGCTGCGTACACAGTGACAAAACGCTCTATTTTACCTACCGCGCTGGCAGAATTCCTTGACATTTCAGGACGCAGAAAACGCGCCAGGATATTAATTGACTCGGGCAGTGAAATTTCGTTCATGTCTGAAAAATTATATAATGCTTTGGGATTAAAATCGAAGAAATGGTTAGGTACTGTCACTGGGGTCAATAATGCAATAGTCAACAATGTGCAAGGTTTAGTTACTTGTAAAATATATCCCATTCAGAATCATTCTTTTGTGTCAGGACAAGCGATAGTTATTTCAAATATTACGTCCAAGCTTCCGCCCGTTTATATGCATGAACCGTTTGAAGAATTCAAACAGTTGAAGCTGGCGGATCCAGATTTTCAATTTCCAGGCGATATCGACTTCTTAGTGGGAACTGACTTGATATCAAAAATATGGAGACCAGGATGTATTTCAAGCCGTAAATGTAATTTGCTGGCCGTGAATACAATATTCGGATACGTAGTCATGGGATCATGTGTAGCACAAATGAAAGATGACACACAGGCTTTTGTGACGTCAGCTTTAACTGCAGTCGAAAACAACGACTTAAATTACGCGGTAAGACGTTTCTGGGAAGTCGAAGAGATTTCTAACGAAATTATTCATAATAAAGATGATAGTGAATGCGAAAAGATATTTAAGGCAACGGTTAAACGGGATATTTGTGGCAGATATGTAGTAGCGCTACCTTTTAAAAATAAATCGGAAGTAAATTTAGGAAGTACATATGATATCGCTCTTAAGAGATTATATAATTTGGAAAAACGTTTGTCGTTAAATCCAACCTTAGCGGAACATTATCGTAAATATATGAAGGATTTTATAGATCAAGGCTTCATGTCAAGAGTTACCCAATCGACTGAGATACGGAATACCAATTACATTCCCCATCATCCGGTCGTGCAAAAAATTAGTAATGATATTAAAATTCGAGTGGTTTTTGACGCTTCCTGTAAATCAGACCGACAAATTTCTTTAAACGATTGTTTATATTCAGGTCCCAAATTACAAAATGAGATAGGACAAATTTTACTAAAGTTTCGTATATACCCGGTAATATTTACTACGGATATTCAAAAAATGTTTTTGCAAATTCGAATAAGAGAAGAAGACACTAGCTATCAAAGGATTCTTTGGCGTTTTTCTCCTTTGCAGCCGGTAGGGCAATACACACTTAGCACAGTCACGTTTGGTGTGACTTCTTCGCCCTATTTGGCAATCAGAACTTTACATCAGCTAGTGCAGGATGAGGGTGCACAATTCCCAAAGGCTTCCAAGGCACTGTTGTCGGATACATACGTAGACGATATTGTTACTGGTGATTGGGAGCCAGACAGCGCCTTTCAGCTTCAGAGGGAGCTGAAAGAACTACTTGCGAAAGGAGGCTTTCAATTAAGAAAATGGATGAGTAATTCGCTGCCGGTATTAAAGGACATTCCGAGTGAACATCGGATCCACTCAAGTGGTCAGGTTGTATTTAATGATGAAACGTCTGGTTCGTTAAAAATTTTAGGCTTAATTTGGGGTCCAGAAAAGGATACCTTTTCATACTCCGTGGAAGAAAAGTTAACGGTATTTTCAAAGCGTGCAATACTAAGCTGTGTTGCTCGCATATTCGATCCTATTGGATTAATAACCCCTGTGGTTTTCAAAGTAAAATGCCTTTTGCAAGAAATATGGAAAATCAAGATAGGTTGGGATGACTCGCTCCCTGAAAATATTGTCATTTTGTGGCAAAATTTCTTAAATGGATTACCATCGTTACGTTTTTTACAAATACCTAGACATTGCAATACAATTAAACAGTCAAACTGTATTTTAGTAGGATTTTCAGATGCTAGTGAGTTGGGTTATGCTGCTTGTGTATATTTGGTTACGAAGGAAGCACACCCTAAAGTGACATTACTTACTAGTAAATCTAAAGTTGCGCCACTGAAGACATTGTCAATACCGCGCCTTGAGCTCCTGGGAGCTCATCTGCTTTCAAAACTGATAAAAATGACGAAATCGTCGATTGAAACTCTTATACCAATTACAGATATAATATTATTTTCGGATTCTACAATTGTTTTATCATGGATTAAGGCACCTCCTCATACCTTAAAAACATTTGTCGCGAACCGCGTAATTAAAATACTCGATCTAGTCGAGGACGCAAAGTGGTATCACGTTGTTTCAAAGGAGAATCCAGCAGATTTAGCTTCTCGCGGTTTATATCCGCCTCAAATAATAGATAATGAATTATGGTTTCAAGGCCCTCCGTGGCTAGTTCAGTCGTTACAGAAGTGGCCGTTAGCTTTACCGGAAACATTAAGGGTTGAACAATTGCCAGAGGTAAAGTCTCACGTCTCAACGGTTTATGAGCCGCATGACTATTTTAAGGGCCTAGGATTTTTCCGGTTTTCATCTTGGACACGTCTCGTGAATGTGGTTGCTTGGTCCCTCAGATTCATAAACAATGCTAGGCAACAGAGCAAGAGCGGTTGTAAGCGTGGAATTCTAACCTGCTCAGAAATAAAACACGCGACTATGGTCTTGTTAAAATGCGATCAACAGTTTCATTTTCCTGCTGAATTCCGAAAGCTCAAAGGAGATGGGGTGACCACAGTGGCTTTTCAAAAATTAAATGTTTTCATTGACAACGAGAATTTACTTCGCGTTGGCGGGCGGCTCTGCAATTCTCGTTTAAATTACAATACTAAGTTTCCAATAATCCTTGCGAAGAATAGTAAAATAGCTGAGCTTCTAATATTATATTACCATAATATATATTTGCATGCCGGATCACGAACCTTGCAGTTCCTGATTCAGCAAAATTACTGGATTATATTTGCCCGCAATAAAATAAAGAATTTAGTCTCAAAATGTGTGAGATGCGCAAGATTGCGAGCCTTACCAGCAACTCCTCTCATGGCCAGTCTGCCAGAAGCTCGTGTCACACCGAGTCGCGTATTCAGTTGTGTAGGGGTGGATTTAGCGGGCCCATATAGCATAAAGGAAGGAAAACGCAGAGGTGCTAAAACATACAAGGCTTACTTTGCGATTTTTGTTTGCATGTCAACGAAGGCGATACATCTCGAGGTACTCTCGGATCTTTCGTCTGAGGCCTTTATCGCTACACTTAATAGATTCGTTTCAAGACGGGGTATCTGTCAAGCCATTTATTCTGATTGTGATACAAATTTCGTTGGGGCTAAACGCCATTTGATTGGAGCACAAAAATTCTTAAATAAATGTCGTGATGATGAACTTATAATGCGCACATGTTCGGAAAGGGGAATAGTATGGAATTTTAATCCTCCTTCCAGTCCCCACTTCGGGGGACTATGGGAAGGTAACATAAGAGTGGTAAAGCGTCATTTAAAGAGGGTATTAGGAGATAGTTCGTTAACGTACGAGGAGTTTACTACTATTTTAACCAAGATTGAGGCCATACTAAACTCGCGACCGCTGTGTTCCTTATCATCAGACCCTGAAGACATTCAAGCTCTCACTCCAGGTCATTTCTTAATAGGTGAACCGCTAATTTCAATTCCCGAATATAATTATTCCGAGGTTAAGACCAACCGACTCAATCGCTGGGAACACTTGCAGAAAATCACGCAACATTTTTGGCAGCGCTGGAATACCGAGTACTTACAAGAGTTACAAAATCGCGTTAAATGGTACAAGGCTACACGTAACCTCCAAGTAAATGACCTGGTAGTCATTAAGGATACCAGGAGTCCTCCTTTAAAATGGCCGCTCGGCAGGATAAGGGAGGTGAAACCAGGTTCGGACGGGGTCGTTAGAGTAGCCTCAGTTAAAACTAACGACGGGGTATATCTACGGCCTGTGACAAAGCTTTGCCTATTACCCATAGAATAAATAGTAAAGGTCGTATATATTTTTTTTGTATTTTGCACGTGTATTTTTAGTTTCGCGTGCATCTAGTTTGTAAGTAATAGACTAACTGTTAGGATTAAGTTTCTTTTCATATACCTACTGTTTTCATGTAGCTTATTTGTTTTTATTTTTTTTTTCGGGTTCGACCAGTTTCGATGGGTATTGAAAAATTGTTAATTTTGGCGGGCGGTATATGTTCGTGCATAACGCAAAGAAATTATAATTATGTTATTACCTACATCCTATTGTTCCCACCTTGCCATCGGGATATAGGGATTTGTCTGACCGGCGCACGCTAGTACAATTTCTACCACCTACCGATACGCGTCTCGGGTCACATTTCATTGGACATTTCTTTCGTGGTCGATACCTAGTGACGGAAATAGATTAATACTGTGTGAGATTGGTGCCATCACGGAAGCTGTAAGGAGATACCAGTACAAGGTAGGACTTTCCTTTAATTCTGGTGGCATCCTCAAATTCCCATTCCCGTTATTTTTCCCATATCGATCAATTTGCACCCGACACAGACGCTTAAGTTTTTTTAAGAGCTATCGAAACAATAGCTATTATTTAAACATTGTACATACAAAATATGATTAAATACTCGTATATGTGTAGTAAATTGTATTTATTAGTCCTCCTCACTAGGAAACCTGTGCTGAGGCGGACTAAAGTTATTCATTTCTGTTTTATTAGTTTTTAATGTTTTTTTCAGAGTTTTTGTCATTAATCTCTTTCAGACAGATTTTTATTCTTGATTTGTAACCATTCAAATTTTCATGCTCATCAGACATGACAATTTCTATTAATTTTTTGTTATTTTCTTAATATCGACTGTGTTTTGGTAAAACCTTTCAAGTCACAATATTTTCGAATGTTACTCTTCAGTGTGTTCATGTAGAAGATTTTTTACAATATAACATGGTTATGGATTGCAACAATAACATTTGGCTGTCATCAGTTGTTTTGTTTTGCTCTATCTAAAATTAATTTTTTACCATTCTTTTTTGTTTTCTGGCAAAAAAAAAGTGTAGTGTGTTGTGCCTTGAGGTTTCTTCTCCCTCCTGATCTTCCAGGAGTCACTTTTCGCTGCTGATTTCCAGATATTTAAAAACTTTTTTTACTTCTGTCATTTTCCATACTATTATTGTAGTTGTTTACTGTTGTGAATAATGGAGGAAGATTTCCCTCCTGGACCCCCTACAAAGCCCCCAGATCCCTCTCCAGACCCCCCAGACGGGGAAAATGGAGAAATTTCTGACAGTGATTCTGTCATTTTGACTTCTACCAAAAAAAGGAAATTTACTCCTTCTTCCCCAATAAAACTTGACTCTCCTTCGACTTCACAGTCCCCACCAGCACTTTCTCAACTTCCTCCTACAAACTTTTATTCTCCTCATTCCCGTGGCCCATTCATAGCATACGCCCAAAAAACTGAGCAAGGAAAAACCATCCACCCTCTTGAATTTGGCCTTGAAATTCCTATCAAATAGCAAGAATCTTTCAATCAAACCTGGAGGTGTAAAAGCCGAGGGTCGCTTCCGAATCTCCGTCGAATTCCTCTCAGGGTCAGCTGCCAACAGTTTCATCAAAAATATCTTCATTTCATCTAATTCAAAGTTTAAGGCATATATCCCTACTTTCAATGTCACTCGCATGGGCCTGCTCAGAGGTATCTCGACCGATCTGTCCATCGAAGAAATTTTGTCTTCACTTTCAACCCCCCAACACATTGGCAATCCCATAAAAGCCAGGAGGCTAAATTACAAGGACTCCTCTGAGGGTATAATTTCCTGGAAGCCCTCCCAATCTGTTGTTATCACCTTTGAAGGTCAATCTCTTCCCTCCCATATATATTTATTCTTCAACTCATTACCAGTTGAAATGTATACTTATCCCACCACTCAATGTTTCAATTGCTGCCGTTTTGGTCATACCAAAGCTGCATGCAGATCTCAACCCAGATGTTTTAAATGTGGAGAAAACCACGCAGCTGACCAATGTCCTTCTTCCTCGTCACCTAAATGTTTTAACTGCTCAGGCTCACATACAGCTATCAACACATCTTGCCCAGAACAATCTCGCCAAAAAAATATTAAAATTTCAATGGCCTCTCAGAACTTGTCTTTTCTGCAGGCTTCTAAACTATTCCCGCCTGTCAAAAAATCATTTGCTGAGGCTTTATCCAGCAACTCCTCATCCAACCCTCTTCCCTCTTCTACAACAACTTCTTCTCGTTCAACTAAATTCACATACAAAAACGCTATCTCTAAACCGGCTCCTGGATACGATCAGCAACAACACAACTCACTGCTCTTAAATCCCAATGGTTCACCTCTTTCAAATGCCACAAATGGGTGTGCAAATAATTATAATCCGTCCTCAATGAACTCTCTAAAACTTTCTGAAAAACTCTCCCAAGACAATTCTTCATTTATCCAAACTCTCATTATGCTTCTAATTGACCTTATTTCTTCTCAAACTAATCTACCGTCCAATGCTGCTACTATTATTTCCACATTAAAATCATTTATTCAAAATGACTCTTCAAGATTTCAAAATACTTCAGTGGAATAGCCGAAGTGCTATTTCTAACAAATCTGATCTCCTTAACCTATTAAATTCCAACTTTATTTCTTTGGCTGCTATCTCGGAGACTTGGTTTACTCCATCCACCCACTTTAATGTGGGAGGGTATTCCTGTCTCCGCGACGACCGCCCAGGAGGTACGGGCGGCGGTGCTGCCCTTTTTATTAAAAAATCAATATCATTTTCCCCAATAAATAATATCAAACCCCCCAATGCTGACTTCCAAATGGTAGCAGCTAAAATAAAGGATACATCCTTCATTTCAGTCTATCTTCCCCCAACAGCCCACTTCAATAAACAAATTTGGTTGCAAATTGTAAGTCAACTAAGCCCTCCTTTCTTTATATTAGGCGATTTTAATGCCCATTCCCCCGTCTGGGGTTCTGCTTTCTCCGACCGAGATGGTCGAAGTGTGATGGATTTCCTAGATCAATCCAACCTTTTCCTTTTGAATGACGGATCTCCTACTAGGATCTCACGCCCCAGCACAAACCCCAGTGCAGTGGATCTCTCGATATGCTCTACTAGTCTAGCTTCTCTCACCTCGTGGGTGGTGTCCACCGACCCTTGCTCCAGTGATCATTTCCCGATCACCATTACTTATCAAACTTCTTTCCAATCAGACAAGTCTCATATTTCGACAAAGGTTAAAACAAAACACACAAAATGGGATGAATTTAACTCTCATATGGACAAGTTCCTACTCAATTTACCCGCCACCGATATATTTTCCGTCAAAGATGATTATAATAACTTCAAATCAATGCTCATAACTGCAATAAATAAATCAAATCCTCCCCCTAAAACTAAATCTCTCAAAAAACTCCCTCCAACTCCCTGGTGGGATGAGGAATGTTCCAAAGTAGTAAGAATTCGGAAAGCTAAATCTCTTACCTATCGTTACAAGTTACAATATGACTATGGAGAACTATCTTATATACAAAAACGCTGAATCCAATGCCAAAAGGGTATTGAGGTCAAAAAAAAGATCCGGATGGTACAACTTCTGCAGTTCAGTATCTCCGAACACTCCAATTTCGGAAGTTTGGTCTATGATCCGAAGATTTCGATCCTCCTTCAGTTCACCATCTCCTCGAGCGTCCCATTCTAAATGGATAGATGAATTCTTGGACAAAATTGCCCCCCCTTCTGTTCCTAACTTAGATGAAATAACGCCCATCTATAATACTCCCATGTCTAATCATTGGCTAGACTCTCCATTCACCTTAATTGAGCTAAAAAATTGTTTATCAACAGTCAAGGACTCATCTCCAGGCAGAGATGGTATACCTTACAGCATAATCAAAAATAGTAATGATAATGTTCTAAACCACTTCTTAAGCATCTTAAATAAAATCTTCCAGACTGGTATAATGCCTGATGACTGGAGTTCTCAAATAATCATCCCTATTTTAAAAACAAACAAATCTCCAAATTTTGGATCCAACTACAGGCCAATCGCTCTTTCATCCACCCTCAGTAAACTTTATGAAAAATTAATTAAAAACCGATTAGAATTTTTTGTCGAGAGTAAACAGCTTCTCTCTCCATCTCAATTTGGATTTAGGAAAAAAAAATCCACTCAGGATAACCTTGCCATCATCAGCACTGATATTAATTTATCAATTTCTAAACAGGAAGTTTGTCTTGCCGTCTTTATAGATATAGAAGGCGCCTTTGACAATGTTTCCAACCCAATCCTGAAAAAAAAACTTCTAGGCCTTAGCCTTCCCCCCATGTTTGTCCAATCAATTATTAATCTATTTCTAGATAGAAAAATTTTCATTGAACTTCCAGATATTTCTCCTCAAAGTAGGTCTATTTGGAAGGGTTTACCACAAGGCGATGTATTGTCCCCCTTACTGTATAATATATACACATATGATATGCATGTCACTATTCCCCCACAAATAAAAATTATCGAGTTCGCAGATGACATAGCTTTCTTCTTATCATCCCTCTTGCCGTCAAATATCTTAACGAAGCCATGAATGCCCTTTGCACATGGCTCACGTTAAATGGTCTTGAACTTTCAATCCAAAAGACTCAGTGTGTCACCTTCTCAAACCGCCATAAAAACCCCCCCGTTCAAATTTTATTTAAAAATTCTCCAATCTCCAACGCTTCTGAAGTAAAATTTTTGGGAGTAACATTTGATAGGAAACTTAAATGGTCTTCCCATATTAATAATTTAGTTACTAAATGCGAAAAAAATTTAAATATCATCAGATCATTATCTGGCGTTTGGTGGGGAGCTCACCCTACTTGCATTAAGTTGCTTTACAATGCACTTATTCGAAGCCATCTCGACTATGCCTGCCCACTTTTTAGTACTGCCTCAAAAAATGTACTTGATAAATTAGACAAAATTCAATCTAAATCTTTGCGAATTATAACTGGAGCGATGCAATCATCACCCATCAATTCCCTTCAAATAGAATGTTCTGATCCTCCTCTTTATTTAAGGCGTCAACTATTTGCTGACAAATTTGTTCTTAAATGTTTAAATTCTAAATGTCATCAGGTTATCCCCAGCGTCTCGTTGTTCATTGACTCAAACCATTCATCTACAATCAGAGCTTCAACTAAACCTCTTCCTGACATCTGTAAAAATTTTAAGTCTCTCTCAGAGCTTCACATCATCCAAAATGATCTACTTCCCTTATACAAATTAAAATATAGTCACGTCACCCTATCCCCAACAATATTTGAAGGGATCGGAATCCTTAAAAGTCATTCCAATCTCCCGGCCCGAACTGTCAATAATATTTTCAATGACATTATTTCATCTAAATGGCCCAACTTTTCTCTTTTATTTACTGATGGATCCAAATCTCCCGACTCTCCTAACTGTGGTATAGGTATTAACGTTTACCACAATAATTCTAATGACAGAATATTTCATTCAATTTCAAATCAATTTTCAATATTTTCAGCCGAGTGCATTGCAATAATTGAATCTCTCAAATATATAATCAAAAATAATTTTGAACATTCCCTCGTTCTCTCTGACTCCCTCAGTTCCCTCCAAAAACTTAAATCCAGTCCTCTTCTTCATCCTGATGATCACTTTGTATGCCTTATTCGAGAGATGATAGCCTCCATTCAAAGCTCTGGTAAAACTGTAACTCTGATTTGGATTCCTGTACATGTTGGTGTCATGGGTAATGATATTGCGGATGCCTTGGCAAAACAAGGAGCGTCCAACCCTGTTGTTACCCTCGTAAACCACATTCCCCTATCTGACATTTTTTCCATCATCAAAGATAGATCCCGCAATGTTTGGTCGGAGTATTGGCACATTGCTAGTCAATCCAAGGGAGCCTGCTATGCCTCAATACAAAGGACTACTCCATCAAAACCGTAGTTTCAGCAATTCCCTCATTTTTCCAAAAAAGAAATTTCTTCACTCATTCGAATGAGGATCGGACATTGTTCCGTTCCTTCCCATCTTTTTAAAATTCACGTTGTTGACTCCCCAGATTGTACATTCTGTGGTCTAGAAGTGGGAACTTTAGATCACATATTTTTTGGTTGTCCCTCTCTAAACAAATATCCTCTCTTCTATCAAGCCTTATCTAAAATTGCCTCCCCTCCATTCAACATCTCATCTCTTCTAAGTCTGAACTCGACTCCAATTTTCATTTTAATTTTGAAATTTGCCCATTTAAATAAAATTAATATTTAAATTCACCTTTCTTTTCTCAATAATTTTAAATGATGGCCAAGAACACCCTTGAAGGGTGAAAGCCAGAAATAATGTTAAAAAAAAAAAAAAAAAAAAAAACATGGTTATGTTTGCTGATTGTGCATTTTAAATATTTATGCTTACATTTTTTGAGGTTATTTCGAGAAAACCTTAGATGAAATTACTCAACCTTCAAATCTCTGATAATCTATATAAATAAAAAAATTCTAACTGCCTATGTTTGTGCTCGAAAAACTCGAAAAGTAGTCGACCGATATCGTCGAAAATTAGTTTGTTCTTATTAGTTAAAGGCGTGTTTAGAGTAGTTTGAATAATAGAAGTCGGAAAAGCTCAAGGAATACGTAGTCGAATGTGATGTAGTTTTTTAACAGTAACATTGTGGTATACAGTTCTGAATAGTGGAAGAAGTCGGAGATGCCTGAGAAAGACATTAGCCACAGCACAGCCGGGTTTAGCTAGTTATAAATATAATTGCAATATTTTATATCAACATCTTAAAAAAAAAATCATTCATTTTATGAACTTCAACATTTTCAATTAGTTTTACGAATTTGGAAATATTTGTAAAGTTTTCATTTTATGGCTTGAAGAGTTTCATCAAACGACAGTCGATATTGTATGATATCTATGGGCCGGTATGTCAGTTACTTTTTAAGCTCAGCTCGAGAGATATTTGAGTCCGTTAAGTTGCTCTCTGGAATAAGCCCTACCAAGATAGCCTTACATATAATACTGATAAACCGGGCCTTAGTAAAAAAATTATGTAGGTAACAATAATAATATGTACCTACCTAAATAAACTCTGATACCATTATTATCTTAATTTTATTTCTTTAGTTTTAGTTTGTTCATTTATAATTCTATCAATTATTTCTTAAGTATTAGTTTGTTCATTTACAATTCTATCATTTCTTAAGTTTTAGTTGGTTAATTAATAATTCTAAAAATTATTTCTTTAGTTTTAGTTTGTTCATTTATAATTCTATCAATGGTTTCTTTAGTTTTAGTTTGTTCATTTATAATTCTACCAATTATTACTTTAGTTTTAGTTTGCTCATTTATAATTCTATCAATGATTTCTTTAGTTTTAGTTGTTTCATTTATAATTCTATCAATTATTTCTTTATTTTTGTTGGTTAATTTAAAACTCTACCAATTATTTCTTAAGTTTTAGTTGGTTAATTTATAATTCTACCATTTATTTCTTTAGTTTTAGTTTGTTCATTTATAACACGACTACCACAACACGGGCATTAGTCTATTGTGATAGTCAAAAGAAAATGTACTGCATCAATGTGTAAATATTAATAAAATAATAAAAAAATAAATAAAACAAAATAAAAAATAATAATTCTATCAATTTTTCTTTAGTTTTAGATTGTTCATTTATAATTGTATCAATTATTTATTTAGTTTGACTTTGTTCATTCGTAATTAGTTCTTTAGTTTTAGTTGGTTCATTTATAATTCTACCAATTATTTCTTTAATTTTCTGTTAAAATTTTAATTTTAATTTTGTTACTTTAATATTACAGTTATTCATCTATTTCTTTTAGATCATTTTATTGTTTTTTGCAAATATTCCTTAAAAAATAGACTAAATATATATAGGCGTCTCGAAACAGACATCGGCTAACGAGTCCAGAGAGACAGGGAACCACTTGTACATGTTAAAACTTCAAATAACAATCGGGTTTCCGGTAATGGAACCGAAACGGAACAATATATATATTTTGACAAATTTAAAGGAATATTTTAAATATATTTTTATACTATTTTTTTCAATTAGTTTTACGCATTGTGAAATATTTGTTAAGTTCTCATTTTATGGCTTGAAGAGTTTCATCAAACGACAGTCGATATTGTATGATATCTATGGGCCGGTATGTCAGTTACTTTTTAAGCTCGGCTCGAGAGATATTTACGTCTGTTAAGTTGCTCTCTGGAATAAGCCCTGCCAAGATAAGCCTACATATAATACTGATATACCTTGCCTTAGTAAAAAAACTATGTAGGTAACAATAATAATATGTACCTACCTAATAATAAACTCTGATACCATTATTATCTTAATTTTATTTTTTTAGTTTTAGTTTCTTCATTTATAATTCTATCAATTGTTTCTTTAGTTTCAGATGGTTAATTTATAATTCTACCAATTATTACTTTAGTTTTAGTTTGCTCATTTATAATTCTATCGATAATTTCTTTAGTTTTAGTTTTTTCATTTATAAATCTATCAATTATTTTTTTTTTTTTTTTTGTTGGTTAATTTAAAACTCTACCAATTATTTCTTAAGTATTAGTTTGTTCATTAACAATTCTATCAATAATTTCTTAAGTTTTAGTTGGTTAATTAATAATTCTAAAAATTATTTCTTTAGTTTTAGTTTGTTCATTTATAATTCTATCAATTGTTTCTTTAGTTTTAGTTGGTTCATTTATAATTCTATCAATTATTTCTTTAGTTTTAGTTTGTTCATTTATAACACGACTACCACAATACGGGCATTGGCTTATTGTGATGGTCAAAAGAAAATGTAGAAAATGTGTAAATTAAAATAAGAAAAATAAAAAATAATAATTCTATCAATTTTTCTTTAGTTTTAGTTTGTTCATTTATAATTATATCAATTATTTCTTTAGTTTTACTTTGTTCATTCATAATTAGTTCTTTAGATTTAGTTGGTTCATTTATAATTCTACCAATTACTTCTTGAATTATTCGTTATAATTTTAGTTTTTAAATTTTGTTACTAATATTACAGTTTTTCATCTATTTCTTTAAGATCATTTTATTGTTTTTTGCAAATATTCCTTAAAAAATAGACAAAATATATATAGGCGTCTCGAAACAGACATCGGCTAACGAGTCCAGAGAGACAGGGAACCACTTGTAAATGTTAAAACTACAAATAACAATCGGGTTTCCGATAATGGAACCGAAACGGAACAATATATATATTTTGACAAATTTAATGGAATATTTTAAATACATTTTTTTACTATAAGTTTTTACTATTTTTTTCCTGCTTTGACAAGAACTAAGACATTGTCCGCATATAAACGCGCTTGGACACGACAGTAGGACAACATTATTTGGTTGGTCCTCCAACAATTCGTAACAACCTAATATTTTTCGAACACTCGCTCATAACGCTCATCGTCGTGTATTCATTTTACACTTGACTAAGATCGAATTGTTGTATTGTCCCATTGTCCTGTCCAGCGTGTTCTAACTGGGACAAGACAATATTGTATTGTCTTCGGTATTGTCCTCGTGTGAACTCGGCATTGCTTTATATGTAATATCTAGTAACTTCATTACAGCCTACCCAACATTGTATAGAAATATACCAAATTGTTTTTAATAATATTATTCTTAGCATACCCTGTATTTTCATGTCAAAGTCTCAAGGACTATACAACAAAAACCTGAAAATAACTGTAATTACATAATGTGAAGTTTCTTTTAAACAAAGTTTTAAATAATAAATTCATTATCCTACATGCTTTCTATCTGTGTTCTATTATTCAATTGATTTAGTACCTACATAAGACCAGTATTCTCACCCCTCCCACATTCCTTCCGCCTCACTACATCACAGACAGAGCCACCGAATCAGATGGAGACATCCGTAGAAGAGCGATAAGCTCCTTGGCTTTGGAACCAGAGGTTTAAATCCTGGCAGGCGGCAAAATAATTTTATGCAATTTACGTGGAACACGTAAAGGAAACAACTTTTAAAAAACACAGTATTATAGCTAAAATTATCTGTGACAGTTTCACTTGATTAACTTTTTTTCCTTATTGTAAAATTATTTACAAAATAAATAAAAACCAGTTTTGTGCTTGAAATCGAATGTTTCTAGACTCCGTTTGTCAAGCGATTTTAACCTTTCCTCATCTGTGGTGTGTATTTACTACACATTGCTTCTAATAACTTTAATAACTCTATAAATATAATAAATTCTGGGTTCAGATTTTAGGTATTCCTCCGTTATACATTTATGCACTGAATTAAAAAATAATATTTTACACAGTTTTCAAATTCAATTAAAAATCAGAGTTTTTTGTTAAAAATCGGGAACAAATACACCAATACAATCAACCGTGTGATACTAAATAGGCGAATAGTGTGCGAGGAAATGACACGCTATTGATGTCCTGCTTTAATTCGCCATGCGGGAACATGAGACATCCACACGTCCGCAGTTGTAGTTTTTGATTTAGGCTATCGATACCTACGACCGCACAGCTGTGTTTGTGCCAGCCGCGCCGTTAGCCAGTTGGCCGCGAACCGTTGTTAGATGTGGACCCCTCGCACGTTTATTTAGCATCTGCCGATGTTTTTTTCATGTTTTCAGCAATTAAATTACAATTATTATCACTTTTGCTATAAAATATAAAAAACATAATCGATTAGCTATGAATATTCATATTTTTCCGATATTAAATCGCTTATTTTGAGATGTGTATTGACTACACAGCACCGTAACGCGTGTATTTTTTTAGCACAGTAAGGGAAAGGTTAATGCCTATTACCTACAATATAAGGATTACCAAGAATATACACATTTTTGACTTGTAGCTTCCTCTTAATAACTACTTTCAATTCATCTTCAGAGTATAAGATGCTCCCAGCATTGGTAAGAACCAATAATGCAGCAAAAAAAGTAGTTTTGGCTGCTTGAAATGGCTTTCGCTATGTTTAGCATGGCCAGGTACTTTCCAATAATGTTTTTCTCCTTCCCGTCCCCTAGTTCTTTCAGCCTCCGACATTCTATAGACAGGGGTGCCGTAGTCAAATTGGCTTCAGCAGTTAATGGCGAGAACAAGTCGCCTGCTGGTAATGTCACCAGGTCTGAGAGAGTTAAATGGAATACAGGAGAATGACAATACATTATTTTATTTTTATTTGATACAAAATATTGAAGTAATTATTACATTAGGTACAAAGAACTGAAATGCAAAAGCTTTTAAATGATTCGTAATTGAAAATATTTTGTTCACAACAATTTTTCTTCTCTTGTGATCACAGAAGTCCAACACAGAATTATGGGGAGGGGAAGCGGAAGGAGAAAGGGGGGAAACGCCAAGTATTAAACATTTGAAACCAAAAATCAAAACTGCTTGGGGATCACATTTACTTAACAGGAATAGCTCATAATATAGGTCTCATAGGAATCATTGTGTATCCCTTACTGTCACAATGAGAATTATGATCCAAACGGTGTTAAGAAGAGAAAACACCACGCTTTATATTCAAATCTAGAAGTTAACCACAGAAGAATTAAAATGAACACACAAACCAAAGTTTCCGACCGCAATTAGAGAAATATTTATGTTTTTTTTTTTTTTTTTTTCATATGAAACAACAACAAAAAGTGATGTGACGATAACTTTATAAATATATTTGACTAATATAATGTAAGTATGTGTGTTTGTTTTCATTATCAATAATAATAATAATTTAGTTAGAAAAAACGTAAGGTGAGCCGTTTTCAAAGCTTTCTAATTTTTACAATAAAAAATTTATATATTTCAAAAAGTATATGTTTATTTCTAATAAAGAAATTTGAAAGCCTATTGCTTCGCCTTTCAAAAACAGTTTTTAGTTTTTGGATGCATTCAGAAATATCCCATTTATTTGGATTTTATTACAAAGCGGAAATACTCTGACCCGACGGAATGTGTCAGAGGCCGGAGGGGTTAATTCCATTTACCGAATTGTTTTTTCTTCTCTGTTCAGAATGTGAAAATGTACATACCAATAGCTTGACAAGGGTAACATCCAATGGCTAGTTAGATTCTATCAACACAAAAAATGAATTGATTCAGAAAAATAATTTGTCAATCAATTCCTTGTCTGACGACTTACAAATACTTCTTAGTTGAAATGTTCAGTGTATCGATGTAAACATAATCTCTAAATAAACTGTATCAAATATAGTTACTACGGCGAAATTACAATTTAAAGTACATTATTAGTAAGCCATCATCTGGCGAGACCTATTACGCCACGGCTTGCGCAACGTCTACGTCATAAGTGTACGGCTCCAATGGGGATTTGGCGGGATTCTGGAAAAGAAAATGCTGAATTAAATTACGAGGTAAATGCAATTTTATATGAAATATTAAAACGGATCATTCAATATGTAGCGATCGACGAGATTCATCTAGAACGTCTCGCCTATACAAAAAGCATTGTAACAGGAATACTCCAGACAATGCGAAGCTTTCCTACCTGTCTACGGGCTACCGACGTCTAGAACTACCTGCGACAATACGTTGCGAGTTGAACTAGCTCATTACGCGCATTCGCTAGAAGGTTCTAGCCTGTTGACTAGGCATAATTTCAGCGCCAACGAAAATACCAGAAGTACCCAGACTGAGCGAGTTGTCTCCAGTTTACCAGCGGTCTCGCCTGCTTACTACCGCCACTTCTTTGCATTCTTAAATAAACGCTCCAACTGAGTAAATCGAGACTTTTATTTTAGTACACCAGGATAACTACAAATATTTGGACAATACATATTTGGTACTTTTTCATGCCTGTTCAAGCAGTCGCATTTTAATCAGAGTTTTTAATGAGATATTAGCCGATGTTGATTGGGACTATCTAAGCCATTCCTGAGATTTCTCTGCATGAGGGAGTATGGCTACTATCCGTGGCTCTATACTACCGACTTGCTCGGAATGATGCGTCTGTGGGTCAGAAGGGATGTACACATCTCTCTTTAGACTGATTCGTTTCTATGTTCCCGATGGTTATCTCCGTCACCGACAGCATAGACTATTCTATCTCCCAGTCTGCAGGACTATCTTGCCAATGGTCATGCCTGTGGGGAGAGCAATCTCGCTGTTGAACAGAATCAATTCGGATATCGACATTTTAAGTATCAATGAAGCTGTCTTTAAAAGGCAAGCTCTGTTATTATTAGTATAGCTGACATACCAACTGTCTTTATTTATGTAAGAATTTTTCTAAACAAATGTATTTAAAAACACATCAATTTTGTAATACTTTAGATGATACGGCATTGGTCATATCACATAAAGATCTAAAAATTGCAATTAAACTCATGCAAATTGACTTTGAACAACTTTGTAAATGGTCACATGATGCAGGACTATTAATAAATGCTAAAAAAACCAAATTAATGCACATAAGGGGCCGTTCAAGTATTACGTAAGCAGATTTATTACAATTATTTACCCCCTCTTCTCCCTTGTCACCAAAAGTAAGCAAAGATCTTACCCCTCCCCCTCCCATGCTTACGTAAAAATTGGTACCTATATGCATTTTTCTGTTAATGTTTTCTGTTTTTTTATTGATTCAAAAGCAGCACTTATAAAATAGACTTAGGATAGAGGACTTTAATGCACATAATATTCATTTAAACAAACTGAGCGAGTACCTAAACGTATTAATTATTTGTGGGAATCCCTGAATATGTATTTGGTTTTCAAACATAGACAATATGTGGGTTGCCAATGTGTAAAAAAAAAAAACTACTGCTGAGCAGTGCTAACGTAATCACTATCTCGACCCCCCCACCCCCCATGTCATCAAAAATAAGCAAAGCAAAGACCCCCCTGCCCCCCTATAGTGCTTACATAATACTTGAACGGCCCCTAAGTTCACTTAATGCCAAATTTCAATTTAATGCTAATATTATTTCTCATAATTTTAATTGCATCCATAAAAATATCCCAACAAATTGTAAATGTGAAAGCTTAGAATTAGTTACGGAATATGTCTATCTTGGTGTTACAGTAGATTGCTTTTTCAAATGGAACAAACATATTTTAAAAAAACCTGTAAAAGACTCAGATCAATTGCTGGCAGAATGTACACATTAAATTTTTTCCTATCATTTGAAACACTTAAAATAATTTATATGTCAATGGCAGAATCTATTATAAGATATGGATTAACAATATGGGGAAATACTACTATAACCAATCTGAAACAAGTCCAAGTTGTACAAAACACAATTGTAAAATTACTAGTCGTCCCTAATATTTTCAAACATAGACATAATACACCGTTGCTGTTTCAGAGTGCCAAAACATTACCTATTAAGGCTATACTATGGCAAAAAATAATGATTCAGCATATATATACCCCGCAGCATAAAGTTCGATTAGAACATAAATACAGCACTAGATTCACGCGCAATGACGGGTTAATAGTTCCAAAATTTAATAATAAATACGGACAGAGAACGTTGGAATACAACTTACCGAAGATCTTTAATTTATTACCTGACACTATAAAGCAATGAATAAGGTTAAATATATGGTGAAAAATTGGCTATCGGAAAAAAAAAATTTACTTTAAACCAACGCCATGATAATATTTCATACTAATTAATAACGGTACCAACTGATTGTGACATTTGCAGTTTGTACCAAAAAGCACAGCCTTTTTCGGCACTAATACAAACGAATCGTATTATGAATAAGCATTGTGTACACGTGTACTTTTTGTGTCGAATGAAGACAACATTTGAATTAGAATGGCTTTTGATTCTTTACAGCAGAGCGCTCGATGCGGCGCGCGTGCGCTTCTCAGTCAGTACTTTACAAGTATCTTTTAAAGTGTACAATATTTTGATTTTAATTTCATAAATTTAGATTAGGTTAGGTTAGGTTGGGTTATTATAGGTTAGGTTAGGATAGGTTACGTTAGGTTGGGTTATTATAAATTAGATTGGAATAGGTTAGGTTGGGTTATTATAGGTTAGGTTAGGTTAGGATAGGTTAGGTTAGGTTGGGTTATTATAAATTAGATTGGAATAGGTTAGGTTGGGTTATTATAGGTTAGGTTAGGTTAGGTTAGGATAGGTTAGGTTAGGTTGGGTTATAATAAATTAGATTGGAATAGGTTAGGTTGGGTTATTATAGATTAGATTAGGATAGGTTAGGTTGGGTTATTATAGGTTAGATTAGGATAGGTTTGGTTAGGTTAGGTTGGGTTATTATAGGTTAGACTAGGATAGGTTTGGTTAGGTTAGGTTGGGTTATTATAGGTTAGTTTAGGATAAAAAAGGATTTTGCCTAATAATTAACCCATTGGCCTCCGAATTGTTTGACCAAAAAATTGTCCTTCACATCCGAATTAATTTTGTACCAAAAGTTTTAAGTGCAGTGGTGTACTAAATCTTACATAACTTTTAAACTAAACTTGCAAACGAAACAATATTTTTTAATTTACTTGTGCATTGAATCAAGGTATGTAAAATATATATGCATTGTTTAAAAAAAATAATAATATGATTAAATGAGAGATTTTAAGACACATCGCCGTACACACGCCGGGACGGCGTCGTTTGAGGCCAATGGGTTAACGGGTGCGTGGCCAGCGATCCCGAATAATTGTCGATTATGCCGATTATGTGTTTCATTTCATGCCTACAAACAAACGCGAATTATGTGCGAACTTCATATCGGTGTTCTGTCAAAATAGTGCGTCGGTTGGCAAATTTTTTCGTAAATTATTATTTACGTAAATAATATTAAATATCAATATTTTTCAAAATCGTAAATGTAAAAAGTTGTTGTTTATTGTCATTAAGTTGAATCAAATGATTTTTTTTTTTTTTAAATGCGTATTAAAAGTTGTAGGTAAAGTTTTACCAATATCTCTTCAACAGATAAACAAAAAATCTTGTATTTGTAATTTTATTTGCAATAGTGCGACATCACAGCTGCTGAGTATATTACCAGTTTGCTGGCCCTGTCAGTCAATATCCTGAAAGCCATGTGGTTGATGATGATCCCTGATGGCAGCGCGACTCCTTGGATCCTGTGCAGCGTGGGGGCCGGGTCTCCTTCGGGGACTTCGTCCCCGGGTCCTCGCACTAGGCGGTGCACGGCCGGAACTGCCACGCGCCCAATCTGCGACAGGTTGGCGATCATGGGGCCTTTGGAGATGTCTATGTGACCGTCTGCACGGTACAGGGTTACATTTCCTGGAAACCACAATGTATTGTCATCATTTGTCCTACACATCAATGAAGTAACAAATAAGGCTATGAAATGTTGTGGATTTATTTTAAGAAAAGTAAAAGATGTTACGTCACTCTATTCTTTGAAGATTCACTTTACTGCCTTGGTAAGAATAATTTAGAATAATAATTAGCTGTGGCTCATTCTGCCTGCGCGAAGAGAATAGAGAAACAATAGGGCATGCTGCTTTTATGTCCAACAGATGGCGCTGATTTATTCTATACAGGGTGTCCGGGGGTAATGTGCACTAACTTCAGGAGGTGATTCTACATAATGGTAGAAGTAAAAAAGGTAAAATAACTTTTTTCGAAATTCCAATTTTTTTCCCACACTAAAAGAAAATTTATTTTCCAGTACAAACAATTCAACTTTTTTACCTAAAAACTACCTTAAAAAGTTGGAATTTCGAAAAAGTTATCTTTTTTTTCTACTTCTAAAATCATGTAGAATCACCCCCCGAAGTTAGTTCACTTTACCCCCGGACACCCTGTATACTATAGGTAAATAATATATCTGTATAATATAGGTATATAAAAACACACGCATATTTGAATGCAAAGTTGTGTCAAAATTTCAAAGCAATCGGTGATGTACTTTCGATGATTTAAGATTTTGAACAAACGAACATTTACATTTTTATTTATATCGAAGATAGATAATGTTCAACACAAATTAATTTTCAGGAAGCATTGAAAAGGGTCAAATTCACAGGATTAAAATGTCACCGCATAAGTAAGAAAACTGATGTAAGTTGGATATTATCGAAATCATCTTCATACAAATCTCCTTCATTATCGGGTAAATAATTTAATCATTACACTCGTAGAAAAATCACAGATGTCCCGGGCTGTGGAATGTTTCTGATGTGAAGATGACTGTTCCACATGTTGACAGAAGCAGTGTTGGAGTTCCACCTGGATATCGTAGCCTTGCCGAACCATAGACGTGAAAAAGAGAATCAGAAGACGGTGGTTGGATCACATACCTTCATTCTTCCTGGCAATGTGGGGTATCTGGGCAGTCTTGTGATGGTTGTCCTGGAACATGGCAAGCGCAACGTCCTCGCGTACCGTGAGGCGCTGCAGCGGGGCGGCCGTGCGCGACAGCTTCACAAACTCGGCGCTCAGCGCGCGGCACTCCCACGCCGCGGGTTTCCAGTCGGCCAGGCCTACCAGCTCCACATCGTACACAAAAGAGCCGGAACGTACTGAAAAACAAAACGTAATGATTACATACAGTGTTAAGGAGCGAGCGGTGACATGACAGAATATAGGCCTGATCTGCTGTCCGAGTCGGCGAGGCAGGCACACAATATGAGCATAAACTCACCGTCCGGGCTGGGGAAGCTGTGGAGGTGAACTTTGTGCGCGTCCTTGAAGGAGCGTGCCATGACGGCTCCGAGGGCGAAGGAGCAGGTTCTCCAGAAGGCACGGTTAACCTGGAGTGGATCCGCCACCTTGAAGTGGAGCAGCTGCAAACAAATAGAACCATCAAAAATTATACCTCCGAATATTTAAAGAGAAATGTATAAATTGCTTGCTTTGGTTTAAAGCCAATGAATCCATCTACATTTCAACACCTATCCCACATTGTTCGGTTTAAAAAACAATTTGTTTAATATATAAATGCATGAATTGCCATACCTTGTACTTAATTGAGGCAATAATGATTTGCTGTGTGTTGTCTATGGTCAACTGGAAATGTCTATAGTTACAGACGGGGGAAATAACTCCGATCGAAAATTAGAACCGTGAATATTGTGACGTCATATTGTTGCCTAACTATACCAACCAATGAAAAACTCTGAAAGTCTATGGAATAAACTTTCAGAGTTTTTCATTGGTGCATGGTATAATAAGTAGGCTCCGAATGAGAAATTTACCATCTATATATTGGCATATCTATTGTTTTTTAGAACCAATTTATTTCATTCAAAAAGCCCGAAGATATTGATCTAGTGAGATATTTAAAAAATGTAATTATCAACATGTTCAATTTTTAGAAAACAATTTAAAATGGTTTCTACTCGCGGACTGCATGTTTACAGATTTATATAATCTTTTTAAAATACACATGACATAATTTACACAATTGTAAATATTTAACAATAATTTATTTTAGAGTCCTTGCCTAAACTGACTCTTGAAACCTTCAAGGCCAATGATGAAAATGTCAAGACCTAGAGATTTCATTTAGCAGCACCATACCTCTTGTCATGCTGTGCTGGGCCAGAACATTCATTCTGCAATAAATACAGTTGTGACGTTGACCATGGCGGTATTTGTTCAGTACAAACAATTTATACCATTTCAAAAGGTGATGAGGTACGGGCTGTGCTGTTTTAAATGCTGTTACTATAAAGGCCATTATTCCTAGATTGGGGACATTCGTAGCACGTTTCAGAGAGCTAATTCGAATGTGATGCGTAAATCGATGAATGAATTGAATCATATAAAATATTATCTAGTATTGTGGTATTCGATAGAAGCAATCAAACATATTAACTGACTGCGGAAAGTTCAAAACAAATTAATTTTTAACACATAAAAATCACCTACCCACAACTACCCAAATTTAGGTAGCTATTACTCGAGTGAATAAACATCCAACCGAATGTAAAATAAAACCTTTATGGATTTTGTTGTTTATTTTTATTTGTTCTGTCCACACTGAACAAGAAGTATTTGTCAATGCTCATGTATCGCATTTCTCCAATCTAACTAACAGTTTAGTGTCGACACACAATTCAAAAAGCACATAGCGAGTGGCACTCAATTAGTTGTGTACCGTAAACTTAAAGAAGAATTTACCTGGAGAGTGCAGCTGTGGGGTAATGGACGGTGGATATCCCACACGGTGTTGCCATCCAACAGGGCCAGAGCACTCTGCTCCGAGTGCAACTGCCCCAAATCTGAAAATATTCCAAATTATTTCAATTTAAAGAAAGAAAAACATTCCCAGGTTCGGTGGCAGTTTTCTGCATGTGCTGTGTACTTCTCATGGCTATCTAACTGATACACATTAGTTTTTCTGTTGAAAATGTCTACTAACCGTGTCCCTATTTTCTGTATATTTATCGAACTCTCGACACTTGAGCGGGACAGTTCTAATGGGGTTATAAAACCTAAAATCACCGATAACCGACAAAAAGGTGTTAGATCAGCTAAAAAGAAAAAAATTGGGGAGGAATGCAGATCACGCCAAACTCTGGGAATTGAATAAAAATGCACTTTCTAGATGAAAAAAGTGTGTAGAAATTCATTAAAAAAAGAATTAAGGCGCGGACGAATAAATTGAGGGAGATACAGCCGATCAAAATTTAATAAATTGCACTTCGCGATCTGATATTATCACCATATTCGGACAGTCCGCCGCCATATTTTGTCACGAAAATCAAATTAAAAACTTTTAATACTTTTGAAATTTCAGTAGTGCCATCCAAAAAATAAAAAGTGTTGCCATATAATAATATCAATGCATGGAAAATTCTGAAAATTAAATATCATTTGCCAGATTGGTAGTTTATTATTTAAAATCTTGTAAATACTTAATTTATGTATATATATATATAACCTAACCTAACTGTGATTTTCTATAACAAAAAATGACCCTTTAATAACGCCCACTCGCGTCCCCTTTAGAGTTTTATCCCAGTTTTCAAGTAGTTTGTGGGCTACGCTAGGTTTGTATAGACGGTTTGTGATTTAATACTAATACCTTTTTTCCATGTTATTTCCTGTTACACAAAATTGCCCCTTTAATAACGCCTGCTCGCGTCCCCTTTAGAGTTATATCCCAGTTTTCAAGTAGTTTGTGGGCTACGCTAGGTTTGTATAGACTGGTTTGTGATTTAATTCTAATACCTTTTTCCCATGTTCTTCTACCTACTCTAACCCAAACTAAAAACCTAACCTATTTTGTAAAAAAATATTATTATTATATGGCAACACTTTTCTTTTTTTGGTTGGCACTACTGAAATTTCAAAAGTAAATAGTTGTTAATTTGATTTTCTTAAGTCATAATTGATAAATAAAACATGGTTTCTATGTATCGCGTACGAAGTTTCAAAACCCTATAACTCAGTTAATAGTGCCGACCCCCACCTAATTCTTTCAGATTCCGATTCCCCAGCCCTAAATTAGTCTAAATCAAGTTCAATTTCGGTTATACTCCCATAAACCGAATTTTACCCTCAGATCGCGAAGTGCAATTTTATTAAACTTTGATCGGCTGTATCTCCCTCAATTTATTCTTCCGCGCCTTAATTCTTTTTTTAATGAGTTTCTACACACTTTTCTCATCTAGAAAGTGCATTTTTATTCAATTCCCAGAGTTTGGCGTGATCTGCATTTCACCCAAAAATTGTATTATCAATAGTTTTTCAATTTTGCAACTTACGTTTTGCGCAATCAAATGGTGTCGACAAATCCTTGTTCATTATCAGGGTAGTGTCTTTTGGAACTCCTAAATATCTCACTTCTATTTTCTCAATCCTTCCGACATTATCCTTTTGTCTCTTCTGCTCTGAATCGAAAATTTCGTTCCTTCTTTCGGTGGCTTCATGATAACTTAAATTTCCTGAAACAAAAATAAAACAATGTAATAAATAACCTAAAACCGCTAACTTCAAATAATCTCAGTATCAGCGAACTCCTACTAGTATGGAGATTTTGAGGTGTATTTTTATTGTTAAATGCAGATTTTCGTGCACTTTCAAATGCATTTCTAGCAATCAGTGTAATATTTCGCTTCATCTTGATTCATTTAATTAATAACCTCAAAATTCAAAACACGAATTGAACAAATTTGACAGGAGAGGTTCGTAGACAAATTATAAAAAATACCATAGACAGAATTTAAATATGCATTGACCGTAAATCATGGACCTAAAAAATGGTATTGAAGCCAAATCTAGGGTGGGGGGAAATTATTTATTTATTTATTTATTTATTTATTTATTTAGACGCCGTAAAAGGCTTTTACAATATACATGATTTATGTTTACAGTGGTTCACAGGAGCGAAACAGTATTATGTTAAACAGAATAATTACTGAGAAATTATGTTGAAAATTAAACAAGAATAACATCTGGTATACATAGGTACAATAGCATTTTTATTTTCAATCCGTACAGTAGTTTAGTATTGAGGTTATTGTTACCTTCAATATTGAATTTGGTTGAATTTGCTGAGAACTAAGAGTTAGCTCTATTGAAACAGGGCTGTCAGTAAGACATCTCATAATCTGTCAGTAAGACATCTCATATTATCTGGCAGCCATCTTGTATTACTAACTTTTGATCTGATTTTTATTCAAAGTTGTGCATAATGAACTACAATTAGTTTATATTTGTGTTTTTATTGCAGTTAACGGCTTATGATTTTTTAGGGTATTTGATGAGACAAGAAATGGGATACGTCATTTGAAAAATTTAAGCAGGTTTTGGCATTTTCCATACATCTTCCCCCTCTCCCCGCGGCTTCAAAGTGTTCTCGATTCTCTCCGTCCAGGACTTTTTAGGTCCATGCATAGACATTCCATTCACGGCATAATAATGGCTTGAACTGGACATGAACCTAAAAAGCCCTGGACGGGGCTATTCTAAAACAATTTGAAGCCGCGGGGTCAGAGGAAAGGTGTATGAAAATGCCAAAACAAACTTAAATTTTTTTAAAGACATATCCATTTCCCTGTCTTATCAAACACCCAAAAAATCATACGATGTTAAAACGGCACGAATAATACACAAATCAAATAATAATATTTTTGTTGTTTGTTTTTGGGGTGTTATGCCGTGTTGCGCTAACTCCTTCTTTAGCCGACGTTTCGGACAGCGTTGCAGTGTCCATCATCAGGGCAGATCTGGTAGATCCGAAGATGTGTAAATTTTGGTTGTCGAGTTTGTGCTTATTTTTTGTTTGCAAAAACAAACAACAAAAATGCTTTTGGCCGTGAGAATCTAAAAACTTACCAAATAATAATAGTTCACTATGCACCGCTTTGCATACATATCATTCGAAATTTGTTTTTACAATGAACTTTTACGGAACTAGAATGTTAAGGGTCATTCCGCCGTTTCGTTCAAATCGCATGTTCTTGCAAAAAAGTCATATGAAAAATAATGTTTTTCAAGAAAGTTTTATTGGAAAATGTAGTTATTTAAAAAAGGAAAAAGTAGTATTTACCGGATTAGGCATTTGTTACTTAATAACTTTATGGTATACAAAAAACATGCTAAAATCTCATTACCTTCCCCGTGTAAATGAGGGACCGGTAAATTGATCAATAAATAAGAACATTTTACACTAGTAAAATCACTACATTCATTAATCGACCTGAATGTACAACTAATTTTGCATATTTATTGGTGTTTAATTTATTTTTAAAGTTACTGTATCATAGAAAGAATTGAGATTTTGTTTTTATCCAGAAAAAATCGCTGTCGTCTTCCGCCAAAGCGGTAATTAAAATTGTGACCGTGTTTGTCACTGTTCGTCAGCTGTACCCCACCCCGCGCCTCCGTTACTAATCAGTGTACCGCTATATCTGGACGGGGGAGGACGTGCGTCGCTGAATAAAGAAATATCTGCGATCTCCGTGCTCGAAAACGACTTTGTCACCGACCAGGCATCATTACCTTCCAGCATTTTTTAAAGTAAGTACATGTTTTAAAAATTCGAATCATGAACCTATAAACTATAATTAGTCGGACTATTTTTTATTGAAACATAAAGATTTGTAATGTCATTATTAAGCGAGTTATTAAGGAAAGATTGTCAAAACCTCATTACCCTCCGTCTCATTACCTTCCGTATCGTAAAATTTTTTGCCGGATGGTAATTTAGAGGTGTGGAGGGTAATGATAAATTTGTAAGGGTTATTTTTACGTGCATCTGGGACCATGTTTGGGGGTTCATAAAAGTTAATATTATCAATAAAAGCAGTTTCTTGCGTTCTAGCGTCGGACAATTTCAGTTTTGGTGAAATACATATTTTCGTTTTATCTATTTACTGATATGGAAAAACAATCTGTTAAAATTTACCCTGCGAATTTTTATTTGAAAATCGATTTTTTTATTCAATGATATAATTACGGAGAATTTAATAACAGCACAAACATTAACTACTATGAGTGGACAATAGAAAAACAAACCTACAGGGGAAAGGATGGAATCCAGAAAATGAAAACCATAACAACTAAAAAGAAGCTCGAGGACAACCCTCGTAAAATAATCGAAAAGTTAGATGCCACCATGGATGTTTTCTTAAAACACACACGAAACATCGTAATGCAGTACCCCGCTATCAGAGAATTGAAAGATAATCTGACAGACACGGAGGTTCTCATACATGTTGATTTTAGCGAGAACTATTGGTTGAAATACCATGAAGAAATTCAGTCCTTTCATTTTGGTGGCAGCCGAGGACAAGTCTCTCTTCATACAGGAGTACTTTACTATGTAGACAGCCAGACGGGTAGATGTCACAGTTGACATGAATATTGAAAACTTAAGCCTACAAATTGACTCGCCTACTATTTTCAATAATATTGATGACAATATGCTATTGAGCGAATTCGACGGCTCCATGTTTTTGGACGATACTATTGCTTCAACGCCAGAGCCTGCTAAAACTATAGAAAAGAAATGTAAAGTGAAAATACTCTCAAACGTCCCGTTCGACTATCAGCATTATTCCCTTTATAAAAATAGTACGCAAGAATTCAATCCTTTCGATCAATGTGAGTTCGAGAAGTTCATCCGATCCCTAAGAGTAGAATATCCTGATTTCGATGAATCAAAACAGCAGTCCCCCAAAACTGTGGAACTCCCACACATGGACATTGACGAGGAAACCAACAAAGAGGATAAGGAGGCGCCATTCAAATACTACTTAGATGACTGGATAATGGTTCAATATAAAATAACTAACACGACACATCATTTCATTGGGAAAATTATTGGAAAACATGAGTACACACTAGAGTACAAAGTATTTTTTTTGAAAAAAGCTCAAGGGAATTCCAAAAAATTTGTCTGGCCAACAATTAGTGACGACGATTTCATTTTGGAATCACAAATTCTTCAGCGCTTGCAAGATCCAGATGAGAATGAAAGAGGACAATTCACTTTCAAAAATTTGCCGAACTTTGATTTGAAATAGTTTTCCAGCAAAAACTTTCACAAGAATGATCTCAAGTTCCTTAAATATTATGTTCCTATTTAGATGTAAGACCTTTATCTTGTACTTATTAGTTACATATGTTGTGTTTGTTTTAAGTATCTCTGATTTTATTTTAAACTACATTTCAATTGACTTCTGATTTTTTCTTATTTTTAATTATTATTTTTATTATTTCTATTTTTCAAATATTACAATGTTTGCTTAGGAATGTGAAAATTTTGTATTTCTTGTGTACAAACCTACTTATAAAACGTAATTATAAAGAATTTGACTATTCCTTATAATTTCTGGGTAAGTAGTATAATAGGAAAATTTTAGTTGTGTTGGGTTTGATGTTCCAGCTGCCTTTTCTTAATTTGTATTTTGATATTTTTTTCCATTATTTTTTAACAATTCATACAGATATTGCAAAAGCATAAGTAAGCAGAACTGATTACGTATGAAAAAATGTATTTCTTGTCTCCAATGTTCAAAAGTCTGAATAAAGCATTTAGTTTTTCACTATAATAGGTTTTTCTTCTTTTTCCTAATCCGCTCACCACGTCAAATGATACTTAGCATGATTTGAAATCTATTTTATTATTCAATTTCTATTCAAATTTCATTATTCACAGACATGTTAAGAACCTTAAACATGTTCACTACCATCTATTAATATTTCATTACCAAACTTCATTACCATCCAAATGTTTAAATGACCATCCAACAGTTTTTCATTACCATCCACACCTTCATTACCTTCCATCAATTTTCTTCGAATCCAAGTGTCGCACAAAGGTGCCCTTTTCACTTTTATACATCTGATAGGTACGGGAACCCATTTCTATAAAAATATATAGTAAAAAGGCAAAAAAAAAAAATTCCGCGGAAACAGGCAAATTTGAACGAAACGGCGGAATGACCCTTAACTTTAAGTTTATGAATTGTTCAAATTCTTTGAAACAAACCGTCCTTAGTCAATAGGTATTTTTTTTAATACTGGTAAATTATTTCTGTATTGGAGCGTTTTTTATTTACACATTTATTTTTACAATCAAACTATTGACTATATTCATCGTCAAAAAGGTAAAGCTATGGACAGACATGCTTATTAATAGCAAAGATTATTTAGTAGCACGAAAGCATGCTATTATCGAAACTGAGTGCGTTCTTAGCATGCCTGAACAGGTTTATTTACGAGTAGAAGTAGGTAACTGACACTGTTCTGATTACTTGTAATTTCTTACAAAGCTTCCATTTTGGCCGAGAGCTCATATTTAAATAGTATGTATGTTCAATTGCTTGTTTTGAGAAGACTTATTCAGAAGTACGCTTTTAAAAAAAAATTGTATACAGTTGAAGATCATGCCACTTCATTATATTGCAGAGGGAATGAAAGATTAAGATGTTTATTCACTGTCTTTACTATGATCGGTAATAATGTTGTTAGATTAGACGACAAATAAAGCAAGATTTTAAATGTAAGATTCCATAAATATACTTGCGCGGATCTAAGACGCAGTGTCTTTTTAGTGTATGGTCCTTGTCGTTCTTTTTATTTTTAACTATCGCTTGTCGATATTTTTAATTTGAAATTTGAAGTCAGTCGCAAAAATAAACCATTCTCCCGCCAGTCGGTAGCTAGGCTCATAAAATAACTATCTAGCTAGGCTACGAATGTTATATAAGTAGCTACCTACCTTCAAAGAGCCCTCATATCTATGGTTCAGTGGGTGTAGGTTCATTTATGGTTCAGTGATGGTTCAGTGCAATATCATGGCAATATCGTGAGGGGTTTATTTATGGCAATATCGCAATATCTATGCTTCGTTCTGTCAGACTGTTTTGTATTGGTTATCTTGTGTTGTTTATGCTTGTTTTTTTCTTATTTTTGGTAATTTTGTTGAGTAAAATTTATAAATTGTTGAATACTTACTTATAATGGACGTAGATCTACTGCGACCCGGCACCTGCCCGATATCTCCGGATACAATCCTCTGGTTTGAGTTTCTACTTGATCCAAACCTGTTGAAGAATCATCTATCGAAATCATTTCCCGGTAAGTTCGTTTAAAAATAATAATATTACTCTCAATGTGGTTCAATGTTTATTATTGTCTGTGTTGTGCAAAATGTACAGCTTAATTTATCATATTTTCTGCTATTTGCACAATATTTTTTATTCATATGAAGCAGATAGGTAGGCTCTTTAAAAAACAACACTTGATTTCAACAGGTAATTATTTGGGATCATTGGCCACGCTATGATTTTGTTTAAATAAACCTTCTGATTCACCTTAATTACTATCAAAGGAAACTATGTGCATTAGGAAATTTTTTAATTTTAGTATTCTAATTTTTAATTACGTAAAATGAACATTCACTTTCGGTATATGGGATGACAGCCATTTAAAATAATCTATTGATTACATTTTCTTAACCGTCCGTCAGGCGCACCTATGGGCGAACCGAAATCGGGCGCACCCGGCCTGAGAGGCCACCCATATATTTTTAGCCCCCACCTTCCACTATCTTAATTCTAATACAAAATACTTGTCAGGTAGTCTTTACTAGGATCTATAGAAAGTAACAAAACCAAATATAACATAAAATAACCAGTTTATTAACCTTTTAACCGCGTTAATTTGCTCCGTTTTATCTATACCCGTACGCGGTACATATTTTCAAATACCTATGCACGCAATTAAATGTCAAATTAAAGCATTCTGGCATGATTTATTGGACTATATCATAGACATATGAATATTAGTAGACCTGCCCTAAGTGATTAAAAGGGTATTATCCCCACTCCCCATACCGGTTCCATTGGAGCCGGCTGGGCTCGCGTATGGCCTCAAGTGAAATTTGAAAACGTGACGTCATCATTCTTGTGCGAACTATGGTCGAGGCATCATCGGTTCATTTTACGAAATAACACGGCAAAATGTTGACTTGTGATATGAAAACTTGTAAAAATAGATGTGAAAAAGAGAATAAACTCAATTGTCGTATTACATTCCATAAGTAAGCATTATTTTACTTTATTTTAAGCTTATTCACACCGTATTATATGGATCAGTTTTAGAAACATATACTATCACATCACAATGTGATGTGATAGTATATGTTTCTAAAGATTTGACCGGTCAGTGGTTGAGTGAACATAGCGCTTGGGTCTCACCCGAGCGTCGCGTGTTCGATTCCTCGGCTGGCTAAGTCCTCCATCACAACACAAGCAACATTTTCGGCTTTCTGTGGTGGTAGTAGGAGATTTTCAAACATTGTTGGGTTATTCGTAACCCGGGAATGTTTGTCTTTCTTTTTAAAAAAAAAAAAAAAAAAAAATGTAGCGATTCTCAAGTGTGCTCATCGTTGTTTACTGGGGTAAGTAAATTATGAAACATTTGTAAAAGTGTCTTAACTAAATACTCTGAAACTAACTACGACTCTGCAAATAGAAGAAATTTACTTTGCCGAATTTGGACTTCGCAAATTAGTTCATAACGTGGCGAGTAATTTGCGCTCCCATGTAAAAATGTCTATTCATTCAAAAGCAGATTTTACTTTTAAGAACTAAATGGTGATATTATAATGCGAGATGCCTATTTACTGTCAGATTGATTTATTGACGAATCACAGTCAGCTTTACCCCCTTCGTTCTTCAACACTTGATTTTACCCCTCGCCATTATCTTCTCGTCTATTAATTCCTATGTCTGTGGACTATATAGACAGAACAGATTATTCTCCACAATATGATAACAAATCCTCGTGTGTCAACACTCTTAGATGTTTATAAAAACAAAAACATAAAAGACGTACCGTATCTTTTGAATGTAGTCCCGCCATTCACTCGGCGTGTGTGTACTTAGGCCACTGCGTTGATAGACAGAAGTGGGACACCATGAGCACTTATCATTTTTAGTTATGAAAACTTTTTCTAAAACTGAACACTTAAATTTTATGTCACATAATATAATAACAAAATTGGACTAACGCCATCCGTTGACAAAATTGTATTTGTATATGTATTTTGATTTAGACCATCAATACATACGACCGCACAGCGCTGTATGTGCCAGCCGCCAGCCGTTAGTAAGTCGGAAGCTGACCGTCGTTAGATGTGGACCCCTCGCATGTTTTTTTAGCATCTGCCGATGGTTTTTTCATGTTTTCAGCAATTAAATTACAATTATTATCACTTTTGATTTAAAATATAATAAACATAAGCGATTAGCTATGAATATTCATATTTTTCCGATATTAAATCGCTTATTTTGAGATGTGTATTGACTACACAGCACCGGAACGTGCGGATTTTTTTAGCACAATAAGGGAAAGGCTTGACGTTCGACTCGTTAAATATAAAAAGTTGCCGCAGTAAAATGAGTTTATTTATCTTAACGCTGGTGTATTTGCAGACCCATCTCCGACAGACCTGATCATCAAGTTCTCGTACGTCAGTCCGGAGCCGCAGCTGCGCCAGGAGAGCACCAGTTCGGCCAGGGTCCCCGACCCCGAGAACCCGGAGAGCCCTCTGCTCAGCATCGTGGAGACGGACAAGTACAGCCGCAAGCACTTGGCCCTGAAGATACTGTGCTTGAAAGTCGCGGCTCATCTTAAATGGAACCTCAGTGAGTATTTTCTCTAAATTTAGTAAAATTTATAAAACTTAAAAAATTAAATAAAACAGAACAAGACACAGAAAAATAAAGAGTAACGGTCTCAACCGGGAATCGAACCAAAGATCTCTTTCTTACCAGGATAACGTCTATATTCACTCGTCCATTGTGTTCTAATCTTTTTGCATCACGTTTGTCGATCTCATATTATTTCAAATTCAAAATTAACAATATTATCCTCAAATAATTTTTCCAATTTTTGACAGCCATCTTTTTCAATGATTACAAAATTCTAAAGAATTTGTTTGTAACCTAGATAGTGTCTCGGATAAACATATAATTTTTTTATTTATATGGGACCCCTATTGATTTTTTATAATAGTCTCAATGAATATGAACAACTTTTCTTTAGAAGGTTATACCCATTAATGGGTCAACATATCATTGAAGAATAAAATAAAAGTACATCTAAATATAATAATATTTTTATTTATTTTAATAATAGAAGATACAATACAGGGTGTATCGGCACGTACCCGACAAACTTTAACCAGCTATTCCTTAGCACATTTGGAGTAAAAAATGTTATGGGCACTTTGCTGTCCGGTAACATTTTTTTTTAATAAAAAATTTATTATTCATATTTTCACCACATGTCACCACTGTTTTATCCTTTGTCAAAGTTTGAAAACCCATCTGGCAATATTTTGTTCTAGTTTCGTAGAATAATGTACGTACGTTCCTACGTTGGCGCACTTTTACAATCACAACGAAATGGCACAGCACCATTCGTCTCATTTTTAACTATTATTATTTAGTGTGTACGAAAGAGCGAGGACACTTTTTGACACACTTGCTAATAACAGCTGTTGAACACGAGAAACAATGCAAATGACAGTGACGGAGTGTGGATTTTTTATTTATTTTTTGTTTTTAATGGAAAAAAATGTTACCGGACAGCAAAGTGCCCATAACATTTTTTACTCCAAATGTGCTAAGGAATAGCTGGTTAAAGTTTGTCGGGTACTTGCCGATACACCCTGTATAATAAAATAATACATAACAATCTTAATTATCTAATTACAATTCCCGGTTAGTTTGAGTCTAACTGGGTAGTTAGTCAATTTACTAATTTATTATCTATCTCTGATCTCCCTATGTTTTGTATCCAGCTTTTTACTTGAGTTTTAAATTTTATAATACCGTTATTTTGAGTTTTGAATGGGAGTGTGATCTAGTTGTAGAGTTTAGTTCCATAGTATAGTAAACTTTTTTGCCCAAATGTTGTATTTATGGGTGAATATTGAATTGTTATGTTAGGTTAGATTAGGTCACAGCTTTTGACATTACGTCACGAGATGTCAGGTATTTACCGAGCACCCGAGTGCTGCCGAAATATCTCGAATGGATAACGCGTACGGTTTCAACAAACATAACTGCGGGCCCTGTATAATAATATACTAATTAACGCTCTCGCCACTGAAACATAAATGGTAATTCGTCCAAACAAACTCTTCGGTCAATTCAGTTGCAGTGCAGAAGTGGAAGGTAATCTCGATCTTTCTCTACGGACACCGGCAAGAATAATTTGTCTAAACCGGCAAGAATATTCAATAAATAATTACTTACATAGGAGGTTGAAAGTAAGGAGATAAAGGTGAGGTAGGTTTGCAAGTTGGGACTCTTATGCGGTGTTCACATAAGAGTCCCAAGTGTCCGAAGCCAGCGACGCTATGAAATCCCCGATTAGGGTGTGTTATGAGGTTGAAAGTAATGAGATAAAGGTGAGGTAGGTTTGCAAGTTCGGATTCTTATGCGGTGTTCACATAAGAGTCCCAACTGTCCGAAGCCAGCAGCTCTATGAAATCCCCGATTAGGGTGTGTTATGAGGTTGAAAGTAAGGAGATAAAGGTGAGGTAGTTGATATCTAACAATTGACTGTGTTATATCATTTGCAGACATACTGGAAACTAAGCTTCCACCGCACATCCAGTTCCAACTGATGCAGGACCTGGTGTACATGGCTACGGATGGGAGCTACTCCATTCCTCCGCAGGTGAGCCACCTCCAGACTAGAAGATACTCTCAGTATCACCCTGGTAAAATACCACTGTTCAGAATCGAAACTATGCTTTAAAATAATTTATTTTTTTACATTAACTCCACGCAGGAAGTACTGAGGAAAATAATTATGTCCCCGCCTTTGTTTCTACCTTTTTTAATGTGAATAAAGCACAAGAGTCCCAACTGCTCCAAACTGTCTGGAGCCAATGAGACTACGATATCCCCAATTAGCATAAGTTGTGAGATTGAGGGTAGTGGTGAGGGTAAGGAGATGGAGAAGAGGAAGATGGCAAAGTACCTGGCTATTCAGATTTCGTCACCAAACACAATCAAAGTAATTTCTAGAGAATTCTGAGAGAATCTTCCATTTAGCCCTACCCTTTTTTATTTTATTTAACATTTACGCTTTGACGGTCCGTGCAGCTTGGTCGTAGCTTGGCGACAGTTGTCACGCTTCTCCCTTTGTTTCTATTATCTATGATGTATTTATTCTGGTATGATTTGAGATTTTCATGGCCAAAAGTATTATAGTGATTTGTTTTTGGGGTATTATGCCGTGTTGCCGTGTATTTATTCTGTTGTTTGTTTCTACTAGCTGGTGAGCGAGGAGGTACTCCGGCGCGGAGGAGTGAGGTTCTCCATGGTACTGTACCACCGCTGGCTGTTGCGATTCCTCGTCAATAGAGCACTACTGACAAGACAGCCCAAGCAGGAGATCATCAATCTGTAAGTACAGATCCTAAGAATAATCTTCAATTTGGTAGGCGGGAATGGGTACCGCCGCCCTGGGAACCATTTATTGGATGACCAACACCTCTGCCACAGGTCACCCCAAGTGGTTCGCTACGTTTGGTGACTTAGCAGGGGTGCCCGGGTTCATGGGTTAAGGTTTGCCCGGGTCTTGGTGGCGGGTGCGTCGGCCCACCTTCTGCGTGGCGGGCCGGTTGGGAGATGCTGGTTGAGGGAGACCCTTTACAACCGGTTACCGCTGTCCGGGCCGCTCGATAGTACAGGGGCCCGACCCTCAGGCTCACGACTAAGGGTGGACTGCCCCATCAGCGAGTGAAAAAACCCCGCCACTGCTGTTGTGCCGGTTCGTGACCGGTGGGGACCCAGCAGCAGCGTTTGGGGCGCATTGGATGCCCTCTCCAGCCGGACTCTCCCAGCCTATCGCCTAGCACCGCAGTGGGTGGGCTGGAACCAAACGCTCATCACTCCTGGACAGCCTGAACCCCAGATTCCTACCCACCCCTCATACCTTTCCTTTCCAGACCTTTCCTTTCACCTCCTACCCTTACAAAAAAATAAAAAATTCATGAACATACAACACAACAATTTTAACATCATTACAGCGGCGAGTAGCAGGCGTCCCCGGTGCGGGCCAAAACTGTTGGTAAATTTTGCCAACATTCGCGGCCTGCACACAAATTTAAATTCCGTCCATCACCATCTTTTGTCCCAACGTCCCAACCTTCTTTTCCTCTCCGAAACTCAGATAGCCGAGCCGCCAGACTCCTCCTATCTGGACTGCCCGGGCTTTACCCTCGCAAGCAAATTCCGACTGAAAGGAGGAGTCTGCCTCTATAGTCGAGCTGACGTCAACTGTGTGCGACTATTGAGTCTGGAAAACTCCAGATTCGACGTAATGTGGGTGCGCGTCAATCTTGCCAGTACGGCAAGATTCTACGCATGTCTATACCGCTCACCGAACCATAGCGAATCAGACACTTCCGAGCTCTTCAAACATTTGAGCGATACTATTGATGATCTCTTGCCCAGCTACCCTTCGGCCGAGTTTGTTGTTCTGGGGGACTTCAACGTTCATAACGAACCATGGTTGAAGTTCTCAGGCCCAACGGACTCGGCTGGCCGACAGGCGGAATCCTTTGCCATTTGCTACGGATTAGAGCAATTGGTTCAGGAGCCTACAAGGGTTCCTGATGTCCAGACTCACCGCTCCAATCTGTTAGACCTATTCTTAACTACTGTGCCACACGGTTATAAGATTGACGTCACAGCGCCTCTGGGATCATCTGACCACTGCCTAGTGACGACATCAATCCCCGTTAGCCTCAGACCAACCAATGAGAGGCTGAGGAGAAAAGTGTGGCACTATAGGTCAGCAGATTGGTTCGGTATGCGGGCCCATTTCAATGCTTTTCCGTGGTCAGCTGTTTGTTTTCGGACTTCGGACCCTTCAAGATGTGCCCAGGAGATTGGTGAAGTCATCAAATCGGCAATGGATGGCTTCATACAATCGACTACTAAAGAAACTGGTGTGGGCTCAAAGCCGTGGTTCAATCGACAATGCTCCGAAGCAGTTCGACGAAAAAACGCGGCTTACCGAGCCTACAACACATCTCGAACGCCCGAAAGCAGATCAGCATACAACAAATCGGCAAAGGAATGCAAGAGAATCATCAATAGATCAAAATTCGAACACGACCTGCAGATCAGCAAAAAGCTGGCTGCCTGCCCGCATGGTAGCAGAGCATTCTGGTCGCTTGCGGGCTCAATAGGTCGAAATTTTTGCAAACCCAGTTTGCCACCTCTTACCAAACCTGACGGCTCACTAGCAAACACTGCCACCGAAAAGGCAAACCTTTTAGGGAAAATGTTTGCGGAAAACTCGACCCTCGACGACGGGGGTGCTGTTCCGCCGTCGGTTCCTCACTGCGGCTTCTATATGAAAAAGCTGAGGATCCGGCATCGGGATGTACTCCACGTCATACGGGGGCTCGATGTTAACAAAGCTAGTGGACCTGATGGAATACCTGCCCTGGTATTGCAGAGGTGTGCTGCGGAAATAGTTCCAGTTTTGACAAAGCTCTTCAAAATGTCCCTGAAGTGTGGCACTGTGCCCTCTGGTTGGAAAAAAGCGGTAATTCACCCTATTCCCAAGAAAGGTGACCGCTCCAACCCGGCCAACTACCGCCCCATAGCGATCACATCAGTTCTGTCCAAAGTGATGGAACGTGTGATCAACGACAAACTGCTCACATACCTCGAGAAGAACAAAATTATCAACGACCGTCAATACGGATTCCGGCGGAACCGCTCGTGCGGTGATCTTCTCGCGTATGTGACGCATGTTTGGGGGCGGTGCCTGGAACGTCACGGTGAGACCCAAACGGTCGCACTAGACATATCCAAGGCCTTTGACCGGGTCTGGCACCGAGGACTTGTCAACAAATTGCATTCTTACGGACTTCCCGCATCCCTGTGTACGTGGATTGCTGACTTTTTAAGGGATAGGTCGATTCAGGCGGTTGCTGACGGTTTCACCTCTTCCTCGCACTCCATAAATGCTGGCGTCCCACAGGGATCGGTTCTGTCTCCGACTTTGTTTTTGTTGCACATCAATGACCTTTTGACATGTGCACCGATTCATTGTTACGCGGATGACAGTACAGTTCATGATAGCTTTTTGTTTGACAAGCCCCCAAAGGGCACACAAACTCCAACGGCTCGGAGGGCTTTGAAGCAGAGAATGGACGGTTATCTCGAGAGTATTTCCTCCTGGGGTAAAAATAATCTCGTCGAATTTAATGTTTCAAAGACCCAATCCTGTCTGATTACGTCTAAAAGGGATCCAAATGATAATCTAGTCTCCTTCAACGGAAGCAATCTTCCGAACAGGCCTTCCATTGATATGCTTGGTGTAACTATAAGTGACCAGCTCAGGTACGGGGGCTCCATCGAAGCCAGAGTAAAGTTGGCCTCTCAGAAGCTGGGCGTACTGTACAGGGCCCGCAGATACTTTAATAGTACACAACTGCTCACCCTGTACAAATCGCAAGTGCGCCCTACTGTCGAATTTGGCAGCCATCTCTGGTCTGGAGCCCCAAAATACCTGAAAAAAACCCTTGACTCTGTGCAGAAACGGGCGGTCCGTTTGATAGATTCCCCAATCTTAACAAACAGACTGCAATCTTTAGAGCACAGGCGTCAGGTAGGTATGCTGTCCTTGTTCTATCGGTATTACAATGGAAGATGCTCTGAGGAACTAGCGTCATTAATCCCTTCGGCACCGGTGCGTAGTCGGGATACACGCCAAACGCGCGCCCAACACTTGTACACAGTTGACACTTGTCACATGAGAACGGGTCGCTTCTACGATTCGTTCTTAAGTTCAACAGCTCGGCTGTGGAACGAACTGCCGGCCTCTGTGTTTCCTCCCTCCTACAACATGGGACTCTTCAAGACCCATGTTCACTCCTTCCTCTCCACAAAAAGACCCTCCACACAGCATCCCCAAAGATGACATAGGCCCTGAGGGAAATTATTTTCTTCAGGGCCTCCTGTGTGGAGTAAATATAAAAAAAAAAAAAAAAAAAAAAAATGGCAAGAGAATTACAAAAAAAAATTATTTACATATCTGGAAGATATATTATAAAGTAAATTGTATAAATAAAATAATTATACGTGTGGGCACCTCTCTCCACTCTGTTGCGGAGATGTTAAGGTGCGTGCTGCTCTGTGGTGTCTTTACCAATCACCCATTTTTAAGACAGGGTTATTGGTGTGTCGGGTTAAAGCATCACGTCGGGCTGCAGATCATTTTAGGGATATGGTAAGGAGACAAATGAATGAAAGATGAGTATGGAATCCTAGCTGTGTCTTTATTGAGGTAGTTAAATTGCACAGTCCAAATAGAGTAGCCAGAGTGGTCATAGTTGTTGCTGACGAAGGACAACGATGCCATCGTAGTAGTTGATGTGCATAATGTGAATGCATGATGTGAATCCGTGATCCATGATCACGGCGATGAAGTCAGTGTCTCGACACCGCTTCGGTGGAGCCCAGACTTGCTGACGACGAACGACGATGTCATCATGGTAGTGTTTTTAATACGTTGAGTCATCCTGATGTTATAGTGTGATGAGGCTTGAAACGCGAGCGGAACCAGGTGAGCTGCTAGGTTTCTGCGGCTTGATGCGTTAGCGACGGGACGCGGTGCGGCGTACACGGGCGCGGGACGGTTGAACTGAACGGCCGCTCAGCAGTGGAGGTTAGGGACTTTTTGTAGAAGGGATGCTGGACATCAAATGTTTATACTCTTACTTACTACGTACTTGATATCAAATATGCACATCTAGACGCTAGCCCACGAACAAGATACAGTTAGGTACCGTTTAAAATTATCTCTCTAAATCCATTAAGCTCCATAACTCAATATTTCCAGTAACCAGAATAAGTTTTTTTTCCGCAAATGGCCGAGACACAAAACTTTATCGCATTAATGATTCAATAATAAAACCACACAATTCACTATTATCATTTACAGCGTAAGAACACGTTGGCGAAGTACCCATCTTATTTTCGGTATTCATTTTTATTTATGAGCATTAAAGACGGTTTTTGTACGTTGGATGCTGTCATTAATATTGTATAAAGTTGACGAAGATATTGGCTTGCGTGTCTCAGTGCGCATGCGCGGAAAGAACGTACGTTTTAGCATTCTTGGATACTGTTTACAGATCGCTTCCACACCACAGTGTGTTTTGCGCGTTTCACAGTATTTGAGAATCTATGTGTATTTAGACTTGCCAGCGCTCTTTGTATCGTGTCGTTCGTTGTGCGTACACAAAAACGGGACGATAATATGCGCAATGTCTTATGATAATAATATGTGTATGATTTTTTACAGTGCCATTTTTGTAAAAAAAATCACACTAAGGTCGCTGTACAAATATTTAAATAGCAGTATTTCTGTTTACGGCTAGAAGTCCTTATCTTTTCATTCAATGCTGAAATTGAGAATTTGCAGGAGCAGCATGAAGGCCATAATAGAATTGTGTGCCAAAGTAAAAAGATTGGAGGGTTCCAACCGGGAGTCCTCCAATCGCTTGGCGATGGAGAAATGGCATCCGTTTAGGTAATTGTTGTGTTCCCACAAACAGTTCTCCAACTCGTGGTGGAAGGAGATTTTAAATAATACGTTCTTTTTGTTGAATCAGGGATTTATTAATACTTCGTGTATTACAATGGTGACTCGATAGTCGGCCTAACTAGAAGCTGGCTAAATCAGATCTGACTAGCTGCCATCTTGCGGACTTCCACGCAAGCTCTATGCACTGCCATCTATGAGTGCATCTGTGAAGCTCTTACTTCCCAACAGTAATGATTGTATGTTTTTTTTTTAAGTTAAATTATTAATTCTACATATTCTTTAAATAGTATAAAGTAAAGTTGCTATCCGCATCTGTATGTTTGTGCGCTTAGTTCTTTTAAACTATGCAAAGGAGTTTGATAGGGTTTTCATTATAATTTAGAGAATTTCTTCCGGAAGGTTTATGTAAATAATACATGCATATTATACTTATAGAAAGTAGAGAAAAGTCGATATTTTGTAATCAAATCGTAAAAAAAATTATTTTCTGGCTTTTTCATTGCCAACGCTGGCTAAACCTTATGAGATACATCGAAATAATGTTCTACGGAATTGTATATCTTTAAAAGGACTAGAGAAAGGTCCATCATGGTATATGTCTATCTCCTAAGGATAATCCTCAGCAACGCCGGGTACACGTCAGCTAGTTTTAATATATAAAACTTCAGCCAGCTTCGTGTTTGTGCTCGCAAAACTCAAAAAGTAGTCGACCGATATCGATGAAAATTTAAAAGTTTCTTCTTATTAGTGGCAGGAGTATTTAGAGAGTGGTAGAAGACGTCGGTGACACCCGAGGAATACTCAACGCTATATCTCGGTACCGGAATGAGATACGGAATCTAATTAAAGTCGATGTAATGCATTTTTTAACAGTAACATTGTGGAAACAGTCGGAGACGCCCGAGAAAGACATTAGTAATAGCGAAGCATTGCGGTGTACCTAGTAGCTGATATTTTATCAATCGCTTTGATGACCTTTGTGGCAGAACGGTAAATTTCTTCACTTCGAATCCAGAGATTGTGAGTTCGAAACTCGGCTTAGCAAATGTAATTTTAATTAAGTAGTGTGGAATATTTCACACATAGTTATATATATATTGCTCGCATTCTTAATGCACAGAATATCTTAATTCTAACAGAACTCGCCGACCAATTACACGGCATTTAAGTTTTTTATGGTTTTAATCAGTTTTAAATAACAGTTTATTAATTCTGCGTATAGTTATAAAATACTAGCTGACTTGTACCGGGTGTTGCTCGATTTTTCTCTACTTTCAATAGATATAATGTCCATGTATTATATATAAACCTTCCGGAAGAAATTCTCTAAATGATAGTGAAAACCAAAATCAAACTCCGTTGCGTAGTTTAGAAGAACTAAGAACACAAACAGACATACGCGGGGATAGTGACTTAGTTTTATACTATTATAAAAACAGTATATATGTTTATGCCAATACATAATGGCTAATTGTTGATTCATAAAGAATTAGTTTACTGGCAATGAATTTTGTTTCCGACCCCCCTTTCTCCTCTCCTTGAGACCTCTCCCCCGTGCCCGGGATTCAGTCTAAAACCAACAGCCGTGACGCGAAGTGAACATTATACCACCTATAAAGCATCGCATATCAATCAGAAAATCATCGCAAACGCATCGCAATAAATAAAATTTGTTAAAACAAAACTATAGTGAAAGTAGCATCCCAACAAGTGAATGTTCCTCAAACTCTGTAAGTACTTTCTACCTTATAAAACTCACTGCACAAGTAACGATATCAACATAGAATAGACCGGTCGGTGGCCGAGTTGACATCGTGTTTGGGTCCCACCCAGGCGTAGTGTGTTCAATTCCTCGGCTGGCTAAGTCCTCCATCACAACACAAGCAATATTTTCAGCTTACTGTAGTGGTAGTAGGAGATTTTCAAATATTGTCAGGTTATTTGTAACCCGGGATGTTTGTCTTTCTTTAAAAAAAAAAAAAAAGAATAATTGATTTGTTTATTATATATTTAGATGTATTACAGATTAAAAGTAAAAATTAAAGAAGATAGATGCAGAAATGAATGTGAGCGCAAATGTTCAAAGCGATACCCATTATTATCCAAACATTACTGATAATGCAAAGCAATGGAATCGCAAACGTGGCAGATCATTTCAGTGGGAATTTTGTTGCATTTTCTATCAATTGGCTTCAGGTCTGTAGAGCGCGGGGGCCGTTCGATGGCGCCTCTTCGCCCAATACATCTGTTCGGCTGATTTTCATGGAGATAACTTCTCACATCACAATCACCAAGTCTAGTCTACATCAGTCATTATTTTTAATGGGGTTTTACCTGGAAAAAAATTAAATTAGAAGGAGGTATTAAATTGTGTGTGCATTTTTTTGGGATTCAAAATCATAGTTTGCTGATCTATTATCTTTATGGATATATATTTTTTAAGACATAATATTTTTCATTGCAGTTCCTTATTGGAGATGCCAAAGTCCTACTGGCTCCAGACGTTTGGGACTCTAGTGTGGTTTTCACATAAAAAAATTATTCTAACAAATTAAAAAAAAAAAACATTTTTTTCAGGGGTGTGATGTCACCGGAATTTGCTCAGCTCTCTTTCGAGCAGCTGGTCCGCCAGTCCGAAGACTCGAGGAAGTACAGCCTCATTTTCCTCACGGAGCTGACGGAGAAGCGACTGTGCACGGAGCAGCTGAAGATCCCCACGGCGGATTCCTTCGTCACGCTGACCGAGGACTGCTCCGACCTCACCCACGACTGGGAAGCGGGAGAATGCACCATCAGCGACCACGAGTTCCTCATGCAGATCAACTACGATCTGTGCTCGAATTACTTCTTTTACGGACAGTACGATCTGGCTAGGAAACACATCCTGATGTGCAACGAACATAAAGACAAGTTGACGACGAAGTATCCTAACCTGGATTGGGTTAAGATGGAGTACGCCAGTGTCACAGAGGCGGAGGTGTTGGGATATATGAAGGCTTTGAATATCCTGCAGGAAGAGAATGGACTTTTGCACGATCTGCAGGAAGCCATATCCAATAACTATTCTAACTTGATTGCCGTGCTGCAGGAAGACAACTTGAAGAGAGAGATCCCTCTGGTGCATCGCCTGGTGGTGGAACTTGATATACAAGGTCAGTAAAGTTGTCAATCACTCTTCGGAGTTTTATTGAGTTTATTATGTGTGAGGAATATATTATCAGTAGCTGTACCTCGCCACGCATTGCTCTGGCTCAGTCTGTCTGTGCAGATAGAGAAACAATAGCGGGTGTTGCTTTTAAGTGCTTACGCATATTCAAATGCAACGTTGTTTCATAATTTCAAAGCAATCGCTGAAGAACTTTCGGAGATTTGCGTTTTTTAACAAACAAACATATTTATTTATATAGAATATTAGTTAATGAGTAAGTAGCATTCTGCTGATATAATGATAATTGAGTCATTCAAGTCAAGTCAAGCTCAAGAATCCATTTGAGCTTTAAATTGATTTGTATTTGAAGCAACGATGACATGTTTTGGAAGTTTGTTCCATGCTTCCACTACTCTATTTCCAAGGAAGTGTTTTTCCTAGGATTGGACGCAAAAGGTGTTTTGCTAATTTTTTCCACGTGTCCACGGAGATTTAATTATCTCTGTATTCTTGTCAAAATATTTTCGCCGTGCGCCATCTGATTCTATTTTTGTCATAACTTACTTGTTTTTTGCAAAATTACATTTTTGTAAATTGTAATGTCTTACCAGATAATGTGTTTATAATTATATTTAGTTAGTTATATCCAGAAAAATCTTTTGTGTTGTTATTTTTAGTATTTCTACATAGCCTTATGCGTGGGTTATCTCAGTACCACTCATGGTAATATTTTATTCTTTTTCTCCTCCAGGATCGTCATCTAGCGGATTGTTCACGATATCGAGAGACCTCCTAAACAAGGTGGCCGCGTTGAACGCTGTCCGCTCCGTCCTCGAAGGAAACCTGCCTTCGGCGCATATGGACTTCAACAAACGTCTAAGAAATCTCGGCCCTAAGTTTGTGGAAACCCTCTTTTGGGCCTTGACGCCTGTCCTAACCTCCGAAACACTATCAGCCGCTGATATGAAGAATATTAAACACTTCTTACTGCATCTGGCTGCGTCGGAACACCCCGTTTTACCGGACGAAATCAATAAATTCCTCGCTCCAAGCAAGATACAGGTCTTTGACGCGGACGAGTTGGAATACATGTACAGGGATTTGGATTTAAACAGCCCTGAAGAACTTCCATTGGAATTGCTCAGTACGGATTGGCACACTCCGGATTTCAACACGCGAGGAGTGCCAGAGCTGGAGATGGGGTGTCTCCGGCAGCAGCTGATGGACGCCACGACGGCGGACAGGATCCGGGAATGCCTGGTAGATCTGGCCAGGACTAACCCGGTGCAGCCGCTGTGGATGGTTAACCCGCAGTGGAAGCTGCCGGCTCCCATACAGACTTTGGTCATGTCGCTGCCACGATCCTTCCTGCAGGTACAATCAAACTATATACGTACATATATTATAAACTTCTACTAACCTCAAGTTTTACAATCATTGTTTTTGCAATTCATATAACTCTTTTGTGTCTTTCTTTTACTTCAGACAATTCTCTCAGTTTAATCTTTCACTTTGGTTCTGGCAATGCCTCAGTTTAATCTTTTCCTTTTGTTTCGGTTATTCCCTCAGTTTAATCTTTCACTTTATTTCTGGTAATTCCCTCTGTTAAATCTTTCACTTTGGTTCTGGTAATTTTCTCAGTTTAATCTTTCGCTTGGATTCTGGTAATTCCCTCAGTTTTAATTTTTCTCATTTTCCTTCTTACAATTTCCAATTTTAACCTCTCAGACAAAGACATTTATTTACTATGTGTTCCTTTGAGAACTGTCAAAACGTGATAATTTTTGTGTTATTTACGAGTTTTGCTAAAAGCTTCATAACTCACGTTTTGGGAAACGTAGCCTCATTCTAAAAAATGTTTTGGAAAGATTATGAAATCCACTATCGCATTGTGTTGTAATACGTAAATATTTGCGTTTCTAAATATACATTTTATGAAAACGTCAAAAATATGTAAAAATCGCTTACAATTATTTCAAAGCTTTGAAAAATGTACTTTTTTCTGAGTATCATAAAGAAATAACACTTTATATATTGAAGAAATATAATTAAAAACTATTAGTCACCTCAAAATATTAACCGTCCAAACTAAAATATTTTTAATAAATTATTTAGAAACGCAATAAATTATGAACTAACAAGATGACAGATTCAATCGGCTTAGATAATGCAACTCTACGTTCCATAGATATTCTTGAATACAGACGCGTAGCGTTATTCATTATCGATACTCAGTTTTTTAAATCATGGCAATCCTTATACTAGTGATGGAAATAAATCGATTTTTGTAAAATCTCGCGCGTTTACGTGAAAAGACGTTCTAATGTCTTGACCGCTATTATCATATTTACGTCTTTTGACGTTCTAATGTTCTGAGTGGTTAACTCTTATTTGCTTCTTACAATTCCCCCAATAATTCAACTCCTGCTTTGCTAATTTTTACAATGAATCCTCCATTTTTTCTTTATACAATTTCCCTAATTATAATCTCTCTTCTGTTTTCTGACAATTCCCCAAATTTAGTTCTCAGGTATCTGATCGTTCCCCCAGTTTCATGACTGGACTACTAATAATGTCCTTTTTGCGCAAGGTAAGAGACTTGCTTCTGCGCACCGTCTTTTTTCTGTGTTCTAACTATAGATAATGGTTCTGACAATTTCCCCTAATATTCATTTCATGGTATATCTAACAATTATAATAATGATTAGATGACCATTTGTTTATTTGTTTGTTAGGACTTCACGTACATCCTGCTGGGCAAGGCACGTCAGCATGCGGAGACAGGGGCCCACGAGCTGGCCATCGAACTGCTGCTGATCCTTGAGTCGGAGGCCAAGAACCAGCTGAGTCTAAGCACTGGCAACAATCCTACCATGTACAAGCTCTACAAGCTGGTCGGCTGGGAGGCTCTGTTCTCTCAGATTACGCAGGTAACAAACTCTCCTTCTCACCTTCTGTCTGCAGCTATTTATATATAGTATTATCTAGACAAGGCGTGTGAACCTTAAAATTAACACCGATTTGTCAAAAAGAAAGTGCATTATCTCGCAATCGAAAGGAGCAAATTTCTCTTCCATCAAGTTTGTCCCAGCGCTGAAAAGACTAGCTTTGTGAAGAATATGAAAAAACACAAATTTGAGGCACTTGTGGGGCTCTCCGGGACTTTTATCATTAACAATTTAATGAGAGGTATGAATATTTAAAAAAAATGTATACCTCATGTTGAAAATGTACGAACCATTAGCAAAGTTCACCACCAGTTACTTTACAGGCTCCTACCTAGCACCTAGCGGTCAGAGGTAAAACTAGGGCTAACAGACAAAACAGATGTTTTGCTCAATCAATTGGCTTTCTTTGACAGTGTTTGTTTTGACAATTAGCTTGTCAGTGTGTGTTACTTGATTAGATTATAAAAAGCCTCGCCGAGTGGATTTTTCACTTCTTCTCTCCTATAAAATAGTAACAAGCAGTCATTATGGTCAACAGACCATTAGTAAAGGTGTTTTGTCTGGGTCGGGAATAATTTAACTCTTTGTAACATTAAAATAAAAGTGAAATGCAGTTTTGTGCAGTAAACAAAATAACCATGCGTCTGTTATTGAAGACTTCATCAAGCCCAAACAATTCTTAACACCTCATATATAGCTTCAAGGTGGTGTATCGATTAAGATAACAATTGATAAAAATCTTAACGATGTTTTTAGAAGCTTGTAAAACAAGATTACATCAAGTTGGGTTGTTAAGTTCATCTTCTCTATCTTGTGACACGATTCTTTTCAGGCCGAGCGAGGCATCGGGATGGGGAGTTGTATTACGAAATTACTATTAAGTGGTGTTATTTGTAATCTACTGCTATTATAGATCGATGGATATGGACCTCTAGGCCTCCTTTGGTGGTTCTCATCCATCCGAAGCCGAATGTATGCCCTAATAACGTTGCAAGCCACCGAAATTCATTAAGTGATTTCTTGGCACCCCTAAATTCTATTACGCTAAGATTAAAATGAATTAGTTTTCAGCTCTGATTTGCCAATACTATTCAATTCTTTAACAACGAAAAAAGTAGATCTAATGACTTATAATTAATAAGCTTTTATGAGAGCCTTCCTGCCTAAATGTTTGAAATGCAAACTGATTGATGCTGTTTAACTCTTGACAGGCCAAGATGCCAAACAAAACGTCTGTAACCAAGTGGGCTTTCGACGACTCCATGCATTTTTCTGTCTTATGGGCTTTTAAACTATATAAATCCCAATTATTAATGTATTTGCGCAGGAATAGGTAAAATACTAAAATGATATGTCAAGTATTTAAGCTAATGTAAGGAGGATAGTAATTTTGGGTGCTACCTACTCTCACACTTGGCAGCGGAATAGTTAAGGACTTTATCGTCTTTAACCCCTGGGGCTCAGACCCTTGTTGTGAATGTGACCAGTGTTGAAGAATCGGGCTCACGCGCGCTAAGAACCACCGCTTTTGCAGTGTCAACCTTGTACATTCATTTTGTCTGCGGAAGTTACCTCTTTTAGTTAAAGTTTATCTTTATGAAGTACTGGCTGAAGTCCCCAGCCTTGCCCAGGTTTTATTTTTATTTTATTTATTGATTTTCGGGAAATTGACAGTTTACATTTAATCAGTTTGTACATAAGTATTATATTGCCAAAATAAAACCAATTATGAATTTCCTCCTTTTGACTTTACCTCTACTGAGACAGCATAATATGGAATAAGTAAATTAAATTTGTAAGAATGAATATGAATTAAAAAATTTATACAAAACAAAAGGTTATATAAAACGAAAAATTTACAAAACAATACATTTATAGCCATGGAGAGAGGTTGTAGATATAAATAAAATCATAATAGAGATATAAACAAAAGAGACATAAACATTATTCACAAACCATCAGAGAAATATTGTTTTATGGACCTCTTGTATTTGGTAAGTTCGCAACTGAAAGTATCAACCTTGGATAATACGCTATTGTAATTATTGCGTAGTCTGTTCAGGAAAGAATTCTGCTTAGAGTTCGTTTTGCATTGATCAACCCTGAACAGGACACAAGAGCGTGTTGAATGCGCAGGTACATTGAATGGAATCTTGTTTAGCAACTCTGGGCATTGAATATTATTGTTAACTACTTTATACAGGAATAGTGCATCCTTATGATGCCTCCGTACACTCAGTGAATCAATTTTAAAGTATGTAGCTGCTTCTGTATAGTTATTAAATATCACAAATGACTTGTAACAAAGATATTTTAGGAATTTGTTTTGAATTGCTTCGATTTTGTTTATGTGGATTTTGTAAAATGGAGACTAAACAACTGATGCACCAGATGACTCTGTACGTAGGCAAAATAGAAGAGCTTACAGAGATTTTTTAGAAATCTAATATAGACAGTGACCTTCCACTTGTTTTAAAAATCCATTGTGCAAAAGTTCATTTGTCTCGAAATAAAACTGTAGATTTATATAGAAATCAAATCCACACCGCCCAACCATTGTCTGCCACAGACATTCTTCTTTATAGGGCTAGCAATAGTAACCAGCTTCTAAACCTATGCAAATCTCAAGTACACCCAACAGTTGAATTTGGGAGCCACCTCTGGGCTGGAGCCCCACAATATATGATAAACCTTCTTCTGTGCAAAGGAAGGTGGTCCGTCTGATTGACAATCCATCGTTAACAGACCGATTGCTATCTCTAATGCACAGACGCAATGTGGGCATGCTGAGTCTGTTATACAGGTATTTTAATGGAGCCTGCTCTAAGGAGCTAACACCTTTGATCCCGGGTGCACTGGTGCACGTGCGTGAAACTCTACATACACGAGCGGAACACCCGTTCACAGTTGATGTTGGCTTCATTAAAACGGGCCGCTTCTTTGACTCGGTTTTGTGTAAGATGACGCGTATGTGGAACGAGGTACCGGCATCTGTTTTTCCTCCTTCATATAACCCACATTAGTAAAGCCCTTCCTACAGCCCCTACCTTAACCCTCCTCACAATGCTGCCTAACTGGGTGGCGCCATATTTCGGTGTACAGACATAGGCGGTTGAAAAATGGTTGTTATTTTTTTTTAGGTTTTGGCAGACTGGAAGAACTATAAGAGCAGTATGGCATCCCTGGTCCCCCGCTGCAACATGTGCCTGGCCGCCGTACAGTCAGCCGACGGAGTGGTCCCACGCATCGAGATCCGGGAGATGTGCTACATGCTTCTGCTGAACTGCGGCGAGTGGGCGGCCCTGTCGGAGGGGAGCGCCGGCGGTGGTGCTCGGGCCTCGGGGCCGGCAGAGGCCCTGGCCACAGCCTGTCAGCAACTCACGCGCACCCGTCAAACCAAGCGCGCCCCCAAGGACCTCTGGGATATGGGTATGTATCTAACACTTGAACCCATCAGGCCTTATACTGTAAGAAGGTCCGAGTATTTCCGGTTTGCAATAAAATCCAAATAAATGGAATATTTCTGAACGCATCTGATAAACTGTTCAGTATACATATACATACATATACAAACACGCTCACACTTCATACACAATCATACACTTTGCATTTCACCCAGTAATTACTAAATATACATACCTTAAATAAGACATGACATTACATTGTAAATTGTTTCCTCATTGTGGTTTTGTTTGCAGTGTTGCCAATATTCGCCACCAATTACTACGGCGGCGCCAGCGTAAAGCGTACCAATAGCGGCAACCCGGTGTACGGAGGCGGTAGCGGCGGCCCCAACCGGGACTCGCTCCAAGTCAACACCAAGATGCGAGATGGCATGGTCTCCTTCTTCTCAAAGCTGCGCGACCCCACCGTCCTCTCTGTCGTTATCTCCCTTCTGGCCCGACTCTTTAACATTCTCAAAGATGACTCCAACATGGACCTCAGCATGGAATACATCAATCTGTGGCCTTCTTCGGTTCCCAGCACCAACTTGTTCAGTTCCATCGCCGTTTCGGACACTCTCCACCAACTGGTGACGCAAGCTCTTCTATATTATCCGGACAATATGTCTTGGATCAAACTCCTGGGAGACATGTGTCTGGTTGGGGGACATTACTCCGCTGCCATGAAGCAGTACCTCAGTGCCCTGACCATAGCTTCCGATCATTTCGCTCAACCGCTTTCCAAGCAATCCGTAGAAGATCAGACCATATTCAAACGCATGATAAAATGCTGTACACAGCTGAATTGTCCTACGCAAGCTGCCGTCTTGTGCCAATTTCTGGAAGAAACGGATTATGTGCTGGCCTTTAAATGCTTGGCGGAAATGTCGCATCTCTGTGCCGATGCGATGGACAGCTATTACGGATGCATCTGGGACACGGCCATCCTGGAATACCTCATAAACTTGCATCACAAGCGAGGAGAGACTCATCGAAAGCAGCTGGCTGTGAGGGTCATGGGAATGCTGGAGCTGAACTCTAATAACAACGAGGAGATCCAGAGGGAAGCGGCCAATAGCAGGAAGTCCAAATTCATGAGGGCGCTGGTTCGCCAGTACGTGTGCTGAAGGGAATACCTAAATCAATGCCTATTGAATTTGTCCAAATACTCCTTCAAGCAGTATGTCACTTTCAGCTGACTGTAGGATTACCGAAAGGTTTGCTTGTTGGTCCAGAATAAATAATCTCAAATTTCACTTACTCTGTGTTCAGTCAGAGAGATCAGTCACGCTTACTGATATGTGTTGGAGTTAAAAATTTGCGATTGATTTGTTTTGTTTTCCAGTCAGTTTTTCATAACAGTAGTTGCGCTAGCTTTTGTAACTTTGAAGTGAATCGTTCCAACATGGAGTGGTTGAAAATATATTTATAATATCTGCCTACCCTTACAGAATAAGCCAGCATTGTTTTGAACTTGCCACATCTATTTTAGCCCGGTCAAATTATCATTTTTATTTGTTATTACAAACCTTTAGCATTTCTACTCTCAACAATTTCCTAGTATCCATTAACATTTCCCGTACAGTGGCAAATGGTTCTCATGCAAATTCTTTTTGCACTGCAATTGGTTGTCATGCAAACCCTTTTTTCTGTTCGACAATTAGTTATCATACAATCCCTTTTTGGATGTTTAAGGATATAATGTCTACTATTAATGAGGTATACCGCATTGATAATTTTGAAACTGAAGCCTTGAGTTGGTTTGATTTTACTTTTTTTGAGTACAAAAGTAGCCAAGATTTCATCGACTTAACTTTTAGAAAGTTTTATCCGAGTGTCAGGTATGCCTTACTAGTTTTGCTAACATTACCAGCAACAACATGTACGGTGGAGCGATCGCTCAGCACATTACGTCGTGTAAAAACATGGCTTAGATCTACAATGTCAGATGAACGCATAAATAAACCAGATGAACTTGTGTTTGGATTGTGCATGTTAAGCGTACACAGAGACAAAGTGAACTGCAAAAAAAAGACTTAAAGAACAAAATTGTAGATATGTTTGGTAGCGATAACAGACGACTCCAGTTCTTGTTTAAAGAATAAATTTATGTTATATTTTTTGTTATATATGTACATATATTGTGTTAATAAAAAATGTGTTGCTACAGTATGCCCTTAATTATTACAGTGTCCTGCCCGTTCGTCCACTATACAAATACGCTACAGTAAATTAAAACTACATTAACCACTCAGAACATTAGAACGTCAAAAGACGTAAATATGATAATAGCGGTCAAGACATTAGAACGTCTTTTCACGTAAACGCGCGAGATTTTACAAAAATTGATTTATTTCCATCACTAGTATACGGATTGCCATGATTTAAAAAACAGAGTATCGATAATGAATAACGCTACGCGTCTGTATTCAAGAATATCTATGGAAGCTATGGATCTAAGCCGATTGAATCTGTCATCTTGTTCGTTCATAATTTATTGCGTTTCTAAATAATTTATTAAAAATATTTTAGTTTGGACGGTTAATATTTTGAGGTAACTAATAGTTTTTAATTATATTTCTTCAATATATAAAGTGTTATTTCTTTATGATACTCAGAAAAAAGTACATTTTTCACGGCTTTGAAATAATGGTAAGCGATTCTTACATATTTTTGACGTTTTCATAAAATGTATATTTAGAAATGCAAATATTTACGTGTAACAACACAATGTGATAGTGGATTTCATAATCTTTCCAAAACATTTTTTTAGAATGAGGCTACGTTTCCCAAAACGTGAGTTATGAAGCTTTTAGCAAAACTCGTATATAACACAAAAATTATCACGTTTTGACAGTTCTCAAAGGAACACATAGTAAATAAATGTCTTTGTCTGAGAGGTTAAAACATTACTAAAAATATTTTGCGCCCCCCTAGAAAATTTTCTGCGGGCGCCCATGGTGAGTGCAGAAGTGCTCACAGTCGGGGCCAAAGCCGAGACTCTCTGTTCAGGTGGACTAAAAGATGTTACATTGTCGTTGCAAACTACGGGCCTCACAATGCAGATACAATTGGTTCTTGTGCAATCCCGTTTTATGCAAGGCAATTGATTCTCATGCAAACCCTTCTTATGCAGAGACAATTGGTTGTCATGCAAACCCTTTTTATGCAAGGCAATTGATTCTCATGCAAACCCTTTTTATGAAAGGTAATTGATTCTCATACAAAACGCTTTTTATGCAAGGCAATTGATTCTCATGCGAATCCTTTTTATGAAGGGCAATTAGTTTTCCTTCGAGCCCGTATTAAGGATACCCCAAATAAATTTCTCCTGCTTCACTACTTGGTTACCATGTGAAATTTTGCATGTATAACTTGCATGTATATAATTTTCTGTATTTTCAAACTCATGAATGCAATGCATCCAACGGGTAGCGTATAAATTATGGACGAAAATGTCTACTTCAGCACAATCTATCTTATTATATAGTCAACACATTTGGGTCAGAGGGCTAAAACATTCCATATACTTTTTAAATGTGTTCCGGTGAAACATGCTATGGCTTCTTAAATAATAGGAATTGAGAACATTCATCTCAATATTTCAAAGATATAATGTAGTAACGAGTTTACAGTGAAGTAGATTGGCCAATTGCCTTCTAATTTCAAGTGTATTATTGTTTAAGGCGTATTGTGTTTGATCTAAGATGGTCATGTCCACATTTTAAAGAAACAAAATTTTCAGAGAATCATTTAAAAAGGTTTTCTTATTATGTATGAATAATTCATCTTTACACTCTAATTTCCAAAATTTCAATGTATCTAAACGGATACCAATAATATTACAATGTTAAATCTCTATACCAAACTATAACTGCAAAATCAAATAAACAAAGTTGACTTGAGAGACAAATCACATTGATGGATATGTATAGGAATCAGATTTATTTTATTTTATTTTAGACAAACAAGACATTTAAAGTACATTCTTGTATAGTATAAAATAAATTTATATACATATATAAATGTCCCTAGACTAATGTGTCTGCAGCAATCACATTTGCACATTCACTATCAAAAAAATATCATTATTTTTTATACGTAGCGTATTAAGTCGGCTGCCCACTGCTTACGACCTCCATATCTATGTTTGAATCTGACTCCTTGCACTTGCACGACTAGAGTTTTGCGTCCTGCATTTAATTTGCAATGAATTTCATTGACCTGTTTTTAATTTCGTTGAATTCCGGCCAGTTATGCGTTCCATATTTGCTTTGGAATATCGATATTTCGATTTCAAATATTCCTTAGATTGTGCTGCAAATGGGTATTACTGCTTTTTTACCTTTTCATTATGCGACAGATCGATATTTGTCAAATCAATCAGATTGTTAACAAAGTCCGCCATCTCTGTCTTAATACGATCGTATTACGTTCCTATTCCTGGGGGTCGGGCGGAAGGTGTCATGTTTATGCTTGTGAGAAGATTGCATTTTGTAAAGTTATTCAAACAAAAAACGACAAGTAAAATTTGCTAAAGTAAGGTAACCGTTTGCAGCACAATCCATTGTGGCTTTTCTGCGCAGGGAACTCGGTTTGTGTGGATTACTTACCGGCCCGTGGGGCGACGGCCTAAGATAAACTGTCGGTGTACAAAGCTTGGTGCTGGACTCTTGGCACTCGGCGGACTGCTGAATTTGACATATGATTGGTTAATTACAGAATTTGACATACGATTGGTTAATTACAGATGTTGACATATGATTGGTTAATTACAGAATTTGACGTATGATTGGTTAATTACAGAATTTGACATATGATTGGAAAAAATTGAATTTAATGTTGTGCTTACAACTAGTAAAAATAATGGTGGATTATAATAGTACTTGTCGAATAATCGAGCAGCGGATTACCGAAAGAGTACTGTACTAAAATCTCTAAATATTATAAAATAAAGTCGCTATCTGCGTCTGTCTGTTTATGCGCTTAGTTCTTCTAAACTACGCAATGGGTTTTGATAGGGTTTTCACTATCATTTAGAAAAAAAAAATCCGGAAAGTTTATTTATGTATATAATACATGCATATTATATTTATAGATAGTAGACAAAAGTCAATGTTTATCCTAGAACTCATAACCTCAAAACATTACTCCAAATCATTTACAACCCTGAGCAACGGCGGGTACACGTCAGTTAGTATTGTATAAATGTATTGTTTTGTCAATTTTATCGTTATAAATGAAATAATGTATTTTTGTACTCATAATAAATTGAGAGAAATATGTTGAAACAATTTATTTTTATCTTCCCTTAGATCCACTTAGTAAAAACTTCCTAAAGATTTCCTACAAACTACAATATTTTGGTAGAAAACAGTTATTTTCATGTAGTGGTGATATTTATGCCCCTGGCCAAGAAAGCCAGTGGGATTATAAAATCCCCAATATTTTGGTAGAAAACAGTTGTTTTCATGTCGTGGTGATATTTACGCCCCTGGCCAAGAAAGCCAGTGGGATTATAAAATCCCCAATATTTTGGTAGAAAACAGTTATTTTCATGATGTGGTGATATTTATGCCCCTGGCCAAGAAAGTCAGTGGGATTATAAAATCCTCAATGTGTTGGTGGAAAACAGTCGTTTTCGGTTTGTAGGTAAAAATGCAAGGCAATGTTAAAGGAAGATTAAAAGTTAAGTCAACAATGTGAGTTCATTAAAACGTTTATGATATATACGATCCATGGAATGAAGTACAGATATTTGAGACGAACTGAGAAGAATAAATTATTTCTCTTTCTAACGACGACCAAATCCCATATCTCTGCATTATAAGAAAAAAGATAGAAATATTTTGATAATGTGTGGACGTCCGCTTAGATCTGTCCTTCAGAGGGTCTAATGCAATATGATATTTGTGGATAGTAATGACCTTCTGAGGCTTGGGGGGTTAATATTGTTGGAGAACAATAAAACGGAGGTTTTACATAGAAGAAACATCGCAAAACAATTGACATACTTGGCTGTCTGTTAACATTATCTTAAAGACAATAAATGTTCATTGATTACCTTTCTCAATTACTTCTATTCCTTATACACTGGAAACTGCTAAATCTACATCACATAGAAAACCTACCTATCTATCATGTATTATACCAGTAAAAAATAAATACAGGTACCTACCTATCTATCATGTATTATACCAATAAAAAGTAAATATAGGTAACTACCTATCTATCATGTATTATACCTACCAGTAAAAAATAAATACAGGTACCTACCTATCTATCATGTCTTATACCAGTAAAAATTAAATATACGTACCTACCTATTTATTATACCAGTAAAAAATAAATATAGGTACCTACATTTCTATCATGTCTTATGCCAGTAAAAAAAGTTATTGTTAAATAATCAAAATTCCATCTATTTACTCGTATCTGATAATATTATTTTCTTAATGACTTCACAGTTCAGGATTTTTATAAACGGAAGTGGCGTCCTCTGTTAGTTTAAAAAAGAATCGTTGAAGCAAACAGCCTCCCAGTTGAGAAAACCCACGGTAGCGGGTTTGTGTCTGCTAATCTTATATTATTATGAATCTGAATCAGTGGCGGCTCGTGGCTTTTGGGTGTATTAGAATGGTTATATTAAAAAATGTCAATTGACTTTTGTGCAGCTGAAAATGGACGACCTCAATTTCAGGTTAGAGAATATTTTCCCTTAAACTTATTAAATGTACTTATCTACCTCAATATTTAGCAGAGGCCTCCTCCGAGGATGGGGCCCTAGGATAATTTGTCCTGTGTCTTCAATGTATACCATTTTGTCACGCCTCCTCTCCCTCTAATCCCACCCCACGAAAGGGGGTGCCTTGGAAATATGTTAAAATATTATTTTACAAAAAAATGCCCCTGGACAGGGTCAAAGCCTCAACAAAATTATACATATTGAGGACAAAGAAATATTTTACATTTTAGTCTGACGGACTTTGTGGCCAAGGGGTAAGGCTCTCGACTAGCAAGACGAAGGTCGCGGGTTCAAATCCCGGCGCGCGCAAGTCAATGTTATTCGATGAATTTGTGTTATTTCACAATTTATTAATTTAAAATAAGATACTCTTAGTATGGCCCTGGTGTAAGATCACCATTCAGAATTGAAATAATAGCCAGGTTCTTCCCCACCTTCCTCCTCCCATCTCAGTCCCCTCTCCACTACCTTCAGCCTTACAACATAACCCAATTGAGGATGCCATCGTCTCACTGGCTCCTGTCGGTCGGGAGCAGTTGGTACTCTTGTCCAGTATTTAAATTTAAAAAAAGCGGAAAATGTTTCTTGTGCATTGATAGAGGACTTATCTACTCGTAGCAGAGGATTGTACTCGCGACGCCTGAGTGGAAATCTGACGCATTTTTCCACTCGACTACTGGTATGTTATGAAGGTTTCCAATTAGAACAATATAAAAATATTTACATTTAAGAGGAAGCTACAAGCCAAACATGTGTATATTCTTGGTATATTGTATTGTACTTATATTGTAGTTAATAGGCTTTAAAATCGCTTGACAAACGGAGTCTAGAAACGTTCGATTTCAAGCACAAAACTGGTTTTTATTTATTTTGTAAATGATTTTATAAGAAAGCAAAAAAGTTAATCAAGTGAAACTGTCACAGATAATATTAGCTATAATACTGTATTTTTTAAAAGTTGTTTCCTTTACGCGTTCATGCATTTCTATTGAAAAATATTTTTTTTAGTAGTTTACATTTATATTTTTTATTGAGTAATTTATTTTTTAATTTGTATTCTACTCAAGCGAAACGATAGGAAAACCTTCAATTTATCTAAAGCATATTTTTTGGTATTCATAATGTACCCCAAGTCGTTATAAATTCGCCAAATACTATTTAGTATTTCCGTCTCAATATTGTTGGGATATTGCCTTTCAGACAAATAAAAATACCCTAGGACTTACTAAAATCCTTTTTAGGCGCTTTTCTTTGTCTTTGTGAATGTATTAATTCACGTTCTACTTCCTTCACACTCAACACACCCAGAGTTATAACCAATTTTTCACTCCCCTGGCTCTCGACACTACTCCAATTGTGGATGCCATAGATCCACAGGCTCCAAGATTCTTGAGGAATCGAGACTAACGTTCGGCATTCGCAATTTAGTTTATTCATTGAATCATGTCAATACAAGTTATCGTTGAGAGTTGTTGTAAATTCAAGTCATAGTTGTTCAATAAACAATGATAACAGTACAAGGTACTATGAAAGTAGTAGCGAAACAATATATATCGGATTACGTATTACAGTACTAAAAAAATATATGCATTGATAATAAATACAATAATTGATTCGTCAATTTTAATTAAGCATTGAAAGTTTTAACTTTGATGTCATTTTATTGTCTATGAAAGTGGGCATAGCCACTTAAGATAATCAACAGTAAAAATGTTTGGAAACAGGCGAATGGAACGTTACTGAATAAATCACTTGGCTGAACGGACCCTGAGATTGATCGTTCGAAATGTTGGGAACAACGGCCGTAAGACACGATGGCATTAAAGTCAAGCAAACACTTTATTTTTAACCTATTAATATGTTTATGTAAAAAAAATTATATGCATTAATAATAAACACAATAATTAATTCGTCAATATTAATTTAACATTGAAAGTTTTTACTTTGATGTCATTTTATTGTCTATGAAAGTGGGCGGAGCCCCTTAGGATAATCAATGGTAAAGCTGTTTGGAAACAGACGAATCGAATGTTATTGAACAAATTACTTTGCTGATCGGAGCCTCAGATTGATTCTTCGAAAAGTTGGGAACAACGGCCGTAAGTGTGCATGTAAGAAAACAGAAATATTATATTATTATTTTTAGTTTGGTCATTTTATTTAATAAGTTAGTCTTTTTTTTCAAATTAAAATAAATGAACGTATTTATTTTAACTTGACCTTCTGACCTTATGCCAAATAATATTTTCATTCATATATTACTGTGACAATTCAAAATGATAATGGCGGTATTTTTAAAATGTATAATCACTAATTATTTTTAAATACTCAGATTGGTAGGTATATCTACAAATCACGAATAGGTGGCATAGCACTGTCTTGCACGAACCCTTTCAATAAAATTATAGAATCATTCGTTTGTTGTTTTCCTGTAGGTTTTTGGCCCCCAAACTCGGCGAGCCTTCGTAGCGGTCTCTTCAATTAGGTCAATTAGGTAATCAATTTAACACTAATTTCTTAGCTACAATTCAAAACGGAATTAATGGCTTTAGTTAGGTTTATTAAGCAAATCTGACCAGCAAATTGAAACTTCTAACCTCCCCCTGTCACATCTCCTTACCCTCCCAACGTCCTCACAGTTTATTACAGATTAGATCTTTGGATGAATCTTCTAATTCGTACCTAACACTTTTACAGGAATTCGGTCGCAGGTGTGGAGGGCCGTTAAATGGTCTTCGAGAGTCTTCAGTATTGTTACATAACGTGTTCCGGCGGAGGGGGGGGGGTCCGAGTGGGGGGAGGGGGAGATGGCCACTGACTGGAGACTGGACATTGACCCGCGGCGCAAGTTAAAGAAGGACCAATTCCGTTATAACCAGTTCCGGGCTACTTTTTGGGCGTTGGACATTGAAATAGATTGCATCAGATGGATCCTCTGCTACTTTACAATCACTTTAATCATGTTAGGCTCACTTAACAAAAAATCCATCGATGCCAATTCGAAAAAAAAAAATTCGCAAATTTGAAATATCATAATGACTGTACAGTTTGGGATTGTTGTAAATGGAAGTGGTGCCCTCTGTTATTTTCAAAAAGAACTGTCGAAATTTTCAAGCTGCGGCAGCATGTTTTTATTTGCTAGTTTATTTTATTTTAATTATTGTACGACAGATTAATCAACGTCAACAGTACAAGAATTCTAATTGACTGAACGTATCAAAGTACTGTTTTAACTCGACCATTTAGAATTTCGTCTGTCTGTAAAATTGTTAGTCCTTTCCGTTTGCGGTTCAAGATAGTAGCCGTTTTAATTGGTTAAATAAAAAAAATTTCAATGTTAAATCGTCATGTTTATTTGGATCTTCATATTCGCATTTTTTCAATATTATGGTAGGTATGTGCCTACCTGTTTGAAGAAAATTAGTGAAAATAATTGTCATTGAGAAGGTAACGTTTCTTTGGACAAATTGTATAATTCGTGAGCTCTGGGCCTGAGAGTGTCCCGGAACTCATGCCCATAAACAATAGCTACAAATAACAAATTTTGTTTCTCGAAGCTGGACGGTTTACGATGTCAGTTCTAAGAGCTTAGTTAGTGCACATCCATTCATTAAGCTAGTTATTTTGCATAACGAACGACATTATAAGTTGTGCACATTGACAGATTATACGACACTTTGAAGGCCGCGCTAAAAGCAGCGACTTTTGTCTACCGACTTTCGGAATCATATTCTGACCGTGCACACATATATCGCCAACCGACCATTGATGAGGAATTTCTTCAATATCGTACTAACATTGGACTTTATCGATCGTTCGTACAAGACCTCCAAGACCTATCTAGAGTTGTTTATTTCAATTCATGGTTTGGACAGGCATGATAAAAATATAACATCTCTCTGCAATCCACCAAGTCCTTACTCTGATACTCACACCATTAGCTGCTGGCTCCGAAGGGGTGTGCAGAGCGAATCGACGGACACAACATGCTTGAGAAAGTTTCTATATAGAGTCTTCCACATTCCCAATGATTCCAATGTAGGTATTTTAAAAGAGAAACCTTACTTTCCTATGATGTTTGTTTTTGGAATGCGCTCATATATGCCAGAAATCTGAATTACGCATTGTCGCACACTATGGTCTGTCAGAAGCTAGGCATACTGCTCTGGGTCCGCGGATTTTGTATTTGGAAGCCACCTCTGGTCTGGTGGCTTGGCTCTGGTCCCAAAATACAAAAAAAAAAAAAACCGACTCTATGGAGAAACGGAAGTTTTAATAGATTCCACTCTCTTAAAAAACGGATTTTGATCCTTAGAGCGCAGGCGTTAGGTAAGTATGATGTTCTCATTCTTGAGTTCAACAGCTTGGCTGTGGAACGATTTGCCGGCCTCTATGTTTCCTCCCTCCTACAACATGGGTCCCTTCAAGAACCATGTTCATTCCTTCCTCTCCGCAAAAAGCATCAATCCTCCACACAACATCCCCAAAGAAGACCAAAAGTCTGGCCAATCTCGTCTTAAATTTCCAATTCATGTTTTATCATCAAGTTTTTTATCAACGAAAATGTCTACTTCAGCACACTCTATTTTTATTATATAGTCGACTCGTTTGGGATATTATTTTTAATGTATTCAGGTGAAATCATATGAAACCCGTATTTTTATTTCAATACTAAGATATGTATACAATGTAATACAGATATGACCGTGAATTGTATTACGTAGAAATTGCGTAGGTGACTTTCACCAGGGTGATGATCCCCCTGATGATAGACAACCTCCGATATGATAATAAGAATAATAAGTTACGTAACAAGAGAGTTACAAGGTAAAGAAACTCCTCAAACACACTTCTCAGTCACATACCGGTAATAGTTGTTGTCCAAAGGAAATTCTCCAAAGAAGCGAAGCTAGCAGTCCACAACGGAGTGCTGGTACCTAGCCTGATGTGTGGCAGTGTGACGTTAAATTAGCAGAGAAAGGGTGAAAGTAGACTGAATGCTATAGAAAGGAGATCCCTGAGGCGTATGTGTGATCTTGTGAGAAATGTGTTGTGATGGAGTACTTAGCCAGCCGAGGACGCCTGGGTGGGACACAAACGCGACGTAAACTCATCCACTGACCGGTCTCACTGATCTAAGCGTAATGAGTACGATTAAGAAAGGGTAGCTCGATTCGTCTGAGCATGTATAATAAACGAATAAAGTAGTGTAAACAGAATGTATGTAGAAGTCGGGGACGTCCGAGGAAGTCATGAAACGAAGAAGTGAACCAAATACTTGAGTCAGGCGGCTTTTATTTTTGTCCTTCTGTCTGTTAATCAAATCTTTTAATTTTGTCTTTCTGCCTGTTAATCAAATCTTTTAATTTTGTTATTCTGTCGTTTAATCAAATCATTTAATTTTATCCTTCTGTCTGTTAATCAAATCTTTTAATATTGTCTTTCCATCTGTTGAACAAATCTTTTAATTTTGGCCTTCTGTCTGTCAATCAAATCATTTAATTTTGTCCTTCTCTCTGTTAATCAAATCTTTTAATTTTTTCCTTCTCTCTGGTAATCAAATATTTTAATTTTGTCCTTCTGTCTGTTAATCAAATCCCTTATTTTTGTCCTGCTCTCTGTTAATCAAATATTTTAATTTTGTCTGTTGACCAAATCTTTTAATTTTGTATCTGAAATGTTTTTTGTTTTCCTCTTTTTTCTATCGAGTGAAATATTGTTGAATGCTTCGTTTGCCTGGTATTTGTGGTATCTTTGTCCAAAGCTTGTGTTAATTTAATTGTGTAATTATTAATTTATTAATTTATTGTGTTAATTTTTGATTTACCGTCGAAGTTTTTTTTGTCTAACTGGTGTATTCGACTCGAAGAGTCGGAATAAAATAATAATAATTGTACAGACGATGTATTCATGTGAATGAAGCAAGTGGAGTAGTTTGGCGGCAGAAACCTATCTGCCTACCCCTGATTAGTTGGTTAGATATATAATACATATTATGTCTACGCAGTTTGGCCAAGTCTTCCCAGTTTTTACGCCGTCAGCGCGGACTTTATCCGTCGACTTTCGCATTGTAAATCAGCCTCTGATAGGATTATGATGTTAGTGTAATAATGATTAGCCAACGCAACAGCCGACCAACTACCAACATAACCTACAAACGGCGTTTTTATTGTTTAAGGTGTCTTCACTGCCAGGGTAGATGGAGAGGCCATCGACATCAAAAAGCCGCGTTCGTATTGCTGCAACGGTAAAAAAACATCTCGAACATTCATCAATTATAAAATAATTAAATTGCGAAAATGTCTGCAAAACTCATCGATATATATATGGCAAAACTTATCAATCTGGTTGCTCAATCATCACAAATTCTTAATTTCATTAGGAATTCAAGATTCATTAATTTTATACTATGGTATTCCCATTGACAGCATAAACTACAATTATTACTTGATAAAAGAATTCAACTTGTTAATCTCAGATCGAGAAATTAGTTCAAAATTTTAAATGGTAGCATAGACAGCAAAACAGCCCTAATTTAATCAATCAAATATATTTTTATTTAATTTTAAATACCCCAAACATAGAACATATACAATGATATACGTATATGTAGTAAAACTAATAATATTAAGAAAAAACCAACAACAATTATAATACTGGACGGGAGTCCGCACAAGACTGTAGATTTAGGCGCCGGGTCCAAACCGTGTCTTCAACCGATGAGAATGCTCCTTTACGGCCGATGATGATGATAGTAGTAATATTGGTGATGAAATCTGCCTCCCGCACCCAGGCTTGGTGAATGTTGGGCACTGGGTGTGCTGTCGTCTCTGCTCGCTTCTGGTGTTGGCGGTTTTCCAGAGGAGGGCCGGCTGGTCTTGAAGAGGTAACACCAGAAGATCTTGGAGCAGAAGACTCGGCGAGGTGAGGCAGATGTTGGGCAGGAGTCACTTGTAGATAATAAAACGCTTAACAACAAAAATAAAGGATTTGGGGTGCCTTGGTGTTGAAATTCAAATCTGGAGACGTCATGTTGTATAACAGCAGACTCTAAATCTGCTTCTCCAGTCCTCAAGTCCAGTCCTATCCAGTCCAGTCACCAGTCCAGTCCAGTTTTCAATTCAGTCAGACCATGAATTTTATTTTCCTGAGAGCTCTCGTAGTTCTAAAATCCTATTAAATGTATCAATATCATTACCGTGCTGCTGGAACGAGGCAGAGTGCGTATTACGTGACCCGCTAGGCTGTACCTAACTACTTAGTTGCGACTTGTGATGGAAAAATATATTAAAATAATATAAGGCAGCAAAATGACATCTACATAATTTTATTCCAAATATGCTCAAGAATCACTGAGAATTACAATCCTTCGGGCTAACCCGTTTGTATATAGTATACCTATATATATTATAATTATTTTTTTCTCTTTTGTTCTAATTTTAACTCCTCGGACCTCTGCCATATTCTGACACAAGGTCGGAATATTTCCGCATTGCAATAAAAATTTAAATAACTGGAATATTCTGAACGTATCTGAAAAATATAACTGTTTTTAAAAGCGATAAAAGACGTTTTAAATTTTATTATTAGAAATAAATATATAATTTTTGAAACATTCTGATTTTTAATACCAAAATAAAAAAATTAAAATGGCCAACCTTGCGTTTTTTATAACTAAAATGACTGATAACGAAAAAAAGAGAAACACACACATTTTATTGTGGTTAATTTCTAGATTTGAGTAAGAAGCGTGGTGTTTTCTCTTTCTAACACCGGTTAGATCATATTTCTCACCATGACAGTAAGGGAGGAAGGGAGACCATATGAGCTATTCCCAAAAGCGAACAAATTAGCTTGAAGGGTTTAATGTCGTTATTTTAGTGGTCAATGATAATATTGTTAAAAACTTCCTGAAACTCTGTCTTAGCCAGCCAAGGAATTGAATACAGTACGCCTGGGTGGAACTCAAACGCTATGTCAACTCAGCCACCGACCGATATGTATATAAACACTGTTTAATTAACGTTAAAATAAATAAATAACACCTTTCATGAAATATCATTTGGGTTGTTGAAAAACGCCGTTCAACAGATCAATCAACGGCGTAGTAGATTACCTAATGAGAACCCCGCATTGCGGAAGTGGGCAGTCCCTCCTCCCAAGATGGCGTCCTCCGGCGGGCAGCTTCCGTCCCGCTCCCGCGAACTCTCTCCCTCCCTCCCTCCAACTACCTGTTGCCAACAGTGTGTAATAAACATACATAATAGTTATACCTGCCACGCAGACAAGTGGTCACCGCCGCGCCGTGTCACTGGTCACTGTTCACTTGTCACTGTCACTGGTCACTGGTACATACCATGAGTCTATGAGACCTGTTATAAACAAAACATAAACTGTATATAAACACAGCTAGACACAAGACAGCTTGGAATTTGCGAGCGTCACATTCTAACATACGAGACCTTTCATCTATTATAATAAAAAGTAGGTACATCAGAATGTGAGCTCGCAAATTCATAGCTGCCTTTTTGCTTCTACGGCCTCCGTGGTCGAGGGGTAAGGCTCTCGACTAGCTCTCGTTCAAATCCCGGCGTGCGCAAGTAAATTTTATTTGATGAATTTGTTCTAGATTCTAGAGTGTAAGATACCTACTCTCAGTATCGCCCTGATGTAAGACGACCATTCAGAATTGAAATGATGGCTTTAGCCGTGTTTGGTGACCAGATTTGAATAGCCAGGTACTTCTTCACCTTCCTTTTTCCCATCTCCTTCCCCTCCTCCTTATTTTAAGCCTCGCAACATACCCCCATTATGGGTACACCAAAGTCTCACTGGCTCCGACGGTTGGGAACAGTTGAGACTCTTGTGCAAAATTCACATTTAAAAAAAATCCTCTAATAACTAACCTAACCATCACACCGTGTCAGGCAGGAGTAGGCAGATGAGACAGATCGCCAAACACCTCGGTCTTGGCACACACTCCTTGCTAAAATCATTCAACGTCTCAAATGTACCCTTCAGACTCTTAACATGACCCGACTCAAGTATTTGGTTCACTTGATCTTGACATGTCTTCCTCGGGCGTCCCCGAGTGTTTCATACTCTTGAGTCTAGTCAATTTAAGAGTACCAACTCGACCACATAAGGAACTATTTGGACGTATAAAATAGTAAATAATATAATATTTTCACTTAAAGACGAGACAGTACCCTAAAATAAAGTCGGAAGCATAATGACGTAAGTGAAGAAGCCGTGCACAAAAATATGCGACGCGCGGCCCTGTGTATTGTACAGACATACGGTTGAATTTGCCTCGGCAAATCTCTAAAATAAAGTGGGAACGGTCGAATATGCCCTAGCAGGCCTAGAAAATTGATGTCTGTGTGGGGCTTATTTTTATTACTTCTGATGAACGTATTACTAAAATCTCAAATGTAAGGTACTATTTCTATTAAATATAAATAACATATATCTGTAGGAATCTGTCATCTGAAAATATATATTTATTGTCGTTATGAATTCATCGGAATTAATTCAAATGTGAGCCTAGAGCAAGCCCCGGTTATTAGTCTTGTGTCAACTCTGTGCGCTAGGCCATCGATGTTCGCCATGACCGTTGCTTGAAAGGGTGTAGTCGTGTTTGGTGACCAGATTTGAATAGCCAGATATATCCCAACCTGCCTCTTCCCCGTCTTCATCCCCAACTCACTCCCTTTAGTTTTACAACATGGCCCAATTGGTAAGGTGACCATTCATATAGATTGTACCACTGTGTCATGTCCTTTGTCCTGGTTAGTCGTGAAATACAAAAAGTCGTAAAATTATTGTAAATAGTCTGAGATCGCTTTACAAAAATCGTTGGGATATTATGCCGTGTTGAGTTACCTCCTTCTTCTAGACGGCATAATAGCGCGAAAATAAATCACGATAATGCTTTTGGCCGTGAAAATTTTAAATCATACTTTATTTTATTCAATTCAAACAATAAAATAATGAGTTTTCTGAAATATTCAATCGAATTAATTTCTTTTAAATATTAGGGCGGGTTATTTCCGAGAATTTGAACAATTCATAAAATTTCAACGTTCATTTTCAAGCTCTGTGAAAGATTTTTTCAAGTTCTGATTTTATTTCAGTTCTAGCCTATAATGCTTTAATATCAAAACTTAATATATACTGTGTATAATCATAGGACTTTCACAGAACACGAAAATGAACGTTGAGTTATGATGAATTGTTCAAATTCTCAGAAATAACCCGTCCTTAATACATAGGTCCTATATAAAAATTCATCATGCGTATTTAAAACTAGAAAGGTAGTCGACCGATATCTCCGATTTGTGCTTATTAGTGCCAGAAGTGTTCAGAGGGTGGTTTGCATCGTAAAAGAAGTCGGACACGCCTGAGAAAGACATTAGCAATAGCAAATCATTGCGGGTTCCACTAGTAATGTTATGAATTTTAGGCTATTTAAAATTTTGTGATTTTCGTGTTAAACAAATTGTTGTTGTTATATAAATTAAAGATGCTACAGCTTCTTATAAATAAATTCCGGTCAGGTTCAGGTGCTCTGAAACCACTGAGCTATGTCGGCTTATTTCCAACCCGTCCAATGATTCAATATGTACTAGTACCTCAATCAACAATTACTGCTTATTATATTTTTTCCACCTGTAAACAACCAACTTTATTTTTGTAGGAAAGGCTTTGTTAGTGTTAAATTTCTCACTAGATGGCGTCGAGACATATTATATCTACATTTATTGGTGAAATGTTTTGACTTGTCAAATATATATATTTTTTAATGATAAACTAATTTTATAAGACAAGGTTTTATGCATAGCATAAAGGGTAACAAATATTATATTATAAGCAATAATTAGTCGTACGAAATGCATAAAACCTTGTCTTATAAACATTAGTTTATTATTAAAAAATAATATATTATATCTATATAAAACAAAACTGCTATCCGGGTCTGTCTGTTTGTGCGCTTGGTTCTTCTAAACTACGCAACGAATTTTAATAGGGTTTTCACTATCATTTAGATAATTTCTTTATGAAGGATTATATATATAATACAAGTATATTGTATTTATAGAAAGTAGAGAAAAGTCCATGTTTTGTAATCAAGTCGTAAAAAAATATTTTCGGGCGCTTACATTGTTAACGCTGGATAAACCTTATGAGATACATCAAAGTAATGTACTACGGAATTGTATATCTTTAAATGCCTACGGTATATGTCTATCGCTTAAGGATAACCCCCAGCAACACCGGGTACATGTCAACTAGTATCTAGGTAAGTCAGTGGTTACAATTCAAATGTACACGGAACGCATTTCTAGTGTGTATTGTTTGTTCAGTGGACCTTCACGCTACAGCAACAGGTATTTGTTTACTTGCCGACTATGCAACAGGTAATGACCGGTGACAGGAGTTTATGTATAGTTGACTGAGCATAGCGACGTCCTGTTTTAACTTGTCCATTTGGCATTTCATCTGTATGTAAATTTGTTTGTTACGTTCCGGTTCCGGTTCAAGATGGCGGCCGTATTAAAAACTATCTTTTATCCCGCCAAAGTTCGTATGATCGTGGTTTCTACTGGTATAATCAATATTATGATTCCAACCCAGAAGAAAATTGTTACCAGGCACAGGTGACAGAAAACATGAAATCTACATATTACAGGTAAATAAAAACACACGCGTATCAAAATTGTGCCAATCGGTGAGAAACTTTAGGAGACTTAAGGCAAAGCTTAGGTAATGCCAAATCACTATTTTGATTAATCTTTTTAACGAATTGGTGTACATTATGAATACCTACCAAAAATATGCTTTAGATAAATTGAAGGTTTTCCTATCGTTTCGCTTGAGTAGAATACAAATAAAAATAAAAATTTCTCAATAAAAAATATAAATGTAAACTACTTAAAAATAGTTTTTTTCAATAGATATAATATTAACGCATAAAGGAACCAATTTTTTTTAAATACAGTATTATAGCTAAGATTAGGTATCTTTGACAGTTTCACTTGACTAACTTTTTTGCTTTCTTATAAAATAATTTACAAAAGAAATAAAAATCAGTTTTGTGCTTGAAATCGTGCTCGTTTGTCAAGCGATTTTAATGCCTATTACCTACGATATAAGGTATACCAAGAATATACACACTTTTGGCTTGTAGCTTCCTCTTAAGATTTTGACCAAACGAAAATTTTCATTTTTATTTATATAGATATCACCTACGACAGGTAAAAACATAATTGTTTTAACAAACAGCGCCATCTGTTGGACAAACATACTTTTCTAGAAAAACAGAGTTTCTCTTGGACGTAAAAGCAACACACGTTATCTGCACAGACGGACTAAGCCACAGCAACGTTTAGCAGGATACAGCTAGTATAGGAATATTACGGCCGTTGTTCCCAACTTTTCGAAGGATCAATCTCAGACTCCGATCAGCCAAGTAATTTGTTCAATAACATTCGATTCGCCTGTTTCCAAACAGTTTTACCATCGATTATCTTAAGTGGCCCCGCCCACTTTCATAGACAATAAAATGACATCAAAGTAAAAACTTTCAATGTTAAATTAAAATTGATGAATTAATTATTGTGTTTATTATTAATGCATTTAATTTTTTTTACATAAACCGATATTTTATATATGATTTACCTGGCGTGTGTAATAGGTTAAAATAAAGTATGTGCTTGACTTTAATGCCATCGTGTCTTGGCGTCGCGAATATTTTTCACTCTGTCGACACTTTTCATAAGTAGTCTTTACTGAGGCAGGCTTAATCCAGTAGTTTGCCTTCCTTAAATTGGTAGATCGATCAGTCGTCACCTTTCCGTTGGAAAGAGCGTAGTTGTGCTCTTGAGCAGTGTTGAGCCAAAATTTCGGCTTAACTGTTGATCAGTAGGATTGGGAACAGCGGCCGTTATTAATCAATCTCTCCCACTGCGGTGCAATTTGATGGGTTGAGATAGAGTCCGGCTGGAGAGGTCAAAAGATCTATCTCAACCAGTCACGATCCGATCCGACCAGCCACGCAGTAGGACAACGCATCAGCCGCTAAAACTGCACTCCATGTACCTGGGCATCCCTGATAAGTCACCAAACGTAACTAACCACTTGGGGGTATCCACGGCAGGGGTGTTGGTTATACAATAAATGGTCCCGGAGCAGCGGTACCTATTACCGCCACTCAAATATATAATCTGGATAAGTTACAGGTTTGTCCAAAGTTGGAAGCCAAAAGGCACAGAAGAGATAAATAAGAAAAAAGTTTTAACAATATGCGGAATTTATACAATCTCTTGTGTCTAGGATGAACGAAGTATGTATGAAGAATGAGTTAATGATGAATGTAAGTAAGTCTAAAGTAATGGTGTTTGAAAGAGAGAGTACGAAAACAGTGTGCAATATAGCTGTGAATGAGGAATACTTGGAGCAGGTGGATGAGTTTGTGTATTTAGGAAGTGTGTTCTAGAGAGATGGGAAAGCTGACAGAGATATTGAAAGAAGAGTAAATGCAGGTAACTCCATTAATGGAAGACTGAACGCAGTTGGGGCTGACACAAAAATGTCCAAAGAAGTGAAGCTAGCAGTCCACAATGAAGTGCTAGTACGTACCCTGATGTATGGCAGTGAGGCAAGGAACTGGCAGAGGAAGGATTAAAGTAGACTGAAAGGTGCAGAAATTGGATCTCTGAGGCGTATGTGAAGTAAAAATATGTATGATCGTGTGTGTAATGAGAAGAATTTAGAAAGGGACGCTTAGATGGTTTGGGCATGCAGAGCGAATGAACGAAGAAAGTGTAAGGAGAATATATGACGCAAATGTGAATGGTAGCAGAAGTCGGGGACGCCCGAGGAAGACATGGCACGATCAAGTGAATCATATACTTGAGTCGGGTCATGTCAAGGGTCAGAATATTATGTGTGATACGCTGTACGAATGTGAATCAGGCAATGCGAGTGTGTGCCAAGACCGAGTTGTTTGGCGGTTCGTCTTCTCTGCCTACCCCTGCGGAGATAGTTTGTTAGTGAGTTACATGGGTAGGTAGGGTAGGTAGGACGATTGCAGGATTTAAACTGAGGATTTCTATTCATCAAGTCCTTGGAAATAGGTACATACCAACCTACTCCCATGTACATTCTGCGCAAACAGTTACTACACGGACAAAACTTACTGATATTAAATATTGCTAATTTATTAAAAATCTCCTCAAATTATTCGTTTTCCTGTTAAAAACCGGACTGCAGGCCTTCAACAAATGAATTGACGGATTTCCTAATAAATCAGTAAAACACGAATATGTTATGGCGACGTAGGAACACGTGTTCATAAAAATTCTAATATTCTCGCATTCGGTCATCATAATATTATTAGGACAAATGCAGATGCATTAACACATGTTCCGATATATTATGATAGTACTAAAATGGCCTGCTGTCACCTTTTTAAGGCGAAGCTTAATGCCAAATCACTATTTTGATTAATCTTTATAACGAATTGGTGTACATTATGAATACCAAAATATGCTTCAAATAAATTGAAGATTTTCCTATCGCTTCGCTTGAGTAGAATACAAATAAAAAATAGATTACTCAATAAAAAAAAATACAGTGTGTGGCAAGCCTACGCACGACGGAAGTGAAACTTTTAGTATTCTTCTCTCTCTCTTTTCATTTTACTACATTATTACAAATCATGTAGATATCTTCTTATATGTATGCCTGACAAAGTCGCAGCACGAGAGAATTTTATCACTTTTCCTAGTATTAAAAAAATCACAAAAAGAAAAAAAAATAGTTAAGCGGGGATCGAACCTCGATTCTTCACGACGACAGTCGGGCGCTCTGCCTCTAGACCGCGAAGCTGAGTTTGGACAGTGACCTAAACTAGGTATATAATATTAGCTAGGCTCCTATAGCGAAATGATCACGGTTTTTCGTGACGGTCATGAGTCGGTTTTACTCCGGTCCTCGAAAATGCATGACGCACGTAAAGAAGTTTCACTTCAAAAATATAAATGTAAAAAAAAATTTCAAGAGGTATGAAAGCATAAAGGAAACAACTTTAAAAAATACAGTATTATAGCTAAGATTATCTGTGACAGTTTCACTTGATTAACTTTTTTGTTTTCTCATAAAATTATTTACAAAATAAATAAAAACCAATTTTGTGCTTGAAATCAAACGTTTCTAGACTCCGTTTGTCAAGCGATTTTAATGCCTATTGCCTACAATATAAGGTATACCAAGAATATACACATTTTTGGCTTGTAAATTCCTCTTAACAGGCTTTTAATAATAGTATCTTTCGGCAGGTACGGTGTAAGAGGGGACTGAAAGAAACTAGATTTCCAAACTAGTTGGAAAACCTTTTTTGAAACTTTCTTTACATCAGTGAGGTCAAACACATTGAAACGTGTTGTCTTTAAAATGATTTGCCTGTAACGTGTTATTTTCATAAAATTCCCAAAACAACAAACACATTACACTAATGCCAAATTTTTCTATTTCAACAAATACTAATAACACATATAATTATTTTTTATTTACAACTACGTCCATAATGAGTTTATTTCCATTCCTGAAAATAGTAAAAAAAAACCTTCCGAACGCGAACACTTTATCAAAATGTTAATTGAAAATTTGAACTTATTTACTTTAAATAGTGTTTATAAATTAACCTTTTGACATGCTGGCTGTGTTTTGCGTGGCTTTTTATGGTGATTTTGAACACTGTAATACCCAAGCCACAAGGTTCTATGAATGCCGAAATGAGTACCTTGTCCCGTAGGGTAACCAAAATACTTTAAATAAAAAATGGGACAAGAACGTATGATTTTTTTAGTTGCATATACAAAGTTATTTATTTTAACACGACGTTAAAAACCGAATTCGCAAATATTGAAGAAATAATATGTTTTATCTGTAGCTCAGTCTTATGCTATTTAACTGGTGAATGTTAATTATACTTAAATTTAATAAAATTATACAGATTTTAATTTTAATTTTAAATTATGATTGATTTCCGTTTCTGAAATAAATAAAAAAAATGATGTAAAAACTGTTAGTTTCTTTCACATATTTTCATTTTGATTTCAGCATATTATGACGAAAAAAATGGCCTATTTAATTTGTATCTACACTAAGGACGGGTTGTTTCGGAGAATTTGAACAATTCATCGAATTTCAACGTTGATTTTCAAGTTCCTCGAAAGATTTTTTCAAGTTCTGTTTTTATTTCAGTTTTGTCAAGCAAATAGCCTATAATAATGTAATAACAGAACTTGAATAGGACTTTCACAGAACCCGAAAATGAACGTTGAGGTTTGATGAATTGTTCAAATTTTCCGAAACAACCCGTCCTTAAAAATTCAAACTTTTCCCAAAACGTAAAAAAAGCTACAAGTTCGAATATTAAATTTCTTTAGAATATGATTAACTACACTTATACGATACGATAATATGCTTTTCAGGAATAACCGGGTACTTCCCCACCTTCCTCTTCCCCGTCTCCTTTCTTTCCCCACTACCTTAAGCCTCACAACATACTCCAATGGGGATCGAATAAAAAAATTGACATAACAAAAAACATGTCAACCAATTTCAGAAAAATGTGTGTATTCGCGCGTGTGTGTGCATGAATGCCATCAAAAGTTGATTAAATACATTGTCATCGACAACGAGTGTATCTGCCGAGTGTCAGCTCGATAGAATGTCGGGAAGTTGATTAGTTTCTGCTTCCAAGATTCGCATTCATTCATCACTGAAAACAAAACTGTAATACATCTTTCTGGTGCTTTTTTCAAAACATTTCAAAATCATAAATCGTCGCAAAAAAAATACAAAAAAATTCCAATATTTTATCATAATGATGGTCACCCTATTTGGATATACCGACATAACACGAGATAGCAAGGATCTCGGATGGCTTCAGAGCCGACCTCTCCTCTCTGTGTGCGTGAGGTACCACCGCTGTACCTACCCACCACCACTACCTACATACCTGCTTACCTATCTCACCTGGGGACGTCTGGCAACAGTGTAGGAGGTAGCATAGTAGCCAACTGTCTGTGCTCGAATATTTATTTATTTATTTATTCTACGCTCATACAACATTTGAAATACATAATAGTTTAGTGTAACAGTAATCAAGAAGTATTGTTTTTAATATTAGTTATATAGAAATTCAATATAGAAGAATCTTACTATGCTGCATACTATTATAGCCTTCTTGTAACTGTATTCCGTTCAGTTGAAGACATCTACAATTTACTGCGAAAGTATCGCCAACGCAAGTAATCTAGGTACAAGCGAGTATTTAAATGATCCTTTCCTAATATTGTTGTTGTATTAAAAATTATTTTTGATCGAGTAGTTCCAGTCGGTATGTTGAAGGTGATTGACTCAATAAATCAGGCCTGTCTATAATTCCAGGAAAAATAAAAGTCAAGTCGGAAATGAGTCTTCTATATCAGAGTGTTATATATCTGCATAGACAGACTGTGAAAAAAAACTATACTATAAACTAACACATTAATGTATACATCGAAAACTTTTATAAATTAACATAACAGAATCGAGAAGTAACTAAGATTTAAATAACATACTAGAACCAAGAAGTAACTAATATAACATAAATAATATAACAGAATCAAGAAATAACTAAGATTTAAATAACATACTATAATCAAGAAGTAACTAAGATTTAAATGACATAACAGAATCAAGAAGTAACTAAGATTTAAATAACATAACAGAATCATGAAGTAACTAAGATTTAAATAACAAAACAGAATCAAGAAGTAACTAAGATTTAAATAAGATTACAGAATCAAGAAGTAACTAAGATTTAAATTAACATAACACAATAAAAAAGTAACTAATATTAAAATTACATAACAGAATCAAGAAGTAACTGAGATTTAAATAACATAAAATAAACTAGAAGTAACTAAGATTTAAATAACTCACTAGAATCAAGAAGTAACTAAGATTTAAATAACATAACAGAATCAAGAAGTAACTAAGATTTAAATAACATAACAGAATCAAGAAGTAACTAAGATTTAAATAGAATAACAGAATCGAGAAATAACTAAGATTTAAATAACATAACAGAATCAGGAAAATCAATACTGCTATCAATGTGAAAATAAATTTAAGAGATGGCTTTAAATCCATTAATCATATAAATAAGCAATACATATATGAAAAACGTTTACTTATATTGCTGTTGTTTTTGTATGAAATTGTAAAATAATATTTCAATAGTCATACAAAGCTTTATCACATATACATCTCAGAGATCTCGTTTCAAAAGGATTTACCTATATATTGCCATGTAAAATCATCTCCTTTTGGAATAAAAACCACTAACAACGGGTATAAATAATGTGAAAAAATGCACTTGAATATTGCACTTTTCCCATATTTTTCCTTTGAACCATGGTGTTGCCATTGAGAGCCATTTAAACCCGGTGTTCTGCACTATTTCTACATTTTCTGATACCTACCTAATCAAAAATACTAAATTCGGTTGTGCGTGTGTCCTGCGTAACTCTGGTTCAATGAACTATGGAACTCGGATTTGCTTTGAATTCAAGTGTCATATTCAAAATTGGAACCGATTGTTTGAAGAATTCAGACAAGCGATAGAGTACCTATCTATAACTTATCAAATTTCGGAATAAAACAATGCTTTACCTAGAGTATTTCAAAATATCATATAGACAGTGACATTCCTCTTATTTTGAAGGTTAGGTGTGCAAAATTTCATCAATACAAATCCACACCGCCCGCCTGCAACAGACATTCTTCCTTACATAGATGGATTTATTTTAAATATGTAACAAGTCTATTTTACATCTTGTGATTTCTCACATAAACAATTAGAAGATACGGTATAGATTACGGGATATTATAATTCCAATTTTTAAAAGGACGATTAAAATCTTTATATTATATAACAGGGAAGTACCTACTTTTCATCTTGTTCAAATCCTTCACAAAATCAGTTACAAAAGACGAGACAATACCCTAAAATACAGCCAGAATCTTAACGACTTGTCTCAGGTGTATTGGACAGATCTGCGGTTAAATTTGCCATATCAAATGTCTAAATTAAAGTGGGATTCTTAAAGACATAAGTGATAAAGGCGTAATGGAAGGACCTACGATCGACTTTGCCCTAGCAGGCCTAGAAAATCGAACTTTCCGTGGGGTTTATTTTAATAATTTCAGACATTATGTACCTACATAAAATATTTTAAAGTTAACGCCCTGTTTTTATTAATATTAAATATAAATAAATTGCATGGGTAGGGATCCCTCTAGAAACATTTAAGATTTTAGTAATACGTTCATCAGAAACAAGTCTCAGTTCTCCAAGGCGATGCCATACGTACAAAATCATGTGTTTTTGGTTTGAAAATTTGGTCGCCTAGAAATGTTTCCGATGCTTTAATTAAATACTGCGAGTAGAATACATCTTGGCCTTCGAAATAATCGAGTATTTTTTACATAAGTCTTTTTATAAGCCCAGAAAAAAATAATGTATGAGGCCTATGAAAACTGCTTTAAAGTTCAAAATCGCCTACTTACGAACCCATTTTCGGTTATTATTTTATTGTATAATGTGGAAAATTAAGTTGTTTATAAAATGATCGAAAAAATAATAAATATTTATGCCTGAACATCCACAAAATAAAATAAAAGGCACTTTTTGGCGATACTTTTTTCTTGCATATATCAAAACAGGCGGATGGTGTTAAGCGGGAATTTAAACCTTATCGCCATTTACGTAAGGGTTGTTATTGATAGCGGCTCAATTTAAAATATTACACGACGTAGTGCATCGCCTTGTCGGAAATGCTTGTCGGTGCCACGAAGAAAAAATTAAATTCAAAGCAAATTCGAGTTAATTGGACCAAATTTGCAATCACTCACAACCGAATTTTGTATGGATATAGTTTATTTTTATTCTGTTTAAAATGAGAACAATACTAACAATAGTAAAACGCCACGTCGGCATTAATAGGAAAACGAACGATTGAATCATTTATCTTTGCCAATTGATTGTACTATATTTTTCACAGGAATATGAAAGGTAGTTAACCCCTAAATAGCACACCTTTCTTTCAAACATAGTTAGTCATTTTAAAATTCTATTAAGGCGAAGCTTAATGCTAAATCACTATTTTGATTAATCTTTATAACGAATTGGTTTACATTGTGAGTACAAAAAAATATGCTTTAGATAAATTTTAAAGGTTTTCCTATCGTTTCGCTTGAGTAGAATACAAATAAAAAATAAATTACTCAATAAAAATATAAATTTAAGCCACTAAAAAGAACATTTTTTCAATAGAAATGTAAAGGAAACAACTTTTTAAAAATACAGTATTATAGCTTAGATTATCTGTGACAGTTTCACTTGATTAAATTTTTTGCTTTCTTATAAAATTATTATTATAAAATAAATAAAAACCAGTTTTGTGCTTGAAATCGAACGTTTCTAGGCTCCGTTTTTCAAGCGATTTTAATGCCTATTACCTACAATATAAGGTTTACCAAGAATATACACATTTTTGGCTTGTAGCTTCCTCTAGTACTAGCCGAGGTACCTATACCCGGTATTGCTCGGGGACTTTTAAATGGTTTGGGGCAAAGTTTTGAGGTTGGTAATTCTGGAGTGCCAGACGAATGTGTGCATTTTAAGATGGAAAACTTATTATTGAATTGTAGTAAGTATTTGTCTTACTTGATCGTGTCATGTCTTCCTATACTGCTTCATTATCACAGTTAAAAAAAACTTTAATCTTTGTTTGCGTTCAAAATTTTAATATTTTAATTGCATACTTTGATTTTTAATACTTAAATCTATCAGATTATTTTATCTGCTGTCAAGAACGGTATTTTATTTTGAAATACGTTCAAAAACAGTAAATTTATCTAGCAACAAACTAAATGAGAAAATATATTCCATGGAATCTGAATTCCGGCAGTTCTAAGATTGCAAAATGTCAGAGGCATTAGGAGTTAACGTCGGTAACTCGTCCCCGAGCACGACTGCAGATCGCCAACGAGCAAACAACGATTTGAGGTGATTAAATAAGTAATTTATCATATAAATAACATGTAATTACTTAAAAACATTAATGTGCTTAGTCCATGTCAAGAGACAGAATAACAGAAAAGTATGTATGAAAAGATGCATGAATGTGAATGGGACAAGGAACATTTGCTAATACATAGGTGCGTGGTTGTCTGAATTCAAACAAGAAATAGAACAAGACAAAGAAGAATAAAAAGATAACTGTCACAACTAGGAATCGAATCCAGGATCTTTTGTCGTATATTCGAGATCCTGGAATTTAATTTTGTAATTTGGTTCATTCTAGATATAAATCTGTATTAATATATTAATATTAGGTATATGTATATTTTTTACTACAGGTGTGTTTAGCGTTCTTTACCCGCTTTGCTTTCTGGTATTTAAATGTATAAGGAATGGAAAAACTATCCCAAAAGTCATAGAATCAAGATTCTTATAGTTAAAACTTTTGTAAATTCAACCTTGTATCTCGCGTGGTTTTGAAGTTATTATGAAAAAACTTTAACAAAAATAATTATTTATATTATGACGATTATTGTTATTATCTATATTCGATCCCTCTTTTGAACAGTATGTTTGGCAACGTCGATTTTCACCTGGTGAGTGGCCCCCCTCTATCTGTCCCACCTGTGTCCGCCTCAGTCGAACCGTGGCCGAGCGCCGCGCACCACGGCACGTGTATTGTCATATCTTCAAATCAACACCAACACGTTTCGAGAAGCGCATTTCTCCAGCTTCAGGCCTGTCCAAACCACGTCCAGATCGGTCCAGGATTAACGCAACTGTGCCGCTTTTAAAAATAGTCCAACATATCGCGTAGTTTTTGAAAAAATTGCTATTGAGCGACGCTAGGATTGTATTTCAAACCGAGTGGAGTCAACAAATAACACATCCTGAGCGCGGAGTGAAACTCAAATAAATCCCGTTGTTTGTGAGTTTATAATTCTTCAGAGTTCAAAGCATACCAATGCTCTAAACGCGGGAAACCAAGAGGATTGTGTAACGTTGCGTGTTTTCCGAGTGTTTGCGTCTGTTTCTTACAGCGAACTCAGAGATTGTTCAAAACCCGAAGTGCTTCAAGAACCTCTGCATCCAGGCAAGCGGAACTTAACTCAGGTGTGTAAAGCCAGGTTACCTTTGCACGTGGCAGGACTGCTAATAACTGCCTATAAAACTCATTAAAACTATGTTTTTTTTCACGAATGTATCCGTATTTTATAGGACGCCTGATTATACCTACACCCAAGCTGCGATGTCATTGTAATTCACCTGTGTTTTTGTTATTATTATTATTATTTATATTCCTAATACGTTCCGGCTCAGGTATTTCAGAGGATAGCTATAATATCCGGTGTACACCATTAAATATGTTACAAGTCCAAACACATCAGTTAGGTTTCACAAAGTCTAATGTGTAAATATTGTAGTGCGCAACACTTTGGCCAAAGTTCACGAATCAGCAACCACTTCGCAATCCAAACGAGTTTTTTTTTTCAAAGACCCAATCTTCCATTCAGTATACGGGCTTGAAACGGCATTACTGTGCTAACAGGCATTGCATAATGAAACGATATATCAATATGTTTCTAACCTGAAAAAAACCACCGATTCGAATGATCGTTAAGATTAGGTAATACAGCCATATCTGCGTAAAAAGCGATAAGCCATGATTATTATTTGTATACAAACCTCATTTCTATTTATTGTACTAAAGTTCATAAAACCACGTGCTCAAATAAACTTTTCCTTCACAAAATAGTAACAGGGCAACCACAGGTATTTGATACAAGTTTTAGGCCATTTTCAAAAGCGCCTTTGTACTGATTTCTAATATCAGTCGCACTTTAAATTTGTAATTCAAAGCAATAAAATACAGGTAAAAGGTTAGTTCGTTGAATGAATTATGAAAATTTCACATTGAACGCTGCTAAATTACAATAAAACGTTCGTAAAACGCGTGTTTTCTTACGAATTTTATAAAATTGCTGTGTTTTTTGCTGCTCAAACTTTGGACATTGTATCTAGGAAGATATTTCATAGTCGTAAACAGATTTTTTAGTGGTGATTTGGAAGCTAGAAGGCCGAGATTAATTTTGACGTAGCAGCAAACCCGTTTGGCATTATTTGAGGTTAGTCCCGTCCCCAATAATAACACAATACCTGTATATTTCTTGTGGTAACTTCTCATGCGAGATAACGGCACTCCAGCTAGTTATACCCATACCTGTGTGTGTGTGTTCCGTGTCTTGTCTTTTCTTGTCTGACCTGTGTGTGTTAGACATTCCTTGTCAATACCTGTTACAAAATAGGTCCTTACGTTTTCGTAATAATTTATCTTAGGATTTTATTTATTGCAGGCAAGAGTTCCATTGACCGGAGCTAGTGGGTCATTGGCACCACCGGTGATTGTAGTTGTGAGACGAATTGAAATGTTACTGAATATGTGGATGGTTTGAAAGAAACTGGTCAATTCAGAACTTGTTGCTAAAACCATTTGTGCTGTTTGAATGTTTGGTGAATACCATTTCACTAGAACCAAATCATTCGTTTGTACAGAGAACTAAAGAAAAATACATCACACTACAGAAATGAAAATACAATAATTATAACTAACTAATCATCACGCCGTTCCCCGAAGTGGTAGGCAGAGAGTTACTGCCACACAACTTTGACTTTTTTTAAAGTGATTATCGCACAAGAGTCCCAACTGCTGCCAAACATTTGTAACCAGTGAGACCATAGTATCTCCAATCGGGGTATGTCGTGAGGCTGAAGGTAGGGGGGAAGAGGAAGGTGGCGAAGTACCTGGCTATTCAGATCTGGTCACCAAACACGATATCAGCCATTTCAAACAACGTTTCAATTCTGAATAGTGATCTTACACCAGGGCAATTCTGAGAGTGTCTTTCTCTCTGGAACGTGCAGCAAATATACTATATATTATTTTAAATGAGTAATTTGTAACACAAATCGTGATTGAACACAAATTAATCAAATAAAATAAATAATTTAGTTAACAAAATTTTTATTTTTTATACTTTAATGCCGACGGGTTCCGCTAAAACCGTAGCTTCTTCAGGGCTGTATAATACTGTTTTGAACTTTGAAAATCTACAATCTACTAGTAACATGTGTTATCAATATATTAAGTGTTGGAAAATTGGACTGAGTTCCAGTGGTAGAGGGTGTAGGATTAGGTGGGCTGCTGGCAATATAGTGGTATTTGTCAATAAGGTACAACCTAAGTATTGGACTTCTACTTAGGTTGATTTGATTGTTGATGACTTTTCTATTATTAACGTTTTTGGCTTTCCGTAACTCTGTGCCTTCAAGTTATCCAGTCCATATTGCGTTCTTATGAAGTAAACGGATTATTTCAAAGTTTGTTCTTATTAGTGCCAGGATGGTTTAGATAGTGGCTTTAATGGTAGAATAATAACATGGCATTTATATAGCGCAGTTTAGTGTCACTTCACTTCAAGTGCGCTTTACTGTAACAAACTTAAAAACGGTAATTTAGTATTAGTGATCATGTTCTTAAAATTATTCCTACAGTGTGCTTTACCCAATACAGATCTTATATTAAAACACTAACATAATAAATAACAATAACAGCAGGACAGGACAAATCAAGAACATGAAAACTAAAACGCAATATAAACAGGAGACAGTTTGCGCTCAGAAATGAGAATCTTGTGAGCAAACATTTTAAAAAGGTACAATATGGAGGCAACCGAAACCAAACAATTAACGGAAGTTTTAGAATATGGCTTATTATAAAATATTGAAAAGAAGTTAACATTTATGAATGGTAAGGTTTTTTTAAATAATTTTGTTTTTAAAGCCCGTTTAAATTCTGGAGATTAGTAAGAGCTGAGGGAAGTCTATTCCAGATGAGTGGGCCTGTTATACGAAAAGAGCGATCATGGTAAATGGCTCAATTTGACCTAGAAAGTTCGATTAGACGATTACTAACATCTAGAACTGCTAACCTTTGAGTAAGCTATCTATTGCTTAACTTTTATCGGACAAAGTACAGTACAGTAGTAAATTGTGGAAGAAGTCGGAGTCGCCCGAAAAAGACATTATCAATAGCAAAGTATTGCAGGGTCTACTAGTAAATAAGAAATAAATGATTAGTGATGACAGGTGTGCAGATAGTAAGTATGTACTGCGGATAGTAGGTAGAGATTATTACATCTTATAGTAGTTACCTACCGGAATATCTCGCTTCAGGTGGGAACTGTTAATTATGTTCATATCAACTCTCTAGTCTTGCGCACCGGCACCAATGCGATATTATTTAATTCAACGTGTTTTCTAGCAATGTCTGGCAATATTGGCAGTGGCGGCCTGTCACTTTTATCGTGGTAAAGGATTATGTTTATATTTTATTTAATCCTTTTAAATTATTGACTATTTAATCCTCAGTAGGGATTCCTGTTCTGAGGCGGACTGTAGACTGTAGGTTGTGTTGGTGTTACACCGTGTTTTCCTCATCTACATGTTTGTAGATTTCCTCATCTTCATGTTTGTTGGTTTCCTTACATTCTTGTTTGTTGTTTTCCTTACATTCATGTTTCTTGATATCATCATATTGATGTTTGTAAATTTCATCATATTCATGTTAGTTCATTTAATCATTAATAAAATAAAACAATTATTTTGTTTAAAACCAGGATTTTTTATTAATTTATTGACCCGACCGCTTTCGTTTAGCTCAAACATCATCTGTGTGCAAATTAATGATAATCAATAAATTAATAAAATATCGTGGTTTTAAACAAAATAATTGTTTTATTTTATTAAATATTTCAAACCACAAAGTGATTGCTTTCTACCATAATGATGATTTCATTAAATTCATGTTTGTAGATTTCATCATTTTCATGTTTATTGATGTCGTCATATTCATGTTTGTTGATTTCCTCATCTCTGTTTCTTGATTTCATCATATTCATGTTTGTTGATTTCCTCATCTTTATGTTTCTTGATTTCATCATATTCATGTTTATTGATTTTCTCATTTGTTGACCGCAGGCTGTGTTTAATAATTCACACTTATAGATACTATTTTTTTATGATTTCATCTTCCTGTTTACTTAACAATGTTTTAATGTCGTTTTTAAATGATATATTGAAACAATCTAAACTTTCTTCGCTTATTTAATTTTTGGAACGTTACCGGTTGCAGCTTATTATAGCCATCTTCCTACTAGTTGTTTTTCTTCATGGTATTTTTAATTTCATTTGGATCAGTACGTTTATATCTCAATCAATGTCTACGAAATCTCGTATTCCTCATTTTGCATATCGCCAATGTATGTTTTGCTTTGTGAAGCTAAGGTACAAATTTAATCTTAAGGCTTAGTTGTTCCGCAGAAATTCAAATGTAACATTGTCATCAAATGGCCATTCAGCGCCATTTTGTGTTTTTTTTTTAATTTGAAACCGTTTCAAAAGTTTCAGCCTTCTATAAAATTGTAATAAATTTCGATCAGGGTTTGCGTACCGCCGCCCCAGGAACCATTTATTGGTTAATCAACACCTCTGCCATAGTTCACCCCAAGTGATTTCCCGCTTTTGGTGATTTAGCAGGGGTGCCCGGGTTCATCGGGTGAGGTGTGTTCAGGATGCGCCTGTACACCAGCCGCGTGGGGTGCCAGATCGGGAGAGGCTGGTTTGGGGAGACCATTTGACTTCTTCAACTGATCTCTCTGGACCCATCGTCTTGATAGATCATAAGTCCGTCGACTTAATCGAATTGATTTTGAAAAAAATATTTTTCAAAATCAATTAATGATATTAAATTCACGTTTTAGGTAATGAAATAATGTCACTAGCCGCCACTGAGTTTTAGCAGATACTTAAATGATCATTTCGAAAACAAGTTTTGGGTTATTATTTAGGTAGGTAGACAACTACATGTTGGTTTTGTAAGTACCTACTCTTAGACTGAGTGATAAGGGAAAGTTGAATCTATTAGTGTATTAGCCCGGGGGGAACTTCGGGGCCCCCTGAAAAAAATGTGAGAAAATATTTACATGCGTTGTATTACATGCCAAGTTTTTTTGTTGTAATGAATTTAATTTGTTCTAGTCGATAGTACCAATCAGGTAGAGGGTTAATAAATTAATTTATAAATAATGAATACCAACCGTCCAAAATGACGGGGTTCAACAATATGTGAACATAAAACAATAACCTCAATTATTGGTTGTTAACTAGTTGTGTAAAATTTAAAACATTGTTATTTAGTAAGGCTCTAAGTGTATAAAACAACAACAATAAAAAACAAGAGATACACAAATTTGAGTCAAGTGAAAAGTCAACTAAAAACAAGAGATTTTAGAAATTTATAAAATTCTGGGGGCTATTGCTAAAGATATCCAGAATCTTACTACCACAGTGAATTTGACCATACGTTCATAAAATGTATAATATTTTATACACTTTTATTAGTAAGTCTTTATGTGCGTAAAAAAACCACAATAAAAACACTAGAAACTTTTGTAATATTCAAAAATCTGTTAATGAAAAAATAAGAAAATACACAGATTTAGGAAATGAGATAAAAAGAATTTGGCATTCTCAGACTATAAAAATATTACCATTCGTTATTTCGGCTACTGGCATTATACCTAGCTCTCTCATTCAAAATTTAGGCGTATTAGATCTATCAAAAAATTTATATATAAAGATGCAAAAGTCGGTCATTTTGAATACATGTAGGATAACGAAAGAATTTTTAAATATTTATATTGAGGGATCAGTAGGATTTATAGGCCCTGTTAGGAGTTCTACCGAGCCGAACCTTCTGATATGAAAATATCTGGAGTCAGTGAATTATTTTCCCATTTGATCTCTGGTGAGTTAACGTGTTGTTCTTGTATTGTTTTGTATTTATTTTACTTATATGATGCACTTGCATAATGTTGATTGACTAGATGATCATTTGTGGAAAAATGTGTGGAAGGGTTTAGTTTTTCCTATGAGGAAGATTTAACCCAATTTTGTCAAGCGAAGTCATGTTAAAACAAAAGTATTAAAATATTTTGTAAAGTTTTTAGGGGTGTTACAGTGCATTAGACCTAGAACAGTACATTAATAATTGTTTATTAGTCGCATAACATTTAAAACAAGTTTATTCGTTAGGCTCCATTCGTGTAAAACAACAACAATAAAAAACAAGATAAAATACAGTTTGAATAAAGATAAGTCGAGTTAAATCAAGAGTTTCAATGTATTTTGTATAGTTCTATCGACATGTCCAGAATCTTGCCAATACTGTGAATGTTATACTGTCGACAGGGGGTTGGGAGAAGGTTGAGTGGGGTCATTGTAAAGGAATATGGAAAGTTTCAGGGTTTCTTAGTAGGCGGCGATTGATATTAATTCTCATTATATCTAATTTCATTGTGGTGGACTCCAAACTACAAAACCGAACTCAAAAATAATACGAATTAAGGATGCCTATAAATATTTGAGGGACATTGTTTTTTTTTAATGGTTTCATTTCTAGAATTCTGATTTCGGTATTAAATTATTTTGGATATGAGGCCAAAATATCCAACTCAACTGAATAATGAATAAAATTCTATGTACCGACTAGGAACACAAGACAAAATGTAACATTCATCCGTAATACATACACAACAACTATCAGACACATTCACTAACCAAATGGATGTATGATCTGGGTAACATTTTTGGGGTACTATTGGTACTACACTCCTATATCGACTTTTTTTTGTGGATTGACTTAAAATCGAATCTCTCTCCCCTGGTACTGCAGGCAACTGCGCTAACAACTGAGCCAAATCCTAATCGGGTAGGACCGACATTTATTTCATATATTAACTGCTGAAATGTCATATGCGTGATTGCCACTAAAAGTTGATGGAGTGCATTGTCGTCGACAACGAGTATATATGCGGAGTTTCATATCGATCAGATATCGGGAAGTGGGTAAATTTCAACATCCAAGATTCCACTTCATTCATACATACATTCAAGAACAGAAAAGTGGAATTAAAATAGATACATACGTAAGTGTACTCTCAGTATCGCCCTGCTGAAAAACCACTATTTAGAAATTAAATCGCACACCTAGATGAAGAGTAGTACAACTCAAAATACCTCTTTTTTCAGGAACAGCAAAAAACATTTTACTCGATTTTTATGCGACCGATTAAAAATATTTTTATATAATGTTGTATGTTATTTTACTAGGATATTTATTGGCTCAATTACCTACTTATCATCAAATACATGTATCACTTGTTTATTAATTAATTTCGTGTTATTTTAGTATTCGTGACTAAATCATTGTTTAATAATTTTATCAACTCAAATTAATCAACTACTATGAATTAGTAAAATTAAAATGACTTACTTTTGTAAACAAAACCGGAGTATGTGGAGTTGATATGTAGAACGCCCGAGAAACAAGACAGGTTCAATCACGAATACCAAATCAACTAAAATAATTCACGCTTTATGACTGCAGTTAATCACGAATACAAAACTAAGTCGAAATAATCCAGTCTTTGTGCGTATTGACAGCACCTTCCCCTACAGCTGGTATGTCGTAATTGGTGATGTGTTACTGTTGTTGGTGGTGGGTGTACGTGGAGCAACTCAGAAAGACTAACTTACATCTCCATCACATTATTATTGATGGAGATTTTAAAACAGGTGTCTTTGTAGTTTGTGTAGTTTTCGACGCAGATTCCGAAAATCGCAATAACTCAATTTTGAATTATTTCGAGTTGTGCTACCCTTTATCTAGGTGTGCGATTAATGTTGCTTGAAATGGCTGTAGCCGTGTTTAGTGACTATATCTAATAACACACAAGTTTTTCCTATCTTCAGTCTTTTCAGTCAGAAAACACACCCCGATCGAGAATGTAATGGTCTTACTGGCTTCGTTTAGTTGGGATTTCATTTAAAAAAATATATATGAATCATGTGCAACGCCGGATACGCAATTATAAATAAATTACCGATAGATTATAATAGTTGTTATTGCATCTGCGTGTCCACTGTAAATTCTGTCAGAGTGACTGGACATAAAAAAGTCCGATGTCCATTTGCAAGGCCGACCTTGGACACCCAGTTCTATGTGGATTCATTTTTAAGATAGAATAAAGTAGAATTGATATGTATTATTAGGTATCTGATATTGAGTATCTGTCGAGTATTATGGAATTAAGAAGAAATCACAATAAATTGCGATGTTTGAATGTTCCTGATTCAAAATCAGACCAACTTTGCCTAATCATCACAACCAATCTACGTGAGTAATATATCAATGGTCTACAATATTTACACCAGGGTTACCAATTCGTGGAGAATTCCCCAATTTGTGGGGAATTTATAAGATTTTTCTAGAATTGGGTTTGTGCGGGGAGAACCTTTTTGTGGAGATATATCTTCCAACAATATTGAAAAATAATATTTACAATAATTAAATAATAATTGATGATTTGTATAGCGCCGTTTTTGTACCAAACCATCTCAAGGGAGCTGTAAAATTTCGCAGTAAAAAAAAAAACTCTTTTTATAAATCCTGAAAGAAACAATCCGAATATGAAAGATGCTAAAAATAAATGCCAATTTTAATAGAATTTTTTTTCATGTTGGAGGTTAAAGAACTTGTGGGGAATTTGAACATATGGAAGCTACAAGCCGAAAATGTGTATATTCTTGTTATACCTTATATCATAGGTAATAGGCATTAAAATCGCTTGACAAAGAGAGTCTAGAAACGTTCGATTTCAAGCACAAAACTGGTTTTTATTTATTTTGTAAATAATTTTATAAGAAAGCAAAAAAGTTAATCAAGTGAAACTGTCACATGTAATCTTAGCTGTAATACTGTATTTTTAAAAAATTGTTTCCTTTATGCGTTCATATATTTCTATTGAAAATAAAAATTATATTTTTTATTGAGTAATTTTTATTTGTAATCTGCTCATGCGAAACGAAAGGAAAACCTTCAATTTATCTAAAGCATATTTTTTGGTATTCATAATGTACACCAATTCGTTATAAAGATTAATCAAAATAGTGATTTGGCACTAAGCTTCGCCTTAAAAGTCATTATTGATTAAAAAATGGACTGGAATTCCTTATTTCGAATACGACGTTAGGCAGTATTGCTACGTAGGTATTTGCTTTGCCGATCGAAGAATTATGGGAAAGGAACGAACCAACCGTAGGTTCGATTCGGCTCGCAAGTGTATACGCAGCTTAAGAGAAAATTTTAACAAAATAAATGCACATTTTAAATAATTAATTATTTTCTATTATTAAAAAATATTATAGTTCTGCTTGTAGTCCAATTTTTGTGACGGCTGAACAAAAAACCGTACAACGTAACTCAATTTCAATGGCCTATTTCGATACGGTTATATCTCAAAATTCACAGATTCCTAAAAACTTACTTATAATATATTTTTAGAAATTTCGTAAAAATAAATCAAGTATCCGTGGAGTATACTAACACGGAGAAAACACACTGGAATAAAATATGGTTAATTTATTAAAAATCTGGTCAAATTATTCGTTTTCCTGTTAGAAATGGGACTGCAGGCCTATAACGAATGATTTGACAAATTTCATAACAAACTATCGAAAGTCAAAACACGTGTTCTAAAAAATTAATATTTCCAATATTTTCGCATCTCGTCTATTATACTTACTAAGACAAGGCCACAAGCGTGAACACGTGTTTAGATATATTCTGAATTGCTAATATTTTCTTAGTAAATGGTCATGCAGTCACAATATTTTGATAAAAAAATTCTCTTACATTTAAACAAAATACAAAATTAATACTGTTTCAACATATTTCAAGATATTTTTGTTCGTGTACATTATATTTTGTTTTCACTGTCAAAATAAACAATATTTGAGTTGTTTCTCAATTAAAACATGATCATTTTGGGAAGTGGGTTTGCATACCGCCGCCCCGAAAACCATTTATTTGATAACCAACACCTCTGTCATAGGTCTCCGCATGTGGTTCGCAACAATTGGTGATTTAGCAGGGGTGCCCGGGTTTATCGGGGAGGCGTGTTCAGGATGTGCCGGCCCGCCAGCTGCGTGATGTGCCAGATCGGGAGAGACTAGTTTGGGGAGACCCTTTGACCTCTCCAACTGAGGGATATATTTATACGTCACTCCTGGACACTCTGATCCCTAGATTCATACCCACCCCTCACACCTTTCCTTCCCAAATCTTCCTGACCTTACAAATACCCCCATGCTGTATTCCCCAAAGGTGAAATTATTTTCTTTAGTGCCTACTGTTGTGGGTTAGTGTAAAAAAATTAAAAAGGAAAACTATTCTCTTGCTGAAAATACATCACTAACTCAAAAAGGACATTTGTTGACTTATCTCCATATGGAAATAAGCCAAGGATGTAAATTAATCGTTTTTAGGCAGTAATATTATTCGTACGGTGACCGGATACATCATCACATAATGCACTTTAACATAAGAAACTGCTGTGGCTTGACTTCAGTTAACTTGTATATTTATATCTATCACTGCATATTACATAAAAGCTGTTTGTTTCTTACAAATAAATAAATAAATAATAAATCACATCTTTAAAAAGTTATATAAAGTCATGGAAAGTGATGAAACAAAAACTTTATTGACTGGGTTAAGTAGGTTAGGTTAGGTTAGGATAAAAAAAAATTTTCATAGTTTCTAATGACTTTAAGGACGGGTTGTTTCGGAGAATTTGAACAATTCATCAAATTTCAACGTTCATTTTCGGGTTCTGTGAAAGTCCTATTCAAGTTCTGTTATTATATCATTGTAGGCTAGTTGCTTGACAAAACTGAAATAAAAACAGAACTTGAAAATGAACGTTGAAATTTGATGAATTGTTCAAATTCTCCGAAACAACCCGTCCTAAGTGTGTTGAATTGTCACTGTGTTGAGTTATCATGGAACCATTCGTACAGCGCTTGAGGTAATTTTTCGCATAAAACTGCGCTATAAAAACCATTCAATTATTATTATATATGTCTTATGTGTATTTCAATCAACGGAAGAATTCCACAAGCAAACGTCATGTGATAACGGTAAATTATGTTTTGAAGAGTTTGTGCCTACAGTTAACTTTGTGTATTGGGGTCAAGAATAATTAATATGAATCCCCTGCTTTAACCAAAATGTTTAATTTAAAGTACAGTTAAAAAATTAATTAATTGATATCACTCAATATACTCTTATCATTGAAATAATAATATTCTTACCGATTCTTAATCACCCATAAAAATTTGATTTATATTTGTAAAATATTTCCATAATTTTAGGTTCCTTATCTTATTTACCATATTTAATCAGTTAATTGATATTATTTCTTAAATCAATAATGCTATCAATTTTAAACGTAATATTAATACGCATGGTGTTTGGATAATCGTAGTAGGTACAAGCGGGAAACTGGAAAATCTACATCAAGCAATGAACACAAAAACTTTCCTCTATCTGAGTTTTTATTTTTTTGTTTTTTGGTAGCTAAAATCTTAAAACAAACTTTTCGAGACTGGTTAAGAGGAAGCTACAAGCCAAAAATGTGGATATTCTTGGTATACCTTAAATTGTAGGTAATAGGCATTAAAATCGCTTGACAAACGGAGTCTAAAAACGATCGATTTCAAGCACAAAACTAGTTTTTATTTATTTTGTAAATAATTTTATACCTAAGAGAGCAAAAAGTGAATCAAGTGAAACTGTCACAGATAATTTTAGCTATAATACTGTATTTTTTTAATTGTTTCCTTTACGCGTTCATACATTTCTAATGAAAAAAATTTTTTTTAGTAATTTACATTAATATTTTTTTATTGAGTAATTTATTTTTTTAATTTGTATTCTACTCAAGCGAAACGATAGGACAACCTTCAATTTATCTTAAGCATATTTTTTGGTATTCATAATGTACACCAATTTGTTATAAAGATTAATCATAATAGTGATTTAGCATTAAGCTTCGCCTTAACGAATTTTGCATTTTTTCTATTTTTTTCAAAATTACTACTCGATTGCTTGAAAATGAAAACTCTATTCAAAAACCAGTTTACAGCTTGTAACAAGAGTTTCCGGATACCGTGTATAGTGATTTTTTTATTGAAATTTGTTGAAAATACTGATTTTAATTATAAACAATTTTCACACATAGACTTCGAATCCTTCCGACCACCACAACATTTAAAAGACTCAAAATTAATAGATAGAAGAGATATATTCGGCCAAAGACGTTTATGCAAAATTATCCATACATATTGAATTATTTGGCGGGTTGAAAATAAGCCGACGTGGCTCAGTGGTTCAGAGTGTCTGCCCGGACATCAGAAGGCGCTGGTTCATTTCCCGTCGGCGGCATTTATTTTTACTCGGGAGATATTTTCAATTTGTATTGATATTACAGACGACTAATTATTGCTTATAATAATTTATTATCCTTTGTGGTATGCATAAAAACCTTGTCTTATAAACATTAATTTGTCATTAAAAAATATGGATGAATTACTTAATTAGCCCAAATTTATTTTGTACCTGTATATAATTGTTTCTTGAAGTAATTATTGAAATTAAGTCTACCTTCCATAATCTGTGCCTAAGTAGTAGTAAATTAAGTCTACCTTCCATAATCTGTGCCTAAGTAGTAGTAAATTAAGTCTACCTTCCATAATCTGTGCCTAAGTAGTAGTAAATTAAGTCTACCTTCCATAATCTGTGCCTAAGTAGTAGTAAATTAAGTCTACCTTCCATAATCTGTGCCTAAGTAGTAGTAAATTAAGTCTACCTTCCATAATCTGTGCCTAAGTAGTAGTAAATTAAGTCTACCTTCCATAATCTGTGCCTAAGTAGTAGTAAATTAAGTCTACCTTCCATAATCTGTGCCTAAGTAGTAGTAAATTAAGTCTACCTTCCATAATCTGTGCCTAATAAGTGCCGCGGTTAGTAAATAATTTCCCCTTTCTCTGTCAGTCGTCTTCATTTCGTTTTGTAATAAACTCTATCTCTAAATAGTATAAAATAAAGTCGCTATCCGCGTCTGTCTGTTTGTGCGCTTAGTTCTTCTAAAATACTTAACGGATTTTGATAGGGTTTTCACTATCATTTAGAGAATATCTTCCGGAAGGTTTGCATATATGACAAATGCATATTATATTTATAGAAAGTAGAGAAAAGTCGATGTTTTATAATCAAGTCGTAAAAATATGTTTTCGGGCACTACATTGTTAACGCTGGCTAAACCTTATGAGATACATCAAAATAATGTACTACGGAATTGTATATCATAAAAAGGCCTACATAAAAGTCCAGTATGGTATGTGTCTATCTCCTAAGGATAACCCCTAGCAACATAGGATAGATGTCATCTAGTATAGTATAAAACAAAGTATAGATCTGCGTCTGTCTGTTTGTGCGCTTGGTTCTACTAAACTATGCAACGGATTTTGATTGGGTTTTCACTATCATTTAGAGAATTTCTTCCGGAAGTTTTAAATATATAATACAAGCCGGGTACATGTCAGCTAGTGTGTTATAATCGGATGGCAGTCAGTAAACAAACGTAATAGAACTCATCTACCACATAGCAATCCCTTAAGGGATCCAAATGACAATCTAGTCTCCTTCAACGGAAGCAATCTTCCGAACAGGCCTTCCATTGATATGCTTGGTGTAACTATAAGTGACCAGCTCAGGTACGGGGGCTCCATCGAAGCTGGCCTCTCAGAAGCTGGGCGTATTGTACAGGGCCCGCAGATACTTTAATAGTACACAACTGCTGACCCTGTACAAATCGCAAGTGCGCCCTACTCTCGAATTTGGTAGCCATCTCTGGTCCGGAGCCCCTAAATACCTGAAAAAACCCTTGACTCTGTGCAAAAACGGGCGGTCCGTTTGATAGATTCCCCAATCTTAACAAGCGGACTGCAATCTTTAGAGCACAGGCGTCAGGTAGGTATGCTGTCCTTGTTCTATCGGTATTACAATGGAAGATGCTCTGAGGAACTAGCGTCATTGATCCCTTCGGCACCGGTGCATAGTCGGGATACACGCCAAACGCGCGCTTAACATTTGTACACGGTTGACATTTGTCACATGAGAACGGGTCGCTTCTACGATTCGTTCTTAAGTTCAACAGCTCGGCTGTGGAACGAACTGCCGGCCTCTGTGTTTCCTCCCTCCTACAACATGGGACTCTTCAAGACCCATGTTCACTCCTTCCTCTCCACAAAAAGACCCTCCACACAGCATCCCCAAAGATGACATAGGCCCTGAGGGAAATTATTTTCTTCATGGCCTCCTGTGTGGAGTTAATATAAAAAAAAATAATTAAAAAATAGCGATTTTAATTGTAACTTAACCACTCTTTCAAATTCCATATAGGTATCTGACATTGTCTCCTTCGCCAACAAAATTATTGGATTTGTTCTTCGTAATGTGATATCATTTGTTAACGGAATCGCAATACGGAGAATGTAATATGAAGTCCTTGTTCGCAGTATCCTGGTATATTGCTCCATTATTTAGCCCCTTCTGAAATAAAAAAAAAAAACATTTTTTAATTAATATTTGGAACTATACTCAATCCACCTATGTTGAAAGACGTAAACTTATATGTGCCTACCTAGTAGATACACTCGTATGCATATTACATTGATGGGTATAACTATCAAAAGTTATTCCAATAAAAATGAAGTTATTTAGTCCTAAACAACTTTATCAGTATAATATTGTGATATAATAAAATTGTTGCTAATTAAATTGTTTTGCTTGTCCACAGAGTTGTCGGTTCGGCGTTCCCCAGGGATCGTAGTTGGTGCCATGGCTAACGTGATTCACTAAGCCGATCGTGATCTACAGTGAGCCAGTGCCCCGGTGAATGTGCCAGTGTATTGCGGGGGTGTGGTGAGTGTGAGACCGGTGAGGGAGCACCCAGCGACTCCAGCGACATGGGGCGAGGGCTCGAGGGGCAACTGTGCGCGGTGTGGGCCGCCACAGCAGGGCAACAGGGGGCTGGCCTAGGAAGCGATGAACAGCCTCTGGTATTGCTATCGTATGTGATTGTAGACCTTCCAACTAATAAGGTAAGATTTTTTTAACTCTTATATTATTTGTATAGGTTGTGTTATTTTAAAACAATTAATTTGTACCAGCCAAGCGAATGCAAAGGTATCAAAATAAGCTGCATATGTTAAACAAAATTATACACGGTGTCTTGTAACTCAGTAAGCATTACGAGCAGTAAACTGGTGGATCTGCTTCACATAGGGAACTCAAAAAACATATTTCTCCTAACCACTAGAGCGATTTTTGGCTTATTATGCCAAGTTTGCAAAAACGTTTTGTGCGATCGCTCGCCTAGTGTGACAAATTTATAGAACCTAAAAACATGGTATAAGCTTTAAACTGCAGTAAACATTTGCAGATGTTTTCATATTAATATTTTGAGGAATGGTATTAATTAAATAATATAGTAAGTTTTTTTTGTTGTTTGTTTTTGGGGTGTTATGCCGTGTTGCGCTAACTCCTTCTTTAGCCGACGTTTCGGACAGCGTTGCAGTGTCCATCATCAGGGCAGATCCGGTAGATCCGAACATCTTCGGTTGTCCGAAACGTCGGCTAAAGAAGGAGTTAGCGCAACACGGCATAACACCCCAAAAACAAACAACAAAAATGCTTTTGGCCGTGAGAATCTAAAAACTTACCAATATAGTAAGTGTTTATATGACACCAATCGCTCGAGTGATTGAACATTTTAAGTTTTCATGTTCCTAAAAAAATACATGTTGTTTTTGAAGATAATATCTACACATTTGTATTACCGAAACGGTAATTATATGAAATGCCCTCGATAAAAAAATCCCACTATTTTCCGAAAATAATTTTTGTTTTGTTATCATGTTGTAGGTATGAAAAGTTCACAAAATTATGCTTTTCTAATGCTACTTGAGACATTAATAATTATCGAAAGTTATTTGCTTTTTTATGTGCTTTATTAAATATTTTCGCTAAGATCTTTTGATTATAATAGTTATTTTATATTAGTGCGCTCTCTCTATCATTCGTATTTACATATTATCTCCATTTCAAACCATTTTCTTCTTTTTGAATGCTAACTGCAGAGCCTAAAGCTTGATAATATTTTGTAACCTGCTTACCTTCAAAAATAGGTGTCAAAAAACCTCTGGTCTTAATATCTGGATTAGTACCAGGAGTGTTCCCAAGGAATACTCTCTGCACAGGAATGAAATACGGAGTCCAATTAAATTCGATGTAATGTTGTTTTTTTAACAGTAACATTGTGGTATACAGTAGTGAACGGAAGAAGAAGTCGGAAACGCCCGAGAAAGACAACTAGTTATTAAGATCCACTAGTTATTAAGATCCACTAGTCATTAAGATCCACTAGTTATTAAGATCCACTAGTTATTAAGATCCACTAGTTATTAAGATCCACTAGTTATTAAGATCCACTAGTTATCAAGATCCACTAGTTATTAAGATCCACTATTTATTAAGATCCACTAGTGATTGTTTAAAATAAATTAAAAGGGACTGAAGTTCTTGTTTTTAATAATGCAACTAAAGATTGCAACAAATCACAATTATTGTTTTTCTCGACGTTTCAGTGGTGAGATCTCAATTCGTGCAAAAGGCAACACTTATCTGGAAGGTCGACATCTCGTGTAAATATTGGACCGACAAACACCGTTGCTATCTTATCTCATTATTTATAGATCATAATGCTATCCCCGTGAACAATGCACTTATAATTAGTTTGTAAATTACAGATTTAATGCAATTCGAATGCAATCAAATGACGTCAAGTCGTTCTTTCAATTACTGGTCTCTTCAAGACCCAGGTTGATTCCCCCCTTTCCTCAGAAAGACCCTCCTAACTGCACACCCAAAAATGACAGGGGAGGGAAATTATTTCCTTCATTCCCTCCGCACCACAAGCCCTGAGGAAAATAATTTTAAATAAAATGGTCTATTTCATCTTCTTTTTCCAATTTCGCAGTATTTTCGTCAGTGAATGCAAATCTTAGAAGTGGAAATTAAACGACTCGTTGTCGATGACAATGCATTCTATCAACTGTTGGTGGCAATCACATACACACACACGCGCACACACTTTTTTTTATCAGAAATTAGATTACAGCAGTTAGGTAGGAATAAGTTTTAAATAACTAGCAGAGAAAAAAACGATGCCGCGATATGATAACTTGAACAGTTCTTTTTGAAAATATCAGATGGCGCCACTTCCGTTGACAACAATTCTAAAACGTACAGTCATTGAGATAGTATAATATATGATAGTAGAAGGAATCATCTTAAAATTAAAGACTCAAAAATACCTATTGAACATGTAAGAGGTGACATTATTATGCTGGTACGACTAAATAAGGCAGGGAAATAAAACAAAGTAAAATACCTTATAATTAAAATAATTATAAATTCCTATGAAAAAGTCATGGGGGTAGTTTTACTATATCAGGACATGCGCGTTATGTTGCTAAACGTTATGAAATTCCAATGGTCAATCCAGAATCGTTAAGGCTCTGTAAGCGAGCGTTCAAAAAGAAGAAAATAGGTACCTTATAGAGAAAGAAAGAAGAAAAAGAACATAAAGAAAGAAGAAAAGAACATTATAGAAATTTAAATGGGTGGGGATAAATAAAATCATATAAATAAGTCGTCGCCGTGTGGACATATCCACAGTTTGATAATGGCCTCAAAGGCCGAAACAGCTGTCACATTAAAAACTGTAAAAATAACAGAAATACTTGCAGAACTTAATAATTATTATAACATAATTAATTTTATTTATTTTTAATTTATTAAAAAAAAAAAATTAAAAAAAAAAACAGTTTTAAAGGGAGATAAGTAAATGCGAAAGTTAGAGGGAGCCCGCTAATATTAAAAAAAAAGGATTATAAGTAATAGGCGAAAATTAAAATATGTTATAAATCTTGACCTATTTAAAATATAGGAAAAATCTCTGGAGAGTTATTCATTTATTAATTTTATTTTAGTAATTTGTACATTTAAGGTTACAAATTACTAATAGTATTTCATCCCTCTATATAGTATACTATTCTGAGTATTTGCCTTGTCCTTTTTTGGTAGCCTGATTTCATTGCACGTCCTTGTTTTATGTTTGTGTATGTCCTTGTTGTATACAATTTTATTTGAGAAATATTTGGGTAGCAGGTTATTTACTGTTTTATGTACAAATATCATCGTGTTCAAGGTCAGCATCTGTTTCACCGTTTTTATTTTTTGTCTGTTAGAGGGAGCGTGCTAATATTAAAAAACTATCATAAATAAGCGAAAATGGTGAAAATATTTAATAAATCACGACTCGTTTGAAATAGAGCAAAATTCTCTCGACAAATGTTTTAGTTGTATAGAAACTTCTAAGGTGCTTAAATCAAGAATTCCTGTAAAGAACAAGGATGGATATTAAGTTTTTTCTCTCGTTTACAGTTAATGCACAAACCTCTTTTGTACTTATTTTTTTTCTAGGATACAGTTTGGTTCAGAAGGGCCCCAAATAATGGAGCTATATTCCAGGATTTATTATAGATCTATGACCTGCGTATGTTTGCGCTGGCAAAACTCGAAAAGTAGTCGACCGATATCGATGAAAATTTCAAAATTTGTTCTTATTAATGCTAGGAGTGTTTAGATAGTTGGTTTGAATGGTAAAATTAGTCCAGGACGCCGCAACGGAATAAGATACGAAGTAAGGCGAAGCTTAATGCTAAATCTAATGCTAACAATTTTGATTAATGTTTATAACGAATTGGTGTACATTATGAATACCAAAAAATATGCTTTAGATAAATTGAAGGTTTTCCTATCGCTTCAATTAAGTAGAATACAAATAAAAAAATAAATTACACAATAAAAAATATAAATGTAAGCCACTAAAAAGAACATTTTTTCAATAGAAATGTATGAACGCTTAAAGGAAACAACTATTAAAAAATACAGTATTATAGCTAAGATTATCTGTGACAGTTTCACTTGATTAACTTTTTTGTTTTCTTATAAAATAATTTACAAAATAAATACAAACCAGTTTTTGACTTGAAATCGAACGTTACTAGACTCCGTTTCGAAAACGATTTTAATGCCTATTGCCTACAATATAAGGTATACCAATAATATATCTACACATTTTTGATCTTATAGCTTCCCCTTAAAGTCGATGTAATGCAGTTTTTTTAACAGTTACATTGTGGTATACAGAGTGTAAGAAATCTGAGATAGACATTAGCAATAGTTAGCATTGCAGAGTTCAATATGTTCTCCATATTGCGATTCCGTTAGGAAATGGTCTTAAAAATGTATCCATTATAGGTACCGTTTCTCCAATCTTAACAGATGGACAAACTTGTGAAATTATAGTACCTATATACTCGTTTGTCTGTATAATCTATGTATGTTCGTAGTTGTGGAAACGTTCATTGCACTGTGCCTAAATGTACACCGCACAATGCCAAATGCTGTCGAGTCATGATTTTAAAATGTGCATAATTCCGTTATAATTATTTCCAACTAGACTAGACAGGTACCTACCTAACCTACCTGTCTCCCAGTGGCACTGAAGGTATAAGCCAATAGAAGTGTTTTATTTGCGTGTCAGTGTGTCCCAATAAAGCTTAACTTTCTTTACTAACTTCTGATGAAATTAATAAAAATCATAATATCGAAATCAATTCCATTTACTTGTCTATGATTACCTAACCTAACATACGCTAAACTGCCTGTCTTCCAATGACACTGAATAAATAATCCGATAGAATTGTTTTATGGGCATGTCACTGTGCCCGAATAAGGCGTAATTTTCCTTAAGGCACTACGTCGTGTAATATTTTAAATCGAGCCGTTATCAATAACACCCCTTACGTAGATGGTGATAAGGTTTAAATTCCCGCTTAACACCATCCGCCTGTTTTGATTTATGCAAGAAAAAAACATGGCCAAAAAGTGACTTTTATTTTATTTTGTGGATGTTCAGGGCGTTCAGGCATATTTTTTTTTTTTCTGATCATTTTATAAATAACTTAATTTTCCACATTATACAATAAAATCATAACCGAAAATGGGTTCGTAAGTAGGAGATTTTGAACTTTAATGCAGTTTTCATAGGCCTTATACATTATTTTTTTCTGGTCTTATAAAAAGACTTATCTAAAAAATACTCGATTATTTCAAAGGCCAAAATGTATTCTACTCGCAGTATTTAATTAAAGCATCTGAAACATTTCTAGGCGACCCAATTTTCAAACCAAAAACACATGATTTTGCATTACTACGTAGTGCATCGCCTTAATTACTTTTTTTTACGTTAACCCACACAAGAGGCCCTGAGGAAAATAATGTCATCTTTTGAAATGCTGTGTGGAGGGTATTTTTTAAAGAAAAGAAGAAGAGGAAGTTGATGTCGAAATGTAGAAGGTATGAGGGTTGGGTAGGAGTCTAGGGATTAAGTGTGAACCAAACGTAACGAACCACGCAAGGTGATTAATAGCAGAAGTGTTTGACTATCAAAAAAATGGTTCCCGGGGCGGAGGTATCGAAACCCGCCACCCAAACGATGAAATTGATTTAATTAATTTAATTTATGTGCCTATTCTAGACATTATTATGTAGTTGTATTATTTGCTGTGCAAAATAAATATAAATAATAATGACTTGTGTCACAGATATGGTAATTTATCTATCTAGGTTAAATGAATTATTTGCATTCATTTACTGGCGTGTATTATTTATGTAAGTTATAAAAGTATTATAAATTTCTTACAAAATTAACAGGGCTGAGCCATGATTGGAAAATAATTTATAATAGTTCCCACATCTAAAGAAACATTAATTTCAGTTTCTATTTTTTTAAATACAATTCTAGGTGATTGGAGTAAACTATATTGTTTGTAACAAAGATTAATTAATACGTCAACCCTGCTTTAAAATAATAATATTAACTCCATATAAAAATCAGGCATGCAGGTAGGTACCTACTAATTTACATTGATTATTGAGTCACATTAATACGAGACAATACCCTAAAATAAAGTCAGAATCATAACGACGTAAGTTAAGAAGCCGTGTACAAAAATATACGACGCGCGGCCCTAGTGTATTGTACAGTCTTAGAGTTGAATTTGCCCTAACAAATCTCTAAATACATTGGAAATCTTAACGACATAAGTGATGAAGAGTGGGGTATATTTTAATTATTTCTGATGAACGTATTACTAATAATTCATCGTCTAGAAAAATCTGGTGCTTACCTCTAATTTCATAAGTTTATAAAATTTTCAAACCATTTTACATATTACATATTTTAATGGTAATGTACTGTTTTTATTAATCTTAAATATAAATAACTCACATCCGAAGGGATTTATGATGAATATATAACTAAAATCTCGCTGCAGCAGCTAGTCCAGTTTCTTCACCACCTAGGATTCTTGCTGCAGAGTCTCCATTTTCTATCTTCGTCGAACGTCACAGCGGTGCTGCCAAGGTCTGTTATCTATGTGAGGATATTGTGTCAGCGCTTTATTAGCAGCAGACACATACCTGGACGGATGACGAACCTTGTGCTGGCACTGTTGGTGGACGCGGTGCACTCTTTCGCTGCAGCAGCTGGACCAGTTTCCTTACGACCTAGGATTCTTGCTACAGAGTCTCCATCTTCTATTTTCGTATCACCTGTTGTGTACTTCATTTTACTTAACTTAACTTCACTTTATTTTTGTAATATTTATATTTTTTATAATACCTGCATCAACTGTAAAGAGCCCCTGAGGTGATATCTCACAAAAGCGGCGCTATACATATTGTCCAATAAATAAATAAAATCTCAGATGTTTCTAGAGGAATCTCTCGATAAGTTACTAATTCATCGTTTAGAAAAATAAAAATTGCTGTTTTTATTAATCTTTATATTTAAGGCATTAACTTTACGTCAGTAATAAATACAATCGAATCCTAAAAAGTATATTATCGTTATGAATTCGTCCGAATTAATTAAAATGTCAGTCTCGAGCAAACCCCCGTTATAAAAGTCTTGTATCACCCTAGAATTAACCACAACTTTGTATGATATAATTTATTAACGGTTAAGTAGGTTTTCACTAGCCCTTCAAATGACTCGCCCTTCACTTATGGTTTACCCGTGAAGGTCTTTTACCTGACCGACAGTCATTTGCCCTAAATTCTAAATATTTATACCTGTACTGTCACTAATGGCGAAGAATTCGAGGCTAACGGTGTATAACGGAGTTTTGGCGGCAACACTTTCACGCGTATTACATTCTCGGAATTAATTGCAATATAGGTACCTACCTATTGATTGTAAAACAAAATTATTTTAACAATCTTACCATTCATAAATATTAACTTCTTTTCAATATTTTATAATAAGCCATATTCTAAAATTTCAGGTAGTTGTTTGGTTTCGGTTGTCTCCTTATTGTACCTTTTTAAAATGTTCTCAGCACATTCCCATTTCTGAGCACAAACTGCCTCCTGTTTTATATTATGTTTTAATTGAAGTGAAATGACAATAAACTGCGCTATATAAATGCCATGTTTTTATTATTATAACATGTAAAACCTTGCTTCTTACAAATTAATAATTTTTAAAATACCAATTGAAATTTTCAAAATACATTAATTTTACCGGTCGGTGGCTGAGTTGACATCGCGTTTGGGTCCCAGCCAGGCGTATTGTGTGTCGATAGTCCTCCATCACAACACAAGCAACATTTTCAACTAACTGTGGTGTTAGTAGAAGATTTTAAGATATTATCAGGTTATTCTATTCACCCGAGAATGTTTTTGTTTCTTTATATTTTTTTAATGTGATAATTAGAATCGGTTCGCTAACAATAATGCTCCTTACGTAGATTGCAATAAGGTTTAAATTCCCGCTTAACACCAGCCGCACTTTTGTATTTATGGAAGAAAAAAACATCGTCGAAAAGTGTGTTTTATTTAATTTTATTTATTTAAGTTCAAGCACAAATATCGTCGCCGTAGATGTCAAGAGAGTCAAGCCACAAATTTGGCGAAAATGAGTTAAGTATGCAGAAGTGTTTGAAAACCTTCAAAGTTGCCGTGGTCAAAAGATTTAAGCCATAAAACACTCCGTTATTGAGTATTTTGAAATTTGCCAATAGATCTAACACACATCGATGAAAACAATCAAAGCAGTCAAAAACTACAAGCCGCATAGACTTTTGACTTTCGAATAATTTTACACAAGTTAAAGCAGTCTATGACGACAAGCCACATAGATCTTTTGACTTCCCAATAATTTAATTTTATGCGTGGCTTGACGCCATTGGCAACACAAACTTCTCTCGAAAGCGTGCGCACCTCTACTCACATTCGACAATGATTTATAGTGTTGTCTTCCTCTAACTCAGCAAAATGCCTATCGTGTCGGTTTGTTCACGCTTGCACATACGTCTGCGCCCACGACAGTATCGCGAATCGCGAACTGTCAGTTCAGTGTTCAGTGCGTCGGTCAGTGTTATTTTAATACAACATCAGTTCGGTTCGTTCAGCGATTCTGTGCTTTATTTCGTTTTGTGCCTACAAACGTTTGTACTTTCAACTTTATTTAGTGAAACAGTGATAAGAAATGAATCATTCACGCGGAAAACAAATGGTTGCAGCAGCCAGAGCTGCTTTAAATCCACCGGTTCGACATAACATATTGGAATCTTCACGTGGCAAACAAATGATTGCATCAACTAAAGCTGCTAATCCACAGAACCTAATGAGTTCTTCACGTGCTAAACAAATGGATGCAGCAGTTTTAAATCCACAGGATCAACATAACCTCAAAGGTAAGAATCTAGTTAAAAATGTTGATTCCGATTGTTTGAAAACAATGCGACAATCTGACAGTTTTACTTGTTTTGTAGATTCTGAGGGGAATGCTGTACAAGCTGGACGTGCAGAACACGACCTGAACATGCAAAATCTGGACGTCTCTCGAAGCATGTATGTGGGAGGTTAGTATTTTTATTTGTTATCAATACAATATGCATACTAGTTATTATGTTGGCTGTGTAAAACCTGTGACTATCAGAGAAGCATTTGCTTGTAAAATTCAATGTTTATCTCGGTGTTTCAAAGAAGTAAACTACTTTGTTTTGTTTTACAGGCTCTCCTCTAAATGGTGTGCAAGCTGGATGTGCAGAACACAGCCAGAACGGTGGCATGCAAGTTCCGGATGAAATTGCTGTCCCAGCATTATACGCAGAGCTCCGAAGCTTCGCTTCAAGCACGCATGCGGGAGGTCAGTATTTTTATTTGTTATTAATACTAATGCATACTAGTTATTATGTTGGCTGTGTAAAACCTGTGACTATCAGAGAAGCATTTGCTTGTAAAATTCAATGTTTATCTCGGTGTTTCAAAGAAGTAAACTACTTTGTTTTGTTTTACAGGCTCTCCTCTAAATGGTGTGCAAGCTGGATGTGCAGAACACAGCCAGAACGGTGGCATGCAAGTTCCGGATGAGATTGCTGTCCCAGCATTATACGCAGAGCTCCGAAGCTTCGCTTCAAGCACGCATGCGGGAGGTCAGTATTTTTATTTGTTATTAATACTAATGCATACTAGTTATTATGTTGGCTGTGTAAAACCTGTGACTATCAGAGAAGCATTTGCTTGTAAAATTCAATGTTTATCTCGGTGTTTCAAAGAAGTAAACTACTTTGTTTTGTTTTACAGGCTCTCCTCTAAATGGTGTGCAAGCTGGATGTGCAGAACACAGCCAGAACGGTGGCATGCAAGTTCCGGATGAGATTGCTGTCCCAGCATTATACGCAGAGCTCCGAAGCTTCGCTTCAAGCACGCATGCGGGAGGTCAGTATTTTTATTTGTTATTAATACTAATGCATACTAGTTATTATGTTGGCTGTGTAAAACCTGTGACTATCAGAGAAGCATTTGCTTGTAAAATTCAATGTTTATCTCGGTGTTTCAAAGAAGTAAACTACTTTGTTTTGTTTTACAGGCTCTCCTCTAAATGGTGTGCAAGCTGGATGTGCAGAACACAGCCAGAACGGTGGCATGCAAGTTCCGGATGAGATTGCTGTCCCAGCATTATACGCAGAGCTCCGAAGCTTCGCTCCAAGCACGCATGTGGGAGGTCAGTATTTTTATTTGTTAACAATACTACTGCATACTAGTTGTTATGTTGGCTTGTAAAACCTGTGATTATCAGCGAATCATTTGCTTGTAAAATTCAATAATTATTTCAGTGTTTCAAAGAAATAAACCACTTTGTTCGGTTTTACAGACTTGAACGTGAACCTTTCCGAAAATGAAGACAATAACAGGCAAGAACATTCAAATCAACACCACGTTAATGCCTCAGGAACATCCATTTCTGAAATATTGGAAAGCAACCAACAGACAGATGATTTAAGTAGGAAACGCAAGAGAACCCCAAACCAATGGAAACGGAATTCCCAAAAGATATTGAGAATGGCAGGTAAAGAATACCAAAGCAGATCCGGAAAGACAGTTCAAGCAAGGACAATTAGAGATGTTAGCTGTAAATGCCATTATAATTGCGCATCCAAAATAGGAAAATCTCAACAGGAGCAAATGTTGGCTGACTATCTGAGTCTGGATTCCGACAGAGCGAGATGGGCCTTCATTGGTGGCAATGTAAATTGTATTCCAGTAAAACGACGATACCGTAGTGGAGACACCATCAAACGACAACATACATTCGAATATACGGTAATGTTAAATGGAGAGAGAGTCCAAGTGTGCAAAAAATTTTTTTTGGCCACCTTTGTCATCTCGGGAACAAAAGTTGAAAGTGCAATGAAAAAGTTGACTCCTTCAGGTGTCACTGAAATAGATCAGAGAGGTCGCAAGGAACCGCCAAACAAAAAATCCGAGGAAGTTAGGAATATAATCAGGGACCACATCAAGTCATTGCCCGTAGTTGCCTCGCATTACTGTCGGAGCAGCAGTAAAAGAAAATACTTGCCATCTGGTTTGAGCGAGACAAGAATTTACTTAGACTATGTTGAGTATTGTAAAGAACGTAACGTGGTACCAGAAAAGCTCGGCTTCTACAAACAAATATTTGTGACAGAATTCAATTATGGATTTCACACACCAAAAAAGGATCAGTGTGATTTTTGTACGCAGTACAAAAATAAGTCTGACGAAGAGAAGTCAAGAGACGAAGATCAATTTAATCTTCATTTAACAAGAAAAACAGAAGCAAGGGAACACAAACAAATTGACAAAGCCCAAGCTATGAATGATCCTAGCATCAGTTGCTTCACTATGGATCTGGAAAAAATATTATTGACTCCGAGCTTACAAGTGGGACAGTTATATTATACAAAAAAATTAAAAACGTATAACTTCACGGTGTATGAGCTGGCTTCCAGACAAGCAACGAATTACATGTGGCACGAAGGTGTGGGCACAAAGGGTGCTTCGGAGATCGCTACGTGTCTGTGGAACCTCTTGGTGTCATTAGGCCCCAAAAAAGTAGTGACGCTGTACTCGGACACGGCTTCTGGTCAAAATCGGAACTCAGTAGTATCCGCTATGTTCCTACGTGCAGTGGAACAGCTGCCGATTGACGTCATCAATCAAAAATTTATGGAATCAGGGCACTCAGAGATGGAGTGCGATTCTGTGCACTCCACAATAGAGGCCCGAGGAAGAAAAATAGACGTGTTCACACCAGATGGATGGTACGTTGTTGCCCGTACTGCAAAAACTTCTAAACCATACCACAAGGTTGTGGAAATGGATTATGCTGACTTCCTTAACTATAAAAAATACAGCAATAAAGTTATGACAAACAAAAATATATCAGAAAATGGAGACAAATTAAAGTGGCTCAAAGTAAAGTGGTTTCAATACCGAAAAGGTGAACCCACTACTGTTTTTTATAAGTATCAATTGAGCCGAAATGACTTTGATACCCTTAACATTCAGCGAAGACGGCTTCGAACGTTATCCTGTGCAAGCGTAGAAGTAGAAAGACTGTATTTTTCAAAGCCAAAAATAGGCCAAGACAAATTAAAGGACCTACTCAAATTGTGTGATAAAGGCAGCATTCCGTCCACCTATCATGATTTTTATAAAAATTTGCAGCCTGAGGACGGTCCATCTCGGGAGAATGATGGCTCGGAGAGTGACGGAGAAGATGGAATTTAAAAATTATTATAACATTTTTGTAATAAATATTTTCTTCAGAATCTAACTTTGTATTAATTTTTTTTATGTACCTCAGCCAACTTTATTTCAACAGGTATAAACATAGTAACCATACGATAGATTGCTTGACTATGGACCAAATTTTAAGGGATGATACAGTAGTACATTCACAGACTTAAAATGCAAAAAATGGAATGCTGATACCAATCTTAATGTGTATGGCAATGAGGCATAGAACTGGCAGAGGAAGTATACTATGAGCGTAGAATGATAGATTAGCCTGATTTATTTTGGGTTTTATGCCGTATTGCGCTACCTTCTTCTAATAATGGACACTAACGCTGTTCGACACATTGAAGAAGGTCGTAGCACAACACGGCATAATACCCCAAAAATCAATCGCTAATACTTTTGGTCGTGAAAATCTCAAATCTTGTCTGAATGAATTTTGGACAAATAAGATCTCTGAGGTGTATGTGTGGTAAAACCATGTTTTTATTGTGTGAAAAATGTGGTAATTTGCAAATAATGTAAGCGTGATGAGAAAAATTAAGAAAAGGATGGTTTGAGCGTGTGATCGGAATAACGAAGCATGTAGAGTGGATGAACAATGACATGTAGGAGGACTCCTGAGAAAAACTTGGCGCGATTAAGTGAACCAGATACTATTGTCGGGCCGTGCCATGAGTCAGAATAACTGAAGGGTTATGTATGAATGTGAATGAAGCAAGCAGTGCCAAGCTCTGTTTGGCGGTCCATCCTCTCTGCTCAACCCTTAGAGAAACAGCGCGGTGGTTAGATAGTTAATAGACTTTCCTTTAGAGTTTAGAGTATAGTCCAAAAAAAGTTAGTAATTTGTCCGCAAATTCTCAGTAGTCAACAGGCGTAAGAGGCTTAACTCTTTTGACTACCACACAAATGTACCATCTGTTTATTTCAATATTCAGTGGTCAAGAGATATAACCCAAATAACTTTTATAATACTGTTTTTTACATTTATTCAATCTAACTAATAAAAAGATAACATCACAAAATATCTATGTCTAAAATTACACTCTTCTATCTTTAAAAACAAAAAAGTTATGACAAAAAAATGTGATTTTTTTGTAGCCAAAAATCTTTGAGGGCCGTTTTCTCAGCTTTCTGGTTTTGTGGCTTGACTCTCTTGGCATCTACGGCGACGATATACAAATGTTTTATGATCATTTTATAAATAACTTAATTTTCCATATTACACAATAAAAAACCACAGCCAAAAATGGGTTCGTAAGTAGGAGATTTTGAACATACCTACTATATTTTTTCTGGACTTGAGACTTAAATCTTTAAAATGAAAAATATTCGGATTTTCATGTAATTTACTAAAAGTTTATCAGGAAACCTGTAAATTCGTTCGTAAGACCTGCAATCCTGTTTTAAGCGGAATTACCAATAATTCGAAGAGATTCTTAATAAATTATTAGGAGTCATTTTTCTCTTTAAAAAATCGTAACAGGAGAGTAGTCAGGAAAGAAGGATGTGCCAAAACCGAGTTGGTTTGTCCTCTCTGCCCACCCCTGCGGAGAAACGGCGTGATGGTTAGTTAGAAATTCGAGCAAAGAGGGTCAAAGTTTTGGATCAAAAAACACGCCAAGATTGCAATTATTTTTTCTATGGTTAGTAGTAATTGAACTAAATTCAAAATTGACTTAAAAGAATAAATTTCCTTCGAGGTATAAAAAAGCTTTGCAGATTCAAATAACTCATCTCTGATTGGTTGAGATTATCGTCCAGTGGCGTTGAGGTGTCAAGTTCTCCGTCCCGCCAGCCAATGGAAGCGAGCGAACCAAGATGGCCGCCGCCACCAATTGAAGCAGTCTAAACTCCATAAATACGCGGTGTTTAGAAATAAAAACTAACTAAATATCAATGATCAGATTTGTAAAATTTTGATAAAAATGAATGCTGCATCGAATAATCAAAGTACCTGCATAATCGTTACTAGAAAAAATGACTAACGTCGTACTTCTTGTATAATGCAAATTACAGTTTATAGTACCTATTTAGCTTCTAGATTCTATTGCAAAATGTGAAGTTAATCAGTTTAGCTGTTAGGTACTTAGAGCAGTGATGATCAAACTTTTTAACCGGAGGGCCAATTTATCTATCTCTTTTTTTTTGCAGTCGGAGGTGTTGCAAACCTATAAAATGGTGATTTTTTGATAAAACATACATAGATCTCTCAAACAAAGCGCTGCAGGCGAATATTTGATATCTTTAAGGACAAATTTTTCTGAATTATCATTATTAGTGTTAAAAAAATTCTGATTAAAAATAGCACCCGACGATTCCTAATATCAAAACTCTCTTTTGTTTCTAATTTATATTTTATTCAGAAAAATCATTATTTGACTGATAAAATAGAACCCATGCAAAATAATTTTTGGATTAACTTAATGAGTATAACCTCAAATTTTAATATTTTATTATTAAATACAATATCAGCAAGCCAAAATTTGAAACAGAAAATAAATAAAAAAATATGGGCGCATCTGTTTTCTTCGGTCATATTTAACTATAGGTATCATTCTTCGAATAAGAACTACCAAAATTATCTTCATTTTTCTTAACGCATATTTTTATTGGCTGCTATCTTTATCTATGATAGCAAGATTCAACTCGAACTAAATGCGATTTTTTTTATTTTTTTATTAAACCAATCGAAATTGGTTCGCGGACCGCGGGTTCTTCATCCCCGCTATATAGTATATATCTATGTATGTGTTGATTGTTACTTGGACTCAATCATTATTAGCATTTTCCTCCTTGAACTTTGTCCCAAACCTTTGTACTACGTACTAGGTAACTCTCTGTAACCTTACCTAGTAGTGGTGTATATAACGTTCGATTCATAGTTTTAAAGTTCGATTCATATCAATGAATCGAACTTTATATATCTACACCGATTCATTTTGTTCGATTCGTGCATCGCTTAAACATATTGTTCAATATGAATTCAATTTCCTTTTCAATGTGTGAAGATCGATTTCTACTTACAAATATACACAAATACTGTTAATTTATTAAAAATCTGGTCAATTTATACGTTTGCCTATTAAAAACGGGACTGCAAGCTTGACGAATGAGTTGACAAATTTTATAACACATTTCAAAATTATAATATTTTAGCATCTCTTCCATTTATATTTACCAGGACAAGGCCACGTACGTGAACATGTGTTCAGATATAGGTACATATTCTGAATGGCTAATATTTTATCAGGAAATGGGCATGCAGTCACATTTTAACAGAATTTTGTTAAATCATTTATACTCATTTTTCTCTGTGTAATTTATTAAAAAATCAATCTACAAAGTTTTTTTTACTATTAAAGTGATAATTGTAGATTTTAATTAGTTTTTAATTCGTCTTAAGTTCAACAGTGAAAATGGTAGGTACAGTTTTTATTTAATTTTGAATTTTATCTCTGACTAGCTGAGGTGATAGACATATAAAAGGAGTTACCATTGCTTACTTTTCTGTAGTCAAAATATCGACTTTTATCTTCTTTCTATAAATATAATATGCATGTATTTTAAATATAAACCGTCTGGAAGAAATTCTCTAAACGACAGTGAAAACCTGTTGCGTAGTTTAGAAGAACTAAGCGCACAAATAGGCATACGCGAATAGCGACATTGTTTTACACTACGAGTATTTAGAGATTTCTTGTAAAGATTTGCGATTTAAAATATAAAATTTTTAAAAAACGTAGGTATAACCTATAACTCTTTCTGTAAGTAGTTTTGAAAAATGTTGGCCCCGGGAGCTACGACGCGACGTTAGGTACTTAAGTAAGTTATTTTCTCCCCGTAACTTAAGGGTTAATATTTTTAAAAAAATGACTAGCGAAGTTAACGATCGATTAGTTCGATTCTGCGAGTTCGATTCGAGTCTAGTTGTACTCACAAAGACTCGCTTCAAGTTCGATTGTAGCTGCTAGCTATTGCGTACCTCTTCATAAATACTTTTTACTCAATAACAGCTATTTACTATGTAGGTATTATTATTATAACCATTATAAGAGCCTTGTTCATTGTATTTGATTTAATTCTGTACCTGTCAATGGAGTTTTTTTCAATTTAATCGATCCAATATAAATAATCTATGCATAACAATCTAACACAATTATTGATTGTATAGGGTTTTCCAATATGAGGTGTTATGTGTATTTAATTCCGGCCATAAAATGATTTTTTATGGCTGGAATCGGATGGTATTGATCTGGACAACGTTTACTTTCAACAAGACGGCGCTACGTGCCACACAAGCAACGAAACCTTTGATCTTTTATGGGAAAAGTTTCCGGACCGTGTTATCTCTCGAAGAGGTGATCACAATTGGCCACCGAGATCCTGTGATTTAACACCTTGCGACTTCTTCCTTTGGGGCCACGTGAAAGAGAAGGTCTACGCCAACAGCCCAGCGTCAATTCAATACCTCAAATATGGAATTCGTGAGGCTATCGAGGACATAAGGCAGCCACGCAGCGATTTGGTTATGGAAAATTTCATGAAAAGGATATGGTCCTGTAGGCGTGGTCGTGGTGGTCATTTGACTGATGTTATTTTTCACTATTAACGGCATACCTTCCTCTTTATAATGAAATAAACATTTGATCATTTATATTGAAAAATGGCATTTTTCTTTGAATATAAAAATAACACCTCTTATTGGAAAACCCTATAAAACCGTTCCCGTGGAGTTGTAGATATTTAAAATCGGAAATATGAATCCAATTGTTCGAACGCTTTAACAGTAGGATTAATAAATAGTGGATCGTTGGACATAACATTCAATTTGCGATAATTCTCATGCTGCAGTTCCTTGGCGGTTAAGAATGCCATAAAATTAACATATTCATTGTGTGGGTGAACCCAAAATTTCTTTTAAGATTGTTTTACATATAAAGAAGAACAATATTATTGTATTTGCAGCTAAAGTTACCTAATATCGTATTAATTCCACGGCTGCACTTGAAAACATTATTGAGTTCAGTATAATTTGGGTAGCGTCGTGTACGGAAACCATCTAAAGAGTAGCATATCGGTAGGCTACTTGTTTTTGCGTCACAGTCACGTAAAGATAAAATTCACAATACATAACGATGATGGATTCACTTCATGTGTCTTAGCTCTTCTGAGCTGGTACCAAACCACGCTTGCATGTGTATATATCTAATAACCAGGTATGGACATAAGTTCCCCAGCAAGTTGTTTGACGTTCACCACCGGCGGCCGATCATGCTTGTCTGTGCATAATATTACAGAGATATTTGAGTGCTGTTATTAATGTCTTTGACTCGTGGACTATGTATTATGCAGTATTATTTGCACTGCTAAATGTAATGTTGATATTAAAAACTACATGGGCAGAGCGCGAAGTGTACCGTTGCAAACCGGAACGTCATTCCGGACGATAAAATAGAATCTTGAAATCCACCGACGAAACTGATCGTAAAAAGTGTGTTGTTAATCCCCCGCATACCTACCCAATTTCTACCGATCAACAAGTTTCTCGTAGACTAAATGTGTGCTATTTTTGAAGATAATATCCATACATTTGTTATGCTGAAACATTAATTATATGAAATTCCCTCGATAGAAAAAAATCGCAAAGTAAGCTCCGAAAATTATTTAAAACACGTTTTTTCTGTTATTTAATATGTTATAGACATGAAAAAATTCACGATGAATCTTTAAATACAACTAAAGCATTTGACGAGAGATTTTTGGTCTATTTCAAACGAGTCATGTTTTATTAAATATTTTCATAATTATTATCGTTTTTTTTCTATCATTCGTATTTACATATCTCCCTTTCAAACCATATTTGTTGAACGCTTACTACAGGGCCTGAACATCCAAAATTATATACATCTTTTGGCATACTTTCATCTATCATTAACTCATTTTTCGTTAACCGTATTTCATTTGTAAGGCATTATATAATTTTGTAGAATGAAAATTATGGCTTTCTGGCCAAAAGGTCTATTTAGTTTTGCTATGTTAAGTAGATTTGAGGCAGATCCACATCTAATAATTCCATATTCTATACGTGATTTGCAAAGAGCATAGTGGACTGTATACTGAAAATCTTTACTTAGTACCTATATACTAGTATTTATTAGTAGCTTTGTGAGTTTCTTTGTAATGCTATTTATGTGGGAGTCCCATCGAAGATTTGCATCGTAGTCAACAGGTTTTTAGAAACACTATACCGGTATATCAGTCGGTACGTATCCTAGCTATATGCCACATTCCTCACTCAAATTTAAGCGGGCTAAATCGGCCGTAGAATAGTTCCTATTTTAGACGTCGAGGCGCTAGCAGTAATAATTGTCAAATATGACGTTTACGTGATTAATTACGTAGGTACTTCAATTTCACCGAAATATACGTAAATTGTCTTATTTTACCTGTATGGGCTGTTATATTCATCGAGAGTTGAGGGATGTTGATGTTATTAATTGAAAATCAATCTAAAATAGAGAAACAGTCTGGTAAATTATTACTTAAGGGTTTTTTCAACGTTCTGACAGTTTTTTCGTGAATAGTTAATTGACTGCAGCAATCAAATACTATTAAAAATTCAATCAGCGCCATGTTGATAGAAGTGGGGAACTTTAAAAAATATCACGAAAATTAATCCCGCCTAAAGTATTTGACATTTTTAAATTTCTCGATGTCCTGATGACAGTAGAGAGCACAGATGTATCACTCACGTAAACAGTAATTTGGTTTTGCATAGAGAAATTAAGACGACATAAGACTCTAATAACGGGGGCTTGCTCGAGGCTTACATTATCATTATTTCTGATACTAAAATCTCAAATCTTTTTAGAGGGATCTCTACGGATGTACGTTTTTTATATTTAAGATTAATAAAAACAGTACCTTACCATCACAATATTGTATGTAAAACGGTTTTAAAGTTTTATAAAACGTTTTTTAAGTATAAAATTAGCTGTAAGCACCAGATTTTATTTTTCTAGACGATGAATAAGTAACTTCCCTATGGATCCCTCTAGAAAAATTTGAGATTTTAGTAATACGTTCATCAGAAATAATTAAAATAAACCCCACAGAAATATCGATTTTCTATGCCTGCTGGGGAAAATTCGGCGGAAGGTCCGTCCTTAACGCCGATTTTTATTTTTACATGACTTCATGACTTATGTCGTTAATATTACCACTTTATTTTGGAGATTTGATAGGGCAAGTTCAGCCGTAGGTCTATCCAATACACTAGGGCCGTGCATCGCGTATTTTTGTGCACGGCTGCTTCACTTACGTCGTTAAGATACTGGCTTTATTTTAGGGTACTAAGAACATTCCTCTATTAAAATCATAGTTATATTACTGATTAGATTATATTATTGATAGGCTTCCCGACCTATTTATGGATTATTTTCCAAGTTGCGCTAAGCTCGACATTCCAACCAAGCCTAGCGTTAAATTAACTGATATACCGGGCTTATGTATTAATTGTATGAGTACCTATGTATGTAATTACACGTTATTACGCTGTTCCCGCAGCTACAACTCTGTACCTTCAGACCTTTGGAACTTCTCTGAGGACCTTTAGAACTCTGCCGATCTTTGGACCGCCGAGTTAACACAAAAACTCTTTGAACAACAGGCTCTTGGGATAACGTTGTTTTTATTAGTACAACCTTCGACTTTTTACGATGCGGTGGCTAAACAAACACAATCAAAAGGCACTTTGTACCTCGGGTGACATTGCAAATAAATGTACGTCATGCTGTCTTGTTAGCTATGGCGAAATCTTCACAACATTCATAACGGACTAGAATGTTTGTATTCCATACCATAAGGTCTTACTGGTAAACGTGTTTTAAATTTTACACATTTGATGTACAACCATTAGCGTGTGCCAAGAAATCCACGGTGGATTTCTGACTTTGGTACCCGTAGGCCCTTACAAGCTACGCGACTGTGACGCAATAATAAATAGCCTACCGATATGCTACTCTTTAAAGCTGTTTTCCGTATACGACACTACCCGAATTATACTGAAATGGAACATTTTTGTGTACCTACAGCCGTGGTATAAACACGATGTCAAGGGACTCTAGCGTCGAAGGGCATATGTGCCACATCTTGAAAATCTAATACCTTTTATTGTTTCTTACTTTTTTATATACTTGTTCCAAAAAATGTCTTGTTTTTATTATTTTAGTTTAAATAAATCAAAAACGCATATTTCTCCATACACATTGTTTTACTTCAAAACGCACTATTTGCAGGAAATAGTCATGTTTGGAAAAAAAATAATTTTCAAATATTAATTTAAAATATTACTCATTGTCCCCGGAGTCTATAAATCACAGAAGTGGTTTAAAATATTTTTAGTTATTATTTAAAAAAAAAAAAAATTGAGTATTATGCTTGTGAGAGTCGGTACAGTTTTTTGCCTCTCCTGAAAAGTTCACTTTTTGTAAATAGTCAGTTTTGCATTATAACCCCACAATTGTAGAACACTCGTCGCCGACAAGGAATTACATGAGAATGATGTCAAATGGACTTACTTTTCTTCAATTCCAATTCCAATCCACCCCTTCTCCGCCTAATCCTTTATAACGTATTCAAGTGGATTATAGTTATATATATTTTGATATGAATATTTTCCAATTTCTAGAACAAATTTAACATTCGAATCATGTTGGGACATCATTGTACTAGCGTTACATGCCAGCAATGTCAGTAGCATAAATAAACTACCAACTAGATCGATATCTTCGGGCTTTAGTATGAAATAAATTCGTCCTAAAAAAGCATAGATATGCCAATATATAGACAGTACAATTCTCACTTGGAGCCTACTTATTATCCTATCCACCAATGAAAAACTCTGAAAGTTTATTCCATACACTTTAATAGTTTGAATTTATTTTTTTGTATGTTTTTAATTAGTTTTTATATCTAGTATAAACCTTTAAATAACTTATTTCGATGACATTAAGAACACTTTACAATACATCTAAAACTTATTTTTTATAATATTTAGGCATAACCTACGAAAAGCAGCAAGGCTTTTAGCTTCTTTAACAATTGACGGTAATTCATTAAAACTCCCTTAAAATATAGATTATGTTGGGTTCTCGACAGATTTGTAGTTATGTTCGGTATTCTTTTTATTAATAAATAACGACGAAATTTGGCTGAAGCGGTTTTTATTAATACACCCGAAAACAATAAACAAACGTAGAAAATACAACAAAATGATTTACGAAAGGAAGGTTCGAGAATGTTCCGAAGCGCGTCACGTAGGCAAAATAATTCGAGCTCGATGTCGCGGTTGCTGGTACTGTACTGACCATTTCGTTCGCGTTGTCGCTTAACTAGGTGGAAAATAAAACATTGTGGAACATTCCAGTTGCTACAAAAACAAATATTAAAAAAAAATTTAAAAATCCAAGAAGCTTGTTTGGAAACTTCTAGAATAATGTTCGAGTCAAGTAGTGGCGTACCACTACAGATTTGTTTTTGAAAGTCTAAAATCTCCACAGTTTCAAAATTTGAATTCTTAAACATGTATTTCGGAAGCATCTTATTTTTTAGCTTAAATATAAACATTATTACATTGTAAATTGTCTCACACTTAACATTCCTAGTTATTTCTGCATAATAATTATCTTAGAATACCTACTACACTTCAATACTGCGCGATAATGTCTCCACTTTGAATTATTTGCAATTTCTTTATCTGTGTTTGATTGCACAAGAAAAGGATACTAGAGCAGTGGATATAGATAGGCAATAATATGACGTCGCAATATTAATGGTTCCAATTTTCGGTCGAAGTACCTCGTCAGTAGCGTGAAACTGACGTCATACTCGTACTTGACGCGTCGCGTCGTAAACGTACGCTAGCATACTCATTGGCGACGCGTATGCTACGCGCGCAAACCTATCTCTGTGTTCGAATGCCCTTAGCGTGCCAAGAAATCCACCGTGGATTCCTGACGTTTGTAACCGCAATATGACGGCGATCCACCGTGGATTCGCTAGTACATAATTCATTGCACTTGGCCCGTTTTTATTGTATTTTGTAATAACATAATGGTGCACTAAAACATTTTTTATTCTTATGTCAAGGAAATGAAGTATCATAACGTGTATTTAAAATGCAAGAATATTAAATTCATCTTTGATATTTTTATTGTTTTCCGCATTTTAAAGCCATTGTACTGTATTAATTTACTGTAAATGCTCTTTCGGAGCATCTGGGCCGAAGGCTTGGAATAAACTTCCTCCGGAACTAAGATCCATAACAAGTCCAACAGAATTCAGGTCTAAACTAAAAACTTAACTTTTTAAGCTGTCATACTCTTAATTTAAATATACCATTCCTGAGAGAATGTCCAATTTTCCAATGATGTCCTAAATCCTGTATCTAAATTTCGCTAATAAGCAATTAGTTAATGTTAATTAAGTGTTAATCTCAAGTGACCTATCAGGTAAGTATGGTACTGTATAGTATCTCCATATATAGTTAGTAATGACATAGATCATTGTATAGATGTATTATATATTTTTACAGCGCTCTTGAGGTGATTTTGCACAAAAACGGCGTTATATAAATCATCCAAATATTATTATTATTATAGAACTTTTTTTAATATCTCTTATTTAACTCTATAGGAAACATGATAAAACCCAAGACTATTTTCGTATTTTTTCATCATATATTTTTTATAACATTTAGAGAGAAAGAAATAATTCTCTGAATATGGGTAGATATCCTGGGAGGATTGAATAAGACAAATATATACAATATATATTCAAATAAAAATGTTCGTTTGTTCAGAATTTTAAATCTCTGAAAGTTCTTCAGTGATTGCTTTGATATTTTGACACAACGTTACATTCGAATACGCGTGTGTTTTTATATACCTATATTATATAGATGTCACCTGTGACAGGTAAAAACATGCTTTCTTTAAAACGGCTTTGAGTTTGAAAAATTTGACATTATTGGTGATGTCGTAGCCGAAAATGATTTGTATTTATTTTTTTAATTTGGTTTTTTAATGAAGATTTTCAGAAAATCCGTGCGGCGCACGTCAAACTGATATTTCCTGAAAATCTTCACTCAAAAAACACAATTTAAAAATTAAAATAATTTTCGGATACACAACATCATTGATGCCATGGTTTGTAATATTAGTTACTCTAGTAGGTACACACAAAAGTCACGAGCCGCCACTGACTGAGAGTATCCTTCACTCTGGAAAGTGACGAAAATAAACTATATCTTATTTTAAATTAATATATTGTGAAATAACACAATATATCTAATAAAACGTCGGGATTAGAACCCACGACCTCCGGACTGCTAGTCGAGAGCGTTACATATAATGGAACGGAAATATTGAATAATAATAATAGGTACCTACCTACTATGTTTTTGTTAGTACTATTAATATTTTTGCTAACATATTTGCAAATCGTTACACAGCCGAGCTGTTGAACTCAAGAACGAGTTGTAGGAACGACCCGTTTTCATGTGACAAATGTCAACCGTATGCAGATGTTGGGCGCGCGTTTAGTATAATTCCCGATTGACATCGGTGCCGAAGGAATCAATGATGCTAGTTCCTCGGAGCATCTTCCATTGAAATACCTGCAGAACAAGGACAGCAAAGATTTTAATACGTTTAAGATAGGGGAATGTATGTATGTAAAGGTTGGCCTGCAGATTGCATGATGACAATTTCTCCAATTATAGCCAACCTTCGATAGGAGAGGGCACCAGAAAGATATTAAGTAATTAGTAATTGCTATATATGCCTATCTTTCGTACTTATCATATGTGTTTTAGTGATTCTGCATTACATATCGCTCATTGCATAATCATTACGATTCATAAACTACTACCGTTCAAAAGATAATAATACTTGATTTTTATGGTAATCGATCAAATTATTCAATAATATAAATGTAATTAGGTAATAAATGCTTCTTATTTGATAGCATCTATTATTATTATGTTTGTATGTATGTTGCGTATTACTATCTTTCAAGAATACCAACAGATTCATTTATTTAAGGTCCACGTAGACCATGAAATACAGAATAAAACATTTTTAACAACGAAACAATTATAGAGTGAGCAGAAAATGCTATATTAGCAATCTATCGATAGCCTTCAACAAGAATTATGTACCCATTCCTTATATGCGTGGACGAAGAACTCTGCCTACTAAAATACACTAAAAATGTATTTCTTACTGGAGATGTAGATATAAATATTCTAGAAAATGGACATTCCAAAAGAATATTGTAATATCTGCAGATGGAAAGCCTACTAAATATCCCAAAAGAATATTGTAATATCTGCAGATGGAAAGCCTAATAAATATTCCATAAGAATATTGTAATATCAGCAGATGGAAAGCCTAATAAATATTCCAAAAGAATATTGTAATATCTGCAGATGAAAAACCTAATAAATATTTTTACTCGAAAAGTGGACGACAATGAAAGTTGCATAAACCGTTTTATGAGTAAAACAAAAGAAAAGACTCAAACTGTTGTTTTTAACTCAACTATAACCGATCATTTTACAACTATGCTTTCAATAAAAATAAACAAACCAAACAAAATTATGAAAATACCACTAACAACAGAAAAAGAAAAAACCAAGTGGAATGGTATTAAACTTAATCAACAAAGTACCGATTGGAAAAAACTATAAAGTATGTACAATACAAATGAAGCATGAAATTTTTTCATAGAACTCATTCAGCAAAACATTCTCTCTAATACCATAAAAATTGTAAGGAAATCTTAGACTGTTATAAACTGCATATGAAAAAACATGAGTTACATAAGAAACAAAAAACTGATACGATTTACACATGGTACAAAAGAAACCTAAAACCTACCATAAGAAAAAAATTGTGGCAAATAATAAACTAAAGAACAAGTTCTAAATAAATTAACGAGCTGAATATAAACAATTACTCCATGACACACGTTGATAATTTAGACCAAATTCTAAAATATTTCAATATTATTTTCATAAATACAGGATCGAATTTAGCAAATCAAGCCATGCAATGTGATGAAGCAATACGAATTTCGCTAATAAACAATTAGTGTTAATTTTACGAGACCTACCAGGTGAGTAGGGTATTATATATTATCTCCATATATAGTTAGCAATAGCATAGATCATTGTTTAAATGTATTAAGTTGGTACAGCGCCCTTGGGGTGATTTTGCACGAAAACCGCGCAATACAAATCATCCAAATATTATTGTAAAATAAACGAACCTCCTGAGCAAGTAAAGAGGTTCGAGTTTAAACAAATCACAACTGATGAAAAAAAAACAAAATTTATTTTCTAAAATCAAATGAATCTTCGGGGAAGACTGGACGGGTTGTGTCGGAGAATTTGAACAATTCATCAAATTTCAACGTTCATTTTCAGGTTCTGTGAAAGATTTTTTCAAGTTCTGTTTTTATTTCAGTTCGGTCAAGCAACTAGCCTATAATGATATAATAACAAAACTTTGAATACGACTTTCACCGAACCCGAAAATGAACGTTGAAATTTGATGAATTGTTCAAATTCTCCGAAACAACCCGTCCTTAATCAAATATATGTAAAGAACGTGTCTTTCCTGAAACAAACATAGTCAATCTATCTATAACTATAAGCGCTTACCACACAGCTCTCATAAAAGTTATTGTAATACCAACATTTAAACAAGGATGTAAAAATGACAAACAACTGTCGACCAATAAGCTTACTCAATACATTTTCAAAAATATTGGGGAGAATTCTAAAAAAACAAGTTCTATCCTGCTTAGAAGAAAATAAAATATATTTGGAAACATGTATGGTTTTAGGGAGAACAAGTACCGGTGACGCCATAGATCATAAAAAGTTTAGACAATGGAGAAAAAACATTGGCAATATTCATAGACTTACAAAGGGCTTTTGATACAATAGATCACAAAATACTTTTTGCCAAACTTTCAATAGGTATGCCAAATACAACTTTAATCTTACTGAAAAATTATATTATGGAGCGTACACAGAACGTTCAAATTAACAACAGAAAAAGTAAACCTCTCCTAATCAACCATGGAGTACCGCAAGGAAGCATACTAGGACCGGTATTATTTCTAATATATATCAGTGATATCTGTAACCAAGGAACGAGAAGAAAAATCGTTACTTTTGCTGGCGATACAGTCATTTTATTTAAAGAAAGATATTGGATAAGTACCTATAAAGAAGCGAAGTATTGACTTGATTTCCTGCAATAAAATTCCGCACACTTAACGTAAATAAAAGAAAATATCTGATATTTTCTAAAACAGTCGTCGGATGACTTTGATCTCAAATTCACACACGCCAAGGAATCTATCAACATAATCAAGGCTTATCATGCCTCTGTCCCACTATAGCACACTCCAAAAGCATTAAATATCTTGGAATTGAAATTGATGATAATCTCCAATGGATCTCACACATTGACGTAATTACAAAAAAAATTGACCAGGTACATATACTTCTGTAGAAATATTCGTAATATCCTCAACATAACGACATTAAAATAATTCCATGTATTGTGCCTACAGACTAAAAAATACTGTCAATATCGCCCTGTTGAAAGACCATAGTTGAGATATGATGATACCATGATTGAAAAAACCTTACCAAACTCAAACTTCCTTTTATCAATCTTATCTTGGGAATTCCATAATCCTACTAGATCCTACAATATTGGGAGCAGCAAAAAAACATAATGCAAGCGGCTCATTGTTTTTGTGTTAATTTAGGTTTACGTGACGTCACATGGACCTTGCCTCACTGACCAATACTCCATTGTTTGCACATTGCTAGACACAATACATAATGGCCGCTAATTACAATGGTTCCCACAACCAACTCTTAACCTAATCTGTCTGCCTTTTGGAACAATAATTCATTCTAGATGAGTGATCACCAACCTTTATAGCCGAAGGGCCAATTTATTTCAATTTATTCGCGGGTCGCAGGGGGTACAGTACTTACACGATTAACTTACATGATTAACTTACATGATTAACTTACACGATTTACTTACATGATTAACTTACACGATTTACTTACACGATTAACTTACATGATTAACTTACACGATTTACTTACATGATTAACTTACATGATTAACTTACATGATTTACTTACATGATTAACTTACATGATTAACTTACACGATTTACTTACACGATTAACTTACACGATTAACTGACATGATTAACTTACACGCTTAACTTACATGATTAACTTACACGATTAACTTACATGATTAACTTACATGATTAACTTACACGATTTACTTACATGATTAACTTACAAGATTAACTTACATGATTAACTTACATGATTAACTTACATGATTTACTTACATGATTAACTTACTTCATTAACTTACATGATTAACTTACATGATTAACTTACATGATTTACTTACATGATTTACTTACATGATTTACTTACATGATTTACTTACATGATTATCTTACATGATTAACTTACCTACATGATTAACTTACATGAATTACTTACATGATTAACTTACATGATTAACTTACACGATTTACTTACACGATTAACTGACATGATTAACTTACACGATTAACTTACATGATTAACTTACACGATTAACTTACATGATTAACTTACATGATTAACTTACACGATTTACTTACATGATTAACTTACAAGATTAACTTACATGATTAACTTACATGATTAACTTACATGATTTACTTACATGATTAACTTACTTGATTAACTTACATGATTAACTTACATGATTTACTTACATGATTTACTTACATGATTATCTTACATGATTAACTTACATGATTAACTTACATGAATTACTTACATGATTAACGATTACTTAAATGATTAACCTAGATGACTTAAATACTTACATAATTAACTTACATGATTTACTTAATACGATTAATTTATGAAACGGTGATTTTTTAAGCAAATTTGATGTCTCCAGGCCTAAATCAATAAATGCTGTCAATTTTTATCATTTTTAAATATTTAAGTACGTACGAAACATACTTAATAAAAATAAACTAATGAATTTATTTTAAATCTACTTAAAATAGTTAAAAGATTTGATAATTAAGGTAATTTTGAAAAAAATCCTATTTTCTACCGAGATTCTTTTTACAATGTTTAAAATGATAAAACTTAGTACCTACCAAGCACATTCTAAATACGTACCTCTATCAAGGTATAACTAATTTTAATAACTTTTCTTTAAATCTTAAAATTATCGAAAATATTTTTAATTAGAGCTTAGGTAATTTGAAAAATTACGTAAAACTACTATCTATTTATTATTTTTTTACGTTTTTTTTAACCTTGCGTTGTGATTTTTATGATTTCTTCGTTTGTTGATGTAGCAGGGTTTTTGGGTTCATCGGTTGAGATAGTAATAATACTGATTGGATAACTTGTATAGCGCCGTTTTTATGAAAAATAAAATTATGTGTTCATGATGTCTGGTTTGGGGAGACCCTTTGACCTCTCCAACTAGGAGGGATAGATCATTCGCCGGTCACTCCTAGAAACATTGATCCCTAGATTCCTGCCCACCCTTCATACTTTTTTACTTTCCAGAACTTAATTTCCTTAAATAGACCCTCCACACAGTTTCCCAAAAGATGACATAGGCCCTGAGGGAAATTAATTAGTGTGGGGTTAAAATCTACGAGGACAATCGTGTGGGGTCGAGTGGTTAAGACGCTATCCCGGTAAGACAAGATATCCTGGGTTCGATACCTAGATGTGACAGTTTTCTTTTTTATTTTTCTGTGTTTTTTTCTGTTTCATGTTTCGCCGTTTCGGGTTTTACCAAATATTATATACTATCATTTTTTGACTCGGCTAACGGTTTTTATTCTCTACTCTGGACCTCACACTATCCAGACTATATTTCGCATATTGGATCAATGTGCAACCAACAAACAGACAGACAAACAGACAGCATGCAAGCAGTAGAATAGAAATGTTCGACAGTAGTCAATATATGTATTTTCTTTAACGCTTTGAAATATACGGCTCGATTGCAGCGGGTTGCACGTCACTGCTCTTGACGTTGGTTGTACATGATTACCTCACAACAGTTTTATTATGACAAATTTTTATTTACACTGCAACAATCTTTTAAAACTTAATACTTATGGAAAATTATGTAAATGTCTAAGGCTAAGCGAGGGTCCCTACCTAGCACGAACGTCTTAAATTTATCAACATAGGTTTTTATCAAAAATATCGCTAGTTAGTCGACACTAAACTTCTTGCAAGAATGATTGCAAATCGCACATGACTGCAGGATTGTAACTCACATAATTTGTATAATCTGTTAATCTCATTAATGTTTTAGGAATATAAATGAAATTACATGTTACTAATAAAAAAAATTATTCTATGAAGAAGTTAACAAAATGTATTGTTTGGTGAAGTAATGAAAATGTATTTTATGATGAAGTTAACAAAATGTATTGTATGATGAAGTTAACAAAATGTATTGTACGATGAAGTTAACAAAATGTATTGTTTGATGAAGTTCACAAAATGAATTGTATTATGAAGTTAACAATTTATAAAAAGTTGTAGTCATTTTAAATACTTGGTTAAGGCGATGCCATACGTAGTAATGCAAAATCATGTGTTTTTGGTTTGAAAATTTGATCACCTAGAAATGTTTCAGATGCTTTAATTAAATACTGCGAGTAGAATACATCTTGGCCTTTAAAATGATAGAGTATTTTTTAGATAAGTCTTTTTATAAGCCCAGAAAAAAATAATGTATAAGGCCTATGAAAACTGCTTTAAAGTTCAAAATCTCCTACTTACGAACCCATTTTCGAAAGTTATTTATAAAATGATCGAAAAAAATGAAATATTTATGCCTGAACATCCACAAAATAAAATAAAAGGCACTTTTTGACCATGTTTTTTTCTTGCATAAATCAAAACAGGCGGATGGATCGCCATCTACGTAAGGGTTGTTATTGATAGCGGCTCAATTTAAAATATTACACGACGTAGTGCATCGCCTTAAGTGTTAAATATTGTACTTTTTGAACAGTTAGGCCCAGTTGTTTCGTAGAAATTCAAATGTAAAATTGTCATTCAACGTCAATAAGTATTTTTTGACAGTTATACGGTTCCCTAAATGCCGATTAAATTCGTGTCAGCTTTTGAACAAATTGTAATCAGCAGGAGGACAACTATCATATTGTTAAGGTTAACAGATTATTTCAATTTGTTCAAAATCTGAAAGGGACTGAATAACAAAATGGCGCTTAATGACAATGTTTCATTTGAAGTTCGAAAGGGGAGATTTTCAATTTGCATCCGTTTTATTGAATCAATTGTCTGATAGTGTGCTTTGTCGTTTTGTTTCAGATCATAGGCGTAGAACAATATGTAATCCGCCCACCGGAGGGGGAGGAAGGAAGTCCCGCCCTGCTGGGACCTGAAGTTCTAGCCGCATCCGCCCTGACTGACGACCTCGTGCGGAGGGCGGGACAACCCCTGGCTGCTGTCATTGCGCAGGTAACCGTACCAACCTAACCTAACCTAACCTAACATAAACTAAACAATGCCAACCTATTGACATTCCGACATCGGAACACGTGCAATTTGCTTTTAAATATTATCACGACGAGATTCGAAAATATTCGGTTTTTCATGAACACATGTTCCGACATTCGTAATTTACTAAAAGTTTATCAGGAAACCTGTTAATTCATTCGTTAAGGCCTGCACAATCCTGTTTTTTACAAACAATTAATAAATTATTAATACCTACTATTTTTTCTCCGTGTATGAAGAACACACAGAAAAACAAACAGAATTTGCAACTGCAAAAAATGTTAGAGACCGGTCAGTGGATGAGTAGGCATCGCGTCTGGGTCCCACACAGACGTCGTGAGTTCAATTCCTTAGCTGGGTAAATCTTCCATCATGACCAAACAACATTTTCAGCTTACTATAATGGTAGTATAAAGAATCCCGGGAATGTTAGACAATTTATCTCACTAATATTATCATCATTGATATATAACACCATGATTGGTTTTTGGGGTTGCATTGCGCTCCTCATTTAGCCAACTGCCCTGATGAAGGACACTGCAAGGTTGTCTGAAAGGTTAGAAAGAGGAGGAACCTCAGAACTGCATAATATCAACAATATTAATCTTAAATTATTATTTAGTTTGAAGTCGAATATCTCTTCTATGTTGTCCCCCCACTTTAGATATATCTATATTAACACGGATTACCAATAGAAACCATAAATTAAAACCAATTATTGATGAAAGAGTCATACCGACTTGACTTTTATTTGTGAAAATGTTAATGGAATTATAGACAGACCTGATTTACTGAGACTAATCACCTTCAACATTTTTGATTGCAACAACAATATCGTGTCATTTAGTTACTCACTTGTACCTGGATTGCATGCAGTTGGCAATACTTTCGCAGACATGCGTCACCACAGTTGTACAGGGTTCTAACTTCACTTTAACTTATCTATTTACCGATTTCTGATTTTCTCTTATGTAACCTATTTTACTTTCACATATTTTAAAAGAAAATATTTATCACGACGCATACTTACCATTTTACAAATGTGCAGATAGATTCATATACAACTAGCCAGGACATGAAAATTCATTGCTTGGAATAATTACATTTCCCTAATGCCATACCAAGACAAGGCCAGGTTCTTATGAATTGTTTTATTTAATTATAGAACACAATATTAGCGATTCCTAAACGAAAATTTGAATCAGAAAAAGATTCGATCACATCTAAGACTCGAACCCAGGACCCTTGCTTGCCGGGACACCGCTCTACCAACTGACCTAATGTGACCCTATCTCCTTCGGTCATATTTAACTATATCATACTTCGAATGAGAACTACAAAGCATTGTCTTCATTTTCTCATCGCGCATTTTTATTTGCTGCTATCTTTATGTATGATTGCAAGATTCAACTCGAACTAAATGCAATATAGACAGTGTCTTAGATAAATAATATATCTTATTTTTATTTAATGTGCGACAACTATTGACTTTTTCTACAAGATGAATATTTTATTTTTGGAATAACTTAATGAGTAATATTTAATTATAGAAGACAATATTAGCGATTTCTAAACGAAAATTTGAAATTATTTTCATTTAAAATATGTTAAACTTAAATACTTTGCGCAAATACCTCAAAATCACAAAATTTTATTTAGATTATGAGAAATTGTCTTTGCAAACTTTGATTCCTCAACACACGATGAGGTGAACCCTATCTAACTGAAGTTACAAACTACACTGCGCTTCGTAAAAACGATCAACTATCAAATAATGTCAATTTGGGAGACGGGTTTGGGTACCGCTGCCCTGGATGGTATTGATCTGGACAACGTTTAGGTACTTTCAACAAGACGGCGCCACGTGCCACACAAGCAACGAAACCATTGATATTTTACGGGAAAAGTTTCCGGACCGTGTTATCTCTCGAAGAGGTGATCACAATTGGCCACCGAGATCTTGTGATTTAACACCTTGCGACTTCTTTCTTTGAGGCCACGTGAAAGAGAAGGTCTACGCCAACAGCCCAGCGTCGATTCAAGACCTCAAAGATGGAATTCGTGAGGCTATCGAGGACATAAGGCAGCCACGCAGCAATTTGGTTATGGAAAATTTCATGAAAAGGATATGGTCATGTAGGCGTGTTCGTGGTGGTCATTTGACTGATGTTATTTTTCACTATTAACGGCATACTTTCATCTTTATAATAAAATAAACATTCGATTATTTATATTAAAAAATGTCATTTATCTTTGAATATCAAAATAACACCTCTTATTGGAAAACCGTATATAAATAAATACCTTAAAATTAAATTGTAATATTTTTGTCAGTGAGAGTTTCATATGGTATCTTCTATATATCTCAGAAACCATACATTGACCCCTGTCGAACATTTCACAGTTAGCGTGCTCTAACGGTCTTCGACTGCTTGCATGCTGTCTGTTTGTCTGTCTGTTTGTTGGGTGCACATTGAGCCAACATATACTCTGAAGAGTCAAGTACAGTCAAGTACAGAGTACAGAATACTAACCGAAAGCCGAGTCCAAAAATTATATATACTATCGAATGTGGTTTGATTAAAGTATCACTAAATAAAGTGTAAAATTATGAGAGATTTGAGGGTTGGGTAATTTTATCTACAGTTTTCCAGAAATAACAAAAATTGGACGCTTAAATTTAGTTTTTACAATTAATATGCCTCGTAAACTATATTAACAGTTTAAAATTGTTTCAATATACATCATCAACGTTATCCCATTTGAATTTCATAATGAAACACACTTCTGTATTTAAAATTTAAGGCCCAATTGACCAGAATGTTAAATCATGAGACACGCCCACGTCGCATTTCTTTTATTCTTTATTCTATGTTACGTTTGAGACATGCTAAATAATTGTATAATGTTTAAAGGTACCCATTGACAATTCAATCTCTATGGTTGTACACTGCTAAGATTTTGGCAAATTGTTTTGTGTATTTTACAAGAGATAGAGCCAACATTCCATATTTGTTTGTTGTTATACTAATGTTATGTTTGTTGTAATTCTAATGGTTTGTTTGTTTCTTTTGATTTCCAGTTTGATAGATACGTAAGAACACTTCAGATCGACCCCGATTCACCACAATTTCATCTAGTCACCAACGGCCAACTTCCGTTTAGGTAAGCTTTACAATTATATAAAATACAAATTTCAAACATTAATATCATTTTTTAATTTAGTCATTTTACTTCCCTGAAGATGGCACGATTATCCGAAACTTCTTCTCCATGAGCTTTCTGATGTCCTGTTTTGAGGCTTCTGGCGCTCAGCTTTGTATATAATCCACCGTCAAATTTTTCAATTTTACTTATCCATCCGAAATCTGCTCGCCTATAATGATCGTTAGCAGATCTCATCTTTGGACGATCTCTGCTCCTCTTTCCCAAAGAATGACGATGCCAACCGATGGTACTGTGACTCCAACTGTCATTTGAAAGTAGTGCCACGTGTTCTGCATAGTTTTCCACTTGAGGTTGGAGATTGATTGTAATGTCTGCCACGTTAGACTTGTTCTCGCACGATCTCAAATTGAAATATTTGCTTCAAGCATGACTCTTCCCACGACCTTTTGTGTCCTGCTTTGCCTCCCTCAAATATCTTCACCCATCCGAAGTTGTTTATTTTTGACGTCTACTTCATCCCCATCACGTGGGTGACCTCCATTATCTTCTCCCAATCAAAGACGCTATCCGATTACATTGTATTTCCAAAGCTCATCTACAAGGCGTACTACATACCCAGCGTAGTGCCACTAAGCGTAGAGATTGTTATGGACAGTAATCAGTGAACGAATCCGCTATAAGTTGACTTAAAACTTAAATAAAGTGGTATTTAAGACGTTGTTTTGTCGTCATCATCACTTGAGGGTCGGATTTGTCCTAGACAAAATGCTCTCTACTGGCTGCAGACTCTCGCTATTCGCCTTCAAGCAGTCCTCATTCTTTCCCGTTCTGCTCAAGTCCTCTTTAACACAGACTTCCTCGGTCCAACTCTATGACTCTATGTACTGCTCGCTTCCACTGAGGCATCCACACGTTCATAGTGTCCTGTGATCTGGTATTGTTTCAAGATGTCCAGCCCATCGCAGTTGTCTTTGGAACCTACAGAATCCTACATTACATTTTCAGTTCACGGCTCATTTTAATTCTGTCCAATAATTAAACCTTTTTGTATTTGCAGACAGTGCCTCCACCCGCAAGCATGTGCCCGAGCATTGCCGTTGCCCGCCTACTACGCGCGCTTCTACGACCTGCACAAGTCTTTCCGCACTGCCTACCAGGACCCTGTACCCACAGAGGATCTGACGCTCAAGGGCATCATCGATTGTATCCTTTACGTTTATTTGCTCTTAAACCCTTGTCAAAACCAGCAACCTGGGTAGCTGATCACTGCAATCAATAATATTCTGATGATTTGTATGTTAGGATCTGTTAGGACTGTTAGATATTAGGTATTATCAGCGCCTTGGCAATTCGGCCCTGGTTTTAGCACACATTCGCCTCATGGATCTCAGTTCTTGTAGACTTGATCTATCGATGGCAATGACCATCAAACGTAAGCCGCGATCTAGTAATAAAAACGTTGAATCGTGCAGCGGTTACGGAATGAATTGGTTTCTTTTCACGAACTTCTGAATTATTTGGTTTCAGATGGGCGAACAATTCGACAGGCATTTCTGTTTGAAATCAGATTGCGAACATTCGACCTTGTAAACTGAATCAATTCGTATTTTGGTGGCGACTCGGTAAAGTGGATTATTTATAGCTGGTAATTTATGATAAATGATTATCATCGGTGAAACCACTCGAGAAATAATCGATAGAAGTGCGTTATGGGCTTGTCCGTGTGTCAGAAGATCAAATCTTTTAAAATATCAAATTCATTATTTAGGAGTCTATATTATTTGTTTACATTAGCTACATGAGGCACCTTTATCATCTTTGGAGATTGAAGAAACTCTTTTTGATTAACAGAGTCAAATCCCAATTGGGTAGGAATGTAATTTATTTCGTATATCAACATGCTGTAATTTCATCAAATTTCGGAGAAATTTGTATATGTCCGCAATTGTACGCACTATTGCAATTATTATGTTGCTAGAGTACATTGTCATGGACCACGAGTCTAACTGTCGAGTTTCAACTCGATCGGATGTCCGGAAGTGGGTTAATTTTTACTTCCAAGATTCCACTTCATTCATACATTCATTCAACAAAAGAAAAATGAAATTCAAATTGATTCAGGTACCTATAGAAACAAAGCCACGCCGTGCCACCTTCCACAGACACTCTACTTTGTATAATTAAATATTAGATTGTATAAAATGAACACTGACAAGTTTATATTTAAGTATTTATAAACAAAAAACGTGTTTTATATAATTTTCCTAATTACGTTAAACAGACAAAGAATTAGATAATTTTAATTAATTATTATGACATAGATAAAAAAATGATAGATTGAGACGAATGAAATATAATTTATTTTTTATCTTAATAATAATGATAAGTAAACCTTATCAAAACGCGGGTAAATTGGTTTGTATCGCATTTGGCAACATCGCGAAAACGGCGCTAATAAAACGTGTTTACAAATCGACATACTTAAAAAAGTTATATTACGTATCCGTTTCAGCTTTTAATCAAATTTTAATCAACTGTCAAGCATAACAACATGACCATAATGCTTGTCAGCTGATCACATTTTGTTCAAAAGCTCTAATGGACCGAGAATCGGTGTTTAACGGGGATGGTTCAAACGTCAAAAATTCAAGATGGCGATGATGGTCACGTTAGATTTCATGAAATACGATGGATTAAATAAATATGCGAAAAAAATAACAATAGTACCTATGACTAAAGATTTTCAACGATTGAATAAGTCAGTTCAACTGTTCGTGCTGACCCTGCGTCAATGTTATTCTTTTTTTAAACTGTTTGTCGATTTTTTTTATTCAACGAAAATAATATTGGTTTAAAATAAATCTTGGGGCAAAAGTCAACAGGTCAGAACTTCCTTTGGGCTTTGTTCAGTCGATTGGCTATACAATGTGGTGTACAATGGAAGACAATGGGTCGAATGAATAATGTGAAATGTTGCTATTGTCGTCATTTTGAATGGAAAAGCATAGAAATGCTTTTGGTCCACTGTACTGACTGTACTAGTGTCAATTTCATGTCGTCTAGATATATCTTTTTTCGTTCATAATAGGGTACAACTTGCCAGGAAAAGGAAGATATTCAATAAAATTAAATTATATTAATTTTATCATTACTCTAGCAACACCGAGTACTGCTGATTTTACAACAAAATATAGTAAATTCATATTATGTGAGGTTATGATTGACTCACAAATCTGACAGTTTGACATTATTGGACAGGTTTTTTGTTTTGTTTATGTTAGGTTAGGTACATATAGATATAATATGTACCTCTATTATTAATTTTGTTAAAAACGCCTATTTCTTCAAATTCATTTTGATTAAACATCGAATAAATGACTTATTTGAAACGTTAAAATTATCAATTTTTCCTTTCGGAAAATACCGCTATATTCTGAATGACTCTCTATAGATGTTAAATGATATACACTCGGACCGTTTGTTTTTTTAAAGTTACTCATTTCAGGTACCTATTCCTTTGGATTAACTTGGTTGTATTCTTGCCATTTGCCATCGCCCTTCACGTTTGTCCACATTTTTTGTATGTATTTATCTCTATATACCACGGTTGGACAACCGGGCCTAACTCTAGGTTAAAAATACTTTGGAACCAAAAAATAATTGCGTTCGCCTACAAATTTCAGACAGAAAATACTGCGTAATTTTCATTTCAACGGATCGCACGTCCGAGAAGTTTGCTACATCAGAAAAACAAATTTCTACTTTATACCTAGTTAGGATTTCGCCATAAACTCAATACATAACGACACGCGGATGTAAATTCTAATAATATGCGTATCAAGAAATCGATTAGCTGCTCAAGTATAAATAATTATTTACGCGTAAGAAATTAGCATACCGACTCCATTTCCATTTCAACTTTCATTATTTGAAATAAATGGCTACTTCCCGAATCATTGTTTTTAATAGGACGACATTGCCATCTGTTGGAATTTAGAGCAACTACTTTCTTCCCAAGAAAACAACAACTATACAACAACTGTATTACCGACGTGATTGATTAGTTACTCACTTCAACAAGAGAGCGCGCTGGGATTATTTTATTTTAATTACAGTTTAATAAAAACTATAGTAACACTGAGATTTCCGTCGGTTTTTTGATTTTGTTATTTACAACCAGCAAGCTTTATTTTTCAACATTATAAATCAATTTTTCCGAATCCGGTTTATTTATCTTTAAAAAAACATGACGTCCACGCTCCCCGCAATTTGAATTTTAACACATTTTAAAGGGCAGTTCATAAGATTTCCGAAGCAGGGTTGCCAGTGCATATGTTCTAAAATACCCACAATTTCGTATTTTCTCTTTCGTTGAAACTTCATTTTTATTAAATTATAGTTTATTCTACTTGTAATTGCAAACATAATTTTTATGCTTGGATAATCAGGAAATGCTCTTTCAATCGGTGTATACTTACTTCAATTATTCTATTGTACACATTCCCACAAAGGTTCAAGGTTCTCCCCGAAAAAATAACCAATCGGTTAAATGCTGAGAAAATCCCTACATTTAAAAGAAAATTACCTGTAATTATCCACGAATTGTTCTTAGATATTTGGCTATTTAATATTTTTGTATACCTATATAAATCACGTATGATTTTTCCGCTTTATAAATTAAAAAATGTTTTGCAAGTTGCATTGCTTTGGCAAAATCTTTCAAATGTTATTTTTTCCGAGATTTAAATCGATTGTGCTTTATTTTGTCGTCCGTTGACTGAACAATCAATAGTAATTATTAATATTGCCATTACGCTCATTGAGTCATTACTCACTTACATAATATTATTTAATGACTTCAGGTTATTCCGTCTTGCGATAAGTAATTATTGACGTAAATATGTAATAATGTTGTTTTCGAAATCAGTGTCTCCGATTTGAAATTGAAAATGTAATTTATGTGCTGTAATTGCTTAAGGAACTAATATGCCTGCTTCACATGATACTTTTTTTCATACCGATACCTTAGAGTAATAATATACCGATACACACATCGGGACGGATACGAAAAATTGTCGTTTTACACGATCATTATTTTCATACTAACGTCACATACTTATTTCACACAGACAGTTGCCATTAGAGAAGAAAAACTATTTTAAGACGGTACTTAACGGTACACCTTGAACATAACCATAGATCACAACCCTGAAAACATCTATCACTGCCATTTGCGATCTTTGTCACGTGCTTGTTCATTTTCAAATCGATGTTTTTACTAACCCGTTCGTCTTTGAACCTTTATCATATTGACTTTTATAGATCAATATGCCTTGGCAAAACTGCCTATCTGATCATTGTACTTGATTGGTACGATATTCGTTCGATATATGAGGTGGAACTACTAAGACACAACAGCACAGATGTCAAAGCAATAGTTCTCACAAACTTGTATCTATTCATAAATTAAAAATTATGTTACAATATGAAGATAACGATTTCATGATAACTCAACACAGTGACAATTCAACACACTTTTAAAAAGTGATATAAAGTCATTAGAAGCAATGAAAATAAAATTAACCTAACCTACTTAACCCAGTTAATTTTTTTTTGTTTCATCACTTTCCATGACTTTATATAACTTTTTAAAGATGTGATGAATTATCATTGTTATGATTTATACGGTCACCGAAGATAACACACATAAATATTATTGATTCTACGAGTTAACAGTACGTATGTAAAGTTCTCGTGTGTTATTTTGTCAAAACAAAATGTCAATACTCAAATATACACTCAAAATTTACAATACCCAACAGTACCTAATACATATTCACAATCAGTAATAAGTAGTAATACTTTAGTTAATACTTCATTTTTTTTAATATTTTAAATATAAAACTGAATAAAATACAACATTTTCACGTAATAAAGTTAACATAAGTGACGGCAGAAACATAATGTTAAATCATTTATTTATTTTATTTATTTATTTATTTAACGCCCAGAGGGCTTTTACATGGTTGGTAGTATAATTTTAATTTGACAGATACTAGATAAAATAAGAATAAAATTACGATTGATAAAAGCTATGCAACAAGTCATACAAACACAAGAAACAAAAACAGAAAATTACAGCTATTTGTAGGTTTACATGATGTGTTTAGGAGTATTGTTGAAATAAATGTTTTAAATGATCCACAAAACTTGCCAAGTTGGTATTGAATATGTCAACATCACCCAAGTAATGATTTCCCATGGTGTGAAGTCGTTGTATCGGAGAGTGGGCAATGTAGTTACGCTTATGTGTGCTGCTGTAGAATATTGTATTTTGTCGTATTGTTACTGTCGAATTTAGAGTTAAGTATTTTGAATAAGAACGTTAAATCGTTCATTTTACGTCTATCTTCTAATGTATGTATTTTTAGAGTATTTCATAAGAAATTGTATTTTAAGTCTTCGACAGGGATATTTAATTTAAAATTTATAAAATCATCAAACATTCACGCGAAATTCACTATACGTAGCAGTAATACGCATTCATAATCGGTATTAAATAGATATTATAGTCTTATTATTAATGTTTTTAGATATAAAACTGAATAAACAAGCCTCATTTTCACGTAACATACTAACGTAAATCAATGAGAGATGGGAGATGTCAAATAATGTCTGCCATCTTAAACTTTACGAAAATCAGTAACAACAACACACCTCACTCACGGTACCAACTACCAAAATAGAGCACGTCTCTTTTTTCATCCCGATTAAACAAAATGGATGAAAAAGGGTGTAATGTAAAACCACAATTACACTTACCATTGGTAAACTTCACTTCGTGTCGTGGAACGAACTCGGCTCGATTTTTGACGTTAGTCTGTGAGCTATCAGTTCAATGACTTCAAATAATATTATAATACTAGCTCAGATACTTCAAAATATATATTCAAAATATAGAATCGCGGGATATTATATTTTTATGATTAAAAATAGCTTTTTTACATAACTCCACACAGGAGCTGAGAAATATAATTTCCTTTTATTATTTATTAGAATAAGCGCAGCTGCATGAACACGTGTTCCGATATATTCTGGATGTACTAATATGAAATAGCGTGCCTTCACATTTTTAATGAGATTTTAATAAATCAGCAATACATTTTTTCCTTAACTAAATTATTTTCACAGATTTAGGAATTCCAGGATACGAAGGGAATGATTTCTACATGAAAGAAGCCAAGGATATGGCCAATGTTTTGCAAAGGATGATTTCTGATGGTAAGTCAACGTTATTATGCTTTATAATACATTTACATTACAGTGGCAGCTCGTAACTTTTAAGGCGAAGCTTAACGCTAAATCACTATTTTGATTAATCTTTATTACGAATTGGTGTACATTATGAATACAAAAAAATATGCTTTAGATAAATTGAAGGTTTTCCTAACGTTTCGCTTGAATGTAATACAAATAAAAGAATAAATTACTCAATTAAAAATATAAATGTAAACTACAAAAAAAAAAGTTTTTTTAATAAAAATGTATGAACGCGTAAAGGAAACAACTTTTAAAAAATACATTATTATAGCTAAGATTATCTGTGACAGTTTCACTTGATTAACTTTTTTGCTTTGTTATAAAATCATTTAAAAAATAAATAAAAACAAGATTTAAGCTTGAAATCGAACGTTTCTAGACTCCGTTTGTCAATCGATTTTAATGCCTAATACCTAAAATATAAGGTATACCAAGGATATACACATTTTAGGCTTGTAGCTTCCTCTTAAGTGAGCTATTCTAAGATTGAAGAATAGGACTTTATTGATGTTGATGAAGGTATAAAATCACGGGCCGCTAATGCTACATTATTGGAACCTGAAATCTCCTGATATTGTTGTTGTTGATTTTTTGGGAAAATCCTTGACAATTTTCTGCAAAACCGGTGGCATTTTCAATGTTTGTCAACTGTTTGTTAATCTAAAAATAAATAATTACAGTACTTACCTACTTGGCGTTTACAACGGGTACCTACCTAAGTAGTTAGCTGCCTTGTAAGACTATTCAACATCGACCAACAATATAATATCGATGCTTTTCAAGCTTGCCAAAACCATTATGTTAAAAAAGATATTTAGAACTAGCTGTTGGATACTGATAACTGATAGAGAAACTATAGCGCTATTTGCTTCTAAATGCACCTATATAAAAAAAAATCACACGTTTATTCGAATGCAACGTTGCATTATATATATATATATTTTTTTTTATAGTGAATACCTCACAAGAGTCCCAACTGCTCCCGTCTGGAGCCAGTGAGACTATGGCATCCCGGGGGATGTTGTGAGGCTGAAGGTAATAGGGGAAGGGAAAGAGGAAGGTGGGGAAGTACCTGGCTATTCAGATCTAGTCACTAAACACGGCTAAAGCCATTTGGAGCAACGTTTCAATTCTGAATGGTGGTCTTACACCAGGGCGATACTGGTAGTATCTTCCACTCTGGAACGTGCCGCAAATATACTATATATTATTTTAATTAATTAATTGTGAAATAACACAAATTAATCAAATAAAATTTATTTGCGCACGCCGGGTTCGAACCCGCGACCTTCGGAATGGCAGTCCAATGCGTTACCACTGGACTATGCCGGCCGTCATAATATATATACTAGTATATTCGCTTTTTCCTATTTGTAGTAGATAAATTATCATAGACTATGTTTTATTGTCATTACTAATGTGATTGACTTAATTTGGAATTAATTCCTTACAATACATCGCATTAGGTACCTAGTTTCCTGAAACTTCCAGTAACATACAAAAAAACATTGGCATATTTTTTTCTTTACAACTCTCTAACTTATATTTTTCTTAATGTATTTACATACTATTTTTTAAATTTATCATACAAATCAATATCATATATACTTTGTTTGTTTGTTTATTTTGTTGTTTTTATTAAAATCATGCGAAAACTGTGTTACTACTAACTGTCTTTAATTGTTTTTATAACATTTTTTAATTCGATATCATGTTTATTCTTTATATTTCTTTGTCATTTATAAATATATTGTATAGGTGCAAATATTGAAGCAACGACTAGAATTAATGGAACATTATTGGTCTAATATTGTAAATAATTGCTGTTTATACTAAATATATAAATGACTGTTTGTTTCCTAAATAAAAGAAAATAAAATAAAAATACACTCTTTTTTGAGTTCCCCTATTCGTATTCTTATGTAAAAATAATTGACCCTTAAATTGTGTCTTTCCAAAAATGAGTTTTATCAAACTATTGGTAATAATTTATTATAAACTAGCTGTACCCCGCCACGCGTTGCTGTAGCTCATTCTATCTGTGCAGATGGAAAAACAATAGCGCGGGTGCTTTTATGTCAAAAGCATGTTTGTCCAACAGATTACGCCGTTTTTCAAAAGTAGAATGGTTTTACCTATCACAGGTGACATCTTTATAATATAGGTATATAAAAACACACGCGTATTCGAATGCAACTTTGTATCAAAATTTCAAAGCAATCTGTGAAGAACTTTTTGAGATTCCTGATTTTGAACAAACGAACATTTACATTTATATAGATTTTTATTACTTTCCGACCTAATGTCCGGATTAAATCTTCCCCACAGGAAAAACTAAACCCTTCCACAAATTTTCCACAAATGATCATCTAGTCAATCAACATTATGCAAGTGTATTATATAAGAATAATAAATACAAGAACAACACGTCAAATCACCAGAGATCAAATTGGAAAATAATTCACCGACTCCAGATATTTTCATATCAGAGGGTTCGGCTCAGTAGAACTCCTAACTGGACCGACAAATCCTACTGATCCCTCAATATAAATATTTTAAAAATCTTTCGTAATCAGAGATGTGCTTTATTTCAAATAAATCCATTTCAAATGGAAATGCAAAATGCAAAATGGGTATTTTGCATTTTAAATGCTTTTCTAAAAACCATTTTGCATTTTGCATTTTAAATGCTTTTCTCAATGCATTTTCCATTTTAAATGCTTTTTTGCAACATTCTTCATGTTATCTCCACTCATCTTTTTATCATAGGCCCCGTATATCAGTCGGTCCTCAACCTCGCTATGAAAGATAATTTACGTCTGTCAAGTTGCTACTTGGTAGGAACCCTGGCAATTAAGTGATACCATTAAAAAAATACAGATTCAAATAGTGAACACGGGGCCACGATGCTGTAATATTAAATTTTAGATAGCAGTTTCTATTTTTTACGTTGCCAATATTAGTCCCGAGCAAATTTTTTACTTTACTGTTAGGCACATGTTCATCAAATGCAATACTTGTCTTCCGAGAGATGAGACCTCATAGAAGAAAGATGAGTGATGATGTTTTTGAGAAGCTCGTTCTTCTAAAATCTAATAATGGCTAAGGCTACATAATACCTACATAATATAGAATATATATTGGTTTTCTCAAAGTTGTATTATATTATCTGTGGGTTTTTTAGTGCGCCTGCTTGGAGTTTTTTGTGACAATCTATGGTCAAATAATGGGTGCGCACTAGAAAACAACATTTTATATTGTGTGATTGTCTCACTGTCCTGTATTTCTTTATTGTTCACTGGTGGATGTCCCCTCACTAGAGAGTTACTACATAAATGATGATGGCCCTAAGAAAAAATCATTAAAAATGATAATATTTAGTTAATAATAGATTCTATTATATTCCACTCAAATACAATTGTTTTTTACACAGGACATATCAGTATGTATGATTTGTTATTCCACAAGTAGTTCTACATTGATGTCCATTATAAAATGATAAAGTTGTTTAAAAATTCAATAATTATTTTGAACCTGAGAAACCATTTTGCATTTTCAATGCATTTTGAAAATAGGTATTTTGCATTTTGCATTTGAAATGCTTTTCTAAAAACCATTTTGCATTTTGCATTTTCAAATGGAAAAGTTTTGACCTATTTCCATTTTGCATTTCAAATGGTTTTGGGTACCCATTTTGTACATCTCTGTTCGTAATCCTACATGTATTTAAAATGACTGATTTTTTTTCATTTTTATATAAAAATTCTTTGACAGATCTATATATAGATATGTTGTTATTATTATTATTGTCTTGTAATATAGGTAGGTACTTCAAACAATAAAATACAAAAGAGACCACATTTTAAAAACAAGAAAGCTGATTTTTTTCTAGTTTATTAGCACAGGAAACCGTTCAGGATGTTTTCACGTTTCTTTCAATACCTAATATCACCATTGTGCTAACGCGTATTGTATATTGACTAAATTATAGCAAAACGTTGCCACAGATCACGACTGTATTGTCTGCTTGAACAACAACACAAAGTTACAACAACGTTGAGATTTAAAAATACGTATAAAAATCTACTTCACTGTTGGTGCATATTCATTACGAAATTGCAAGTCAATCTATTTATCTATCTAGGTATATAAATAAAAATATAAATGTTCGTTTGTTCAAAATCTTATTGATATATGTATTATAATTTGTAACTTCCCGAGGGTTCCCTCTACAAACATTTGAGATTTTAGTAATACGTTCATCAGAGATAATTAAAATAAACCCCACGGAAATATCGATTTTCTAGGCCTGCTAGAGCAAAGTCGACCGTAGGTGCGTTCATTACACCGGGCCGCTCGCCAAATATCGTTTTACGCGACTTCAACACTTATGTCGTTGATTCCCACTTTATTTTAGACATTTGTTAAGGCAAATTCAACAGCAGGTCTGTACAATACACAAGGGCTGCGCGCTGTATATTTTGTGCACTGCTGCTCCACTTACGTCGTTAAGATTCTGGCAATACTTTAGGGCAGAGGTTCCCAAACTTTTTTGCTCCGTAGATTACATGCCAAATATTTTTTTTGCCGAATGTTGAATTTTCCTAAAACTATTAACGTCCCATGTGATAATCATTTATTTTTTTCGTAAAAAGATTACCTTACCTTGCCTGTCCAACAACCGGGTGGCGGTATAGTTCCTCTGTCTTTACATTGTGCAGACAGGGGCGCCCTTGTGAGGTATTGCACCAAATTAAAATGGAGCAGGATAAGCAACGGGAATTTCTTTATGTAGCTTTCCCTACAGAACTGCCCCTTAAGTTCTTTGTTAGCGCTTATCCCGATCAGTTCTTCTTGTCATATGATATCCGATTCTTCAACATTCCATTTCCGCAGTCAAAATGTCCTCAAACTTAGTTTTGAAGACTGTGTGAAGTACATTTAAATGTTGAACGTCATTATTACCCTGGACGTTTTTCAAAAACAAGTTGGGGAACTAGGAAAATTCGCAATGTGCAGTGTGCAATTTTTGGTTCAATATATTAATTCTGACGAGAAAAGGAACGCAGATCTATTTATATACCTCAATAAACAAATTTACGATATATAAACATAGAAATATCAAATAATTCATTTCTCAGTCTATTATTGGTATTACGTAAACTGTGTTATTTGTGTTAGGTGTATTGTGTCATTTACGGAACTCCTAAATATTGACTTGAGGTAAATGGGGGTCCGCTCGTATGTACCCCCAGTTGAATCTCGAGGACCCCCAAGTTTTTTTCTCGCTGACATAGACCCCAGCAAGCCGATATCGACCGCTGGGGTTCCATATAGACCACTTTGGGAACCTCTGCTTTAGGGTATTGTCTCTAGAACGTGGAAATTGTTTAATGTAAATATATGGTACCTACATATTATTAAAAAGTGTTTCTTTTCTTCTTTAGGTTTTCACTTTGGACTTCCTGAAACGGTGGACATGATTTTGGAGCCAGGAATATGGTGAGTTTAAAGTTATATTAATATTTTACTTCTTTAAATGTGACATTGTAACTATGGCACCCATTGGAATATGTTACTAGGCTGGATGGAGTAAGGAAGGGGAGAAGATGGGAAGGGGGAAGGTTGCGAAGTACCTAACGATAGTCTTCTACCAGGGCGGTGCTGAGAGTATTCATATAATAATATTGTAAAAAACACACATGAATTCTTAGTCTAAAATCACAACTCGACCACTATCGTATCGCGCAGTTGTTGCTTTGTTTATTGATAATTTGACTTGTTTTGACATATTAATATTAAAATAGTAATGTTGTCGAGATTTTTAATTAAACCAAAACAAAGAAACTATTTAAGGTTTTTAGGTTCATATTTTGGGTTAAATAAGAGAAGGGAAAAACTAATCTTAAAACTTTCACATCGATCGAAATAACTGAATTGCATTATTTCTATTTCCGGAAATTGAAATACTTACTTCTAATTATTATCTATTCTATTGGATGCAAAGTGTTTTTTTTATTTATTTTATTTATTCACCGCAGTAAATAATCAGTTTATATTTTGCGCTCTCATTGTATATTATGATTTACCCAAACTATTATGTCTAAATACTATAAAATAAAGTCGCTATCCGCGTCTGTTTGTTTGTGCGCTTAGTTCTTCTTAACTACGCAACGGATTTTGATAGGGTTCTCACTATCATTTAGATAATTTCTTCCGGAAGGTTTACATATATAAAACATGCATATTATATTTATAGAAAGTAGAAAAAAGTCGATGTTTTATAATCAAGTCGTAAAAATATGTTTTCGGACACTACATTGTTAACGCTGGCTAAACCTTATGAGATACATTAAAATAATCTGCCAAGGAATTGTACGTCTTAAAACCATATTGCTGCGATTTTCATAAAAATGTTCCGATAACCGCCAGACGCAAGTCAAAATACGAATAATCTGGTAGTTTATTCAAGAAATGCGCTAACCCTGCTGGTGTCAAATAGGGTGTCGCGTGGTTTGCCTCCAAGCCGTGGAAAGGGTACCCTAATTCGGCTACAGGGCTTGTCTATTTATTCTAACGTCCGTGTTCTCCCCCACAGAACGGTTATCGTCACCAATTTATGTGATTGCTTATCGGTTACCACATGAACTCTGCAAGAATAACTAATGAATAAGAATTGATTACTGATAACTGACGTTGGACCGAAATATAATAATTATAACTGATAATATTAACACTGAAGGGAACTTTTTGTTATTTAGAGTATTAGATACACCCCACAGTTACAAAACTCCGTTCACCAACTCTCTAAATTACGCAGCTCCGTTTCCACGCATATAGGCAGGGTGGATGGACCGTACCCGAAATAATAAATTTAAAAATTACACCACACGTCGCCGCTGGTTCACTATTACAACCTAGCACATCGCGTGATACGCATTCCATCTCATTCCAGCAGCACCAAACAGACGAGACGGATGGCATGTCACGTGATACGTTGCGACCGTGTCGCAGTGCAGTGGCGTTGTGTGACAAAAAATATTTTTTATTTATTTTTAATTGACGGCCTCCGTGGTCGAAGGGTAATTCTCTCGACTAGCAAGTCAGAGGTCGCGGGTTCAAATGCCAGCGTGCGCAAGTAAATTTCACAATTTACTCATTTAAAATAATATATTGTATATTCATAATGCAATGCAATACTATTTAAAATATATTCTTCCAAATGAGTTTAAAAAAACTCATTTCGAGAAAGACAAAAAATTAACATTGTTATAATAAAAGACACTTATTATTACATAAGAAAACGAATTTAAAAGGGAATTCAATGAACAGTGTACCTACATAGATTTTAAAACAGACTCGACAGAACTCAGTATAAATAGAATAATGTTCGTCTGTTTGTGCGCTTAGTTCTTCTAAACCACGCATCAGATTTTGATAAGGTTTTCATTATCATTTAGAGAATTTCTTACGGAAAGTTTATATATATAATACATGCATATTATATTTATAGAAAGTAGAGAAAAGTTGATGTTTTGTAATCAAGTCGTAAAAAATATTTTCGGTTGCTTACATTGCTAACGCTGGCTAAACCTTATGAGATACATCAAAATAATGTACTACGGAATTGTACATCGTAAAAAGATCTAGAGAAAAGTCCGTAATGGTATATGTCTATCTCCTAAGTTTAAACCCCAGCAACGCCGGCTAATATTTTATAAAATAATAGAAATAAACAATATAATTATTTTGTTGGCAAATTTCATTTCGTGGCAATAATGTCTTTTGATAATGCACCGGTGTCTTCTTCTAATTCTGGCTGCTTCCTTTATCAAGTTTGCAAAATTCCTCCCCTGGATTGTAATTTGGGTAAATTTTGTAAATAGGTATCTCAAATATAAGCACATTTGGGCGAGTCCATTTTGTTGATTTTTTTAAATTCCTCCGATTCAGTTTGTTAAATTTTGTATCCCGAATTAAAATAAATGTGTGGACTCTGTATTTGGAAAGTTTATCCATTAATTTGTATATTTTTAACATCATGTCCTGCGTTAGATCAGGGAAGGCTTTCCCGATTAAGTACCTATGTTAACTTTTAGCTCTGACAATATCTTAGGACAGGCAAAACCATTGTATTATACATTGTTCTTGGGTTAGTATTGTAATGTGTACATAATATGTCAATTTGACAGCCAACAGGACTGACAGTGAATTTGTCATTTGTCACAGCTTCTCAATGCATTCAAATTTATTCATGAGAATACGTTTCTTGGGTCAGAAAGTGATAGGAATCTCTTACATTGTTACCACTGAAGAGATAAGTCGCTAGAATTGGATTGTGAGCGTCTCCGAGTGCCAGAAGGAAGATCAATTCACCCTTACTTTTGATGAAATTGATAAAATATTTTCGTTCTCTCACTCCTTCTCCTTGCTTGAACAGTTAATCGATTTCGTTGGAGGTCTAGTCTGGGTGTTCGATAAAGCCGCATTTCAATAGGATATTGAAGAAATCCGTCATTTATGATCAGTTAGCGATATTTGCGAGCACGGTAAACGATTGATAAAAATTATCCGACCGATGATAGAAATTTTTTAGCGCGGCCTTCGTAGTATCAGATAAGCTTCCGTTAAGGCCCCGTAGTAAGCGTTCAAAGATGGTTTGAAATGGAGATATTTAAATACGAATGTTAGAGGGAGCGCGCTAATAATTAAGCGAATTTGGTTAAATATTTTATACAACATGACTCGTTTGAAGTAGAGCAAAAATCTCTCGACAAATGCTTTTGTTGCATTTAAAGATACACTGTGATTTTTTTATGCCTATAACATATTAAATAACAGAAAAAAACGTGTTTTAAATAATTTTCGGAGCTTACTTTGCGATTTTTTTCTATGGAGGGAATTTAATATAATTAACGTTTCGACATAAAAAATGTATAGATATTATCTTCAAAAATTTTGAAGATAATTTTATTTTTGGAACTTAAAAACTTTTAACGAGAAAAAAAAAAGATTTAACGAGAAACTTGTTATAAATCGGTAGAAATTGAGTATGCGGAGGATTAATTTTCAATTTACACATATTTTTTTAAATAATTTCGTTCGTTAATCAAAATTATGGCTTCTTAACGAACGGAGTTGAATTACCGAAGCTCTTAGAGTTGAAAAAAATCGTATTCGCGGCGATTTTGGATCAATGACGCTACATTGGTTCGGGTTTGCAGAAAATAAATTTGTTCACATAACAAGTTGTGAATAAAGACCTTATTAACGAATTAATTCCCTTTTTGATTTCAAAATGTAAATACGGACTGCCAATGCAAATTTAGGTAAGTATTTCAATTCAACATTGTCAATTTATTAATGTATTTACGTTATAACGTTTGACGTTTCGAATATGAATTCATATAAATACTTCCAGTGTTGCCAGCGTATGTGGACTTCGTATTTATTGCGTTACCAATATCAGTCTGTATAAAATCGTCGTTAGTTACGCCTATTGATCCGATATTGTGAAGTTATAGATTTCACTGTGCTAGACCCCCTAGAGCAGTGGTTCTTAACCTGGGTTCGATCGAACCCCAGGGGTTCGGTGAGTCAGTCTCGGGGGTTCGGTGGAGGTCAAGACCCCTGACTTATATGATTCGTGGTGACACGCCCCGCTTGTCCATCATTGGCTAAAGGTGATCACGCAGCGGTAGAGCTTGCGATTACCGGTCAAGATGGCCGCCCGAAAATGACCATAGTCATTATATACGGACCATAGACATTTACTCCTAATTTTTCAAATTAGGAGGGGTTCGGTGAATGTGCATATGTAACTGGTGGGGTTCGGTACCCCCAAAAAGGTTAAGAACCACTGCCCTAGAGCCTAGGAGTTAAATGATCTTATGTAATTTGGCAACCTCAGTTTACGTTCAAAGCGGTATAATTCACACTTCTAAGTATTTTCTGTTCAGTGACTGTCACTGTCGCGTTCGTGTAGTTAATGGCCCTCTACAATTACAAACACATTCTTAGAGCTGTGTTACGAAATCTTAGATTCAATCGAAGACTCGATCTATAAAAATTGCAAATAAATCGGAAATACGTCTCTATTTTCTACCGATTTTAATTTCTAATTTAAGTCTGCACGGAGAAAAATGAGTATTGCTAATTTATTAAGAATCTCCTCAATGTATTGGTTATTCCGGTTTAAAGCGGGATTGCAGGCGTTATGAGGGAATGAACTGGTTTCCTGATACACTTTTAGTAAATTAAAAATATATTATCACGATGTCGGAACACGGGTTCATGAAAATCCGAATATATATTGTAATTTACTAAAATGTTGTCAAGAAACCTGTTAATTCATTTGTAAAGCCTTCAATCCCATTTTTAATCGCATTACAAAAAAAAGTTTCTTAATAAATTAGCAATACGATACATTATTCAAAATGTATGAACTGTTCACAGAAACGATCGATTGTCTTGCCTTTTCATTGCTAGTATATATATATATGTATTGCTATAGTACACTATTGGCATAATTAGTGCATATTTTGTCATTGATTGTGCACATTTTGGCATTATTAATACATATTTGTCATTGATTGTGCACATTATGGCATGATTAGAATATATGTTGTCATTGATTATGCACATTTTGGCATTATTAGTACATATTTTGTCATTGATTGTGCACATTTTGGCATTATTAGTACCTACATATTTGTCATTGATTGTGCACATTATGACATGATTAGTGAATATTTTGTCATTGATTATGCACATTTTGGCATTATTAGTACATATTACTCATTGATTGAGCACATTTCGGCATTATTAGTACATATTTTGTCGTTGATTGTGAACATTCTGACATTATTAATACATATTTGTCATTAATTGTGCACATTATGGCATAATTAGTGAATATTTTGTCATTGATTATGCATATTTTGGCATTAATAGTACAGATTTGTCATTAATTGTGCACATTATGGCATTCTTAGTACATATTTTGTCATTGATTGTGCACATTTTGGCATTATTAGTACATATTTTGTCATTGATTATGCACATTTTGGCATTAATAGTACATATTTGTCATTAATTGTGCACATTATGGCATTGTTAGTACATATTTTGTCATTGATTGTGCACATTTTGGCATTATTATTACATATTTGTCATTGATTGTGCACATTACGACAAGATTAGTAAATATTTTGTCATTGATTGTGCACATTTCGGCATTATTAGTACATATTTTGTCGTTGATTGTGAACATTCTGACATTATTAATACATATTTGTCATTAATTGTGCACATTATGGCATAATTAGTGAATATTTTGTCATTGATTATGCATATTTTGGCATTAATAGTACAGATTTGTCATTAATTATGCACATTATGGCATTCTTAGTACATATTTTGTCATTGATTGTGCACATTTTGGCATTATTAGTACATATTTTGTCATTGATTATGCACATTTTGGCATTAATAGTACATATTTGTCATTAATTGTGCACATTATGGCATTGTTAGTACATATTTTGTCATTGATTGTGCACATTTTGGCATTATTATTACATATTTGTCATTGATTGTGCACATTACGACAAGATTAGTAAATATTTTGTCATTGATTGTGCACATTATGGCATGGTTAGTAAATATTTTGTCATTGATTATTTCACATTTTGGCATTATTAGTACATAAATTAGTCATTGATTGTGCACATTGTTTGCACCATTAGTTCATATTTTGGCATTGATTGTGCGAATTTCGGCATTATTTTAAATTATTACTGCATATTTTTTCATTGTTACTGCGTAGTGAAGCATTGATAGTGCAACTGTTGCCATCGAAATAGATACAAAAAGTATTTACCTTACACCTTCGATTAAATCATAGAATTCGTTATCGGTAGGTACCTACCTACGAGCAACTACTCCGCCAGAGAATGTAGTACCTAGCCAGCGGGGAGGGTCGTCATGAGAAAACTATAAAACAAACACTTGCAATATGCAAAAGAAATCCACGTCACCTAGCTTTTATTTTGTGAAAGTTAAAGATTATTGCTAACTTACATAATTTTTGTGATAAAATAAACTGTTATTATGCTTTTGTTGTGTGCCGAAATGTTCTGAAAAGAGATTTAGGTAGGGATGTCTCAAATTCCAACACTTGATGGCCATTTTAACTTTTGCTATTCTCGACCGTTTTAGCTTATGATCAAAGTTTGATAAGCTGTCAAACTGTCATGCATAAAAACAGGATCGTTGTGATTGTCAGTTATAGGCATTAAAATCGCTTGACAAACGGAGTCTAAAATCATTCGATTTCAATCACAAAACCGGTTTTTGTTTATTTTGTAAATATTTTTTTAAGAAAGCATAAAGTTAATCAAGTGAAACTGTCACAGAAAATCTTAGCTATAATACTGTATTTTTTTTAAGTTGTTTCCTTTACGCGTTCATACGTTACTATTGAGATTTTTTTTTATAGTTTACATTTATATATTTTTTATGCGAAATTTATTATTTTATTTGTATTTTACTCAAGCAAAACGATAGGAAAACCTTCAATTTATCTAAAGCATATTTTTTGGTATTCATAATGTACACCAATTCGTTATAAAGATTAATCAAAATAGTGATTTATCATTAAGCTTCGCCTTAACGAGAAAAACAGTTGAAGAATTTTCGTCGTTTTTATTTGTTTTATATTTGAACAGTTTAAACGCCGATTGCGTTATTCCGTAATTATGGTTTTCAACTGTATTACAATAAATTTTGATTATTAGAAAATCAAAATGGCGGTGATCGTCAATTTGAATGACTTAAAATTTGACGGTGTTTGAAACACCGCGACCTTAATGTGAATTTAACCCGTCAATTTTCGTGTAAAATTTCAATCTTTTAAAAAAGGTCCCGCCATCTTTTTACAGACTAAGCCAATTGACGTAGCAACAATGGCGGCCACTGGCGACACTTTTTTTGACACTGTAAAAAACAAGTCGTGAGTTTTTTTTACTTCCAAAGTGAACCGAGCTATTTAGTTTAAATTCTGTTTTACAGATATAATCTTTGCTTGAATCGTGACAATTCTTTTGAATATAATAAGAATATTGTATCCACATAAATAGGGGGAATATGGATATTATCGGACGAATAGTGTTTTTCATTTATATTTTATTGTTATTCCTTAAATATGAACTATATATGAATTAATCATAAATGAAAAAGGTCAGTTCTATATGTTATGTTAATTTGAGAAATCAGTACTCAACGCTGTTTTCCAAAAATCATAAATCAAAATAACGAAAATTTCGTATATTATCGGACAAGAGTAGACACCGTTCTTTCCTTTTGTATTTTATTAAAGCGGTTATTAACGATTCAAATATGTATTTATATAACTAAAAAATCTAAAAAGAGAAATGCAAGAAAAAAGCAACAAGGTATTTTTAAGAGCTACCTAATATCGGACATCAGTGTACAGTATCGGATATCTCTAAATAGTATAAATAAAGTATGTTTGTGCGCTTAGTTCTTCTAAACTACGCAACGGATTTTGATAATAGTTTCACTATAATTTGGAGATTTTTTTCCCGAAGGGTTACATATATGATACATGCTTATTATATTTATAAAATGTAGAGAAAAGTCGATGTTTTATAATTAAGTCGTAAAAATATATTTTCGGGCACTACATTGTTAACGATGGCTAAACCTTATGAGATATATCAAAATAACGGGCCACGGAATTGTATACATATATTAAAAAGGCCTACAGAAAAGTCCGGGATCGTATATGTCTATCTCCTAAGGATAACCCCTAGCAAAGCCGGGTACATGTCAGCTAGTTCTAAATAAACAAAAAATATTTTTATTTAAACTTTCCATAACGTTTGATGGGTAGATTGGTAGATTTTAGCTACAATCCGTAGATCTACCGAAATTTCGGCAGACATGGCATTACTGCCCTATCAATACGCCCATACCTAAGGAAACAACACGTTTGTCCGATACCATACGTTGTCCGATAGCATACGAACTCCCCTATACTGCAGACAATTTTATAGATTTTTCAAATAACCGTTACTTTTCTATGATTATACATGGATTTAATAAACTTATAAACACACGGTTTATTCGCTCACTCTTGTCATAATAATATTATAGGATAGATTTAAGTTTCCAGAAGTGTGTCAAACATAGTACTCAGCCTAGGTACAGATGCATAGCTTGCATGCAACATTTTGGAAATAAAAATAATGTTCATTTTTTAAATAATAAAACTCTGCACAATTTTAATAATATTAATTTTTGAAAATACACGGAGAAAATCTACTGATATAATATATTTTTAATTTATCAAAAATATGGCCAAATATTCGTTTTCTTGTTAAAACGGGACTATAGACCTTTGACGAATTAAATGACAGATTTGAATTCAACAAACTATCAGTAAAGCACCAATATGTTATGAGGAAGTCGGAACACGTGTTCTTGATAAATATTATGTTTTCGCATTTCGTTCATACTGATTTATTAGGACAAGGCCACATCCATGAACACGTGTTCAGATATATTCTGAATGCCTAATATTTTATTAGGAAATGGGTATGCAGTCACATTTTTAACAGTATTTTGATAAATCATCAGTCATGTCCCGAAATGCAGTTTGGCCTATTTCAGCGTATCGCTCGCCATACGCTACCAATGGGAATGAATGGAGAGCGATATGCTGAAATATGCCAAGCCACGCAAATAGCGCAAAACATGCAAAATTATTATTGTTACGTGTTTTTATTTATTTATGTTGATGACCAATCGAATATTTGTTCAATTATTACTGTACCCAGATGGTAAATGGCGTTTGCCAATAACAAATAACATACAACAATAATAATGTTCAACATATTATTTTGATTATAGAATTCTTGCTTGGCAGACATTCTTGTCTTCAAAGACCTGAGGTCATTGGTTCGGGACATCGGTTATTTACTTTGTACTCTGAATATCAAATGGCACTTGTACCGTTAATTTCTAAATAGTATAAAATAAAATCGCTATCCGCGTCTGTCTGTTTGTGCGCTTAGTTCTTCTAAACCACGCAATAGATTTTGATAAAGTTTTCACTATCATTTAGAGAATTTCTTCCCGAAGGTTTACATATATAATACATGCTTATTATATTTATAAAAAGTAGAGAAAATTCGATGTTTTATAATCAAGTCATAAAAATATATTTGCGAGAACTACATTGCTAAAGCTGGCTAAACCTTATGAGATACATCAAAATAATGTTCTACGGAATTGTATATCTTAAAAAGGCCTACAGAAAAGTAGAAGGTTGTATATATCTATCTCCTAAGGGTAATCCGTCAGCTAGTTCTAAATAAAATAATATTATTTCGCAAATGTTGTCAGAACGCATTTTTGTTTTACAATTAGACATTAATTTTTTTCATTAGTTTTAGTTAAGTGGCACGTCAGATATTTTCTACCCAAAAATGACACTGAAAGTCGTCCTTTTCCAGGATTCCTCCCGATTAGAAATCTGGAAGAAAGGGTTTTTTTACTAATCTTATTTGCTGCTAATGTCCAGCACTTATTTAGTTGAGGTGGCCTATCGGATATAATTATTTAGTTGAGGTTGTAATGATCTGCCCTTTCTACTTCAAACTTTTCCTTCTCTTCTTTCTACGATAATTTTCCTTAAGTCCCGTAGGTAACTTTTCCATAAGGCTTTGGTTATATATATATCCGGGGAGGGAAGGTCCTCCCTGCCGTCTTTTCTTTATTACACACCCCTTCAAGAGTGTACATCCTAGTTTGTCTACGTGACGTACGACCTTGAACGTACTCATTTCACGTGACGGTTCAGTATAAAAAGGCTTCACCGAACGTTGTGTTGGTTTTTTGTTTCTCGGTTTAGAAACCTAGTTATTTATGTATGTGTGGTATCCCTTGGTTCTTTTGAGATAGAGTGAGTTGAATCCATTACCGCTGTGTTTTAAAACCATTTTATAAACCTTATCTTCTAAGTCGCCTGCTCCCCCCCCACTAGCTACTCGATTCTACCTATCGTAGGGTAATGTGAATATAATAAAGTGTTAGATTTTATATATGTGATATACATACGATAAGTTTATGGTGTTAGTTGTCGGCGCCATCCATGTATATATTTTGGGAGGGGAAGGAGAGGAAAGGAAATGAATTTTTTTCAAGCTAAGATTGACTCCTCCTCTTACCAAACAAAACTGATGGATGATAATTTGAGCAAGGCGATCGATATCTGCGTGTCTGGATATCACAACCGGCCGGGTCTCCCCTTGTTCCAAATCGGCAACCTTCACGCCAGAATAAAGAAAACCAGGTCTCATCACCAATTTCAGAATTGCCCCAATCTCAAACACCTCCAGGAAAATCTACTTTACTGAGTGTAGAAGGGGAAAACCATGACATCCCTTGTCACGAATCTAGTCGCGAAAATGTGACACGCAAGGTCCTAAGTTACGTGCCACCTCCAGAAAACGTTGTAACTCCCACGCCGTCGGGGATTTACATCCCTTTCTAGGTCAATACATAGGTAACACACGACGATCTTGTCGACATTTTGCCTGCTTATTAACGATAGGTTGTGTGCCTACCCATTCAGCCAATTATCATGTGAGATATATGTAAGGTCTACTCGAAATGCCAAATTTAGGATGAGGACTGTCTGTATTTTAATATTTGGTTCCAGTATTTATTTTATGAGGTTACTAGCATCCTCGTGTATTAGGTATGGGTAACTTCTACTGAATACCTATCCTCTCAGGTAAGGTATAAACGGATAATTGGTTTGATGTTTTGCATTTAATTTAAAGAGGCTGCCTACCTCTCGAAAGATACCTGTTGAGAAAAGTTGTTCGGTTGGTAGTTTTATTTCGGAGATTACCATCTCCCTCTTTCGACTTTAGATTTGTTTTTGTGCATCCCAATTCGTAACTTAGAAAGTCAAATAATAGATGAAAAGTATTAAATTAGAAAGTCAAATAACAGAAGAAAAGTTTTCATTTCGTTCCGTCTGGTTGCATCCGATCGCTTTCAATTTGGGACGGCATACGCTAGCAAAACTTCCCCTTTGACTGACTGTACTCCGCGCCTCTCGGCCTATATATGAAAAGGTCGTTGACTCGTCTCTCGCTCACAGCTGATTGACGGTTCGCCTAGCACATCCCTGTTAATGATAACATTATTTGGGCGGCAGGTGTCGTAAACTTAGTTCCTGTACCTCGGTTGTATCCGTCTTTTAAAAAGGTCCTCTGAAATTTAATAAATAATATAAAAACTCACCCAGTTAGGCACCTCTCATTCTCAGCGTGAAGCTTACCTGGTTACACTATATAGCTAAATCACTTTAATTTTCGACCTCCTCCCTACGCTTATAAAAGGGTAATTAAATATTCCTGTAAATAAAATTGTACCTCCCTAATCTGTTAGGATTCGAACCCACAGTTAATAATCTATTTGATTCTCTGGTTTTCGGTCTCCGTGGATAGAATGCCATCTCGCCAAATCAATAACTTAGCCCGATTAAACACTTCCTGCCTTTAGGTACATTCACTCTATTTTAAAAACGCAATCATTATTTTTATTATTTTCATGTTTTTAAGACAAGCAATCTAGTTCGAACTGTATACGAAATCACGTTTAAATCAACACAACTTTATAACACAATCGCGATTGCACAACACCTGGCGCCCCTGAGGTGGGTTTTTACAAAACGGCGCTCTACAAATTATCCAATTATTATTATTGTCATTATTATTAATTGTTTTCCCACTGAGTCGAACCACTTTCACTTCACACAAACACCGGATCAATAATCTTTCACTTTAATTCAATATTCCGCAATATTCTCTAATACCATTTGAATTCAATAATTAACTGCAATTTCAAACAACACTTCTGATTTGTATCCCTTTCTCGGGGCTGTCAATGCACCCAAGTTCAAAACTCGACTGTCCCTCCGGTCTCTCCTTTCCCGTGGGAATCTGTTTACTCCAGGCCTGTCTGTCCATAAATCTTCCGTCGTTGTCTAAACAAAAAATTTTTTTGAGCACGTTCGTTTATTATTTATCGTTTATTTTCGTGGATATTCAAAACATCACAAGGTGGCCTATAGGATATAATTATTTGGTTGAGGTGGCCTATAGGATATAATTATTTGGTTGAGGTGGCCTATAGGATATAATTATTTGGTTGAGGTGGCCTATCTGATATAATTTATAAGGTAATTGTTTGGACTATTATATGAGGAAGCTGTCTATCCTCCTGCGTGATCTCTGTCAAAATGTAGGAAAGTACAGAGTTGATAATTTGTTCTTATGGACACACGACGTCACGGTCAAGGTAACTTAATAGTCGTAGATTCGTGAATAGTAAATATTCAACCATTTATAAATTGGCTCGAAATGGATTTAACAGTATTTGGTGATCAGAACTGAATAGCCATGTAGATAACCTAATCTAACCCAACTTTTGCTTCTCTCCCAATCCCTTTAGCCTCACAATAAACCCCAATAATTGGGGTGCCATAGGCCTCGGACTGTTGGGATAATTTTTATGTGCAGTATATTTCTCACAAAAGTAAAGAAAATTGATGTTTTTCGAAAAAATAAATTATACATTATCCCCCACAGGGCCTCTGTCACCTTTGGGGATGCTGTGTATAGTTTTTTTAAAGGAAATGAAGGAGAGGAGGTTCTGGGAAGGTAAACGGTATGATGGTTGGGTAGGAATCTAGGGATTAGTGTGTCCAGGAGTGACGGAAATATGAATATATTCCTCGTACTGAGGCGCAAGGCGATGGGTCGAGAGGCCAGTTGGAGGGGTCAAAGGGTCTCCCCAAATCATCCTCTCCCGATCCGGCATTGCCACGGAGCCCGAGCACTCCTACTAAATCACCAAACGTATCGAAAGATCGGGGTGCCTCTAAAATGGTTGTTAAGACAACATAAAACTCTAATAAAGGGGGTTTGCTCGATGCTTACATTTTGATTATTTCTGATGAACGTATTACTAAACTCTCAAATGTTTCTAGAGAGATCCCTACGAATGTTAAGTTATCTGTAAGACCGATTTTCTAGGCCTGCTAGGGCAAAGTCGACCGTATGTCCATCCAATACCCAGGGCCGCGCGCCGAATATTGTTTTTACACGACATCATCACTTATGCCCATAAGATTCCAACTTTATTTGAGAGATTTGATAGGGAAAATTAAACCGCAGGTCTGTCCAATACACAAGGGCCGCGAGTCGCACATTTTTGTGCACGGCTGTTTCACTTACGTCGTTAAGATTCTGGCTTTATTTTAGGGTATTGTCTCGTCTTAAATAATATTTATAAATAAGGTTGGTACTTATCTGCCTCGCTGTCACGATTTTTATTTGTGGCAATTTCGATTATATCGAAACAATCACAAAACACGCCATAAAAATGTTATTGCATTTTGTAACGAGGTAATAAAAGAAATGTGTTTAATTTGAACTGGACATAATAAATTATTATTTTTAAAGAAACCATAGTGTACCTTGGAAAAATAACACATATATATTTAATGTCGTCATTTAGATGTAGTCAAACTAATTAAACATTATTAAGTATTGTTTTTGGGGTATTATGCCGTGTTGCGCTACCTCCTTCGTTAGCAGTAATCTCCTGATTACACATCTGCCCTGACGATGGACACTGCAGTGCTGTCCGAAATGTTGGCTAAAGTACTTTTCGAAATACTTTTGGCCGTGAAAATTTCAAATCATACCATTATTAAGTATCTTTAAGAAGATTTGTAGTGAAATTAATAAAAAAATATACGAATGTAAACTATTCGTAGATAGTAAATATTGATTTTTTACATTATCAAACCAAAGAAACATTGTTTGTATAAAGTTTTTGATTCGTCATATTTTTCATCTTATAAAATGTGTCAACGCTTGCTAGCGAAAAATGTTACAATAATCGAAGCAAGTCCGGTCAGTGGCTGAGTTGGCAATGCGTTTGGCCATAGTGTGTTCAATTCCTCGGCTGGTTAAGTTCTCCATCACAATACAAGCAACATTTTCCACTTACTGTAGTTGTAGTAGGAGGAGATTTTCAAATATTGCCAGGTTATTCGTAACACTTGAATTTAAAAAAAAAATATGTCTACTGTAATAATAAAGTGGATGATGTTCGGTAATGAAAAATGGTAAAAGTATGATTGTTAACAATACTATTAATTGGTTTGTTATTGTTGAATTTAAATATTTCGCTTTATATTATATTTATTAAAACTGTATAAACATACTTTGAATAAATCTATCATAGGGTTGCTGAGTGACTGTGGTAATTCGAGCTAGGTTAGGTTAGGGTGGTTTAAATACTCTAATATTTCCCTTCTTACCAAAATGTCTGCTACGCAAGGTTATTGAAATCGTTGCCTATAATTTTGTCAACATAACGTCAAACAATCACAATTCCTGAACAATTCACATAATTGACGTAAGTTACAGTGGCGGTTAGTGACTTTTGGGTTTGTTTTAAATTTTAATATTAAAAAATGGCATTATTGATGTCGTATAGCCGAAAACTTTTTTTTTTTGAAAATTAGGTTTTTTGTGTGAAGATTTTCTTGAAATCGGGGCAGTGCACTGCAAAACTGAAATTTCTGAAAATCTTCATACAAAAACACGAATTTACGAAAAACAAAAACAATCTGCGTTAAACAACATCAATAATGTCGAATTTTTGAACTTACCACTCTATCACACTCAATAGTCACTGGTTAGTTGAATTAACCCCAAAAAAATTTACATTAAGTCAACACAGGAGGCCCTAAGGAAAATAATTTTCGTCAGCCCCCATGTCATCTTTGGGGATTCTGTGTGGAAAGAGGAAGGAGTAAAAATGGGTCTTGAAGAGAAGAAGGAGACGGAGCACTGGAGGATAAGATATTGGCATTTTCCAGTAGTAAAAACATGCCTAAAAACCTATTTTGTATTTAATACTGATATATCAAAATGTCATAGCTTGGACAAGAAAAGAACAAATTCTTTTTACGTAATTGTAATTTTATATGCAATATTTTCCATACCCCCGAATGCAAATAGTTGTCTATTATAGTAATAATGTTGAATAGAAAGTGTTTTTTCAAAAAAATATTTGTAATAAGCGAAGCCAGCGAACCTAAAAATTGATTATAAAAAAAAATTGTCCAAACCTTCGAGAATGTTTATTACAAATCACTCGAGCATATTATGCTTGCCTTATTATGGATAGAGTCTTGCAAGCACTAGTAATACTCAGAGTGCATGCTGATTGGCGCTAGTATCGTTATCGGATTTTTTTTAAACTTCAAGCAACTTCGACCCCTTAGGTTAACAAGGTTTTATTGTCTCAGCAATGTTAAGCGATAATAAACTCTATGGTTACTTTTACTAAAGTCTATTGTCGCACGTCATCGTTGTGTCACATGAACCTTGTTTTTTAGATATTAGAATATAATATGAGTCTTTAGTCGAGTTTGTTATTGTTAAAGTTAGAAGCAATAATTTTGTGATGTTGGGGGAATATCCCTCAATATGAGAAAAAGATAATATATATAGTTTGGAATATGTCTGCTTATACAGATTTTATTAATAATATCTGACGCAAAATTCGGAGACGCCCGAAGAAGATTTTACACTTTGAAGTGGATTGAATACTTAGTCGGGTCAGAATAACAGAACGATGAGCAGATTAATGAATGTGAATGAAGCAAGGAGTTATGTGGCTGTTCATCCTCTCTCGTGCCCCTGCGTGGAAACAGCGTGATGGTTAAATAATATATTTTTTAAAATATTACGATTTCGGTTATTTTCAGAATTTAGGGAATTTGAGGGGAAATTCCCTCTTATGGGGAAATTTATTTTTTCGGCTTACATCACTGCGAAGAAATCAGTACGTATTTTGCTTTTGCCGCGGTAGCTGTTTTCGTTCTTTGCGACAATATAACGTCAAACCAATCAAAAAACTATACTGTTGGTGTACTGGACATATTAATAATTTAGTGCGCGTTATCAATTCTCATTTCCAGTCGGCCAGACTCCATTCCGAATTGTTTGTGATTGTTTGTTTAAATTGTTTTTCGTTTCATACTGTGACAGTTTAGAAGTTTGCAAAACGAAAACGCGGTCGGTCCTTCGACAACGTCGAGTTATTATTATTGCTTCTTATATCGCGTGTTTTATTGCATTTCTGATTGTGATTTAGCAGGTTGCCTATTGCTATCGCTTCTACAATTCTGAGGGATCCATTACGCCATAAATTCTTGCAGGTCAGTTGCGGGAAACGATGCAAAGGTTTGACTTTTGAGTTATTGCAAGTTATTTCAACAGGCACAATATTGTTTTGAAATGTCGAATCATTATTATTTGTATTGTTTGTAGTTTTAGTCGTCATGTTTGCGTAAAAGGTATTCATACATACCCCTGATAACTAACAAATTAGTTTTTAACCTTGTTTCGTGTTATTTGAAATACTTTAACATTACTACGACAAATAATAACAATTTTACATTACGTTTTGTGTTACATTTGACCGCCACATGACTCCAGTTTGGTTACACGCTCTTTGCTTGTTAGTGACCAGATCGGAATAGCCAGATACTTCCCTTCCCAACCTTTATCTTTCCACCTCCTTTGCCTCCCGCTCAATCGATTTAAAAACTAGTTTGTCCCCTTTTCCGTCTGTGCAGTTAACCGTGTCATGCTGTAATTTTGTTTTGAAACGCTCAAGCTGTGAGTTTTAAACAATTCTGTATCCATCGAGTTCCAAAGCTATAAAATAATGTTTATTTCACATAAAACGAACATTTTTCCATAGAAGTAATAATAAATTATGTGATTGTGTTATCAACAACATAAAATACATATTTCCAGGCCCATAGTAAGTTAAATCGAAGAAATTATAATTCTCGACCGTGGCACCGAGTGAGACGAGTAATTTTATTTTATTTTTAATGTTTTAACCGTTGTATCCTACATTGTGTCCCAACTGCATCCAGTTATTAAAACTATGGCAAATAGGTTACTGATACAACGCGCCTGGTTTCACTGAACTACGTCCAGTGGACAAACTTGTGATTTACTGCGTTTATTTTATTATCGCACGTCACGTAAGTCCGTCGGTCAGACAAACTGTCATCGGCTCGTTTTGTAAAAAAAATGCCTTCCTGTAATGCACACAAATCATTCTCGATCAAAAATCAAATCTGACGGAGTTTCTTTCCATTCGCAAGTACTCAACAATCACTTATTATTCAATAAATAAGATTATTCACAATGCTTTTTGCTTCACAAAAACGGTTCGGTTTCAAGATGGTGGCCGTATTCAGAAAAGATTCTATTTTAAATGTGAAATCTTCGTGTTTATTTGTACAGTTCTTATTCGCATTTATTCAATATTATGGTACCTACCTGTCACTAGAAAGCTTGAATAAATAATTGTCATTGAGAGGAGATATTGTGTAATTCCTTATTTGAATTTGAAGTTTTTTTTTAAAGTTGCATAAAATGTATTATTTATAATTACGTAGGTAGGAATTTAAGTACATACTTACAAATTTTATGATTTCAGAGGAAATTTTGTTTCTTATATTTTAAATACGAGAAAATTTAGTATATTAGGATTGTGTTTGGAAAATTTGGTAGGTGTTTTGTTTGTCTACTTGATTAAATAAAATACCCTTCACACAGCATCCCCAAAAATATTACACATTATTTATTATAATACAAACTACTGCCTTCGTCTATTTCCGTATTCCGTGGTTAATGTATGTAAATAGTGAATAGAACAGGCCCTAGTAGGCTACCTTGTGGAACTCCATATGTAATCAACAATGACTTGCCAGTATGGTGATTCATTCTTATTTATTGTGTTCTATTACTCACATAATTTTTCATTACTTGGGAGTTCCTTGCCTGTCAATGTTTTCTTTTATTTTTAAAAGAAATTTTGTGGCAGATTGAGTGATATCATGTAAACAATTTTCTGGATAACCGATCATAAATTCATACCGATTTTTTTTAAATTTGAAAATGTTCTATCATTTTCAGCAGAAGTGAGAGGAACTTGACCTTACTTCGGGTACACTGACACGTCCACAACACATGGCTATTTTCTTCAGTGCTTGAGATTGTATTCGTAATTTGAACCGCATAGTATTTGGAGCATGATATCAACAAGTGGAGTTACTTGTTGATTGTAATAATTTAATGACGCAAACCAATATAAGTGTGGCGGGCAAGTCCGTGTTCCCGAAGTATGCTCATTTTTTCCTAACTTCTGTACCTCAGATCACATTTCTATGGATTTTATGTTCAGTGGAAATAACGCACATAAATTGAATGCAATTGTTTATTTGCTTACGCCGAGTTTCGAACTAGAGACCTGTGTCCAGAACCAATGAGCTTACTGCTATGCCAATGATGTGCAACTATTGTGAGGCTGAAGGCAGTGGGTTTGAATAAGATAGGGAAGATGAAGATTCGGAAAGTACCTGCTTATTCAGATCTGGTCACACTGACAATGCCATTTCAAGCAAACTTGTTTCGATTCTGAAATATGTTTTCAACAGTATCTACCTCTCTACAGCGCTGTGGAAACCTCGTAAAATTGCATACGGCAAGTTCGTTACACTTCATTTATAATTTTTATTGTTTTATTTTTATTTTTTATTTATACGACCATCACGAATTCACGCCCGGCAATCGCAATCTAAGTAGCCAACTACTCGCGCCTTGTGAAAGGTTTTTTTTTACATCAAAATACCAATACAAATAATTTCTATTATGATAAACTAGCCGACTTGTAGCCGGCGTTCTTGGGAGTTATCTTTAGGACATATACCATCGGGGACTTTTCTGTAGGCCGTTTTAAGATATACAATTCCGTATTACATTACTTTGATGTATCTCATAAGGTTTAGCCAGCTTTAGCAATGTAGGCGCTTGAAAATATTTTTTACGACTCTATTACAAAACATCGACTTTTCTTTTTTTTAAAATTTTTTTATAGTGAATACCTCACAAGAGTCCCAACTGCTCCCGTCTGGAGCCAGTGAGACTATGGCATCCCCAATTGGGGGATGTTGTGAGGCTGAAGGTAAGTGGGGAAGGGAAAGAGGAAGGTGGGGAAGTACCTGGCTATTCAGATCTAGTCACTAAACACGGCTAAAGCCATTTGGAGCAACGTTTCAATTCTGAATGGTGGTCTTACACCAGGGCGATACTGGTAGTATCTTCCACTCTGGAACGTGCCGCAAATATACTGTATATTATTTTAATTAATTAATTGTGAAATAACACAAATTAATCAAATAAAATTTAATGCGCACGCCGGGTTCGAACCCGCGACCTTCGGAATGGCAGTCCAATGCGTTACCACTGGACTATGCCGGCTATGCTATATAAATATAATATGCAAGTATTATATAGATAAACCTTCCGGAAGAAATTCTCTAAATGATAGTGAAAACTCTATCAAAATACGTTACTTGGTTTAGAAGAACAAAGCGCACAAACAGACAGACGTGGATGGCTTTATTTTATACTATTTACAGATAGTATAAAATAGAGTCACTATCCGCGTCTGTCTGTTTGTGCGCTTAGTTCTTCTAAACTATAAATTTTATATATACAGTCCGGAAACTCGTAGTACAAGCGGGAAACTGGTGAATCTACATCACATTTGGAGTCGATTTTGTAGTATATTTTTTTTTATTTGAGCTTTCGTTATCGAGTAAATCGAGTTTGAAGTTGATTTTTTTTTTATTTTATTTTTTTTTTTAATCAAATTCTTATAAATTATTACTTAAGATCAAAGTACCCAACTAATTAAAACTATTTGAAAGTAAAACAAATGAAGAAACTCGGATTTGAAGCATTATTTTGAAATCACCCTTCATTTAACCCGGTGTAATCATAAAATATTTCTGCTCTGCAGGGTTAAAACATCTGTTATTCAACCCTAAACACCAGAAAAAACTTTAACCCTAAAATAGCCAAAAAATATTTTTTTTTGGTTTTTTTTTTTTTTTGAAAATGCTCAAATCAAAAAACTTTATGTTTTTTTGAGTTCCCCATGTGGTGTAGATTCTCCAGTTTCCCGCTTGTACTACGAGTTTCCGGACACCGTGATATAATATATATATATGTGTAATACGTGGATATTATATTTATTGAAAGCAGAGAAAAATCGAGTAACGCCGGGTACTCGTAGCTAGTTTTATACTATTTAAAGAAGGTAACTTCGAAATTCGTGTTAATTCCTTACTAGCAAAAGTAATATTACAAATTCTAATGTTAAATCTAATCTAAAATCTAAAACTAGAATGTTTTCTCGTCAATTTCTTGCCGGCAAGCTATTTCCGTCAAGTTTTTCGTATTTTAGTTCAAGATTGTCGATGAAAATATGCGTTAAAAATGAAAAATGTTGATAATTCTTAGTCGAAGTATGAAATATGACCGAACGCAATAAGGTGGGATTAGCTCAGTGGTAGAGCAGCGTCCCGGAAAGGCAAAGGTCCTGGGTTCAATTCCTTGATGTGAGAATCGCTAATATTGTCTGTCTTCAATGATTACATATTACAATTTGAGGTTTTACTCATAGAGTTATTTTAAAATAAATATTACTCTAAATACAGGATTTTCCAATAAGAGGTGTTATTTTGATATTCAATCGTAAAAGAACAATGGTTTCGTTGCTTGTGTGGCACGTAGCCCCGTCTTGTTGAAAGTAAACGTCCAGATCAATACCATCCAATTCCGGCCATAAAAAATCATTAATCATCTCTCGATAGCGCAATCCATTCACCGTAACTGTTGCTCCAGCCTCATTTTTGAAAAAGTAAGGTCCAATGACTCCACCGGACTATAAACCGCACCAAACAGTCACACGTTGAGGATAGAGAGGCTTTTCAACAATAACTCTTAGGTTTTCCGAGCCCCAGATGCGACAATTTTGCTTGTTGACGAAGCCACCGAGGTGGAAATGGGCCTCATCACTCAAGATGATTTGCATTTGATTCACTCAACTGAATTTTGAAAGGCATACAAATGCAATATTGTCTTGAATCACTTGATTCTAATCTTCCGAAGTTACAGACATACTCACAACCTAAATTATTATTTTTGTTAAATTTGATTGATTCACATTAAAAAGAAATTAAGAAGAAAAGTGAAAGATTAAGTACATCAAGCGCTTCCGAGAGTATCAGAGAATATGTGAAGCGCGCGGAAGCTGGCAGATCTGGTCATAAAAGACGGCTAAAGCCATTTAATGCAACATGAACGATGGCCTTTCACCGGGGTGATATATATTGAGTATATCTACCAACCAATCTTGTGTACACTATTATTTTGTACTCTGGCTACCGTGAACGTGACGTACCATTAGATGTGCCACTAGGTCAACATCGGGTCACGGCCGAATGATTGTGAGCATATATTTATATTAGATAAGATAAAGCCTACTACTGAGTAACTAACACTCCGTTTCCCCGCAGGGGTAGGCAGAGAGGACGGAAAGCCAAACATCTCTGTGTTGGCACACACTCATTGCCTCGTTTACACTAATACTCGTATTCATATACACACTCGAGCAATTTTTGTCACATAATATTATATATGTTACAGCCAAAGTAATAAATCCTGATATTATACATATATACTATCCAGCCATTATTTATAATGTCTACCCAATTTAGACAAAGTGATAATTGACACAGAATTAATCACATTAACTAGCAATTTTATATAATATCTTCGAAGACTTAGATACAGTTATAAAACAGTAGGAATAGGTAAAGATTATAAAATTATATTTCAATTTGCCTTTAATTTATAAAGTAAATTTAAACTAGGTTGGGTTATTATAGGTTAGGTTGGGTTATTATAGGTTAGGTTGGGTTATTAATCTAACACTAAATGATCTAACACTAAATGTGCAGCCTTCGATTTTATATCAAATCTGCAGAAACATATAGATGACGGTGATTTTACGGCGGCAATATTTATTGATCTAAAGAAGGCGTTTGACACGGTGGATCATAACGTATTGATCGAAAAACTGAAGCATTTGGGTATTGTTGGTACACCTCTGGAGCTTTTCCGATCTTACTTATCAAATCGCTTTTCAGCAGTAGAATTTGGAGGAGAAATGAGTGAATTAGGTAAAATAACATGTGGAGTACCACAGGGATCAATTCTTGGACCGTTGCTATTCCTAATCTACGTGAATGACATAACAAAGTGGGGTATTAAAGGAACTATACAACTTTATGCTGACGATACGGTAATTTTTTACAATAAACTGAACCTAGCGGAGCTTGAAACGGAGATGAATGCTGATATTTCCCATCTCACAAACTGGTTGAGAATAAACAAACTAACTCTTAACGTAAAAAAAACCCATTATATACTTTTCGGTAACAAGAAAAATTTCAGCCTCGATATTAAAATTGGAGACAACTGGGATCTCCATATAAATCATATAAAAGAGAAAATTACCCCTATAACTGGTGTACTATATAGGCTTCAAGGATTACTACCCATTCCTTTACTAACTTCAGTATACTATGCCATGGTACATTCACACCTTTCCTATCTCTGCTGTATCTGGGGTTTTGCCTCAAAGAAATTGATAGCTGACCTGCAGGTGGTTCAAAACCGAGCTCTCAGAAATGTGTTTGAACTTCCATGGGACACTCATGTTAGGGACATCTATTCAGTTTCTGGTATTCTTCCAATTAAATCCTTCCTAAATATGAAATCACAAGCACCATCCTACAAATTACCCAAAAATCAACTCACACCAACATCAAGCCACTTTACAATCAAGACATCCACAACCACAATACTCGAAATAACAATAAAATCCGCATTCCTCAAACACACACTACAAAATATGGGTTAAAATCACTGAACTATATCGCCTATACACTATATAATTCGCTTCCAGATATGTACAAACACATCCACCATAATAAAAAATTGCAAAGCAATCATAGACATGTGAATTATGTCTGTGAAAGCAATGCTTTAAAAGAATATTTTTTAACTACATTTAAAAATGAAAATATGTAACTGTGTTGTCATTTCTTGTTGTATCTTATCCATGTTTTTTTTTCTTTCTGTACTTGTTTTCTATTGTTGTTTGTTCTACTTAACGTGTCATTATTTTAATTTTTATGCTGTATTGAATGTGAAACTTATATTTGATATCAAAATACCGTTGTAAAATTGTACCGACTCCCTTTACATATGAATTGTAAGTTCCTCCTGCCCTAAAATGAGTTCTGTAACTCATCGGGATTGCTCTAGCAAGAAATAAACACAATAAAAAAAATTATAGGTTAGGTTGGGTTATTATATGTTGGGATAGGTTGGGTTGGATTATTATAGGTTAGGTTAGGATAGGGGGGTAACAAGTCAGTTAGACCGTATTTATTACTTTGGCTAACTTTGACCCGATATTATTAATAATATCCGGATAAAGTGATTAATTTATCACATTGTTTAAACAATTTTGTTATTATATATAATGACCAGTCATTATGTATAATAGCTATTTAATCACTATGACTGTAACATATATGTATACACTCGTATAGTATTTTGAATTATATTTTCATTTTCAAAATTGGAAGTTTGGAGAATTCAGACTAGCGATAAAGTACCTATCTATAATATAATGATTAATTTAATCCCCATTTTCAAAATTGGCACTGATTTTTTTTGTAAAAATTCAGACAGTACTCATTGATCTATTATATTTAGATGAGACACGAAGCGAAAAAAATGGTTCCGCTTTTTTACGTCCAATCAGTCCAATTCGATCTCTAACGCCGAACGACCGGAAACTACCGAATCGGTCCTCGAGCACTGCTCATATAATGTGATAATAGTGGAACACGTTTCGACGAAATATTAGTACCCAATACCACCTCTATGACTACACCCTGATTTTTCACGGTTCTGCGCTAGTATACTATTATAATACGTAAAGATTTTTTTTTAAATGTTAAAACCGCAGAAAAGTCCCAACTGCCCGGAACCAAAGGAAGGTGAGAACGTGAAGGACTATTTACTTCTCTATATTTTAAAATAAGTCTATTTGAATTTCACTTGTGTTTTCGGGAATAAATTAATGAAAATCTTGGAACCTAAAATTAACCCACTTCACGACATCCGATCGAGTTGAAGCTCGACAGATACACTCGTTCTCCATGACAATGCATTCTATCAACTATTGATGGCAATCACGCAGACATATACCTACGCGTTTCTCTGAAATCGGATGAAATTACAGATGCTAATATACGAAATAAATTTCGTTCCTACCCGATTGGCATTTGGCGAGATGGTAAAGCTGTCAACCACAGTTCCTGGATAGGAAGGTTCAATACTCAATCGAACCAGATTTTCTTATTAATTTTTGTTTTTGTTGTTTAGGGGTTAATTTTTTGTATTAATTAAAAAAAAAATTTATTATCATCATAATTTCCGTTCCCGTCTTAATTATTGTAATGAATTTCAATCGATTATTCGTTGGTATTCCTTTTTATTGCTATTTTAAACATTATGATTGCGCTGGATACCACAATTACCCAGTTTTCCGTCAAATTTGGCGCATATCAAAATTGGTTACCAAGGATATTTGAGATATATCTATTATTGTACGCAATTTTAAAATCTGTAACCTCACTTATAATCTATTTCCATGTATTTATACCCGTGCAAATGGTTTTACGTAATAATTTAAATAAATGAATTACCTTTAAAATAAGTGTGTCGGACGAGTTTTGTTGGAAACCCTTTATTTTGTTGGCAACCAGTTATTTTGTTGGAAATCAGTAATTTTATTGGAAACCAGTTAATTGTTGGAAACCAGTTTTTTTTAATTATTGGAAATCAGTTATTTTGTTGGAAACCAGTAATATTTTTGGAAACCAGTTATTTTGTGGAAAATCAGGTACTTTGTTGTAAACCAGTTAATTCGATAGAATCCAGTTTTTTTTATGGAAACCAGTTTTTTTTAAGGAAACAACAGTTTTAGGTATAGTAGTAGGTATTATTGGAAACCAGTTTTTGTCGTTGTAGTGTTAACTCAGTTTACGTTAGAAATCTGTTTTGCTGTAAACCCACAATGGAAACAAGTTGTTGCGTTAGAAACCCATCGTTTTGTCATTTTGTTTGAAACCGTTTATTTTGTTGGAAACCAGATATTTTGTTGAAACCCCGTTACTTTGTTGGAAACAAATTGCTTTGTTGAAGACCAATCGTTTTGTTGGAAACCAGTTTTTATTTATTTATTAGAAACCCGTTTTTAGAACAACGAAAACTGGTTACAATCTTTACACATCTTGACAACTTACCCTTGTCAGAACCCGCTCTGGGTATTGCTGGAAGCCAGTTTTTTGTTGTAGTTTTAATTCAGTTTTGGTTACAAAACTGTTGTTTCGATGTAAACCCATGTTAAAAACAAGTTATTAGAAACCCGTCTTTTTGGTATTTTGTTTAAAACTATTTATTATATTTGAATCCAGTTGTTTTGCTCTTTATAAAATAACTTAAATAAATCTGTATTCAAACTCCGTTTTTATTACTCTAATAAGTGACAATAAGTGATTGATTGCTGCTTGTGAAAATTTACAAATAGTTTTTTTGGAAACCAGTTTTTGTTTTCCTGGAAACCAGTAATTTTTTTATTGGAAATCTGTTTTTACAAAAAATAATTTTGGTTGTCACGACCGTTGCATATATCTCGTCAACTTATTTGATGCAATGGAATGCATTATTTGGTAAGATAAATTTCTATATTGTTATTGGACAGTTAGAATGAGTTGCTATTTCTGTTAACTAAACACACTATGATATTTCCTGATAAGCTAACCAACGTGTCAAATTCTAGAAATCCATTGTTTCCACAGTTTAGTGCTGCGAGCGGACAGAATTATTCTTCCATATTGCTTTATGTACAAACTGTATACCTTCGCTTTGAGGCCACTGAATGACTTCATAGATAAACCGGTAGAACTGTGTTGTGTTGTGCCCAAACTAAACTCAACTTAGTCTTACATCTGGTAAATTTGAGCAAAAATTTTCAAAAATCAAAATTATTTCTGTAGCTGGTAATCAATTTTATAATTTTTTTAGGCCTATCTAGGGCCTAGGAGTGGAATGATCTGTCGATTTGAAAGCAAACTGTTTTTTTCTTTACATGAGAGCTTTCGACTCCTAGGCCCCAGATAGGGCAATAAACTTGATTATCTGCTTGATAAAAATTATTTCGAGCAAATAGACACGCCCACAATATACTACTATCGGATTATGTCTTCAGTGTGTGCTATATTGTATTTTCATTGCTTTAGTCACGGAAGTTTTTTTACTATGTATATCAAATTTCTATGCAGTTCGCTGTAGAAATAACAGTATCTTATTCGTTATAGATAACAATATCTTGGTTTCATATTGCTTTGTTTTCTTTCTGGAAGTTATAATATTATTATTTGGTGTGGGAACTTTTTATGCACAGAAGAAGCACCGCCATGACTGGATAACTCATCAAAATGATAAATTCGATAAAAAGTCATGAAAAGTGATGAAACAAAAACTAGATTCAACAGGTTAAATAAATAAGTTTTAGATGTTACTTTTTTTTCGTCGTTTTTAATGACTTTATTTCACTTTTTAACGGTGTATTGAATTGTCATTTTGAAGAGTTATTATGGAACCCTTTTAGTAATTCAGTAATACATTTTCTACCGATTTATAAGAAGTTTCTCGTTAACTAAAGTTTTTAAGTTATAAAAAAAAAAGTATTTTTAAAGAAAATATTTTGTTATGCTGAAATGTTAATTACAAGAAATTCCTTCGATACAAAAAAAAATCGCAAAGTAAGCTCTAAATATTATTTAATACACGTTTTATTCTGTTATTTAATATGTTATAGGCATAAAAAAATTCGCAGTGTATCTTTAAATGTAATTAAAGCATTTGTCAAGAGATTTTTGCTGTATTTCAAATGAGTCGTGTTTTATTAAATATTTTCACCATTTAAGCTTAAGGCGATTCACTACGTCGTGTAATATTTTAAATTGAGCCGCCGTCAATAACAATCCTTACGTAGATGGCGATAAGGTTTAAATTCCCGCTTAACACCATCCGCCTGTTTTGATTTATGCAAGAAAAAAACATGGCCAAATAGTGCCTTTTATTTTATTTTGTGGATGTTCAGGCATAAATATTTTATAAAAATCTTAATTTGCCACATTATACAATAAAATCATAACCGAAAATGGGTTCGTAAGTAGAAGATTTTGAACTTTAAAGCAGTTTTCATAGGCCTTTACATTATTTTTTTCTGGGCTTATAAAAAGACTTATCTAAAAAATACTCAATTATTTCAAAGGCCAAGATGTATTCTACTCGCAGTATTGAATTAAAGCATCTGAAACATTTCTAGGCGAACAAATTTTCAAACCAAAAACACATGATTTTGCATTACTACGTACTCTAACATTAGTATTTACATATCTCCCTTTGATGACCATCTTTGAACACTTACTACGGGCCATAAAGAGACCAGTTTAAGAATTTTGCACTGAGTTTAGCAGGGTTTTGTACTAATCCCTGCTACTAACATATACTACGGCGCATTCGATTATGCGTGAGTTTTTATATACCTAATTTATATAGACGTCCTTTATTTGAAAAAGGGACAAACATGCTTTTTTGAAAAACAGCGCCAACTCTTGTTTATTTATTTATTTATTTAGACGCCGTAAAAGGCTTTTACAATATACATGATTTATGTTTACAGTGGTTCACAGGAGCGAAACAGTATTATGTTAAACAGAATAATTACTGAGAAATTATGTTGAAAATTAAACAAAAATAACATCTGGTATCATTAGCATTTTTATTTTCAATCCGTACAGTAGTTTAGTATTGAGGTTATTGTTACCTTCAATATTGAATTTGGTTGAATTTGCTGAGAACTAAGAGTTAGCTCTATTGAATCAGGGCTGTCAGTAAGACATCTCATTACAATTTTGGGAAAAATTATAGTTTTGATTAAGTATATAAAATTATTAGATAACACTCTTCTGTCTGATATCTGATGTAAGTGTATAGTTTAGGTTCTGTGATAACTTATGAATAGAATGGTATTATGCCTAATAACATTGATAATTACGACAGAGGTATGTTATTATAGCCTTCTTATAACTATATTCCGTGCAGTTGAACACATCTACTACTTCTGAGAAAGCATTGCCAACTGCATGCAATCTAGGTATAAGCGAGTTTCTAAATGATGCAGTCCTGATATTGTTTTTAAAATTAATAAGAATTTTGGATCGAGTGGTTCTAGTGGGTATATGGAAGGTAATTAGGCTTAATATATCAGGGCTGTCTATAATACCATTGACAATTTTAAAAATAAAAGTAAATCGGAAATAAGTCTTCTATCTGAGAGTTTAAGTAAGTTTAATTCTTTCATCAAGTGATTGTAATTTATTGATTCTATAGGTAGACCGAGTTTATAGTTAATGTATCTTAGGAATTTATGCTGAATTTTTTCAATAGAATCGGAGTGGATTTTAAAGTAAGGACACCAAATAGGAATATCCGCACAGACTGACAGCCATAGCAATGCGAGGTGGAGTACAGCTAGTTAAAACATAATAATATTTGACAGGTCAAAATATTTTACCAATAAACGTAGATATAATATTTCTCGACGCCATCTAGTGGGAAATTCAGCACTAACAAAGATTTTCTCATCGATTCTGATCTCAAAAATAATAAAAAAATACAAGATTTTAGATTAGTCATAATATGTTCAGCCCATTTGGTACCATAGAGCCTGAGAAAACTGCATCCAAAGTTCGAACCCAAGTCTGAAATTGGTCAGAAGGCTAAAGTAGGCGATATTAAATATTTTTTGCTTCAAATTTTTTGAAATTTTTTAGTGATTGGTATGAAAAAGCTATTTGGCCGTGGGTTTCTCATCACCGGATAAGAAGTTCTGATAATATTATAAATATTTTCATTGAGAATATTACCAATATTATTTTCAGTTTTTTTATATAGTTTATTTATAGTATTTGTTTAATCTGACCAATTTTTTCTTTTTAGCTCCAAGGACGATGAAATAGACGGAAGTTGCATCGTGCGTGCCAGAGGACTCCCCTGGCAGTCATCAGATCAGGACATCGCCAAGTTCTTCCGAGGGTTGAATGTGGCAAAGTAAGTTGTGATCCCTTTTTTTCTTGAGTCTTTTCCTCATTGATGAAAATTCTGACTCCTCGCATTTCTGCGCATGAAGAGCCAAGGACACCGATGTTCCGGACCCCTCTGATACTTGATCACTCCAACGCATCGGCGATCTTCGACTGCATCTCTTGCTGCTGTTTTGGATGTTATCGTCATTAATTTCTGTGTTGCTATGCCATGTCGTAAATAACTAAAACCGGCCATTATTTTGGAGTTGTCCAGGGAAGACTCGAAACGCAATTACGGAGATGATTGTCATCCACAAAACCCTCATCAATATTAATAGAGACGACGGAGCTAAGCATCATAGTTCTTGGTATCCGGTACTTTATTGCTATACCAAAACTAAACGCCGAAAACCACATTAATTTTAACTATATATCGGCCTTAAGGGGATTCTTTCATTGCCCACAACACAAACAGGCGTAAATCATTTTTAGAAATTATTTTAGAAGAGACAATACGATACCTAATTCAGCGTTGGGTTCATAGACATCCAATGTGATCCAAAGGGGAACGAACCAAATTGCGCGGAGCGGGAAGGCGGTGCCTCCGTTTTCGTTTCTGTGACAATTATGAATCTGAGAGTATACAGGCAACTCGCATTCTAATATCACTATTTGGTCCTCAAAAATAAATCTGCTTACGAATTACTAGCCCTTTTTACAATGGCGCGCAAATTGCTGTAAAAAACTTAATCACAAATCGAGTAAACATAAGTTTGGTCTTGTTTCTAAAATTGAATATTTTGCTAATTACACTTTTACAAATGTGTTATAATTTGCACACTTTACTCATTTTTAGCGTCGGTTCGGTTAAAAATGAACATTCACATCCTGCGCAGAAAAGTCTTTTTTTTTTTTTTTTTTTTTATTTATTTAAGGAGAAAACACAGATACAGACAGTAATTAAAAGATAATTTTCTTAAACAATAACTTGAGAATTCGCCTGCATCCTAACTATTTCTCACTGATTGACTGGTAGATAACAATTTTAAATATTTTTTTACATGTAAATAAGGTAAAAATTTTGTATATAGATAATGCTCAGTATCAAATAAAAGTGTACACATATTTTGTAAACAAGTTTAGAGATAGATCATAAAAAGTACTTAAAGAGTATAGTGAATGAAGTAAGTACACATTTTCTTTTTTTTATAGTAAAACAGACTTCAATTTCCTGCCAAAAGTACTATATGTATCAAAAAATATGTCGGAATCCTTCAGGTTTTGGTTTTTATTATACAATTCGCACATTCTTCTGATTGGATCTCTGACACCAGCATTTGTGCGCGTCCGGCTAATATGGAATAAGTCGTTAAGCCTCGTCGTTCTGAGTGGTATTTTAAAGTTTATTAGATTGAGTAAGCCAGGACAGTCGATAAAGTTATTACAGATTTTGAACAAGGTCATTAGGTCAAGGTAAGTTCGCCGGTTAGTAAGAGTGGAGACGTTATATTTCGAGAGCATATTTGTGTATCCCCGTTTAGGTGCGCTCATTCTGTGGTTGAGGTAACGCAGAAATTTCTTCTGGATACTTTCAATATTTTCTTTATAGATATCGTAAAGTGGAGTCCATATGGAGGTGCAGTATTCAAGTTGAGAACGGACCAGCGTATAGTAAAGCAGAAGGTAGGTTTCAGGCTTTCGAAATACGCGGCTGTTTCTGATAACAAAGCCTAGCATGCAGTAAGCTTTATTCACAATGTTTTTAATGTGCGCATCGAAATGAAGTTTGGAATCAAAAAGTACGCCAAGATCCCTTATACAGTATATAAGTCCCACAATGGACTGTGCTACAACCGTTGCCTTACTTTAGTGAACATTACTTTTCTGCGCAGGGTTTGGTTATTTCAATGTGCGCTCTTCTGTGCTATTTTGCATATAAATAACTTCAAAAATCTTCTTTAATCAAAAATTTGCACCATCTCGTGCACCTATGCCCGTTCTTGATGAACTAAGGCCGATACAAATCCATAGCCGTCACGATGCAACTCACCGTTCGATGGCTACTGCGTGCCTTTATGTTGACAAAATTGGAGTTAGAAGTTTCAATCGATAAAAGTTTATTCAAAGCATTCTTCAACTCTCCTGGTGCCGAAAGTATGGTCACGTGGTTTGCCTCTCGTCCAAATGATGCCCAGATTTTAGGAAAGTTTATCAGTCGTCTATGATTGGATTCTAATGACTTTGTGTGTTGCAGGGGCGGAGTAGCTCTCTGCTTATCCCCACAGGGCCGCAGGAACGGAGAGGCGTTGGTCCGCTTCGTCTCCATGGAGCACCGAGACATGGCGCTCAAAAGGCACAAGCATCACATCGGCAGCCGGTACATCGAGGTAAGCGCGTCAATCTCATTACTTATTTGATGTAAGACAATAATTCTGTTTCGATCTTCGCTAACAATACTTCTTCTGTTATTTTCTGACGTATCCGTTCAAATAGAATAATGATTTTAATAACACAAAACATTCTTCGTTGGTACAACTCCGAGCGAAACAGCACTGTGCTACATAAATATTTATCCTAACATCTCACAATACCGACGATGATATGTCAACAAATCTGCTGTGCCGTCCACTGTATTGTTTGTTTTATAATATTGGAGTGAGCGAAAGACAAGTTTCCGATCAATTGTCGCCATAGAATAATGCAAGACTGTCATAACATCAAAGTATAATAATTACTTTTTTATTGTCTGTTGAATGGTATTTGCGGATATATAATTTATCATGCTAAACATCTGTTCAAAAAAGAAATCATCAAATCAAATCGAGCCAACTTGTGTTACACCTCATGTAATTAACACTGTGTCGGAATTTTAAAGATGGTCTCCACGGTCGAGCAGTTATGAGGAACAGATGAAATATAAAATAATAATGACTAAAAAAAGGATGGGCGTAAATTTGAATTACAAACGACCGACTTGTAAGAAGATTTTGTAAACTTGAACGTAAACACACGGGAGAGTTACTAGAATTCACGGAAGACTAACCGAAATGTCCTGAAACATCAATAATGAACCCTGGTGAGACTGGTAAAATAGTCAGCTTTAACAAGCTAGACGGATGTATAGTCCTTTGAGAGCGATAACTCAACCAGTCGGCGTATGATGCTTTGCGGTCGAGTCTAGGCCCGCCAAGCGTTGATTTTGAGCTTGATTTTGTGCTTACAATTAGTAATTAGCAAAAGAGTAAATATCTTTTAAAACTTGAATTATTTTTTTTGGTTTGACTGAAGATTGATCCTTCCACCCCAGGGACTAAGCAAAATGAGTGAACCTCGCTATTACTTGTCAAAATCTCTTCTTACCAAATCCTGATAAATAAATTTTTATAACGTCATCCAATTTTAGAGAAATGAGAGAGTTGCAGATAGAATGCATTGTTATCGACAACGAGTCATCTGCCGAGTTTCAGGTCGATCAGATGTCGGAAAGTGGGTTAATTAATTTATTCATATTTATGCTAGTGCGCCCTACTCTCGAATTTGGCAGCCATCTCTGGTCCGGAGCCCCTAAATACCTGAAAAAAACCCTTGACTCTGTGCAAAAACGGGCGGTCCGTTTGATAGATTCCCCAATCTTAACAAACGGACTGCAATCTTTAGAGCACAGGCGTCAGGTAGGTATGCTGTCCTTGTTCTATCGGTATTACAATGGAAGATGCTCTGAGGAACTAGCGTCATTGATCCCTTCGGCACCGGTGCGTAGTCGGGATACACGCCAAACGCGCGCCCAACATTTGTACACGGTTGACATTTGTCACATGAGAACGGGTCGCTTCTACGATTCGTTCTTAAGTTCAACAGCTCAGCTGTGGAACGAACTGCCGGCCTCTGTGTTTCCTCCCTCTTACAACATGGGACTCTTCAAGACCCATGTTCACTCCTTATTCTCCACAAAAAGACCCTCCACACAGCATCCCCAAAGATGACATAGGCCCTGAGGGAAATTATTTTCTTCAGGGCCTCCTGTGTGGAGTTAATATAAAAAAAAAAATTCATTCCGGGAAACAAAAGAGTATGTATGAATGTGAATGAGGCAAGGAGTGTGTGGTGTGACCGAGTTGTTTGGCGGTCCGTCCTCTCTGCCTCCCCCTGCTGAGAAACGCCGTGATGGTTAGTTAGTTAGTTCAGCAGATTACTGCATATATATTTGAATAGAATCTGTTTATATTTTGATAATTTTATTAACCTTTATAACATCAATACCATTTTTGAAAATGTCGCGCACTTACGCGCAAGGAATTTATATTGTTTAAATAAGATGTTGACTTTTCGACCTATTTTATTTATTGACTGCAGATTAAGTGTTATCTCAAAGTATATAGAAAATATTTATTATTGGTAAAATGTTCCTATCCGTGCATAGCTATGAAGTGCTCTAAATTAACAAAGATAAATTGCCTAACATTGCCTATTTATTGCCGAACATTTTTTGTCTTAGCCGTGAACAGTCTTGCAGGGCAAGGTGTTGGCTGTCAATATTTTTACATCCTGCCGAAATTACCGTAATGTTTAACCCCTCTGGCTAATTTGTTCGGTTTAGCGAACAAACTGCTATTTTGTTGTCAATTTGTTCGCTTTTGGGAGCAGCTCATATAGAAATCGTCGTGTCGTCTCCCTAACTGTTATATTGAGAAATATGATCTAAACCAGAGGTTCCCAAACATTTTTGCCCCGTAGACCACTTGCAAAATAATTTTTTTTCCGTAGACCTCCTGCCTGCCGAATATTGAATTTTCCTAAAACTATTAACGTCCCATGTGATAATCAATTCTCTTTTTCGTAAGAAGATTCCCTTCCCTTGCCTGCCCTATAACCGGGTGGCGGCATAGTTCCTCTGTCTTTACATTGTGTAGACAGGGGCGCCCTTGTGAGGTATTACACCAAATGAAAATGGAGCAGGATAAGCAACGGGAATTTCTTTCTGTAGCTGGCCCTACAGAACTGCCCCTTAAGTTCTTTGTTAGCGCTTATTCCGGTCAGTTCTTCTTGTCACATGATATCCGATTCTTCAACATTCCACTTCCACAGTAAAAATGTCCTCAAACTTAGTTTTGAAGTCTGTGTGAAGTACCTTTAAATGTTGAACGTCATTATTATCCTGGACGTTTTTCAAAAACAAGTTGGGAATCTAGGAAAATACACGACTTCCAATGTGCAATGTTTTGCTTTAATATATTAATACTGACGAGAAAAGAAACGTATAATTTTATTTATATACCTCAATAAACTTTTCGAAATATCACATAAGTAATTTCTCAGTCGATTATTAGTATTACATAAACTGTATTATTTGTGTTAGGTGTATTGTGTCATTTACGGAACTCCCAAATATTGAGTTGAGATAAATGGGGGTCCGCTTGTATGTACCCCCATATGATTCTCGTTGACCCCTAATTTTTTTTCTCGCTGATATAGACCCCCAGGAAGCCGATATCGACCCCTGGGGGTCCATATAGACCACTTTGGGAACCTCTGATCTAAACGAAAGAGAAAACACGACACTCTAGATTCAAATCTAGAAGTTAGCTATAGTATAGTAAAAATGTACATCTCTGTGAAACTAAGGACGGGTTGTTTCGGAGAATTTGAACAATTCATCAAATTTCAACGTTCATTTTCGGGGTCTGTGAAAGTCCTATGCAAGTTCTGTTAATATAATATCATTATAGGTTATTGGCTTGACAGAACTGAAATAAAAACAGAACTTGAAAAATCTTTCCCATAACTGGAAAATGAACGTTGAAATTTGATGAATTATTCGAATTCTCCGAAACAACCCGTCCTAAATGTTCCGACCGCAAATTTATGAAACTTTTTGATTTTTTATTAATTATTTTAATATGAAATGACAAAAAATGAGGTGATAGTAATGTATATAATACATTTCTCTAAATAATGTGTATTTTTTATTGTTATCAGTAATTTTAGTTCAATGTTTGGATTTTTAAAACTTTGTTTGAATTTAAAATATTAATATTTCAAAAAATTATATGTTCATTTTTGACAATTAAATTTGTAAGCTTTTTTCATCACCTTTCTAAAACAGTTTTTAGTTTTCGGATTCGTTTAGAAATATTCCGTTTATTTAGATTTTATTGCTAAGCGGAAATACACACAAATTCTCCGACCTTCTGACAAATGTAATGATCAATATGTCAGAGGCCTGAGGGGTTAAGATAAATTCATAACGCCAAAAGACTTAAACTTGAAATTATTAATACCTACCGCAACTCCGGGCAGTTGGTACTTTTGTGCGGTAATTTTATTTATTTTATGTTAAAGAAACAAACAGTACATTGGTTACAGTGATGAAACAATTTACAGATGTTAAATATTTCAAGGTGGGTACCTACGATATGTTTCCCTGTAATGTCTCATATGAGTCGTCTAATTTCTATACCCGCTATATCAACTTTCATTGATTTGGAGAAAACCGCAAAAAACTGTCACATCTCTAGCGTACATAAGTAATTGCATTACCATTTTTTATATAATGAATTGGAGTAATAACATTTCGAAAAGCATTTATTTTTCTATATATGTCTAGCAATAATTAAGTAATTTCGATAAATAAAATGGATAAAGCCACAGACATATGAATATATAGACTAGAAATTAAAGGTGAGGGGTAAAATCAACTGTTGAAGAACGAAGGGGGTAAAGCTGACTGTGATTCGTCAATAAATCAATCTGACAGTATATAGGCATCTCGCATTATAATATCACCATTTAGTTCTTAAAAGTAAAATCTGCTTTTGAATGAATAGACATTTTTACATGGGAGCGCAAATTACTCGCCACGTTATGAACAAATTTGCGAAGTCCAAATTCGGCAAAAAAAAATTTCTTCTATTTTCAGAGTCGAATATTTTGTTTACGTATTTAGTTAAGACACTTTTATAAGTGTTCATAATTTACTTCCCAGTAACAACGATGCGCACACTTGAGAATTGCTACATTCGACCAATGTTGGCTCGATGTGATAGTATATGTTTCTACAACTGATTCATATTATACGATGTGAATAAGCTTAAAATGATGCTTACATATGGAATGTAATACGACAATTGGGTTTATTCTCTTTTTCACATCTATTTTTACAAGTTTTCATATCACAAGCCACATTTTGCCGTGTTATTTCATAAAATGCCTCGACCATAGCTCGACGCTAGTTCGAACAAGAATGATGACGTCACATTCTCAAGATTCACGGGAAGCCATACGCGAGCCCAGCCGGCTCCAATGGAACCGGTATGGGGAGTGGGGAATAATACGCTTTTAATCACTTAGTGCAGGTCTACTAATATTCATATGTCTATGGATAAAGCGGATTTTGATACTCACTTCGTGATAAAGAGGCTTTTGAAAGTCAACTGAGCCGACATGGCTGGTTTAGAAACACACGCGTAGATCATTTTGACACACGAGCGCGGCGTCAGAGTGGCGGCCATATTGTATTTTGGCAAAATAACCGCTTGTGATTGGTTGAATCCGATATAGCGCGTTTTGATAGTAACTTTCTGTATGATATAGCGGATTTGGTTTCTCACTCGCAGTTTTAACATGGTTTTTGGTCGTGATAAGGAGGGTTTTGAAACTCAATTTTAGGCTCCTCTGGTTGCTCGCAAAAACGTGAACAAGATGTCATACTCAGATCATTTTGTCAAAAAATCGGATATAGCGGGTATAGAAATTATAGGATTCATATGTGGTATGTATATTCAGTAATTACTGGGTGAAGTGTGTAGTTTATAGAGGTGTGTGTGTATGTGAAAGTTTGTGTGTGTATATGTATGCGCATTGAACAGTTTATAATATTATTGACATGATGCCATTTTTAAATTTGAGCAGTGAATCTGAGAACATGTCGATGTTTAGACAAATATTATCGAATGTGTGAAAAGCATGGTTGATTGTGGAATTAGAAGCTGCATTTGTTTTGTAATTAAGCGTGTGGAATAGCGCTGGATGTCATATACGTCTCAAAGGTATTTTAAAATTAATTAGGTACAGAAGTTTGGTACAGTCGATGTTATTGTTTAAAATTCTATGTATAAATGTTAAATCAGCTACAACTTGCATTTGACGCAAAGTTAGAAATGTACATTCAAAGTTATTGTTGAATATTTGATAAATTTGTTTTGAATACGTTTTATGCTATCGATGTACAGTTTATATTGTGGATTCCAAATTGGCGAAGCATATTCCAGTGTACTTTTGACTAATGCAAAATATAACATTGCGGTTGTACGCGGATTACTGCGGACAAAAAGGTAGTTGACTGATGACTGGCCTACAGGCACTGAACAAACAGTTTCAAGATGTGTGATCTATACCGTTTGTATCACAATTTAATGTCAATTTACTTAAGACCTTTTGACTCGTAGGTCCCAGGCAGACCAATGAAATCTGTTTTAAGGAAGAATTTCGTATTTGTTCAATTTCACCAGAACTAAAGAAAAATTGAGCTTATCGTAAGCACTTGGACACGCCCACAACAAATTTCTATCGGTTTATATCTTTAGTGTTTGTTAATAATAATATTTTGATGATTTTTATAGCGTCGTTTTTGTGCAAAATCACCTCAGGGGCGCTGTACAAATATATAATACATCTTCAATGATTTATGTTATTACTAACTATATATATATATATATATTTTTTTTTTAAAAGAAAGACAAACATTCCCAGGTTACGAATAACCCAACAATGTTTGAAAATCTCCTACTACCACCACAGAAAGCCGAAAATGTTGCTTGTGTTGTGATGGAGGACTTAGCCAGCCGAGGAATCGAACACGCGACGCTCGGGTGAGACCCAAGCGCTATGCCCACTCAACCACTGACCGGTCAAAATATATATTTATATTATTTACAGTACCATACTTACCTGGTAGGTCACTTGAGATTAACACTTAATTAACATTAACTAATTGTTTATTAGCGAAATTTAGATACAGGATTTAGGACATCATTGGAAAATTGGTTATAATTTAACATTCTCTCAGGAATGGTATATTTAATTTAAGCGTATGACAGCTTAAAAAGGTAAATTTTTAGTTTAGACCTGAATTCTGTTGGACTTGTTATGTATCTTAGTTCCGGAGGGAGTTTATTCCAAGCCTTCGGCCCAGATACTCCGAAAGCGCGATCATAAAACATAGTATTTGGCTTGCGCTTAGGTTCTATCAGTCTGCCTCTTTTGTCTTTGCTTTTTAGAAAAATGCGCAACGAGTACTGACGACGTGGTGATTCAGCTGGGTCATTGCACCCTCATAAATACAGGGTGTATCAGTACAAACCCGAAAGATTTTATCCACTGATTTATGAGCGTTTTTGGAGTAAAAAAAAAATTCCATCATATTTCGCCACTGGGTACAACCTAGCGCATCATATGATACATACTTCGTTGTGTTCCAGAAGCACCGTACATACGAGACAGATTACTTATCACATTATCTGTTATGACGTGTAGCGTTACGATCAAAGATATTAGAAGAACGAGATGTGCTATGCGCAGTTCGTACTGAGTGGAATTGTTTTGCCGAGTGTCGCCGGTTTTGTTCACCAATACTACTGCACACCTTCGCTTACGCTAAGGCATCGCTAAGGTATCCGCACTAATACATAGAACAGATTTCTGTGCGTACACGTCCCGATACCGTTCAAAGTACCCTAATTAGGTAGTACTCCGCCTACGGTCCGGCGGCCAACATAGCATATCTCGTTCTTCTAATATCTTTGGTTACGATCAATATATGTTTAGGAACAACTTTTTCTTTTTAACTTATTTTGAAGGTAATACTAATAAATCTAAATGAATAATAAACAGTACAAGTAAATACAAATCGGAACTTTTTATCCGAGACACTATCTAGGTTACAAACCAATTTTATTAGAAACTTTGTTTCCATTTAAAAGGTAGATGTCAAAACTATGGGAAAAATTAGTTGCAAGATGATATTGTTAATTCTGAATTTGAAAATGACGTTTAATAAATAGGTAATATGGTCAAGTTGTCCCGGTAAAACAAAAGATCCTGGGTTCAATTCCTAGTTGTGACTGTCATCTTTTTATTTTTCTGTGTCTTGTTCTGTTTCCTGTTTTTTTTCGTATTTTTTAATATATATTTTTTTTTTTTTTTTTTTTTTTTTATTGAAAAAAAATATCATCAAACAGTAAAAATACGTCTATATTTTTAGCTCCAAATTTTCTCAGGAATCGACGCATCCTGTATATTGCGTAATATAATGATATAGTGGCTGAGTTGACAAATGCATCGGGTTACATCTTCTGCTTATATTGACGGTAGTAGGAGTTTTTCAGACATTGCTATTCGCAACCTGAGAATGTTTGTCTTATTCATTCCTTCCGGCTAATTTGTTAATCTAAACGGTGTTAGAAAGAGAAAACACCACGCTTTATATTCAAATCTAGAAGTTAACCACAGAAGAATTAAAAAGTACACCTCTATGAAACCAAAGATTCTGAACGCAATTTGAAAAAAAAAAATTATGAAACTTCTTGAATTTTTTATGAATTGTTTTTATATGAAACGACAAAAAAGTGAGGTGGCAGTAATTTTTGTAATACATTTGTCTAGTAAAATGCGTGTGTTCTTTTAAAAATATATTTCTTTGTTGTCATTAATTTGAGTTACAAAAAACGTGTGCAATTTTTATTTATTTTATATGTTTGCATTCAAAATAATAATATATAAAAAAAAAGTTTTTTTCTAATAATAATATTTGAAAGCATATTTCATCACCTTTCAAGAACAGTTTTTAGTTTTCGGATACGTTCGGAAATATTCCATTTATTTGGATTTTATGATAAGCGGAAATACTCCGAACTTCTGTCAAAATATGGCCGAGGCTTCTAGAGTTAAAAATGAAATCTTCAAATTCTAACCGTTTTTTTTTTCTGTTCCGCAGGTGTACCGTGCCACCGGTGAAGACTTCCTGGGGGTGGCTGGGGGTGCCACTAACGAGGCAGCAGCCTTCCTGTCACGGGGAGCGCAGGTCATCGTCAGGATGCGCGGTCTGCCCTACGACTGCACTCCCACGCAAGTTGTAAGTTGACACTTTTTAAAAACTACCAAATTAGAAGGCTGCGTGGAGGGTCTTTTAAGGAAGTTAAGGAGAGGAGCTTCTGAGAAGGATAAGTGCAGGTTGGAATCTGGGGGTCAGTGTGTCCAGGAGTGACGGCTGTATGAATCCCAATCTGCAGCTGGTGGGCAGAACCATCCGCCACCAAGACCTGGTAAAACCTCACCCCATGAACCCAAGCATCCCTGGTAAGTCATCAAACCTAGCGAAACACTTGAGGTGACCTACGGTACAAATGTTAGGCACGCATTTGGCGTGTTTTATAACTGTGCACCGGTGCCGAAGGAATGAATCAATGACGCCACAGGGTCTCTGGGGAAAGTTCCATTGAAATTCTGGTAGAACAAGAACAGCATTCCCAGTTGACGTCTGTTTGCTGCTCCAGCTGTTGATGTTTGCTTTCTACTTTCCACTTCCAGCAGCTATTTATATAGTCTTGCAAGTTCTCTCAGTGAGTTTCTATTATCACACTGAGTAATTTCCCGACTACCTGTTTAGCAAAACTAAAAAACTAACCTCCCTTTTGCTCCTTTCCAGTTGGAGTTCTTCTCGACAGGTGCCAACCCTTGCTCAGTGCTGGACGGCGCTGAGGGCGTGCTGTTTGTGAAGCGTGCCGACGGCCGCGCCACCGGAGACGCCTTCGTGCTGTTTGCGCGCGAGGAGGACGCGCCTAAGGCTCTCGCCAAGCACCGCGAACTCATCGGCACCAGATACATCGAACTCTTCCGGTCCACCACTGCGGAGGTGCAGCAGGTAATATACACTTTGTTTTTAAACTTATCAACGAGGACGTCGCATAAGTGTGATACTTCATAGGCTATTCCTGTTTGCGAATGTCATGTAATATATGAACTCCACACACCGGAGACCCTAGTAAAAGATAAATACCTTCCCTCGGGGCGGTGAAAAGGAAGAAGAGGAAGCTCTTGAAAGTAAAAGGGTATGCAATGAGGCGAGAGAGTCCGGCTTGAGAGATCAAAGGGTCTCCTTCAACTGACCTCTCCCGATCTGGCGCCACGCAGTTGTTGGGCAAACACAACCATCAACAACAAGACCTGGACAAATCTCACCCCATGAACCAGGTCACCCCTGCTAAGTCACCCAATGTAGCTTCCCAAGTTATCCAATGAATAATGAATGGTTTCCGATGTTGCAGTACGGAATGTTGCATCCCAAATTGAAATTGATTTTGCCATTTTAGACCTTCCGACTCCTAGGCCCCAGACAGGCCAGTAGTATTAGGTATTCTGTTCAATGATGAGTTTTGGAATCATAGTTGACATTTTCAAACACTTTCGCATAGTTTTATTTTTTGAAAATGACAATTTTTTCAAATTTAAATTAGACTGCATTAACAAAATCCCAATATAAATAATTTTATTTACCCAACATTTTGCAAAAATGTGTATTCCATTTTCGTTTGTATATTGTCTTCAATATTTAAAATATTCAGTGGAATCAGAACTTTTGCTTCTTCAGTTTAAAAGTCAAAGTAAATCATTTCTCTACCTTCCATTCAAATAATCACAACACTTGCTGATAAGCCAAATTATTTATATCTGTATAAGTAATATATTTTTTTTCATTTCATTAACATTTCTTTATGTAATAATGTGTATTTCCTGGTCATAAAACTATTCAATATTAATTTGTTTAGCAAGCGTAAACAGGAATGTGTTGGTGAGTTTCATTATGAATTTTGTCTATATATTTTACTACGGATAGATAGATATGTGTTATACTGTTTTAATTCAGCATAAAATTGTTTAAAATTAAGTTGACAGTGGACAGTTATTATGCTGTATCATTATTAATTTGACTATCTCTGTGACCCAGCTGTTAAGAATTTGAATCATTCTTGCATATATAATTAATTATTACAGGAAATTTTTCAACATCCTCTTTCCAACAAATATATACTCGCAATAGGTAACAAACTAGGCTAACTGTCCGATATATATAGGGTTTTCCAATAAGAGGTGTTATTTTGATATTCAAAGAAACTTTTCCCGTAAAAGATCAATGGTTTCGTTGCTTGTGTGGCACGTAGCGCCGTCTTGTTGAAATTAAACGTTGTCCAGATCAATACCATCCAATTCCGGCCATAAAAAATCATTCATCATCTCTCATAGCGCAATCCATTAACCGTAACTGTTGCTCCAGCCTCATTTTCGAAAAAGTAAGGTCCAATGACTCCGCCGGACCATAAACCACACCAAAAGTCACACGTTGAGGATAGAGAGGCTTTTCAACAATGACTCTTGGGTTTTCCGAGCACCAGATGCGACAATTTTGCTTGTTGACGAAGCCACCGAAGTGGAAATGGGCCTCATCACTCAAGATGATTTGCATTTGATTCACTCAAGTGAATTTTAATAATTTCAATGCGTTGTTGAAGCGTGTATCGTTCCATTTTTATTAATGGCGTAGTTTCTACTTGTCAAATGTCAAAAAATGACAGATTCAAAAGTAACATCTACCGAAATAGCGGGCTATTCAAAATAACACCTCTTATTGGAAAACCCTAATAATAAATAATAATAATTGGATGACTTGTATAGCGCCTTTTTTATCCAAAATCACATCATTATTCACAGATTCGAATGACGGATACTAATCTTTGACTTTATAAATAAATAAATCGTTATTCTATGGATAAGCTATTAAGAGGATAATGAAATACCTAATAACTAATAATTTATAATACATTTGAGACACGTTCCAGAGTAGTGATATCCTAGAAAGTAATTTTACCTGTTGAACACAGGTGTTTTGAAAGAAATCAATAATGGAATCAAAAATCAACTCTAAAGTGTTTCAAGTGCAATCAATTCTGTTAAAAAAATTTATGCACTTTCTCATGGCATACATCTTTAAATTCCACTGCCAGCAGCGCATGAACAGTTTTTCGGCGGGAATTTTTTTTTGGCACTGGTGCACCAACGATTTTCCAGAGGTGACTCATAGATGGCACTAGATAGTAGTTTAAGAGGCTACCCATAGATGGACGTAGCTGTTGATAATGCGAGGATTGAGTCTATAATAAGTAGAATTGCAAACTTAAGGTCGTCAGAGTTCTAAAAGTTTTGTTGACCCTGGCGATTTATTTATAGAGTTGTGAGACAAACCTGGAGTTACTACAAGAGTGAAAGACGACCATTTAGAATGGAAACGTCGGGTTTTAACCGCGTTTGGTAATCAGATCGGAATAGCCAAGCAATTCCCAAATTTCCTCTTCCTCATCTCGTTTGTCTCCCTGCTATCTTCAACCTTACAACATACCCCATGTCGGAGATGCCATAGTCCCACTAACACCAGACGGTTGGGAGCAGTTAAAAAATATCACTAAATTGTCCATCACTAAATATATGTCGATTTACGTTGATTGCTTATCGAACCGTGGGACAACGAGCTTTAGTCAATTCATGTTGCGTGTTATAAATCGATCCGATCATCGCGGGCGGCGTTAGATAAATAGGTAAAGCGACCTCGATCGATAGGAACGTTTCACATAGCCCAAAATGTTACCTAGGATGTGTATAAAAATATTAATTTGTCCCGGGATCTGTTAACGAAAATTTGTTTGTTATTTTATTCCTTAGAGAATTGGATTCTTTTTTTGGATGATCTGTTTATGAATTTAGAAATTATTTGTAAGGTATATCAGTGAATAGTCCTCGATATTACAGCCAACCGTTATTTGAAGATAAGCCTGAACTAAACTAACATTAGGTATCATTATAGCTGAGAACTCGCCATTTTCATGATCGTTATAACCCATTTAGACTGTATATAATATCGTCTGTTAATGTTTCTGTAGGTTTTGAACCGCTCGTTGGATCCAAAGACTTACGAGACCCCTCCGCCGCTGATGGGGGCCCTGCCCCCCGTGCCTTTGCTTCCCCAGCATGTCATCACTTCGGGCACGCTGAAGGACTGCATCCGGCTGCGGGGACTGCCGTACGAGGCCCAGGTGGAGCACATCCTCAAGTTCCTGGACGACTTCGCTAACAATATTGTGTTCCAGGGGGTACACATGGTGTACAATGCTCAGGTGGGGCACTTTGCTTGGACTGGTATTTTAGGACATTGTCACTTTTAGGTAGTAGAGTTTTTGGATAGTGGCATTTTTAGACATCGACACTTTTGGGCAGTGACATTTTTGGACAATGTCACTTTAGGGTAGTGGCATTTTTGGACATCGTCACTTTTGGGTAGTGACATTATTGGGCAATGTCACTTTAGGGTAGTAGCATTTTTGGACAACGTCACTTTAGGGTAGTAGCATTTTTGGACAATGTCACTTTAGGGTAGTGGCATTTTTGGACATCACTTTTGGGTAGTGGCATTTTTGGACAATGTCACTTTTGGATAGTGACACTTTTGGACATCACTTTTGGGTAGTGGCATTTTTGGACAGTGTCACTTTTGGATAGTGACATTTTAGGACAATGTCACTTTAGGGTAGTGGCATTTTTGGACTATGTCACTTTAGGAGAGTGACATTTTTGGTCATCACTTTTGGGTAGTGGCATTTTTCCTACAGCAATGCTTTGGAGTCACATTTTTGAACAGTGACCGATTTGAACTGTTGTGTTTTTTGACATTGCAGTTTATGAGCTATTGGACAAGTAGTGTCAATAATGATAATAATGTAAAACTTGTACAGCGCAGTTTTGTGCTGTTTCATTTCCAGGGCGCTTAATTTAGTATCCAGTGGTAATATTCTTAAAATTACTCGCAACAGTGCTCCTACGATTTGGACAGTCATTTTTGAACTGTAATAATTTTGGACAGTTGCCGATTTGGGCTGTGGTAGTTTTAGATAGTGGCACTTTTCTTTTGTCAAATAAAGTATTGCGAGAGATGTATTTACGACAAAAAAAAACAAATGCAACTTGGTAAAAGTTCACTCCTTTTATGATGGTCTTCTGTATCGTTCCATCACTTTTAATTCTAACTTTATTGTTATGTTCTCTATATGAAGGGCCAGCCCAGCGGGGAAGCCTTCATCCAAATGGACAGCGAGACCAGCGCCTTCATGTCGGCCCAGCAGAAGCACAATCGTTACATGACCTTCGGCAAGAAGCAAAGATACATCGAGGTGAGCAACCAACATGCATCATCCATCCTTACCAATAAATCTCATTCTCAACCCACATTTCCACATTTTTAGGGCAGCGTAGGTGGTAGGTATAACCACTAATCAGTCTATCGATCTGCAGGTGTTCCAGTGCTCTGGTGAAGACATGAACCTCGTCCTGACGGGCGGTATGGCGTCCCCCTCCGCCGGCGGCAAGGCTCTCTCTCCGGGTAGGTCCCCCGGCACTTCTCCACCACCTCCCTCTCTGTCGTCGCCCCCCACTCTCCCCCCGCTACCGGCGGCACTGCCCCCACTCCCCTCCTCGCTGCCCCCGCTGCTGCCTCCCCCGTCCATCCCCTCGTTCCCCCCGCAGCTTCAAGCCCAACTGATGGCGCAGCACGCCTTGATGGCGCGTCAGGGCGCTGCCGAACGCGAAGCGCAATACTTTCAGTACTTGCAATCGCCATATCTCGCGCAACAACAGCAACAAGCAGCGCAACAGCAGCAGTATGCCCAGTTGATAGCGCCGCAATTGCAGCAATACGCGCAGCAGTTTGCGCAGCAGTCAAATCCCACGCAGTATCAACATCTGCAGCCGTTGAAGCAGATGATGCCGCAAGCGCAGTCGCCGTATCTGACTCAGAATCCGTACTTATTGTTTGCGCCGCGTTATCTGCCTCCCCCTCAGGTGCGGCAACCCATGATGCAGGCGCAGGTGGCATCGCAGCCCCCTCCGTACATCTCTCAGGCTCTGGTGGCGGCGGCCAACCACCTCGCGGTCAAACGGTCCTACGAGAGCGCTTTTGCCAACGCTACGGCTTCGGCTAACGAGAGCCACGCGGCTAAGAAACCGTACCCGGGATATGGTCCTATGCCTGTTCCGGGATCGGGATTGCCCAGTTTGGCACATCTTCCCCCGTCGTATCAGCAATATTTCTCTACGCTCTAAATGACGTGATTGATTGAGTCAAATTGATCGATCTAATGAAACCGATTGATTCAAACTGATTTATCTAAACTGATTGATTCAAACTGATTTATCTAAACTGATTGATTCAAACTGATTAAATCAATTCGATTGATTCACATCAATTTATTAAAACTGATTGATTATAAAATTTTGCAGAAAAGCATTTGAAAGACAAAATATTACATAATCATTTAATTCTTTTTTTTGGAAATGGTTGAAATTGTAAATAGAATTAACACATTAGAAGTGATTCATATATCATTCCATTTTTTTTATTTCACAAGATATTTAAGTTTTAAATATAGTTTTTTTTTACAAAGTTATTTTAGATTAAGTGGACTTACACATTTAAATATATTATCAGTTACTTAATGAGTTATTTTTAGTTAATCAAATAATCTTTCCGAATCTTTACTTTAAATAAGTATAGTGTATCTTCACTGTATCGCTAACGCTGTAAAATATGAAATGCTCAAATGAAGATTTTATCGCTTGTTAAGTTTGGTTTGTTTCGCAAACTTTTGAATCTTCTCAAAAAAAATGGACTCAAATGACTAGTGCTCTAAATAGAAAAATAGTTTTTCGCATCTGAAAACATTTCGTCAATTGTTTTCACGCATACTTACATGTTGTTTGGATTCTTATAGAGGAGATTTTTATGGTAAATTTTAACAGGGTTGAATTGTTGTAATAAAGTTCTTATAGACTTTGAATTTGAGTATGTTGTGATGCTGGAGAGAGTGGTAGGAGATGGGCAACAGGCAAGTTTGCCACTCTCTTTTAAACAGTGACTATTATATATATATATATATATAATTTCCTTGTAAAAATTAAATATTATTTGTCCATGAAAAGTTGTTTAGCAAAATAATTTGAATTTATTGTTCACGTTTGAATAAATTAAACAGTTGCGCTGGGAACTCTGCTTTGAAAGAGTTTTAGAAATGTCGGTGTACAATGTTATGCCCATCTTCCACAGGGATACGGAAGTACCGGTAATCGACGATTCATTTATCATCTCTGCTGTCTCCTTGCTGTCATTTTGTAAACTCGTCGCTGACGCTAGTCCCCTAAACCGACCAGCCGATCGAGGTTGTCCCGTCTCACGTCGTCAAGATTTTAAACATGGCTTAAGTTCAATGCTTAGAACAAAACAGTCAACAAAGAATGAAAGGAAATAAATATGACAGTCGCAGCAACTGTATTGTTTTGACGTTTTGAAAACTCAACAATGAATGATGTAGACGCAGGTCACTTGATTTCAGTTGTGACGTATACAGACTGTGCGCGATAAGTAGTTTGCGACTAGAGTACACAACATGAGTATCAGATACTTGTATATCCCTGTGGAATATAGCCTAAGGGTTGTTTAGAAAAGTTAGTTTAAAACATAGGTTGTTTAGAAAAGTTAATTAACATCGTCAGGCTTGTTTACAATGTTAAGGTTGTTCAGAAAAGTCACATCATTCCGTCAGATGGTTGTTTTGAAGGCAGCTAAATCTATCGTACTCGGTTGTGTTTGGTTAACTTTTAGTTTAGGTTAAAATTTGAAAGACAATTAAATTTAATGTTTTAACTCTCCTGCTTTCGTTTTTATAATTAAACAAAATATATTTAAACTGTTTGACTCAAAAAGGTTCCATAAATAATTGGAAGAGTTTTTTTTCTTCGTGTTTTTCTAATTAAAGATAGTGTTTATGATATTAATTAGATATTCTTAATTCTATAGGTTGTTCATTAATTTTTTATCAATTCAAGCTTGCGAGAATTGCAATTATTGCCTGCCGATATGGAATTGTCCTTCCGATGTAGAATTGTCCTGCATATGTAGATTTGTCCCAGAACAATTACATTCCAGAGTGTGACATATATTAAGGATTTTTAAACTTAAACTACACAGGAGAGAGATATAAAATTTCAGTTATATTTTCGTTAGCATTATGTGTTAATAATTTAAGGCAAGCTGATAAATTTGACAATAACAATACATATAAATATTAGGTTTTTAGTCTGAATTTAAGATTAGTGATATTTTATCAACTTTTTTATACAAAATCATTAAGTGATGATATTCTTTTAGAATATGAAATTTTCCAATCAATCTTTACAGGTTGCATTTTTTTAGGTTTTCCTATTAAGTTGTTATTTTCTTTGTTAGTGTTTACGTAAGAAGTTTGTTTGAATAAATGTGGGAGGCTTTGTTACGAATCATGATGAATTTATGACAAAATGTCTTTCTCCGTAAATTTAAAAATCAATTTTGGAAACTAGTGCCTTATCCGAAACATAATACATTAATCAACTTTTAAATTTCATG